>NC_143560.1:102290416-102967500 GCF_054136105.1 Typopeltis vanoorti
TTGATAATGCAAAGATAGGTAGGCTAATCAAGAATGCTGTTGATATGCAGTACTTGCAGAATGATTTGAATAGGCTGGAATTGTAGGCATGGGAAAATGGATGCCAGTTCAATGTTACTAAATGTAAAGTAATTCACTTCGGCATGATTAGATATCCAATGTCGTAATATATTGATGGGATTATGGTAGAAGAAACTGATCATGCTAGGGATCTTGTAGCGTTAATAGATAGCATCCTTGGAAGCTCAGGGGCCATGTGGCAAAGGTTGCAAATACAACTCAAAAGATAATCAATGCTGAAACGAACTTTGACATGTAAAGATAAAAAAAGACATTTTTCCTGTTTACAAGGCCTTGATAAGATCTCACTTGGACTATTGTGAGCAGGTCTGGTCGCCCGATTCGGTTGTGCTTCAGATACAATGAAGGAAAAGTGCAAAGCAGAGTGATAAAATGATATGAAGAGTGTGGAATACAGATTACGAAGACAGATTGAGAATTTGCAAACTGCAGACACTAGCAAACAGGAGAACGAAGAAATGATAGGATCGAGACTTACAAACTTCTGAAAGGGTCATAAAGGATTTCGGTTAATTTAATGTTTCATTTTATGGAGGGTGGGGAAAGGAAAAGAGGGCATCCTTGGAAGCTGAAAATGAGTTCCACTAAGAAGGGAGTGAGGACTAGATTTTTCTCTCATAGAGTGGTGAGTGATTGGAGTGGATTGCAAATGGATGTTGTGTGTGCAAGAAGTGTGAATGAATTCAAGAACAAGTATAATAGCTGGTGCATGTAGTATGTGTCCTCACTCGATGAGTCCCTGACTCCCTGGAGGTACCTCTTAATAATAGTACTTAAATATTCCTGGTCGAATATTGTCTACTTCGGCTGCTTTTCACATTTCAAGGGTTTGAAGGTTTTCCTACCTCAAGTATTGATATACTCTCTTTGCATTCCTCTCGAAAAAAGTTTAGTATGGTTATGGGTCTGTCACTGCTTGGTTCGTTTAACAGTCTTTCAAATAAATTACTCCAGACATCTCGGATATCTTTATCTTCGCTTTTCATGTCACGTTTATCATATTTGATTCCCTTTACAGTATTCTTTCCTCCATTTTTAAGCTTCTTCAATAGCCTCCAGAACATTTCACCACCTTTCTGATATTTATTTTCTATATTCTTACCAAAGTTTTCCCATGACTTTTGTTTAGCTACTTTTACACATAGCTTAGCTCTCATACAATTTTCACTATATTCTTCAGGGCTTCTTCTTCCAGGACTGCTTCTTTAACTTCTTGTGTCCATGGCGTTCTTGGTTTTCTGTCTTGCAGACAACTTCACCACATACCTCCCTTGCTGAATCAATCAATGCCGTCTTCAGAGTTGTCACTGAGATTCCAAAGTTTCAATTTTCAATTTGTGTAATTTTTCTTCAATAATGTTTGTATAGTCACGTCTTCGATTTACTTGTGAAAGCTGCTCAACTTTAATTCTTTTAAAAACTTCCTTACATACTGTTCTTTTCAATGTAATATCCATTTTAATCTGCTTAGTACTAAGTAAAGGTCACTGACAATTTCAAATCCTTTGTACGCTCTTGTATCTTGAACGAGTGAAGATATCACTATCAACAACGACATTGTCAATGAGGCTTTTCTTATTTCTTGTGTCTTTTCTCTATGTGAACTTGTGCACATCTTTATGTTGAAACATGGTATTAGTAATGACTAGTCCGTGTTCTGAGTAAAAGTACAGTAAATACTTCCATTATTATTAGCTTTTCCCTTTTATCTAAGATTTTCCCAAATGTTGCCATATTCCTAGTGGGATTAATTTCCTACTTTTCTGTTTAGATCTCCAACAAGGATCACTTTTTCCAGTTTGTTTATGTCAGCTGCCTGTACTGATGACTCCAAAAATTCCTTCACTTCTTCCTTGGAAGAAACTTCCGTGGGACCATAGGCACAAATAAGTTTCATCGTCCATCTCCCCATTTTGAAGTTTGCTCAATTAACTTTACTTGAAACTGCATTCCAATCAAGAAGTTTATCTTCATGTTTGGTGTTGAATGCTATTGCCGCTTCTTTCTTTAGTTGATCATTATTGCCTGAAAATAGCATCTTGTACTTATTATTTAGTAAGATCTCATCGGTTTTTGTCTTCTTTGTTTCAATAATGCAAATTATGTTCACGTGGTACTTTTACAATTCTTCTGCAAGTTCGATTTCCTTTCCATTAAATCTCTTTATATTAATGGTTGCTGTTTTCAGTTCTTATGATGTTGGGTTTATTCTTCTTCTTCTTCTAGATGTTGAGTTCAGCATGTTCCAGTAGCTGACGTTTCACTGCTTGCCCTGGTTCCCTGACCAAAACAGCTGGAGCGCCTTGTTTAACTGGGCGACCCCCAGCCGGTATGAAATCTCATTCACGTTATACCATATATACATTTGTGGGTTAAGCCATTAAGACAACAGAAAGTACAATTTGGTTGGCTAGGTTCCCAAATTGTCCGCCCATCCTTGTTGGCTCAGTACCCAGCAGATACCTACTACAGGGCGCACCACGTGAAGATGAGGATTGGACATTAGGCCCCCCCCCCCAGTCGGTTCTCCGCATTCCTGAAAGGCGATGTGGAGGTCTCCTTCCAATTATTTGGCTTTTGCCCTTAAGCGACTCCTCGAAAATATTACTCTCTGCAATAGCGTAGTCAATGCAATGAGTATATGAAAGGAAAAAAAAAACACATACTGTTTATTCCTGTATACGTGTAGTATGCCAAATCCAAAATAACTTGGGAGGATAATACCGACAGCATGATCACTGATTTATTGTTCCTCTTATCTGTTACAATGGCAATGACGTACCTTGAACAGATTTTAGGAATTCAGTATTAATTATGTGCATATTATATGATCCCAGTGAATTAGAATCTTTTGATGTGTTTGTTGACATAATCAAATTAAAACTAGTACAAAAACATTGTTAATTATTTAATAAGTTTAGCCTCCACCAAAATACCATTTTCAATGCAGGTGTGAAATACTGCATTGGTGAAAGCCATGATACGAGAAAGCGCACCAATAGCATTCATTCTTCATAAACAAACGCCACTCCTCCAGTCTTTCTTTTTCTATTTCTACCAGTGGAACTCAATAATCGATTTTCCTGTAAAAGTGGTAACCTGCAAGAATTTTATTCGGTGTAGATTCTTCTAAGAAGCAATTCTTTACATGTCTTCAGGTATGTTTGAAAGTCACATTTTTATTATGTATTGCACGATTTGTTTATTTATAGAATATTATGATGCTTGTAATATTATGTGTAAATGTTCGGTATAGCAAACTGTTTATCCTAATTTTTACTGCTAAACCTATATATTAGCATTTTTGATTGACACTTGGCGAGTACATTTTAATTACAATGAATAATTTCTAAGTTTTCTTCCACAATTCGAAATGAAAATAAATTCTGGAATGCTTAAAAAGAGCACACTGATTTCGATATCTGAAACTGAAAATGAACATAAACTTCTGGAGGAAAAAATCTGCTACCAGCTTATGAAACGGGCGATTTCACCTTCATCAGAAAAGTCCTTCTAGAGGTTCTTTGTGTCCAAGATTATATCCGAATCCACGTCTTTCCGATCAGAGGACATATACTATCAGAGTACTGATGTTTAGAGAAGATGTAGCGTAGGATAATTATTGCATCAAAATAACAGTCTTTACATAATCTACGAATAACTTATTACTATAATCTACAACTTCAGTTTCTTATCATTACTTCTAGTTTTCTTAAGGATTCTTCGTAGCTCAACCGATTTCGACAATGTCCTCCGGTTGTAAAGATCCTGTCTATGATGTGAAGAATCTTTATCAGGGCTTTTCAACTCAGGTGAGTTAGCCTGTCTCATACGGAGATGGAAGGGTCCTCCTCTGAGTAACGGTGTTTAGATCCCTCAGCCAGCTCAGAACGACACAAAAAGAACGGTAATTTATGTACAAGAACAATATTTAGGCATAAGGCTGACCACCTTATCTTAAAATTATCGTTACGAAAGCCAATCTGTGCTAGTTGTGGGCCTAAAGAACCTGTAAGTACCAGATTATTATTATTATTATTATTATTATTATTATTATTATTATTATTATTATTATTATTATTATTATTATTATTATTATTATTTGTACAGTGAATATCCGTGGAGAACAAAAACATAGCAATAATATATTAATTTTATATAAATCATATTGTGTATGCATAATGACAATGGTCTGATGGATTTTAAAGCATTCTGCATGTAAGATATGTACTAGTATGCACATATGTGTACACGTATATATAGTAAATAATATATATGAATTATATAGTTTGAATAACTAATTTAAAACGTATTATCATTATATTTACATATAGTTACATATATTAATTTCACTTATTGTAACAAAATGGAAACACAACTCAGAAAAATTTTGTACATAGTATTATGTTCATGTTTATCTACTCTGCGTACATCAGTGGCCGCCACAGTGGTCAATATCGACCCCTGGGGTCGATATAACATTGTTAGGGGGTCGATTCGGGCTCAGGGGTCGATAGAAAAATATAAGACAGCATTATACGGGTAATATTTAATTCGGTTAACTTGAATTATCTCCATCCTGAATGAAAACGCAATTAAGAGTGAATCGAGGGAACAGCGATATGAATAGGACCTCTAAGATGGAGCAAGGTCATGAAAATAGTTACGGAGGCCAATCAAGTAGATCAAAATGACGTATTTACCAATAAACGGATGTCAATGGTTCCCACTCGGCCGACGCGTGGGGAGCGAGATTGCAACACGTGCGCGGTTGCTTATTTACTTATACTTACACGTATTCGATCCCAGTCTCATTTTTGCGCATCGACATACAAGCGAGCGTTAATGTTCTAAAATTCATCAACATACATATTATAATTCAATCGTTATTCATTCACGAACTAAACTTCTCTATGTTGAAGAGTTGAACAGGGCTAGTAGTTTTGTACATCCTATAGAAATACGTGTGTAGGTATATTATCTAGACTTATTACTTTTGCTTACTGACTTCAATTGTAATTATTTTGTTACAACCCCAGTAACCACAATGGCAGCTTCAGATTGTAAAAAGAAATGCAGACAATATTCGTTAGAATATTGTCTGCATGTAAGCCAATATAATAATATATACAGTACTATATTATACATACAGTAAACACTGTAACTATAAAATAAACAATCTAAAAACTCACATAAGCGTCTTTTTTTACTTATCCTATTATAATGACGTAATAGCAAAATAGAGGGGGTCGATAAAAAGTCAAGAAACTCTTGAAGGGATCGACGGTCAAAGAAGTTTGCCGACTCCTGGCGTACATGGAATTTATATGAAAGAGAAGAAAATATTATAGTTATATAAAAATGTTATTAGCGCCTTTAAGTCAGTCCACATGTCATGTGGACTGACTGAACACTCGCTTTAGGAAAAAATTACCGTTAGTTTTGAGAACCAATCATTGAAAATGAATGAAATCGTAATTATGAATGGTGTTGATAGTCAGGTCTTCTTGAAGTACTTTACAGATGCTACGTTTATGAAGCGTTAGTGGCTTTTTATTAGGTACATGGTTTCTGATTTCAATGATTACCAAGAATCAAATAACATTTATAAAATATTTAGACACCGACATTTGATATCATTCCAAAATTCCCATAAGTAAAACTAAGTGAAAAACTTGATTTTCGTGTGATGAGAATGTTTCGGCCTATTCTGCAGGCATGAAAGCGATTCAAAACTAAAACTTGAGACACCGTGAGCCTCGTCCCAAGGGATAATTATTTGTCCTCTATAACAGTTTTTACGATGACAAGTCAAAAATGGAAAATGGCTGCAGAAATAACTGAAAACTAATCTTGCATGGTATTACGAAACTTGAATAACATGTGCTTGGAAAAGAAAGATACTGCAATGTAATAATAATCAACATTTTACAGATTACTGTTCAAGACAATAAAAATAGAAAGCATTAATTTTTACAAACTAATTATAAGTCCTCGGACTCGTTGTAGTAGTAATAGTAATAATAATAATAATATTTTTTTCAATCAAAATGTATTATTTATATATAATATTCATAATACATTAATGAACATAATTGTGCATAACAGATACTTGCACGTGCATAAACATTTTATATAATAATTTACAACATATATTATTACAATATTAACAATGATGATTATTAAAGATTTTTATGCATTTTTACACTCAAAATATATACAATAACAATAGATATAATTTCTATACTCAATCATTTTTTAATAATAATAATTTTTTTCTATTATTATCATACAGAGTACGTGTACAATTAAGACATAATCTGCTCCGTACAAAATTCTGTACACAGGTTAGAGTACCTTGTTTTTTTATATTTTTTCTTTGAATATAAATACACATATATATTTTTTTCATATCAGCATTTATTATTATACATGGTATTGACATATACATTACAATAATTTGCAGCCTATGATTATGAGGATTAGTTGAATGAGGCGGGCTAATCTCACCTACTTCGAAGCTAGGGTTAGCTTTTATGAAGAGAGTGGGATTAACCTTCCCTATTTATGTTGTTTGGTACTGTTTATGGATGGAATGTAAGCGTTGGATGCTGGTGATTTGTGATGTGTATATAAGTGTTAATACTATATTAAGTCTGTTGATATAGCTTCCACTGTTTGTGTTTTAATGTTCTATAATTGTCCATGTGTATTATATTTCTTGGTAGGTTATTGAATAGCGTGGGTATCAGATGTGATCTCACAAAAGAACCGTATGAGTTGTTGAAGAGCCTAGAAATGTAAACATTGTTGTGGGTCGTGTTATGCGATGTGTGTCTCTGTTGTCACGAAAGGTGATTTTGAAGTAATTCCTTAGTAACATTATGTAGTGTTTTAGATTTTTAATGCTCAGGATTCTGTGTATCGCCATAAGCGGTTCGAATATCGGCTGTTCTATATAAGGTCTCCCAATCACTGTTGATACAATTTTCCTATGTAATGTTTCTAATTTTGTTAGGTGGCTGTTTGATGTGTTTTCATAGACCGTAAAGATTCGCAAATACCGTAATATAGGAGTTGTTTATGTTATATCGAATCATGTCTTTTACTTGGAAGAGTTTTCCTGCGATGATGCGGAGTTTATGTAGGTAATCTCTACCTTTTGCCTATTTAATGTGGCAATCTACGTAAAGGCCATGTGTTACGGGTTTGATTTTGGGACATTGACAGGTAATTTTGTTGTTAATGCAGCGGTATGAGTGATAGTGTATCGATAGTGGTGCGGGGCAAATGATTCTCGGTTTATGTGTTATTATCATCGGTTAACAACATATAATGTTATCTGGCAGTCAGTCAGGACTTTTCATGCAGGGACACAAACACATATTTTGTTTGGAGGTGGAGTTGACTTCCACCTAAGTTTTGCACGTTCAAACTAATAATCCTGTGCTTCACCGCTGATAATAGTCAGAGAAAAATAAACGCAGAACTCTTTTCTAGCAAGTCTAAACATTCTTTTCATTTGCGAGTTTAGTGTTCATCGTAAATTGTGAAAATGAAACGGTTTTTTTATTGTTTTCCCATAAATGGGAAATTTGGAAAAAATGTTGTTTAAATAAGAACTTTTCGTTGACCTTGTTAGATTTAAAATTTTCTATTCCACGTTACGTTTATATGAATGCAATGACCTAAATCTGCTATTTTATAGTAGTGCGGTGTCATCGGCGTACTGAAATATTTGACTTCGTGCGGCCAAGTTATGAACGTTAATGTTGAACAGAGTGGGTGATAATATGGCGCCTTGAGGGACAACGTGTTTTATTTGTATACCACCGCTGTGACATGTACCTATTTTTGTCACTTGTGTTCTGTTTGAGAGATGGTTCCTGAACCAGGCATGCAGTGTTCCTCTTATTTCGATTGAGCATAGTTTAGCCAGTAGTATGCCATGTTCAAGTGTATCGAAAGCTTTTAAGTCAATACGTATAAGGAGAGCGTATTGTTTTTATCGAGGGCTTTGTTTATGGCGTCAGCGATGTCTTCTAATAAAGTGATAGTATTATAAAATAATACTTATAATCTATCTAATATTATACTACTTTTATAAGATTATTATAAAATAATAATAATAATGTATAGATGACTGATTTAGTATAGTTGTGAAACTTTTGTTAAATACCGACTTGCCAATAATAATTTGTTCCTTCTTTCAGGCTTTTTGTAAAAAAGATGAACTGCATTCCAAGAGACCCAAAGAAGCTCTTCAAAATTATATTTTGCTTAGCATGCATTGCAGGTTTTCTTTATCAGTTTATATGCTTTATGAAGGTATACTTGCTGTATCCTACTGTACTCAGCATATCGCTCATCAAACCCACCAAGGTTGAACTACCTGCCATCACAGTGTGCAATTCAAACGTGTGAGTTTTGGAATATAAGTTAATATAAGTTTGAAAACTGCGTATTTATCAGTGCAACGTTATAAGACATGAATGAATATTGTTTCATGGAAATAATAATTTAATAATATTGAATTAACGAATACAATTTCATACAAATAGTAATTTTTAAATGCTCTCTTTAGAGGATAGCATCCTGAGATCAAAAGCAAACACACATATAAAGACATATTCTTACACATGGAGTATTGATTATTTTCTAAATTCTTTATTGAATTCATCTCTTTCTTTTTTTTTTCCAATTTAGTCATAAAGTTTTCTTGTTTCGTGACTGTTCTTGTATTTTGCAGAATCGTTCTTTTCGCTACGATTACTTCTCTGTTTCTTTGTGTGTGTGTGTGTGTGTGTGTGTGTGTGTGTGTGTGTGTGTGTGTGTGTTCTTAATTTTAAATGTTTCATTTTACGTTTTATTCATACTTTTTATTCATGAATACAAATAGGTTTGTATCGGTTTTTGTGTATAAATGACAAAATAGAGAACTGTTACATTAATTAAACGGGACAGTAGAAATTGCAGATTATATTGATGTGTCCTTCCTTAAGATTCTATAGATACGCGAAGAAGAAGAACGCAGATTAATCTATTATTTAAATACACACTTTATATCTGCAAAAAAAAATTATGCCTACGGTGCATAATGTGGCTTTGATTCTGTTTCCTACCCATTCTTCATAATACAGCAAAAGCAAAACGATTATAATGAGAGAGAGAGAGAGAGAGAAGGAGATTAATGGGACGTGTACAAAGATGAACACGCAGCCGAAGATAAACCAAGAAGAGGTGGACACAAAAGTGTTTAGCTGGAATATATTCTAGTTGGAACAAAAGAAAAGAAGCTAATTCTCTTCCAAGTTTCTTCAAGAAACTTGGAAGAGACCGACTGAAAACATTGAAAGCATTTTAGATGAGTCTGAATTTTACAAAACTCGTGCTGCTTTTATAAAAGATAATTCACGAAAGCAGCATCATTAGCATTATTGTTTGAAACGTAAAATCGTTTACACGCACGCATAAGTGAGGATATTTAAGGGAGTGTTTGTAGTTTATTTGTAAAAAATATCATAATACACTTGGAATGAAGAGAATTAAGATATAGTTTTCAACAAATATATCGAAAATATTAAATGATGAGCAGATGCTACACATACTGGTAAATCATATTGAATTCTTGTCTAATTTTTCTCTACTACAGCGCATATTAGCTAATTAAATCTAATTAACATCATCACATTAGTAGAAACGTATATTAACATAAATGCTACGGCTATGATTATGATTACCTATTATATATTTTAATATAAGTTCATACATCATTTTCTAGTATTTCATCACTAATTTCATTTTCCTATATTTGAAATCATTGTATGTATATTCTTTAGAGGAAATCAGAAATTAATACAACCCCATCGCTTCTATTATATCGTTCTTGGAAAGGGATTATTTTCTACGTGAATGACAAAGAATAGCCTTCAAAAGAGATGAATGAAAATCCAGAACGTTGTCAATGCTGTCATTTTCAACCCCTAATGAACTATGTTCGAACCAATTAATATTCTTGAAAATCAATATTTTAAATAAAATTCTCATATCTTTTTCCCTGGGTGAATCCAGAAAAATGATTAAAAATCAGTTCTGTCATTCATCATTCGACTGAAAACGACCTGGGTTAAACTCTTGTCGTGACGAGAAAACCTTTTCAATTGAAGACGCGACTCACATGGAGGCAATACGGTTTTTCGTTCCTCAAAACATATAAACCGATAATTTAGAAATTAATGGACAAAAATACTTTGTATTGGTTATAGTACATGATGTACTAGATGGTAAATCATAGATTGTGGAAGCAACTCTACACTGTGTCGTGTAGAGTTGCATCTGGCGATAAGTTCTGATACTCCATGGAGGCGTCGTGTAATAATAATATTTACACAAACTTTGTTACTATTGTTGCTTCTTGATCTTTGTATTTTATTTTATTATGGTGGTCATTTTAATGATATATAAACTGTCACTGAACATAATTTGAACGTCTTCGATTAGCTTTCATACTGTGGTTTGTTTATCATCATTGTTAATTGTCTAGCGTGGTTTCATTTATATTTCTAATGGATTAGAATTATTTACTATTTCACAAAACTTATTCTGATATTCTACTTCGGATATTCCCTCCTTTATTCAATACGAGGAACATTTACAGTGGTAATTTGGCCTGGAGTTACGGACCGAACCTTTACAAAGACTTTTCAAGTGAAGGTGAGTTACCATGGAAGTAGCATGAGTTTTCCTTTGGGAAACTCTGTGATTTCATCATACTAAACAGACACAGACGGACAGAAGAATAAATACAATTAACAGACAAAATAAATTGGCCTTTATGGCCTTGGTTTCTGTGCTATAATTTTCCAAACCACAGCGACAACAGCGATTTCCTGACAGCATAATATACGTTTCCTTTTTATGTATATGAGAGCCACCATGCTGAGACAAAATACTTCTTACAGTTCTAGAATGTACGTTAAAACCAGCCTATAGATCTGTCACAAGTTAGTATAAATGGAATGTTTCTTCTTTTAGGTTTTTTCATTAATTATGATCTAATAAATTTAGAACACATCAAAAATAATTGAAATAAAAGTTATATTTTTACACCTTTTCTGTTACAGAGTTAGAAGATCCGAATACTGTACTAGATATCCCGATGTATGTAATCAGAAATCTTCCATGTCGGATTCTGCATGCGTACTAGTACCTTCGTTCTGCACAGCAAACCAGACGGTAAGAAGACACACCATATACTCGTATTATCATTTGACACTTAAAGTGCCAATGAATCATTATGCTTCATAACTCCATGGTAAATAGTCAAATAGTGATGGTATGTAATAACACCACAGTCACAGACGACTCTTCAAATCTATACATTGCTAAGCTAAATTAATACATTATAAATTGGATAAAAATCTGTTTAACGAAAGGTTTTTATCTTTAACCGTTATTGTCTTTGACACTGATATTAGTTTATAAAATATGCTGGACATCTTAAGTTTATTGAAATTCTTTACTTAGTTGTTAATCTTTGATTGACGCGCAGCAGAGTGACATTTTGAGAAAAGAAATATGATTCACCTCTCTCGGTAACGATATTAAGTGCTGATCTTAGAAATTAGGAAATAGTGACGATCATCGGTAAAGCATACGGTCTGCAGCCAACTGGCTGTGGATTCGAATTCCAAGGGCATGAATGTTTGTGATCGTCTTACTGATTCTGCATGAAAAGGGAGTTTCTACTTTATGTCTTATCTTGTAGCAGAGACGTCACTCCCAAAAACCATATACGGTACGAAAGTGACCACATGGAGTCAGAAACGTCAATGTGACAAAACGAAATAACAAAAAAAAAGATATCTTCATAAGTAAGGGATGTAAACGTCATAGGAAATTTGTAAAAAGAAAGAAAGAAACTACAAAACTTATCGACTGCAAGAAGACGCAATTCGAAATCTGTATGAAAGCCAATTGATTCAGTATTCACCTCATATTTCCGTTTATTTAGACAGAAAAGGAGAATAGATAAACATAAGCAAATCACTAAACTAAAAACAGAAAAACGAACTAAACATTTCGAATAGTGAAATAACAGCAGCTTTAGAAGAAAAACAAAAAAAAAGATATACATGTTGTACTGGAAACAAACATCAGGATCACTAGATATTTCCAAGACTAAAAGAAATATTGCAAGAATATTGTATTGAAAGCTCACCATAATTCTCGAGACAAATTTATTAACCTGAAAATCATTTACATGGTTTGATAAACATTGGAGGAAATCAGAAAAGATGAATCAGAAATCTCAAAAGAAGAATGGACAGAACGACAAAATTTCACATAATCCTATACTACTAAAGAATATGAAAAATATGAATATGAAATTGTGAATAAATTTATTGTAGATGGCAGCACTGGAAGAAGCTTTATCTACAAAAAAAGCAACTGAAACACATGATGTTATCTTGGAGTTAATTAAATATGGTTAACTAAAATAGTACTTGAAACCCAAACTCTAGAACACGTAACACATTTTTAATATTTAGGACATGATGCAACATTTAATTTGGATCAGAGATATTAGTTATTTATATCATGCATTATATTCAAAACATTTTGGTTATAAGACGAACAACGACAGTTTAAACACGAAAGTAAATAAAATTAAAAATTTATGAAGTCAGTAATATCAACAATATTATATGGTTTGAGGAAGTTGGACAGAGAGAAAAAGAAGGATGCAAATAGAATACAAGAAGAACTAAAATAAAATTTTTGGAACACTTAAAGGAATTAAGAAAATTATAGAATAAGAAATGACGAAATGGAAAATGAAATGCAATAAGTGCAATGAATAAAAAATATTTAAAGAACTTCATAAGAATATGTGAGAACACATACAACGAATGGAAGATGGAAGATTTTGACGTAATAAAACAAGCAGGCCAAGGAAGAGAATGAAATTATAGTTCTTTGGAATCTGAAGTAGATTTTAAATGGATAAGAGGTAAATAAACTTAAGATTTAAAATAAAATAATTTTATTGATTTTATTATTGATGACTTTTTACTTGCGACGGAGAATTTTGCACGGAATGACATTGTTTTTGTTTATTTGTTCTGGTGATATTTCATTCTAAACCAGAGAACTTAGAAAGGAAATATAAATAAATAAATTGATATTTATTTATTGATAAATAGTGTACTACAATAAGAGTTTAAATCGAACAACGTACATCATTGCTACTCTGCTGGACTTTGCCATCATTACAAGAAAAAGAACATCTCAGCGGGTCTGTAGAGGGGAGTTCATGTATCAACGGGATGTCCTCTTGTGCATAGAATCGAGAATTTTTAAAGATGCGTTTTTTGGTTTATTATTCCGAACATTGGAGAATTAAGTATGGAGATGGCGAGTTATATATGGTGGAGTAGAGTGCTCTCTCGTGATCAGTCCTTGAACTCCTTAGAGGTAATCCATTTTTTTAATTATTATTATTATTATTATTATTATTATTATTATTATTATTATTATTATTATTATTATTATTATTATTATTATTATTATTATTATTAAATAACACCTCTAGGGAGTCTAAAGACTCATCGAGGTAGGGCACCTACTCTACAGCTCTCCATCTCCACCAATCCATCAGCCACATTCACCTACACCAACACCATCCACTGCCATCCAGCAGAACAAAGCATACCTTGACAAGTGTGCTTCTTTTATAATTCAAATACACTCACTACAGAACGTGATACGGAATTTATTTGGGAAAATATTTTCTGTTGTTATCTGGCAGTCAGTCAGGACTTTACATGCAGGAACACAAACACATATTTTTGTTTATTTATTTTTGTTTATTAAAGAATCAAATTTTGTAACACATATTTTGTTTGGAGGTGGAGTTGACTTCCACCTAAGTTTTGCGCATTCAAACTAATAATCCTTACTTCACCGTTGATAATAGTCAAAGAAAAATAAACGCAAAACTCTTTTCTAGCAGGTCTAAAGAGTCTTTTGACTTGCGAGTTTAGTGTTCATCGTAAATTGTGAAAATGAAACAGCTTTTTTATGGTTTTCCGTAAATGGGAAATTTGTAAAATGTGCTGTTTAAATACGAACTTTTCATTGACCCTGTTAGATTTAAAATATTCTATTACACGTTACATTTATATGAATGCAGTGACCTAAATCTGCTATTTTATATTACAGATGACATACGACACCTCTTTGACGGGTGAGTTTGCAAAAAAATCTTCAAGGAAGGACATGGAGAAGATTGGTCATCAGAAGCAACCAATGATAGAGAGGTGCGCGTTTAAAACATCTCAAAAAACCGAAATGTGCAAGTAAGAAAAAAATACTTCCCTTCTTTAAATTTCCTAATATTTTTATTTTTATGAAGAAAAATTTAAACGAAATACGAGAATAAATAAATAAATAAATAAATACATATATATATATATATATATATATATATATATATATATATATATATATATATATATATATATATATATGTATATATTAAAGATATAAAGCAATTTTATAAGCTAGAAGTATTTAATCATTTTTCCCAAGTAAGCAAACAGACAAGTAAGTCAAGTTTGCGGCTGCACGTAGTGCAACACTAGGCAACTCGTTGTAGAGGTGGAGTATCTATCTATCTCTCTCTATATATATACTATGTCTACGTTCCCTCTGTCTATTGTATACCCTATTCAAAAATCCTTATTTTCATTTCTAATAATACACTATACAGCACCAATCACAGATAACAAGAACAATCACACACACAGAGACAACGTCATGCGACGGTGTAGTATCATAGCAGTGCCATAGTCGATGTTGAATTAGCTGTTGTTGTGCAGTTAGTGTGCAAAATGGCAGACCTTAGTGATCTCGAAACAAGTGTGATCATTGGAGTGCGGCTTGCAGGAGATACAGTAACCAAAACTACAGAAATCGGAGGTGTATCACGAGCCATTGTATCAAAGATTATCACAAGGTATAGAAACGGACAAGGCGTTGCCACCAATTGGGTTTCCAAGGTTCGATCACATTTTATGCCTGCAACATCACTGGCACAGTTGGAACATATCTTGCAGGGAAAATGGTCCCAAATTCCGTTATCTTATGTACATGACTTGTATGAGTCTATTCCACGTCGAATTCATGGTGTTCGACCTGAATAGGTCGAATAATAGCCGGAAGTGGGCCTACAGTTTATTAATACAAAAATTATCCAAAAACGTTGTAGGTGTTTCCATTATTTTGATAACCTCCCGTATCTCTAAACAACCCAAGTTAAAGCCTCTTCCTTTGTTTTTGGTATTTCAGAATATAAATCCAATTCATTTTCCTCTGCCTAGTTAAAAAAGAATCCGAGTTCCTTCTCTAACCGTATATCAGTAAAATGAAAATAACATTAAGAGATTCAGTCACCATATTCAATGTACTGATAAATACTAAGGATTATGAAAGTTTATAAAATAAAACCGTTTATCGTATAGTAATATTTATAAACGCATGTTTTTCATGTAGCTTAACCAATGTACTGTACGTACCTATCATGGTGTCCCAGCTTCATCGCAATTGCTATACTTTGTTTTCTCTGCGGCATCGAAATAATGCTGTCCCCAAGGTTATATCGACATCAACAGGTAAGTGGAAGATTTTATTCTGTTGTGTGTTTCGTGATATTCAATATAGAATAGTATGGCAATCTCCATTGTCTGTGGTTGCTAACACAATCTATTTACTTACTTTGCAATACTGTTAAATCAGTCCTGGATCTATTGTCTTAATTCGCTGCGTTCTTCAGAAACTCTACTAAATTTAATAAAATCATCCGAATTGTTTCTAGGAGATGAAATTATTTAAGTTTAAAGCGTGTTTTCTTTCTTAAGCTATGAGTCCAGAGATTAAATGTCTGTTAACTGCGTATGTTCTTCTGGCCAATTTATATTGGCCAGAAGAACCCATAGGTCATGAGTCAGTTTTCTGTTATTAAATATGGCTCCTGACCCATATTTAATAACAGAAAATAATAATGAAAAAATCACCACTGATATAGAACTAATAATATTGGAAGAACTAAAAGAAACAATAAAAGTATCAAAAAATAGAAAATCAACCGGGTTAGATGGCATAAATACAGAGCTTTGGAATTATATGGGATAATATTTACATCACAGTTTCTTAAAATTAATATATAACTGTTGGAGGAAATGTCAGGTTCCATCAGGTTGGTTAACATCTAAGGTTATATCGATATTTAAGAAAGGAGACAGAGATGATTGTAGAAATTACAGAGGAATAAGTTTATTGAATACAGGTTACAAAATGTACAGTAAAATCCAGAATAACAGTTTAAATACAGATCCACAAGATCAGATCACTTGAATATCAGAAGATCACTCGAAGCACGCGGTGTTGCATTGATAGTTATCCGAAATGAATCAGATTTTTTTTCGTCTATCCTCAAGACTTATTTCACAGAAACCCAAAGTACATATTGGAATGTGTACTTTGGGTTTCTGTATAGAAAGCTATAAACAGTAAACGAGCGCACAACATTTTTATGCAAAATCTCTTTTACAACTTAGGTATTAATACTTCAGTGATAATATTACCGTATTGTTTGAGAGAAAAGATCTGTTAAGTAAACCAAATCTCAGAGAATCTTAGGTAAGTGATAAATCAAAAATGATCAATGTGAGGAAATTTTATCTGTGCCATTTATTAATTTTTAGATGTAAAATTATATTTTATGTCCCTGTGATATTCAATTAAAACTGGTGAGTCTATGCATTTCATTAAACCTTACTCAGCAACCGATTTTATATTAATATTAATTGCTTAAATGTTCATTATTTGTTACGTTATAATCGGAATTTTTCTGTAATGATTTTCTTTTCACACATCTAGAAATAGAATTAACCATCAATTTGGAACCTGGAGAATATACCAACATTGCGACTAATCCTGTTGCTGGTTACGTGGCTGTCCATGATGCAAAAATACTCGCTAATCCTTTCCAGGTCGGGTTCACAATAGAACTTCAACACTCTTATAGGGTTATGCCAAAATTAGTGAGTAAAAACTAATTTTTTTTAATGACAATCATGATGTGCAAATATGTAACAAAAACTGTGATATCAGTACTTGTTTATAAACCTTTGCTTTTCAGTTGTAATCGGATAGAAATTTAGAAAGAAACATTTAATGGTAATGTTCATTTGGTTCAATGCTTATACCAATAATTCGCGTATGTATGTTGGGCACATTATGGGAGCAGATCAATCATTGGAAGATGCAATAAGGCTGAGGAAGATCGAAAGTACGAGAAAGAGAGGAAAATCGAGAAAGAATTGGAAGGACAAGGTGAAGGAACTGACCAACTTGAATTTATAACTGCTGAAAGAAAAGACACGAGACCGAGTGAGATAGAGAGCCTTTGTTTACGAAATCACCAAGAGTCAGAAACGACTGGATGACACATAACAATAATCCAAAGTGCTTCTGGTTTCATGATTTGTTTTTGTTTTGTTTTATTGAGTCACTGGTTGAACATGTTCCAGTTTTCGTTGGGTGAAACAGAAGAGAAAAACGACTATTTTCTTAAGAATATTATATATGGCTTATTATGATAAAGTCAATAATCAATTATCAGCAGAGCAATTAAATCGGCATTGGTTCATCCTTTACTCGGCAAGATGAGAGTTGGAATTCCGTCTAGGGTTGAAGCGTTTCAATAAAGGCTTTCCCACTGTCCTAGATAATATTCATTTTGTTTGCAGGACACGTTAGTTATGTGTGTTCCATGATACCCTGAAGATGCAGAAGAAAACAATCCAATTCTACGAATTGAAATTTGCGAAACGTAGATGGAGTAGGCAAAATGTTATGTCATTTGTGTCATAAAGTCACTAAGATTTGCATAGAATGAAGATAACGAGACAGTTTTTTATTATTCTTATAATGGTTTAGGTGGCTTGATGCTGTCTCCCTGCTCAGTCAGGAGTTGGTTTCTTTGATTCCAGTGTTTGGGTGGAGGAATTCAAGAGAGTTGCGCTCTCTGTGGTGATGATATTCAATGAAAGATCGTCAAGAAGACGACCTCTCACGCTTTTGTTTGAAGGTTGTAAACAGACGATGAGCTGCTTCTCTCAGTGCTCTGCGCCATCTGCTCTTGTTTGCTGAAGATAAAAGATTATATACCAATGCTTTCCCAGTGATGATGGTGGTAGACTGAATGCTTTATATACAGTATATATATATATATGTGTGTGTGTGCGTGCGTGCGTGCGTGCGTGCGTGTCTGTGTAGAAGGTTGAGATATTCTTTGTCTGAATGAAGATGGGTACACGTTAGGGCTGCATTTATTTTTAGTGAGAATACCTTTTCAGCAAGTGATACAAAAAAAAAGGAAGTGCTAGTAAGAAGAGATTACAAGATTAAAGAAAAGGTTCTTATCTGTGATATAATCCTTATGCCTCTGATCTTTTCTTTAATTCATTACGAAAAGAATTACATCGAATTTTGTTATTTTGCATTTCTTTCTACTTTTTCAGTGTATGTTTTAATATCGTGTTGTTGTCGTATCTTTTCAGACAGAAAAGCATCTCCTTTCGACGCCCTACGACACTAACTGTACTGACTACTCCAGCAGAACTGGTAGAGGAGAATTATCACGAGAGGTAATTTATAGTTGAAATTATAAATTATTATAAATGATATAAATGATATAAATTATAAATGAAATTTGAAATGATAATTAAACATAATTATAATTTAAAAACTTGACACTAATTACAATTTAAAACTACTTGACACATTACTTTCGAAAGGTTACTAACATTTTTCGAAGTAATTAGTATCATCACTTTCAAGATCTATAATTAAATTTTAGACATCTTTAAGGATAAGTTTCATCAAATGTTTCTTCATGGGGGGGGGATTTATAAATATACACACTAAGAGAGTCATTGGAAATAATCCCAACGCTAGTACTAATCGATACAAAACTGTTTCGACATTTAAAACTTCACTAGAATGCAAACTGAAGGATGTGTTTGAATCAAATCCATTTGTCAGTATTTAAAGATTCAACGGATTATAATTGAATGTAATTATATCATAATTTAGTTACGTTAATTTTCTGGGCCACTAAAATCGGTGTGCAGTTAATTTAGAAAGACTTGCCGATACGCGAGACACATTCTTTGAATCCTAGACCTTTCATCAATATGGTATAACGGAAATCGCATCATTCGAAATAAAAAAAAAAGCATTTGAACAAATTGGCGGAAGTTTACAAAATATCGGGAATAAAAATATTCCCGATATTTTTATTCTTCAAACCCACGTTGAAGTAATGAGCAATTATAGGCATATTAGAGTACGAATAACAAATAGAATCAAGATTTATTTGAATTGAAATGGATGTGCAGTCTCATTAAACAAGAGATCCATAAAAACAAGATGTGGAAGGAATATCAAAAGCAGATGTGAGTACTTCAAATACATAAATGTGTATTAGGTATCTAACAAAATACACAGTGCTACTACCACACTGGATGAAGAGATAGAGATACACGAGAAATAGAATATTTCAGAGCTATTGCATAACTAACCTGTATAAGAATTCTGCAATTGGATCAGATGGGATATAACGTGTGTTAAAGGAATGTTCAGCTGAACTGGCTAGGCCCTTAACATAATTCGTAGCACAGGAAAGATCCAACACGTTTGGACAGAATGTATGATAATTCCATTACATAAGAGTAGTGCAAAGATGAATGCGTCTAATTAGCGATTTATCGGTATCTCTGGAGTAATTGTAAAGATTTTAGAAAAGTTGGTGAGAACTCGCATACAAAAATCTGCGAACAAACAAGACATTCTTTTCAAGAAAAAGCATAGATTTGCTGAAGAGAATTCACGTCTGAGCAATTTACTTACATTTTATAATAATCTTATAGCTGAGTTGGATAAAGGGAATGGGTACACTCTGATACTGTTGGCCTTTGCTAAGGCATTTGATAGGATACCACATGAAAGACTGTTGCATAAACTAGAGAATATGGAGATTGGAATATAAGATACTGGCTTGAATAAGTGGGTGGCTGACGGACAAGTAAAAGGTACAAATGTACCTGTGTCCACTTTCTGATACCTGTCAGATTAACCAGTCCTTGTTTAATTTATAAATTACATTAATGATATTGCAAAAGGGCTAACAGGAGATCTCTAGTTGTTTGCTGATGATGTAAATATTAGGGCAATCAGAGATGCCTACTGATACAGAACATAAAATAAGTATAAAGGTATGCACTTTGGAGTGATACGATATCCGAAAGCATATTATATTGGTCGCATCATGCTTGGAGTAACTAACGAGAGCTTGGAGTTATGAGAGATAGAAAGCTGAAGTTCAAAGGTCACATAATGAAAATTGAAAATGAAACTCGGAGGAAAATTGTGATGTTGTAAGGATATGGAAAGTATTTTGCATCTCTACAAGGCTTTGATGCTATCACACCTGGGCTGCTTTGGTCCCTGGGTCCCAAGAGAATAAAGAACCTATAGAAACGGTTCAAAGAAAAGTTACAAAGGTCATATCGCGATTATGGAATGTAGATTACTAAGATAGATTCCAAGCTTTGATTCCTGTCAGCGAGGAACCTTTATTTGCTGTCTTTTGAGTTAGCTAGTTAGTGATTTTCGAGTGAGTTAGTCTGTTTCATATGGAAATAGTTTTTTTTTTTTCCACCAGGAAACTCGGGTTTGTCGTCTGTGAACACGTGCATCTATAGACATAGGACACACACCGGGAGGCATAGAACTAACCACGTTATCCTCGAGATACGGTTGCGAAGTCCAAGAATACTTGGAAAAGTCATGGGCACGTAAATGCCTGTTAGGACTACTGATAGGAATTGTCTAATGGCAATAATTGTTTATGAATGCGATTATTTCTATATTTATGCAATGCAAACAGAATGAGTAACAAAATTTCAATAATAAAATATTAATTTTGTTTCAGATTTGTATAAATGAGTGTAAGAGGAAACGATCTTTGCAATTTTGTGGATGCGTTGAGAGAACGGTTTCCATATACTTGACGGATGACGCTTACTGTGATTTTGGTAAGTCTGTTTTTCGATAAATTTAGCTATTTTCTTTTATTTTCATTTTATTTCTGTTAATGCTTTTAAGTATCGGCATATCCCCTGAATATCACGTCAGCCTATTTCAAATTGATGTGTTTAATTTCCCATTTGCTTAACTCTCTTAAAAATGCGCTAACAATCTGAGCGAGCTAATTAAACGAGTTTTCTCCCTTTGGAATAAGCCGCATTGTGATTCTCATATGGGAATACTAAATGGGAAACTATTCTTCATTCTCGCAGTGAAGTGTTGCATATGTACGGCCAATGTTTTCTCTGATAGCTCACTCCGTATCATATCCTCTGATAGCTCACTCCGTATCATATCCTCTGATAGCTCACTACGTATCATGGAGTGTCTGTTTTTCAGATCTTTCTACTAATGTACGAAAGATTTGAAAAGATTTATCATATCCTTATTTTCCTATTCAAAAATTACCTCCTATTCATAATTTACTTTCACTGACCTACAATCTTATTCGTAACTGTGTTGACGATAGCATTTAGTTCATTTGAAATCTTGTAATATCGATATCAAAGTTTTCAATTGTTTTCGTAACTAATGTTGATCTCCATGTCATTCTTCAATGGATAGACAGAAACTTTAATACTTCAAATATCCTCATTCAATGATTTAATGATACTCAAATATTTTTAGAAGATCAAATTTTCTTCTTTGGCCTAAATACGCTGCTGGCCATTCCTCGCACAAATATGTCTCATCTATAGTCCATTCGCCTCAAATAACGTGGTGTACGTTTCTTCTGAAGACAAAAATATCTCAACTGTATAGCTTCAAACTCTCCCCAAATTCTACATCCACCCAATCTTAGAATAATGTTCTAACATATGAGGTAATGCATCAAATCGTTACTAAAATTTTCGATATCGTCCAGAAGAGGATAATTTAGTTAATTCAAAATTCCTACTATCACTGATATACTAAAGCTTGCTTGTGCCTGAAGATCCGTTTACTTCTTATGCGTTTTCCAGAGGTACTTTATTTAACCTAACCTAACCATTTAATAAACAGTAATCACACAATTAGTAGCTGCTCAGCATCTCTTCGAATTTTAACTGCAAACACATCGAAACCTAATCTCAGCCCCATCATCTTCTCTCGTTCTCACCACTGCTGGTCGCCAGAACCCCCCCCCCCCCCTTCTTCTTGCGGAAGTGATATAAAGTGTAAATATAAACGAAAATGATTTAATAAAACGATAAGAACAAATAACAAAAACGGTATTTTCCTTCAATATTTGTGATTTAATGTTAATTGGTTAACTTTACGTAAATGTTTAGTTGTAGTTGGTAACCATCAAATCGTGTGCAGTTAACCTAAATGCCATGTAACTTAAATGAAGCAGAACTGAATGTAAAGTGAATTATTTAAGAAAACACGATTAATTTATTTTGCTTTTAAAGCATTTCTGTCGAACTAGAATATGAGGCAATCATCAATTAACGTTTAGTTATATGCTTAGCTGCTGTAAAATTTGCAAATCATTTCATTTTCCAATTTGATGAGAAAAGAAAAAAATTGAATCTTTCACCAACATGAAATAATGAAATATGACTGTCAGAAGATAATCAAAGGAAAATGAAGCAATAGAAATATTTTTTTCTGCCAGAAATCTAAGCAGAAATTTCTTATATAATATAGAAAATAAAAAAGAGAATAAATGTTTAATTATTATATAATAGACAAGGAGAATGGATACATCATGATACTTTTAGATTTTGTGCTTTTGACAGGATACAGCATAGAAGACTGTTGCATAAACTGGAGAATATGGGAGTGGATTATAAACTATTAACATAGATAAGAGGATGGCTGATTGACAGACATCAAAAAGTGGCACATGGGGGATGTGAGGCTGCAATCAAGGTAACCAGTGGTGTGCTTCAAGGTTCAGTCTTTGGCCCACTGTTATTCAATCTCCGCATTAATGCCATTGGGAAGGATTTGGCAGGCGACAGATAGCTATTTGCTGATTATTCAAAAGTAGTTACGGTAATCAGGAATGCAGCTGATATGCAGTATTTGCATAATGATTTGATTAGACTGGAATTGTGGGCATGGGAAAATGAATGTCAGTTCAATGTCAGTAAATATACAGTCATGCACTTTGGCGTTATTAGATATCCAATGTCGTATTATATTCGTGGAATTATGCTGGAAGAAAGTGATCCTGCTAGGGATCTTGCAGTGTTAGTAGATAGGAAGTTGAAGTTCAAGGGTCATATAGCAAAAATTGTAAACACAAATCAGAGAATCATTGCAATGTTGAAACGAACCTTGACTTGTAAAGATCAGGATGTCATTTTGCCTCTTTACAAGGTCTTGATATGACTTCACTTGGAATATTGTGCGCAGGTCTGGACTCATGGTTTCCATTGTGATTCTGATACAGTAGAGTGTCAAAAGTGATATCAGGATTGTGGAATACTGGTCATGAAGACAGATTGAGAATTTGTAAGCTGCCGACACTAACAAACAGGAGAAAGAGGGGTGACATGATTGAGACTTGCAAACTTCTGAAAGGATCGTACAGGATTTCAGTGTTGGATTGTTTTATTTTATGGAGAGTGGGGAAAGCACAAGAGGGCATCCTTGAAAGCTGAGAATGAATTCCGCTAAGAAGGGTGTGACTGCTAGGTTTTTTCTCTCATAGAGTGGTGCATGATTGGAATGGATTGCCATCCAGTGGCATTCATTCATATATTCATTCCAATGAATACATTCCACTGAATGAATAATTCGAAGTATATATATATATATATATATATATGTATTTCTCATTTGTACCTTTCTTCTCAAGTATATGAACTCTGGTTTTCTAAGGATTGTTTGCCAATATTTGAAGTGACACCTCTCATGGTATTCTTATTTTCTTGTGTTTTTACAGGTAAAGAATGTTTGAGCAATGATATCAATGAAGAGTGTGTAACCACTTGCCATCAAGAATGCAAGTAAGTAAACACACACATACTAACCTACAAATGCATATCTGTTTATTTCTTAATCTCTATTTGTAAGTTAATTAAATCCACAGGGGATAGAGATATGAGAGTGTTTTATAGATTGATTACAAGGATATGGGAGACAGGATCATGGCCTAGAAACTAGAAGAAGTCAGTTTTCATATCACTACATAAGAAAGGTGATATGAAGGCATGCAAGAATTATAGAACTATTAGTTTGCTATCTCATGCAAGCAAAATTGTATTAAAGATCATGCTAAATAGGATTGCGGTCAAAGTTGAGGCAGAGATGCCCGAAGAACAAGCAGGTTTTAGGAAAGGTAAGGGCACCAGAGATCAGATCCTTTGCCTTAGACAGATCATAGAAAAATATAAAGAATTCAGACTCCCTCTAGTAATGTGTTTCTTAGACTACTCTAAAGCTTTTGACTGTGTTTATCATGTGAAACTGTGGGGAAGTAATGAAAAGAATGAGTTTTCCTCAACACACTATTCAGGTTGATAGCCAACTTGTATAAGGAGCAACAAGCCACGGTAAGAACAGGTGTTGGATTGACTGACTGGCTTCAAGTTGGAAAATTAATTAGGCAAGGATGTTTTCTTTCTCCTCACTTGTTTAGTATATTTGCGGAGGACATCATGCGTGAAGCATTGGATGAGCCCAGGACAGGAATTAGGATAGGAGGTAGATTGATCAATTAACTTGAATTATGCGGATGATACAGTACTCCTCTGTAATGACATGGAAGAACTAGGACTAATTCTTGACAAAGTTAACAAGATCAGTAATAACAGAGGACTTCAAATCAATCGTAGCCAAGACAAAGATCATGGTTCTCAAAGGAAAAACAAACAGAGCAGCTCTTGAGACACAAGCGTACCTTAATGGAGAAAGAACTGAGGAAGTCAGCAAGTTTGAGTACCCTGGGATCTATTATTAATGTGGAGAATTGCTGTTCAGAAGATCAGAAAAAGGAAATATCCATAAGAAAAAGGAAAGATCCATCCTTCCAGATTTTAGACAGGTCAGAGACCTGTATAAAATTTGGAAGGATGGATCTATCTCCATGGGAAAAAAGTTGAGGATTTTGGATGCAGATGTTTTTCCAACAGCGAATTATGGATGTGAGACTTGGAACCTAACGAAGTCAGATAAGAAACGGATATCTGCGTTTGAGATGTGGTGTTACCGAAGGCTGCTGAAAACTTCATATACTGAAAGGTGTACAAATGAATGGGTGTTAGAAAAGATCTGTAGAAATGTAATGCTCCTTAAGGATATTTACAGAAGAAAATTAAAATATTTTGGACACAGAAAGGATGGAAGGGAGGACTTCTCAGAACAGTAATAGAAGGTAACGTTCCTGGAAAAAGAGGCAGCGGTAGACCATCAATGAGATAGATTAATGGTGTGTGTGTGGAGTGACTGATCTTCAGAGAGTTGAGGTTGCCAGAAAAGCAAAACAACAGGACTACATGGCGAGGCCTGGTGTGAAACATCACCGAGCATCGGAGTGACCATACGGCACCTGTAGATACTCAGTGAACATAGTAATAGTAGTATTTGTAAGAATATTTCTTGTTAATTCCCACTAAAACTGGATGATATTTATTATAATAATTATTATTGTCTTTCCTTTAATACATAACAGTAGTGTCAATTAAGGATATATAATTGGTTTTAAGAACACATTTCATAAAGATGTATAACAATGGAGTTGAAAACGAAAATAGTAAGTAACCGTGCACACGTGCATTATAGAAGCGGGATTCCCCCCCCCCCCCCCCGTCATGAACTTAAAATTTGTGACCACGGAGAATTTGCGTACTCTAAACCTCAAAATTAACTAAAAGTAAATATGGGCCGGAAACTTTGCATTTCCGTGATGCAGTCTTTTATACTTGCAGCGCGATCTCAAACAACCTGCAATGTGAATAAAAGACAAAATCTTTGTAACTCTGGCAACCTTCTTCATGCATGAACCGCATGCTTCTTCTCTATGCCAAGGAATGTCATTGAGCATATTATAGAAGATGTTTTCTACGCGGTTTTGAAAGAAGTACAAAGAGACTGTTTGGTACAACATGCGCCCCCTATTAATCTGTCTCCAAAACATAGAATTATGATCTTTTAAACACTGTAGCAAATATCAGTTTCCACTTGCACATGGCGATCTTATTAGACTAAATACAACTCCAGGCATTTCATGCACGCTGTTCTGTCCTTACAATACAGATGATTCGTTAAGTCTATCTGGTTTTCATGCTGGCGGATTTTGTGCTGCATCTACGAAGTACCGTCTTTAGACTTTTTCGTTAATTTCCACATGTAGTTCTTTAAAATTTATGAAGGTCGTGGAATCGCTATGCATATATGCGTAATGCAGCTATATTAATGCATCCATTTAACGTCGATTAAATAATCCTGAATTTTATATGCAAATATTTGACAATAATCTCAACTATCTCATGAAATAGTTTTCTTTACCTTCTGTAGTTCGTTGTCATACGATTTACTCATCCAAAAGACTTCCATGAAAGGAATGGAGGTAAGATTTTTTAAGGATTCTAGATTTATTAATTTCCTCACAAAACTTTTAAATTAAAATTCATTTCTTTATTTTTACGATATACGGTGATTTTTCTTAAAATAGAAATAATGTTTCGCACACTAAAAGACAGAACGAGTGTATAAGCTTTTGAACAGCAGTATTTGTTTTCTATTTGCTTTCCTAAGTTGTTGTGACAAAATATCCATTCGACTAGCAGCAAAACAATATAGCTTCATACAAAAGGCCTCGAATTCATTAACAGGCTCTGCATAGCGAAGTTTCAAGATATATATGCAATCATAAACATAATCACTTAGAATGTTACGTATATCAGTGATTATGTTTGTGATTGCAACATATTTGACACATCATGTGGGCGCGGTATATAAAAGTTCTTTACTGGTCTTTTGTAATAATGGCAGCATACTAGATGGTGCTGTTGCTTTTGCTACAATATATTAGAATAATTTTAGAGAGCAGTTCTATTTTTATTCAAAGTACACAAATAATCATTAATCGAGTAGTTAGGTGATATCACAGATGATGATTTTCATCGCTTATCGTATCACCTTCATCGCAGTGCTTATTGCTAGCTTCGAGTGGCTTACTTGAGACTTGGAGTATCATGTTATTGTGGACGTTTGTAAGCAGAACTGAAGCTTAAAAAGCGAATCGAAATCGGAAAGTGATAAATGGTGGAAGGAGACGTGAATGAATATTGCTAAATGCTTTAAGTTAAAGAGAAGGGAACAACTACCAAAATTACACAATTCAATGAATCCTGTTAATAGTGTGGGGACCAATGTTGCCAATTTAGCTTGTTTTGGAGCTAGGTTTAGCTCCTTTTTTTCTTCCCTAGCTCCAAAAATTTTAATCCATCATATAGATCAAAATCTAACTCCTACAGAACTTATTTCAGCTTTTTAGTTGTTTTTATCACCTACTCTTAAAGAAATTGTTTTAAAAGTTTTCCAGATGTTCGTATTTGATAAAGAATTGTATTGTACGATTGGTGCGAGTATCACACACGTTTCAAACGGGCGATTACGCCAGTCAGTCACGTGGCCCAACAGTCTGCCATTTTGTCGCCTTAAAGTTGGTAGCACGGCTACATGTTAATCTGTTGCACAGTGTTCTGATTGGTAGTTACGATAGCGAGTGGGAAGTTTTCAAAGCGTGATCGTTATTATTTGCAGTAAAGAGTTGCATATCCGTCTTCAAAAATGAACAAAGAGACAAATAAAGCTTACAAACAAAAATTTAGGATGGAGTGGTTGCAAATGGGAAGAATGTTTAGTTAATGGCTGTGTGAAGTTCCTGGTGATGCTATAAAAGAGCACTATAAGTTTTGCAGATGTAGCTGCTAAACATTGTCAGCTTGTAAAGCATAGTGAAACTAAGAAACATCTTGATTCAATTCCATATGAGGCTGTTCTAATTACAAATATGTTTGCGAAGAAGTCTTATGAGACAGCGAACTTTGAAGGCAGCTTAGCATTATTTCTTTGTTGTCACTCATCATTGAATAGTTGCGATCATCTAGTAGATCTTTTCAAAAACATCACCCCAGACAGTCAAATTATGCCAGAGGTAAAAATATACCAAACCAAGTGCTCTGCAATTATAAAGAATATTCTAAGTGAGCATTTTGAAGAAGATCAAATTGCATATACAGGAGATGGAAATTTCGGATTGCTAATAGATGAATCGAATGATATCACAGTGAATAAGATTTTAGGTATTGTCATCATTTATTATAGCACGAAATTCAACAAAATCATGCATACATTTCTGAGCATGGTGGTTCTAGAAAAGTGTGAGGCTAGTGGTATTATGGCTGCACTGAAAAAAATGCTATTGACCAAGAAACGGAACATTAAAAATCTCATTGCAATTAGTACAGACAACGCCAGTGTTATGGTTGGTGTTTATGAACAACTGAAGCCATATATTCCCTCCATAATCTTAATTAGATGTAAATGCTATTCCTTGCAATGGAAATGTCTCACAAATGTGCAGAATCTCTCCCAAGAAAATTAGAATGCTTAGTTGCTGAAACGTATAAGTGGTTTCCACATTCTTCTTCAAGACAAGCAGCGTACAAAGAACTGTATCAGACTATCTATAAAAATGATGCTCCTCTGAAAATTGTAAGCAATTGTGCAACGAGATTGCTCTCCATCGAACTTACAGTAGACAGAATTCTCAGCCAGTGACGGGAATTGAAAACTCACTTCGAAATCTTGAGTGTGAATGAGAAATTTTACAAAGCTCAAATGTGGGAGATGTATTAAGATGAAAGGAATCTGTTCTACCTTTTATTTATGCATCCTGTTCAAGTTTAGAAAGTTAACAAAATTTTCGAATCTAGCAGTGTGGAAAAGACGAGATTATTTGAAGACCTTTCTCGTTTGATTCGCTCTATTGCTAATATGTTAGTGCTACCATCATCCAGAGTCGACTCTCTAGAGTCAGAGATTGATGACTATTTGGATCCCAAACCAAATCGTGGTTACAGATTTGAAAAAAAAATCAGAGTTGGTCATACAAAAGAGAATAACACAAAATGATGAGCATAATCTTAGAAATAGAGCAAGATAGTTTCTTCTTAGTCTCCTCAAACAGCCTAAGCAAAGGATGTCCGAAAACTTGAATAATTTAAGAATGATCTCTTCGCTTTCTGTTGACAATATCTTTTATATGTTTTAACATATAAAAGAATCTGTTACTCCCATCTTAGAAATAATGCTGAAAATAGAAAAAGATGTTGCTCCTGCTGAATATCAGTGCAATATTATCCATTTAAATAAATGAACAAATACAGAAAACACTGAGTTGTTCTGGGCTGAAGTACGAGAACAAAAATGCATTTGAAATGAATCAGTGTGCAATAAATTTATTAATACTGTCAAATTCTAATGCGGAAATTGAGAATTTTTAGATTTATGAATGTAGTTAAAAGTAAATTAAGAAACAAGATGAAATTGCCAATGCTGACAGCTATTTTGTCAGTCAAGTATGGTCTCAGTCGTAACAAGCGTTGTAAAGACTATCATTTACCAGCATCTACACTGAGTAATATTGGAATGATGGCCACATATAATAAAACTGAAAATCTAAGTGAAAACGCGGGTGAATTGAGCGCAGAAGACCACTTGGAAGATGTTTAGCCACTTAAATGCAAGTACCACTTCATCTTGAGTAAAGTAAGTAACTGAAAAGTGTCTGCTACTATTTCTAAATTTTAGCTTCGAATTTTTATTTTGAACTCCTTTTTAGCTCTTCTTTTTAAGATTTAGCTGTTTTTAGTAATTTTCATTTGGCAACACTGATGGGGACTATCCTGATTTTCAAAAGCTGATTGAACTAAAATAGCTCCGCCTACTCTCTTTAGGCAATGAAACTGCGTTAGACATAAGCTTAAAGAAAACATATTTGTTACAGCACTTAAAAGTATAAGTTTATTTATCGAGAGACCAAATGTTTATTAGAATGGCGATTATAACGATTACAACCAACATGTAGAGTATTTCTAATTAATTACTTTTTTTTTTTCAGTTTGTTGGTGGAAGTTATGAAGAATTTAAGAGATTGTAAGTAACAAATATATTTTTTTTCTTTCTTTGCAAACGGTAATGCTAATTATTCAGCAAATAAATCAATCAGGTTATTCCATGTTTCTTTGGATTTTCTTTTATTGAAGCAATTAATAAATACGATAAAAATATCAGTGGAAAAAATTCACTTAATTTAAAGTTAACACAAACTTATATTATTAGAAAAAAGTCATTATTAGTTTGCTTAATGATTAAAACATCAGCCACGATAATGAATGAAATATAATTATTTATCAGCAAAGGCAATTATAATTCTTGGAATCAAAACCGAAGTAATCATCAATAAATATGAACATCATAAGATTTATGAAGCGAATTTTGAAAAGAAATATATCGTAAACGTTTTGATAGAGTGGTCGGATGCAGGGACTTGGTTTACGTAATGGTAGGTTTCTAAAGATATCGACGTAAATGAAAGTGCCTTAAAGGAATACACTAATACTCCCCCCCCACCTCCCATAATTACCCTTCCATCTCTTATGGCTCAAAAATTAAATAGAAAACAGTGTTTATATGTTACTAGTGTATATGAATAAATAGAAATGTAAAATTAAATCCATCTTCATTTTCTTCTAATTTCCATTTCCCCCTCGATTTTGGATAAATGGATGACCATCATAATAATCCAACTTTGGCAGACTGAACTAAACGAATGGGCATATAACTCTCCAATAGCCAGATTATTACTCTAGATGAGACATGAATTTCATAGCCTGATACTTGGTCACAACCCATCTTATTGGAGGCCTAAAACTACTCGAAGATTTCTTTGTTACGTTTCCAGAACTGGGGTTATGCATTATTTAATGTATAGTCTGCATCCCCTTATCATGGGCTCGATTTGGTAAATCGAGCCTATGATAGGGGATGAAGTTCACATAAAGAATAAAAATAATAACAAAAATGAAACTCATACTTTCACAGTGCATTCATTCATGCATAATTCAGATTCATTGCGTAGATGAATGAGAAGTGGCTGGATATCCGCATTGAAAGATTCACCGAGCGACCTGCAGAGCAGGCTTTTGGTCATTAAGAGAAAAAGAAATCGAATATTTACAGTAACAGTGAATACTAACAGTCTATATTTATGTAGAAAGTAGAACGTTTTTTACCTTGGGTATACTACACAATACACGTTAAAGATACCGAGAAATTTTATAAACTTGGTTTTAATCCTTTTTCCCAAATAAGCAAACAAACAAATAAGCCAAGTTTGCGCCAGAAGTATTTTCAGGTCTGAGGCAACTCGTGATAAAGGTGGATTAAGCTCTGATCACTTGCCTTAGTATCTCCCATAATGCAAAGCGAATCTCCTTGCGAACATGTATGATGCCATGCATTAAGGAAAGGGACACTACCCAGACCGGTTTCGACCTTTATTGACAGTAGGAGCCGGACCCTGAGATGACAAGGTTGAAGTAATGCAGAACTTATATTTACCTATACGAGTTGTCACAAGGTGATTTGACCTTATTAAATAATAAATATGAAATAATTATTATTTATTATTTTAATTATTAATTATTAATTTGTAATTTAATTATTAAATATTAATAATTAAATATTAAATATTAAATAATAAATGAAAATATTATGAAATAATATTTAATAAAATTATGAAATAATATAGGTAAATATAAGTTCTGCATTACTTCAACCTTGGCATCTAAGGGTCTGCTCCCACTGAAGTGACCTCAATAAAGGTCTGGGTATTGGCCCTTCCCTTAATGCATAGCATTATACATGTCCGCAAGGAGATACGCTTTGCATTATGGGAGATACTAAGGCAAGTAATCAGAGCTTAGTCCACCTTTATCACGAGTTGCCTCACACCTGAAAATACTTCACGCGTAAACTTGGCTTACTTGAGAAAATGAATCTATATTTATATTTTAAATTTTTTGCATATTTTAAAATAATTTTTATTTATTTAGTACATCTCTTTTATTACATTATATTCTTTTATTTTTGTTTTATTTTATTATCTCAATTTCCTTTTACACATGAGACTGATGGTTTGTAAAATTTACGTAAATTGGTTTCTACTTTTATAAGTCGATTATCTGTTTTACAAGAAGCAAATTCTCTTTTCAAATCGAGTAGCTTACTGTGTGTAAATATTACGTCTTAAATGGAATGCTACCAAGCTCAGAATGTTGTTGGTTCAGTGAACTGTTACTTTTGACTGTCCCATTACAATGTTTTATTAGAGAGCTTAGCTTTTCCTGGGATGTAGTCATGATATGCTTCAAACCTCACTTGTAGTTTTCAATGAAAACAGTAAGATATTGGAATTAGAGATATTTGAATTGCTGCTATAGACCAGAGAGTCCAGAAAAATATGTGGAATCCATGCATCGGCAGTATTTTGCCTTACATTGAATGCTTTCAGAAGTGGAATGTTCTGATAAAATATGTATAAACACAAGTTAAAATAAATTAATAATTTAAATGATTTTTACAACATATATACCGATTATCTCAAACTTTTACTGATACCTGAAGGATTACAGGCATATGTTCTACTATATTTTCAAATATTGTATACATTTCAATTAATATTGATATAATGTACATTTTCAGGCAGGCGTCTCCAACAATTCTGATATCTTTTAAGGATGTGGAACTGATCAAATATTCTTATCAAGCAAAATATCCGGTAAGATTCAGTTTTTGTCAACAACAGCTTTATCCTTTTGTCCATTCCATTTACATTTTTTTTTTAATTTGCTTATAAATACAGTAAATAGTTAATACGAAATGAAACGATTTGTACAGCATCTTTTTTTTGAAATGGGGTATTTCCTTATGTAGTCCATTAATAATGTGCATAATTATTTATTAACTCTTAACTCCTTATCCCCACAGCCATAAACTTAAGAACAGTTTGCAATCTGAAGTATTTTTCCAATATAGGACATCGATCTCTTCAGTTACATTGGCGGCTACATCGGCATTTGGCTTGGCGCCTCTCTTATTACCATGTACGGCCTCTTTGAGAGTATGCTTCTCCATTTCTGGAAGACAGACCCTCCGAAGAAAGAAAGAAGAAAAACAAGAATTATAAATATAACGAGCGGTAAAGTTTTTAATTATTAATAAATCTCGGTTAAAATGAAACTGAAGTATCAAAATGTCTTTTCTCCAAATTAAGAAATGATTCCTTTCAATTTTCATTGGAATTATGTGGCGATTGAACTCCATAAACCAGCATAATGTTTCAAAATCTTGACCGTTTTTCATTTTCCTATCTAATTGAATATTCACAAACTCAATTATGTAACTGTTACCTTCCATTCCGAAGCGTTTTCATCAATTTGTACTCACGATATATCACTTTGTATTGATTCGACAATAGTTTTTCACATTGCACTGTTGTATAGTTTTTCATTGCGATTACAGACAATTCTAGTTCGAAATGCTATACTTGGATATATTTTAATATTTTTGAGATTCTTAAGGATTTTTGTTTTCTCAATTATGTTTTTATTTTTTATGACATTGAGCACGATTCGTTGGCTGACGAAGACTGTGTGAGATTAACTGAATTACCTCTTTCTCCTATTGTGAATGCTGGGCGATTTCGACTTCCGAATAACATTTTGTTTACGAATGAGTGTCAGAATTAAAGAAATTAATCATGCTGTCAACAGGTCATTTGAGAAGATTTCCGAGATTGTTTTGAATTTTGGATATCTGTTTAATAATATGTAAACTATCAAATGTTTTTAATAAAGCAAAATATGTAATGAACGTAATGTCTACGAAAAGTATACATCAAGAGATTCTTTGTTAGAAATATGATTTTTGTATCCATTAATACATCGCATGTATTCAAAATCTGCAAGTAAACAAAAATGTAACAAATGAATAAATTATAACTTCTAAACATTCAAAAAATTCATTTTTACTTTTTTTCACAATACCTTACAAACAAGATACAATACCATCAAGTTTAGTCTTATAAAAGTCATTTAATACGAAAGTCATCTTGGTATTAAAAAAATAAATTTAGTCTGCAATTTTTTAAACTCATGAATTGCGAAACAAGCAATCTGATCGCATTCCCTGGTTGAATGAGTAATAGGGTGTTCCAAACTATGTTCTGTGTTATCAGGTGAAATATTTTAATATATCCCACAAGATACATTCCAGATCCAAACAAGTAGCACTTCACACAAAGAATATTGGCCAACATGCTATAATATTTTTAACCGTATACAGTGTTAACCCTATATATCACGAGGGGCGTAACTCATGCGACTACTCTACATAGGGTTTATTAAATACTTCTTAAATTATTAAAATAATTCAGTGAAGTTTAAATTAGGTTCACAATTTTTAAATGGTTAATTTTTATTCTTTTATGTGAAAATCGTTCAAAAATAATTTTAGTTATTTAATGCAAACCGAAATTTGTTGGGTAATGTGAGTTTTTCTCACTATTGCGCTAAGTTTTATTCTTTTTGTTCTTCTAACGTATCTACGGACCTCCTGGAAGTCAAGGTAAACCTCGGGCCAAACTTTGTACTAATTTGACACTTGTATTAAGCCAAACTAAGTTTTCCACACCTGTCTTAATCATGACGAGTCGGAAGAAATTCATAACGGAACGATATTATAGACGCCCGGGTCTTAACGGCACTGCATCAGATACTGGGCTGCATGACTCAAGCGACAAGGCGCTACAAGAGCCAGTTCCCTTTGCTGGGAAACTAGAACAGGAAGCTAAAAATCTACTCTAAGGAACGAAACGTGTAAAAGAAAACAAGCAACTCATGAAGTGGTTTTTTTTACGAATCAATACCGGAAAAGCCAGTTTTTAGAAAGCATACGTGCATGATTTGGACACAAAAATTCCCAGAATCTGCTCTATTAGAGGCAAAAATTATACATCAAAAGAACTATATTATCCGCAACAAAACATTCACCGAAGTTGATCGTGTGTATGTATATGTATAATTGAAAATTTTATATTGAAAAACTGGATTACACCTGGCAAAGTAAATTGCATGTATTTTGCTGAAAAAACCAACCTACAGTCGAATGGCACGAACAGTATAATTGCTTATTGCAATTATTTGTTGTTTATTACTTATTGGATTCAATAAAGACCGGGTAATGTCTAAACATGCATTTCTCTTTGTGAATGTTAAAGACAAAGATAGAAACGATGTTGTTTAGCGCAATCCCAGCGAATTGTATATACCGTTACTTTACCGTTATAAAAATAATCAAATTTGTTCGATTGAACAAAAGGGCATTTGAAAACAGTAGAGGAACAAAAGACTAACTCCATATTGATGAAACAATCCTCCAAAATTCAAAAAGACTAAAAACGAACGCAAACATCGCATGGATGGCTACAAAAAGTTATTATACTTTCTCCCAGATTCCTGCATCCTAAAATCATTAAAGATATGAACGATTATTATTATTATTATTATTATTATTATTAATCACACCTTCCGGGAGTCAAGACTCATCCAAGGCGGTCATCAGACTTTTCCTAACCAATTTTGTTAATCTCCATTCATATTGTAACTTCTTTCTTATTGTATTTTTCACTCTTTTATCTTTCACTTTATCGATTTAATGAAACTGCGAACTTCTTTCGTGTTTATATACAGTATTTTTTCTATAATGTTTTCAGTTATTATAAAAACATGAATTAGCTCCATTGTATGCTTGTTTCTGGTCGCTGCTATGAAAACATGAAAATCAACTTTAATAGTCAATTATGAAAACTTCGAAAATGTTAGCATTAAACGCAGAATTTCCAAGGTGATTCCTTCTCACCAACATTCTTCAATATTTAGATTCCTATTATTTTGGAAAAAAAATTACATATAAGAGTTTCAAAAATAATATTAAAATTTTCCATTTACTGTATGTGAATGACCTGAAATTATATGAAAAATCAGCACAAAATTTGACTCATTACTGAATATGGTATTTTCAGTCAGGACATCAAAAAGGAATTGGTTTGGATAAATGTGCAACTTTATCTATTATACGAGGAAAAAGTAATGACACTTTTATGGCAGTTTTACTTTCTACTAGGAGAACTGTATAAAAGCAATTTCAGCAAACAAATATTATAAATACAGAGAGATGATGGGCAGGGCGTGTCTGTGTCCTTGTATTGGTGTTTGAGACGAATTCGTTATGGTTTTTATAATAATGAAGTGCGGAAAGGCACCTCACTCCGCATAACCCCTCCTCTATACGCTACTTTAAACTTTCATGTACACGCCCCTATCCACAACAGAATGTCACAATCCATGAACTACATACAGCGCCATCTACCGCCGCCAATCGCATATTTTGTCTCTAAATTGTGTGTGTAACAATAGTTATCATACAATTTGAAATTTATACGCTAGTACGGATTTTTCAATTGATAATATTTTTTAAACAATCATATGTAGTACACAATTAAATGTTTTTAAATATAGTACAGACGAATAAAATTATTTTTTTAATTTCCTATGGTATATTAATGCCGTGAATTTCAGAGTAAAAATAAAATAAAAGTGATGTTTATTATTATTTACAAAGTTATTACATAACACCTTCAAAGACAACCGTTGTACACTGTACTTGATACAAATCACAGTAGGCACTTCTTAATTGTCTATCTGCGCATCTACCACCAATAATAATACAGTTTGTCAGCAAAGTAAATTTACATGTTTGTAATTATATTTATTTATTTATTTATTGAATATACAAAATTCGTAGAGAAAAATAAATATTTTTGTTGCCGCTATATTTAGCGTCAAACCACCATGGCTGATCACTCAATCCTTTATTCTGTCTTACGGATGTCTGTTTGATTTAATCATATGAAAAACAGCAAACAAACAATCTCATCGTACTCTCTGACAGAATCAGTAAATGTGGGGTTTTCGATGCTGGAACTTGAGGCATCCGTAATGACTTAATTCTGCGCTATGAAAAATACAGCTTCAGAAAACTACTAAAATATCTAACAAATGCTGTCATTAAAGTTCATTTTATTAATTGACTAATTCTTTATATCGACGCCTATGTTTTTACTGGGCAATTTTTATTTGAATTCAAACGTTTTCTCTTTTTTTTGTAAACCTGCCATACATTTATACATATTTCTATGTTTTGGATTTAGAGCTCAGACGAAACGTGGAACTTATGGAAGAGACAAACCAGCGCGATGGACTCATCCAATTATCAAACTCACATTATTACGCACTGTTCTCACAGTCTTAGCAGCTTCGGTAGTTCCAGACAACAGCAGCAGAATGATGATCTCACCTCGGGCAATGCACATGAACTGCATTGCCCGAGGAACTGCATGCCTGCATGCCTGCAAAGCGCCTCTAACTCAAGACCCATTGACTGCAGAGCAGAAGCGCCTATCTTCTGGGCCAAGCAGGCCAATAAATGAAAAATTTCAAATATTTCTCATATTGAGATATTATCATTGGTTGAATATATTTCCAAATATTTTTATTCGTCGAAATTATGAGTCTTATTACAAAAATAATAAGAGCGATAATAATAACAGCTGTCACTAATAATATAATACAATATATTTTTTTAAAATACACTTTAAAATAAAGCATATTCATTTCCAAAAATCTTTTTTTTTTTTAAATTCTGTACGCAGCCACTCCATAAATTGTAATTCGAGATTTCTTGTAATTTGTATATCTAAATTTGAGTGGTGGCTTTTATCATCGCGCAGGTTCAGTGCTTTTCTCAATTATGTTAAAAATAAAAAAATAAATAAATAAATAAACTCACGTTTATAAATTTGAAGCTATCAACATTTCAATTTCGTTGATACAGAGCGCGATTTCAGGTGTCGCTGAACTCTCTCATAGGAATTAAGGCTTGGAGATTTGTGCACCAGAACTAACTCCTATTTGTCGTCTAAGAAGGACAACAAATCAATTCCATCTAACTACTGCTCCATCTGGCTCATCTCAATCCTAGCTAAAGTAATGAAAAAACATCAATTCCCCACCCTAGCTCGAAGGACACTCAGCTTATGGATTCTGTCGCTGCCCATCAATAGGAGATCCACTCTCATATATCACCCATCTCTGGATAAATGCCATGGAGAAATTTGGTGAATCTCAAGTGGTTGCACTTTATCTCCAAAACTCTTGACCGGATCTGGCACAAAGGATTACTAAACAAACTCCCATCATTTGGTCTTTCCCAAGGACTTCTACAGTTGGATTTCCAGCTTTATGTCTGGCCGCACACACTTTGTGTGATGGTGGATTGTTCCTTATCCTCTCACCATTCAACTAATGCCAGAGTTCCACAAGGTTCTGTGCTCTCACCAATTCTCTTCTTTCTATATATATCAATGACCCACTTCAGTTGACCTCCAACGTAATACACAGTTTTGGAGATGACAGCACATTGCGCTCCTCCCTTTCATTTGACAAATTCTACTCTACACAACTCACCTAAATCTACAGAACACCAACCACCATGACCTAAATTCTGATCTCCAAGTCATCCTCCAATGGAGTTCAGATAACCGCGTCAATTTCAATGCTACTGAAACCCAGTTGTCTCTTATCTCTCACCAAAGAAAGAACCATTTTCTTAAGGTATTATATTTGACAACGCTTAAATTTCCAGACAAGATGAGATTTCTTTTCTTGAAATCACCCTGACATCAAGTCACTCCTGGCATAAACACATCACAGCCGTTGCATTCTCAGATTCCATAAAACTAGGTTTTCTCTTTCGCTCAAGACGTTACTTCACCCCTGAACCTTATACAAATCACAAATCTGTTCATCTATTGAATACTGCTCTCACATTTGGGGTGTGATAGACGAGAGCAATTAGACTGATAAATGATCCATTTCTTACTAATTCACTCCTCCCACTTTCGCACAGACGTTTCGTTTCCGCACTATGCGTATTCTAGAAATATTTCTATGGAAAATGTTCATCTGAAATAGTATCAATAATTCCTCCACTTAGTACTACGCCCGTTGTGACACGTGCAGCTGCCACCCACATTCCTTCACAGTACACCTTGAAACCCACAGAACAAGTTTATTTTCCTCCTCCTTTCATCCATGCAGCTGCTGTATTGTGGAACAGTCTTCCCCTTGCTGTGTTTCCCAAGGAATACAATTTACAGGCTTTTAAATCAAATGTAAAAAGTTTCTCCTTTCCCAACCAACAATACATGGTACTAATATGCTATAGGTTGATCACCCGACCTCTAGTGTATGAGCTCATCATTTAAAAAAAAAAAAAAAAAAAACGCAAAACGAGGCACAAGTCATTTTCCATTGACGTCAGCATGTTTAAATTACGCTTTCAAAAGACTTCTATGTTGCTTTATGGTTGATCTCTCTGCATATTGCAAAAATCTACAAGTTTCTAAAAGAAACTTGTAGATCTTTACTATCTGTTATATTTGCACAGAGAACATTTAAAGCGGTGTTTTGTTTACCTATCGCAGGTCTGTATCGTGCTCGAATACCGTTAATGCATGTGAACGTTTTTTTTTTTGTTTTGTTTTCAACCATAATGAAGTTGAAGTTGTTTTCATTTCTCAACCTAAGAATATGCAGTGAAAGAGATTTTAGATCGATTTTTCAGAAAATTACAGAGATAGGAATATAGACTTTTTTCCCTTTCATTTCAAGAAATTAATTTTTTACATATTTTTTAAACACTCCAAAAAACTAGAGAGACAGAACAAGGATTTAAAAAAACACACTTCAAGCCTTTAACAATCGGGAAAGCGGTCTCACATCAAATGATGAAGTTCATCTCCTAACTAAAGACAACATCAAACATCCCTGCTTACAGCAGATTCGATTGAAACCTATTGGATTGAAGACCAAGTCACGAGCGTAAGCTTCTCACTGATATCCATTATAAGTGGAGATTAATCGGTTAAATTCGTTCAAAGCATCGGCAAACATCGTTTATCACTTAAAATAGGAATTTTACAATAAAGATATATAACTGTATTTAGAGAATTAATTCTTAAGAAATCAAAAAAATAATAATTTTATGAGCTTCACATGCAGCTTTTATCTTCCATTTTGTGTTAGGCACCTGGGTCATCATGGACAAGCAAAATAACTTCTAAGAGTCAAGGTGCTTGGCCATGATATCGCGATATCACTCCGAAAACAAAACAAGTAATTAATATATGTACGATGTTTGTTTACTTTCAACTTTGTGCTTACTGCATGGATTTATCAAACCAAAACTTGGATGTAAAGAATGGAGTCAGAGGTTTTAAAACCGCTGTTCTGATGGATTCTATTGATGAAAGTGAATCATGCAGTAAAAATCACTGACTAACTAGAGTACTTTCAGTTGAGAAGTATTTCTATTCTTTTATTCAAATCTGAGGCATGTTGGGTTGCCATGGGATCGTACAGTGTTTATGCATTCGGTGTTTCTTAGACAGTATTCGAAACTAGGTATTTTCTACCCAGGAATGAGTTCGTATTGTGGATGCATTAACACAAGCGCATTGTAATTAGTGTCGATCTGACAGTTTAAACCTTCGATCTGAAACGTAAGCATTGAATCAAAAATACTTTCCCATTTCTCTCTCTCTGCAGTAAACAATTCGTTTATTATTGGGAGCTGGTAAAGTGAATTTGTGTTTACACAGCACTAAGTGATGCTGGACTCCCGATCTCACATAAATGTATGCTTATAGGAGACTGTAAGTTTTTATCCTTGTCAAGTGAAAGTCACGAAGGGTTGCGTTTTGCTACTTGGAAAAACAGACACAGATCACAATAACAATTTTTTTTTCTTTACAATGGATCGATTTACATATCAATAATAAGGATAAGAATATTAGGCATTCGGTATGAGACACCTCAAGTTAATTCTTTCTCAGGAACATTTCTAAAGGTTAGTTTACGTTTCTTGATGGCTCAATTCTAATTGGGATTCTTTATTAAGTAGGTTTGTGTTGACTACTTATTTTCAATTTAATGTGAAATAATTATATTTAAAGTCTGTATACTGTGCTAAAGCAAAGTCATTATTATATTATTAAATAGATATTATACGTGAAACTTTACAGAAATGAACAAAAAAGCAATAGCTCGAAATACGGTCCTTTTGACTGAAGAGCGAATACTCTAACCACTTAGACAACCAAGTCAGTTGAATTGGAATATTTTCCGTTATATGTATAAAAAATGAAATGATAATGCGAGTATTGTGCCATTCTGATTATATTAGACTTTATGTGATTACTGATGTGTCACGCTCAGCAGTTTTTACCCATCATTTCATTCCACAGAACGCACACAGGCAGAAATTACATGCGATTAACAGACATAATCCACGGGCCTCAACGAATATCACTTCAATATTGCACCTGCTGATGCTTGCTGCCTCGAAAAGATTTACTACAAATACCACAGGAGCCAAACGTATAACAAATGTAGATCGATTTTTCGAGACCCTTTAAAGTTTTCATTTTTATGATGAACCAAGAGTTGGGATAATTTGCGCAGTTTTACTTTGTGTTCTCACCTTTCCTTTCTTTTTAAATTTAAAATCCAACTAAATTTAAGCATTGCAACTGTGGCATTATAGTCATGCGTCTGTTTGCATTTTCTTGTCTGTGAATTCCTGGGTTAGAAAATCCTGAAATTTTATATTGTCAATAATCATGCAGCTTTATCATACCATTTCATTATTAGTTATTAAATTATTTTCACTGCCAAACCATGATCAAAAACATTCACTGTAGAAATATACTTTTCTTTCAGGCTGCTCGAAATGTGTCTAAAGAACTGCATTCCAAATGATCCTCGAAAAAACTTCAAAATCTTATTTGCTGCTTTATGTTTATCCGGATTTCTCTATCAAATGGGAATGTTTTTAGAAACGTATTTATCCTATCCTACTGTGGTGACATTTATCAACTCCAAACCATCAGAATTGGAGCTTCCTGCAATTACTGTGTGTAATGAAAACAGGTATGAATTCATAACTGTCATTATAATCTTTCTGATCCTCAAAATAAACTATATGCTATACAATTTTTTCACTCTTTGCATTCGTTATGTTTTTTAAAGTTCTTGGATAGTATGTTTATGTTAAACTGATTCCGACTCTCTCTCTCTCTCTCTCTCTCTCTCTCTCTCTCTCTCTCTCCCTATTTCCCTGTACATATACATAAACCCGACTTCGTTAGGTGACTAGCTAACTCCGCTATGATGGAAAAGCCCCTAATGACTTCGCTACAATGATACACTCTTTTTGAATAATTTGAATATCAATTATTTTATAGTTACTAAAATTCTTCTATTATGTTCTATTATTTACTACTATTAATTATCTATTAATTACTATTATGTTCTGCACTTCTTATGATATTTTATATTATTCCACAATAAAAAGGTAGCACTTCATACAAAGAATCTTGGACATAAAAGATTCTTCTTCTTCTTTTCCCTTCTACGTATTAGGCCCGCTGACCTGTTACATAGCTATCTTTAGCCCCTTCTAAGTCATACCCGTCCTGTGGATAGACTAGCCCTATACCTCTCGATATATCTATGGCTGTAGCTGCGTGTGTTCACGGGCTGGTTTGCTTGCTTGCAGGAGGAAAAGCCCCAGAAAAACTGGGGAGAAAAACCTTGCAGTCCACACCCAAGACCGGCTAACTTGGCTATGTCTGAGAAAGATCTTTAAGCTCCTCACCTCAGCGACGGGAATCGAGCCCAGGACACTCTTTTCCCAGGCATATGGCTGCGAAGCGCATAGCCACTAGGCTGACCGTAAAAGATTGAACATTGTATAATATTTTTGATTATGTTTGAGGAGAGGTATAGCATAGGACTTGATACTTGTTCAATTATTTAAAATACTTAGGTCAACTTGTTTTTCGGTCTATGATGCGAAAATCGTTCTAGAATAATTTTAATCTTTGAATACAAACTGAAGAATCCCCCCAAACATGAATATGCATTCCTTGCGTAATATTTTATAATATAGCAACTGTGAAAAGGTAAGGGCTATTACAAGTACTTGGTACACGTGGAAAAAACTTTCCCTTTCATAAACCCCCCGAAGAAAGATTGTTAATAGGTTTGATTCCAGTCGTCGATTAGAGGGAATGTTTCTGAGTCACTGTGGGTCATTTTCGGGAGTTAGTCGATCCTTATAGCAGGGCACGTAGCGCTTTTTTTTTCTACTCGGAAACACAATTGCTTTTATGTGAAGCTGTGAAATCCAAGACCTCCTACTGACTTAGGGTTACAAAATTAAAGATGTGTAGTTCCACATCACTCTGCAAGTCGGCATTTCCTTTTACAAATACAGTGCCCACTTGGTTACCTTTGCATGAACACACATAAAAATCTGATAAAAAAAAAGTTAGAAAATAATTGATAAACTGTGTGTCATTCTTTCTTTCTTTCTTTCTTTCAGCGTTAGAAGATCTGAGTTCTGTAAGCGATTTCCAGATGAATGTACGAAACAGGATATTTATAATGAAGCATACTGTAACTTTCTGCCATCGTGGTGTACAGGAAATAAAATGGTAAGACTCATACTGCCTTTTTCTAAAGTCTACTTTGTTTTGGTTCTATTTTAGCATTTATTTGAATTTTCAGCAAATTCAGCAAACGAGAATATTATTCTTTGCTCAAACATCACTAACAAGGTCGTGTACATATTTATTATGTATATCATCATATATATTTAATCCAGTCGCAGATATATAACTTTAACAATATATAACAATATAACAATATGAACCCGTTAGTCGCAGATATATAACTACTACGATATGACCCCGTCAGCAAGATATTTTTTCTGTAAGAAAAGCCTTCTCTTTCGGTATTACTACACTGTTGAAGAATGCAATAACAATTCTTATAGGTGTGAAAGTGGACGAAATTATATTTATAGAAATATTTATTTTTCTATTCCACTTTAAATTCTCCTTTCTGGTTTTCTAAGACGTGTGTTATTACAAAAATCCAGAATTTCTTAACCGCCTTCCCCTGAAATCTTCATCTAAATGAAGATGAGGATTTCAGTGGAAGTTTAATTTAGTTTAATAACTAAACTAAACCTTTGCACAGAAATTATAAGCACATCACAACCTGACTCGAAAATTGTCAAAACAGAAACTTTCATCATTTCCAAATGAGAGGAACGTTTTTTGGTTCCTTTCCACAGCTATTCAGCATAACTTTGTTCTATCACTTATTCTACACCTAGATGCTTCTATTACATCGTTATCAACTGAAAGTTTTGAATTAATCGAAGTAGTACAGTACTAGTACTGTAGACTTCACAGACTGTCGTGTTTGGAATCATCAGCTATTTCTATGTTTTATCTGTTATTTATATCTGTGGAAAGAGATCTGTGTAGAACACATCTTGAAGAAAATAGCTGTTAGCGCTTGAATTTATGTCACAAAGAAGTATTTTAAAGGTAAGAAGCCCATCGTATGTCTAAAATTTTTCTGTAGTTTATAATTGATTCTGATAGAAATTAATTAATCATCATCATCATGCGTATCAAGAATTTAGGCCTAGCATAGCCTGTTCCGGCCTTAGAAGTCATCGTTGAATTGTTTAAGAGGACGTCCTGGTTTCCATTTTCTTAATGGCTTGTACTTTAAGGCTTGTTTTGGTAATCTTTCTGTTTTCATTCTTTGAACGTGTTCCATCCATCTATGTTTATATTTTTTAATTTTTTCTCTTACTGATTCTTGGTTTAATTCTTTCATAATTTCTTCGTTTTTTTTGTGATCAAATAGGGTATACTTTGCAGTTTTTCTCATAAGCTTCATTTCTGCTGTTGCTAATCTTTGTTTGTCTTTTTGTTTTATTGTCCAGATTTCGCTTCCATACATTAAGACCGGTAGGGCTAATGTATTGTATACTTTTAGCCTGGTTTATTTTTGAACTAGGTTTGATTTAAATATACAGTTAATTACGCCTGTTAATTTTGAATATTTTGCAATATTTACGTTTATATCTTTTTCATTTTCATATGTGATCGTACATCCTAGGTAGTTAAATGAATTCGCCTGTTCTAAGATCTTGTTATCTATTACTATTTTAGTTCTTACTGGATCTTGTCCTTTAAAGGCCACATTTTTTGATTTTTCTGTTGATATTATCATACCATAATCTTTGGAGATCTCATTTAGATCTAAAATAGCTTTCTGTAAGTTATCCTCAGAATTTGTAATTATTATTTGGTCGTCGGCAAAGAGGAGAGTGTTTAAATTTACTGTAGGAGAAAGTTTAATTCCTTAATGTAAATTTTTATTCCATTTTATTATTATTTCATTTAAGTAGATATTAAAAAGCGTTGCTGAGAGGGGATATTCCTGTCGGATCCCTTGGTTTATCTCTCTCGTATATGATAGCTCGTGATTTAATCTTATTTGTATTTGATTATTTTCATATATACTTGTGACAGCTTTTAGGATATTATTTGGTATTTGTCTTTCTTTTAATATGTTAAATAATATGTTTCTTTTAACTATGTCAAATGCTTTTTCAAAGTCAATAAATACAGTATGTGTTTCTAAATTGTATTTTCTTCTTTTCTCTATCTTTAATTTCAGGCAAAAGGCAGGGTCCTTTTGCCTAATTCAAATTAATTAATTTGAATCACAAATAATAGACAAAAGGATATTATTCTGAAATATGACTAAATAGGTTTCTGAGATCATTATAACGATGGGACATTGTCATCCTATTGGAGGTCCGAAAGGACTTGGAAAAAGGTTTCACGTTGGATCTCAAGAGCAGAGTTTACATCTACCTTTAGCCTAACGACAGTACGTTAGTACTACGAATTGTTACTGTAGTAGGATTGATATTTCACTAAGTGCTGATCATTTTATACGAAATATAAGTTATACTTTTCGTCTTTTCCAAAGCTAAATTTTCATATTACGCTCTGAACTCTTACACCATCTAATATAAAATTGTGAAGAGATCACAGTTGTAATAATAAACCACGTGTAACAATAAATTAATTGATAGTTGAAATTTGGATGGTATTTTTCATTCGAAATGATGGTGATGGTCATATTATAAGTGAAAAACAGAAACGCAAGGCTTATGTACTTGATTATATCGATTATTCGATCATATTTATTATATAAATATTAATATTTATTATATTTCACGTACAAAAATGAATATTATAGGCCTTTTATATTGTTATTTGTATAGTTTCCGAATATCACTATTCCACACAAACCCTGGATTAAGTTCAGACAAGAAGCAAAACGCAAAGAAATGAAAGAAATTGGGCATCAGTGGAAGCCGATGATAGAGTCGTGTTTTATAAAAACTCCTGAGGGAACTAAAGAAGTCTGCGAGTATGAAAAATATATTCTTATTACTTGTATTTCTCTGTGTTATAGTCAGGAGATTAAATTTAACAATCGTATTTATAGATTGTAGCATTTAAGGAAATGCTGAAAAAATTCAGATGTTCTAAAAATAGAGATGAAAAGTGTAGTTGAACATACACGAATCTATGGATTAAACTGTATGGTTAAAAACAGAATGGATCTTTAATATAATCATCATTATCAAATTACTGCCATGTACCTTCAAGGGGTGTACAGGATATTATAGTACTACATGAAAAAAATTACATCATTACTAACTTCCTATCTACAATTTTCCTCCAAATCAGTCTGTTACTTGTCAAGACTCCAACATTATCAGATCTTATATTTATCTCGTCTAAGGCACATCGTAGCGTACCAATCCACCTATATCTTGGTCTTCCTCTGCGTCGTTTTGCTGCCAACCTGGCAGAGAACACTTACTTTGCTAATCTTTCCTCGTCCATTCTGTTTAAGTGACCATACCACCTGACATTAGCTCTTCTAACGCAATCCTGGATGCTGACAATGTCAAGTTCTTTTCTAATATCCTCATTTTTAATATGATATTGCCATTGATTCCATCTGTTCACGCCTCTAATCTTTCTCAGGACTCTCATATTTGCGGTCTCTAGTCTTTGGTCAAGTGTTTTACTTCTGACCCAGCTCTCAGATCCATAAGTTAAAATTGGTTTGAACACAGTCTTGTATACAGCTAATTTAGTGTTCCGACTAATTTCTTTCTTATTCCATATGAATTTATTGAATTGACTTCCCACCATACCAGCTTTGTTGATTCTGTTGTCTATTTCTATATTTAATTTACCATCTTCAGTAAAAATCGTGCCTAAGTAGCTGAAATGTTTTACTTGTTCCACAGGTTCTCCATTCATAACACAGTTGACATTTTCAATGATTCTGCCTATTTTCATTGTCTTTGCCTTTTTATTGCTGACTTTCATACCATATCTATTACAACAACTATTCAATTTTGTCAGAGAATCTTGCAGACTTGTAGCGGATTTATTTAGAAGTATAACATCATCCGCATAAAGCAAAGAGCTGACATTAACATCTCCAATTTTGATATCATGTTTAATACCACTTTCCTTCATAATGTGATCCATATAGATAATGAATAACAGAGGGGATAATGTACATCCTTGTCTCACACCAGATTTAGCATTAAACCACCTTCCTATACTTCCTTCAATTCTAACCGCTGACTTACAACTCAAATAATGACTAAGTATTGCTTGATATAATGCCCCATTGACACCATATAACTGTAGCGTATTGAATAGCTTCTCTCTTGGCACCTTGTCATATGCCTTTTCCAAATCGACAAAACTTAAATACAAATCTCTGTTATATTCCCAAGCTTTCTCGACTATTTGTTGTAAATTGAAGATCTGATCCTGACAGCCTCTATTTGGCCTGAATCCAGCTTGTTCTTCACCAAGCTTTTCTTCCACAATTCTTCTCAACCGTTTCTCAAGTATACTTGCAAAGATCTTTCCAGGAACACTCAGTAGGGAAATACCTCTGTAATTCTCACATTCAGTTTTATTTCCCTTTTTTATATATATGAGTACTATGAGAGCTCTACTCCAATCATCGGGAATTCGTCCCTCTGTCCAGGCTTTCTGAACTATGCAGTGCAGCCACTGTAAGACTTTTATACCACCATACTTCAGCATTTTTGGTCGAATATCATCTACTCCTGCTGCCTTTCCACATTTCAAGCGTTTGATGGCTTTTTTTACTTCAAGTATGGATATGTATTCCTGACTGCATGCCTGGTCAGTACTTTTTATCACTGTGTTGTCATCACTGCTTGTTTCATTTAGCAGTTTTTCAAAGTACTTCAAGGATATCTTTTTCTCCCATTTTCATGTCACCTTTATCATCTCTAACTCCTTTTACAGCACTCTTTCCTCCATTTATAAGCTTCTTGAACAACCTCCAGAATATTTTGCCGCCTTCTTGATATTTATTTTCTATATTCTTCCCAAAGTCCTCCCATTACTTTTGTTTAGCTAGTTTTACACAGTGTTTAGTATTCTTGCATTTGTCTCTATATTCTCTAAGAGCAGAAACTGACTTATTTGACAGGAACTTTTGATATGCTTTCTTCTTTTCCTTCACTGCCTCTTTATCTTCCTGTGTCCACCAGGAAGTTCTGATTTTTTTATCCTTGCAGACAACCTCACCACATGCCTCTCTGGCAGAATCAATCAATGTTTTCTTCAAAGTTTGCCACTGAATCTCCAAGATTTGATTCCTGTTCTCAAACTCTTTATTTTTCTTCAATAATCTTTGTGTATTTTAGTCTACAGTTCACATCTGAGAGCTGCTCAACTTTTATTCGCTTTAAAACTTTCTTATATATTATTCTTTTGAATACGAAATTCAATTTTATCCTGCTCAAGATTAAATAGTGATCACTTCCAATTTCAAATCCTCTGTACACTCTGGTGTCCTGCACCAGGGAGAAAACATCACTATCAACAATAACATAGTGAATGAAACTTTTCTTATTCCTAGCCTCTTCTCTCCATGTGAATTTGTGAACATTTTTATGTTGGAACATGGTGTTAGTAATAACCAGTCCATGTCCTGAGCAGAAATCCAACAGATATTTGCCATTATTATTAGCTTTGCTCTTTTCTCCAAATTTTCCCAAAATATTTTTATGTCTCACAATGATTTCCTACTTTGCTATTTAGATCCCCAACAAGAACCAACTTTTCCTTTTTCATTGTGTCAGTTGCTTTTTCTAAAGCCTCAAAAAATTCCTCCACTTCTACCTTAGTAGAACCTTCTGTTGGACCATAGGCAGAAATAAGTCTCATTGTCCAATTCCCCATTCTCATATTTGCCCACATTACTCTACTTGAGACTGGCTGCCATTCAAGAAGATTAGCCTCGTATTTTGTGTTTCTTTAAGTTTTGTTTTTCTTTAATATTATTCTTTAAGTTATTTCGTTCATTTCTGTTTAAATATTTAAAATATTTAAATATTTTAAATATTTATAACATAAATATTTTAAATAATTAATAAGAATTAATTAATTCTTATTTTTTTGTGTGTGATATTTTACAGCCTGAGCAATGTTCAGTATGTGCCCCTGCTCTCAGACAAGCTTCATTATAACTGCTACTCCATTTTTTCACTGAGGGACAGATCACATCACGAGCCTACAATGATTTCTACATCAACAGGTGGGTATACACTAATGTATATAATATATATATATATATGATTAAATTTCCTTCCATAATTAAATATATTATGGAAGGAAATTAGCAGCGCAAGCTAATGAGAATCCCAAACAGTTCTTTAAATATGCTGCAAGTAAAAGAAATAATATATATGGCAGAATGATTTTAAGGAATGCCGATGGTAGGGAGGTAACTGAATCAGTTTAAATAGTAGAATTAGAATTACTAAGCGAATACTTTGCAACAATATATCATCCAGGAGGTGATGCTAGACTTTGTTTAAGGCCTTTTGCACATGGGGATGGAAGGTGGATATAGGGTTGGTGAGACGGATAGGGAGGTGGTTGATGGAGACATATCAAAGAGTAGTTTATTCAGGAGTAGAGTCCAAAAGAAGGCCTGTGACTAGTGGCGTGCCGCATGATTCTGTTCTTGGACAACTGCTATTTAATTTGTTCTTTAATGATATAGGAAAGGTTCTGAGAGGAACTGTTCAGTTATTTGCTGATGATGCAAAGCTGGGTAGAGAAATAGTGAATACAAATGATGTCAAAATTTTGCCGGATGATTTGGATAGCCTGGGTTAAGGAATGGATGTCAGTTTAATGTGGCAAAGTGTAAGGTTATGCATTTTGAGGTGAAATGATTAGCAGCAGTATACCACATTGGTTGAACCGTACTTCAGGAATTTGACGAGACCAGAGATTTTGGAGTGTTGGTGGATAAGGGGTTGAAGTTTAGGGGACAAATAGCAAAAATGGCTAAATGAGCTCATCAGATCACTTGGTTACTGAAGAATACTTTGACAAGCAGAGACAAGAGGTTATTGTTTCTCTTTATCAAGCCTTGATAAGACCCAATCTTGACTACTGTGCCCAGATCTGGGTGCCAGGGTTTCTTCTTGATGGAGAGGAGGTAGAGAGGATTTTGTCTATGTAATGAACTTTATGTTCACAGGGTGAACATCTGTGGGTTACAGGTATTTGTTGATAAGCGGAAAAGGGGTGATATCATTGAGACATTCAAATTACTGAAGGGTTTTACAAGATTAATTAAGAGGAAATTTTTCAGAACAGGTCTGCGGTTGGAGAACTAGAGACCATTCATGGAAACTGAAAAAGAGTGTAGTCAGCAAGGGTGTTAGAACTAGGTATTTTACTTGGAGAGTGGTGAATGAGTGGAGTGGAAAAAGCTGACAGAGTCTATTGTGGGTGCCATGACTGTGAATGAGTACAAAGCAAAGTATCAGATACTGTGCGAATGCTAAATAATTCTTGACACGATGTTTAGGGCCTCCCTCGATGAGTCTAAGGGCTCCTTGGAGTTGCCAGTAACAATAACAACAACAACAACAATAATAATATATATTTTTTTTATTTTTTTATTGTTCTCTCAAATATTTACATATATACAATTAACATCTTGAGTAGTATTCAGTATATTATTTTACAAGGTTCAGCACTAAGTGCTACATATAATGAGATTTCAATAATAATGATGATAACATCATTTAAAATAACAATGATAGTAATAATTTACAATTGTATAGTTCAGAGTTACAAAAGTTATATAATATTGCATGCAGTTTACTATTTCTTTTTTTTTTTTTTCAAAGTTGGAGAAAGAGTGATTATACAACAGTATTTACAAATATGCAAATAAAATGTTATATTTCCTAATTCTCACAAGCGTACAATGTAAACTCATTATTTACATATTTTTTTAATAATAAGAATTATTTATTACATTATTTTTTCATGTTACATAGTAATATTATATTAATGATATTAATCATATTAATGATATTTATTAGTAATCGTTTGCAAATATTGTTCATAGTTACACAAGGTAGATACAAATAATTTCTTTTTTTTTTTTTTACAATAGCAAAGTTTATTATTCTCATCAGAAATTATTTACAAATATATAACTGAAGTATCACTATCACATTTTCTGTTTACTACAAATATTCATTACAGAATGTTAAGTAAATAATGTTAGATAAATACTGCTACTGGGATGTAATGTCTCAACTGGATCCTCGAAGCTTTGTAATTAACTTATTTGAGGATTACACTGGTTATCTATCTATCTATATCTATATCTATATCTATATCTATATATGTTAAAAATACCAAGCAATTTTAAACCTGGTTTTACTCCATTTCCCAAGTAAGCAAACAGACAAATAAGTCAAGTTTGCGCCTGCAAGTGATGCAAGTCTAGCTGATCCTACAGGTAGTGCAAGACCAAGGCAACTCGTGGTAAAGGTGGCATAAGCTCCGATCACTAATCTTAATATTTACCCTTAATGCCAAAACACATCTCCAAGAAGGGGATGTATGATGTTTTGTATTAAAGGCAAGAGGCCACTACCCAGACGGGCCTCGACCTTTACTGAGGTCTCATCAGTGGGAGCCAGACTAGAAATACCAAGATTTAGTAATACAGAGCTTATAAGTATTTTACCAGAACAAGTTGCCATAAGGTGTTTTAACCTTAATGTTTTGGCATTATGTGTTTTGTGTTTTGTGTGTTTAATGTGTTTTGGCATTAAGGGTAAATATTAAGATTAGTGATCGGAGCTTATGCCACCTTTACCACGAGTTGCCTTGGATCAGCTAGACTTGCATCACTTGCAGGCGCAAACTTGACTTATTTGTCTGTTTTCTTATTTGGGAAATGGAGTAAAACCAGGTTTAAAATTGCTTGGTATTTTTAACATTTATTATACCCAAGGTAAAATACCTTCTACATATACATATATATATATATATTATTGATTTGGTTGCTGTATTGTAAGTAGGCTTTTGGGAGGTCAAATGAATTATCTGAAAGGTATGATCAAAGTGAGATTGCCCATATATCGTTATTGCATCTCTCCTGATGGTTCACTTTCTTTTTTATTGTGGGCTTCTTTTTGAGCTAATTAGGAGGCTTTTTTTTCACAGTGGCAGCCTTTCTATGTCTTATGAGCTTTTAATTTGTGTCGGATTTGAAGTTTGTCACTTACTTATGAATATCTTGGCATCTCTGGTCCACAAAAATTGGTAATTTGTTTCTATTTTTGCTTTCCTTGCTTGGTACAACAGATTCTGGTTGAACGGTGTTAAATATTCGGATAGGAAGATTGGTGTATTGTCTTGCTGTGCGTTCAAGTCCTTGGCAACTGGTTTTTTCTGCCTGCTGGCTTTTATGAGATTGTCTCTTGTGGACTTGCTCGTAAGACGAATTATGACTGGTGCAGGTCGTGGCAAGCCTTGGTTTTTACTCTTCCTAGGAATCCGATTTACGGTCTGAATATTGTTAAGCTTCAGGGGGGATATCAATTGCATGGCCTAATTTTAAAACCACGTCTTTGAGGTTTTCTGTAGGTGCCATTTCAGGAAGACCCTTTATGACAAGATCTTCTTTATGTTGTTGCTGATTTAAACGTTCGCATTGTAGTTTTAGAGAATGAAGTTCTTGATGGAGTTCGGATGTCTCTTTCATCAAATTGTGTTGTCTGTCATTTAGTGCGTTAATGCTAATTTTAATGTCTTTTATCGTTTGCGACACTTTTATCACTGCTAAATTATTATTTTTACCAAATCTTCATGTTCGCTAGATTTGTTTGTTATTTGTTCGTTCTGTTTATTAAAGAGTTCTTGCATAAGGTCTACTAAGCTGGCCTTTATGGTCTCCTGACCGTTTTCTATTAGTATATTTAAAGAGTTAAAATTATAGGGCTCACCTGCATTTTTTTCAGTCTGTTCAGTTCGTCGTCTGATTTTTGGCTGCGTCGTAGGTGGCTAGTTTAGGTGCGTTTCTTTGTTCTTCCTACAGAGTACGCACTTCCATTCCTCGCGTGTTACATCGGATTTATATTTATGTTGCCCGGTTGTTTCTGAAAAGCCGGCACATTTAAGTGTAGAATCCTACTGCATTTTGTACAAGTTATATTATTTCCGTCGGACGATAAATCCTCCAGGCATTTGATACACTTCATGGGCAGTTATGGCGTGATTGTAAAGATGGCGAAATCCTTTGCTCGTTGTTGACCACGGTCCTCTCTGTTCACTTTCCAACACTTCAAAATTTGGTTTCTTCTTAGCCAATCTCGTTGAATTTTATATCACTGTCTTCAGCGTGATAAGTAGGGTTACTTGGGAACACTTTCAACTTAAAACAGGAGTTGGAACCACTTTAAAACTATAAAAAACTAGATCAGCGATGTCACCGTGTCCCCGTTCGTATATAATAATAATAATAATAATAATAATAATAATAATAATAATAATAATAATAATAATAATAATAATAATTTTTTTTTTTATATATAACAATCATAATAATAATTTACAATTATATTGTTCAGAGTTACATGAGTTGTATAATATTACATGTTGTGGTTTACTATTTTTTTTTTCAAGTTTGAAAAGGTGTGATTATACAACAGCATTTACACATATGCAATCTGAATATTATGTGTCCTTATTTTCACAAACATACGGCGTAAACTCATGATTTACTTTTAAGATAATTTTTTTTTTTTTTACATTGCATACATTTGTTACAATTATTATATACATTACATTCATTTGTTTACATATGATACATTACTTTACGTTTGTTTACATGTGATATTTACATTACGTACATTGGTTTACATATAATACATACATTGGTTTTCTTGTGATACATACATTGGTTTTCTTGTGATACGTACATTACATGCATTTCGTTACATATGATTCATCTTGGATGAGAACTAATTTTTTTTTTCCTTTCATCCTCGAAGCTTAAATGTAAGCTTATCTGAGGATGACACCAGTTGGTTATTATGTTTTTTTTTTTTTGTTTTTTTTTTTGCTGTGTTAAGATGCTACGGAATCCATGATTGAGAAATTCGCGCGCGCGCACTCACACGCACACGCACGCACCCCCCCCCCCCACAATAATTTGGAATGTACTGATGCGTCGCTGAACTGGAAATCTGAGCGAATATATTGTGTTTCATTAAGTTTGTATGGTATTTTGGGTGCGTGTTTCTTGTTCGTAGTATGTCCTTAGAGCTCTTTTCAGGCTATTGTAGTTTGTAAGGTTTCTGTATTCAAAAGGTAATTTGTTTATCATGTCTGGGATTTAGAAGTTTCGCGGGGCCTTTCCGTAGTGATTATTGTATTTATATGTGATATAATTAGTAGTCTGAGGTCTTGTTATACGGTATAAATTTCTAACTGTCCTGCAGTTGGCATCGAAATAATATTTTAGCAAGGCTGCATAGTGACATAAATGTTTTGCTGTCAGTATTTTGTGTTCTGCCATTGCAATGTTTATAAGGTCGTGATTTTCTCTTTGTTCCCAAAAGATCAGTTTTGTCATTTTGTACTGTAGCGACATTAATCTATTTAATTTGTAGGGTGCACAGAAAGCATACGTTGTTATAGCGTATCTTAGTATATTTTGGCATAGTGCTTTGTATATTAGTGTTTTTAGGCGTATGGGAACTATGTCTTTTAATCTGTAGAGTTTGCCACTTATTGTTCGGAATTTGTTGTGTAGATGTTTTATATGGCTATTCTAGTTCATATCTGCATCGAGGTAAATTCCAAGGTATCGTATTGTTTCAACCTGAGTGATTTTTTTTATTAGTAATTAGCAATATTAGTAATAATAATAATAATAATAATAATAATAATAATATGTAATGCATCGAGTAAAGTTGATTTTCTAGTGCAATGCCACTTCAGCAATCTACTACTCATTCTGCTTCTTCGTTCCTTGTTGAGACACGGGTTTGACAATAGCTGGAATAGAAAGACCCCATTGATTGTACTATCAGCATGAGCAAGAAATGGGAGCAACTGAAGATACATTTAGTGGTTTTGGGGACAGAGTGAAACCTGAGGATGGTGTTGCAACTTGGACTATATATTTGGTTTGATATAATATGAAAGTTTTTTATGAAAGTATACGAGAAGAGTCACTAAAGCATATTGTTCTGAACAACAAAAAAAGTACTCGGATCATGAAAAATTCGCTACTGATTAAACTTTTGGGGCAGACATAAACTCATATAGTTGTTTTCAAAATGTAGCCCACAGGCCATTGTGGATTAACACGAATTTTGATTCATCAGACCGTAGATTTCGCATGCCGAAATCTGTGACAGGTGGTAATCACGGAATAAGACATTTCTAAGGATTTTATAACTAAATGAGTTCACTGATGAGTTCACTTGATTTCATACGAAAGTTAACGAAGTCTGTAATACCCACAAAGAAGTGTCAAGGATTTTCTGGAAAAAGGAAAACACCGTCATCTTCGTATAAAATAGTGGCTACATATTCCAGCAACTCCTGTTTTCTTCAATTCTCCTTTTATATTGACACTCGTGTAATCTGTGGGTTACAATTATCCCAAGTATTAGTATAAATGGAATAGTTTTCCATTTATAAGCAAATTGATTTCTATTGCAATTTCTTAAATTGATTTCTAAGCAAATGATACTGATCTTTGTGAACACGATATTTACAGCAAACAGGACATTAAGAATGTTTTCGTGGCCTATGTGGAAATAATTTTCAAGATCTATCTAATTCTGAAAAATATTACAAATAGGAGAAAACTTTAGTAAAATTCAAATATTATTCAACACTACATTTGATTCTTTAATTCAAGTGGCTCATGATTTAAATATTTTTCATTGATAATATATTACGGATAAATCATTTTTCATTATTTTTAGCCACATCAGTGATTATAACTTTGAAAGGATCTTTATTCTTCTTCTTCGAAAAGGGGAAGTTTTTTTATTTTTTAAAACTTACCTCAATTCTGATTTTTGACTCGTTTTATACATGATAATGGAATACTTATTTGTATACAAATAATAAAGAAATTCTCATTATCACAATGAAAAATTATTTCTTCTCTTCTTCTTCTTCTGTTCTTTCTTTCACGTATTAGGCCTAGTGGTCTGTTATGGAGCTATTTCTCTGTGTCTAAAATGTTCCTGTGCGATGTCATTTTCATCCTAATTTCTAATTTTATAAATAATTTACTAATTATTTTGTAATATTTATTCCTAGAAATCATTTTATCAATTGATGTTGAAACGGGAGAAAATCTTGATATGCTTAAAGCTTCTTTTGATGCAAGAGTGGCAATTCATGATCCAAGAATCGTAATTAATCCTTTTGAAGAAGGATTCACTGTTCAGCCTCAAACTCGTTATAAAGTAACTCCTAAGAGGGTGAGTAAACAGTTCGTTAATTTAAGCGGAAGAATTTTTATTAAATTAATAAAAATTTATTAATTTAATAATATAATTACTAGCTAATAACAGTTTATTTTTAAAATATTAAATTTTCAATATTCATTAAAATATTAATCTTTAATGGAGTAAATGCAATTTTCTTGATATAACTTTATGTTTTAGACAAAATATCATTCAATTCACAGATCGAAAGACACTTGCTCTCTGCGCCTTATGATACGAAGTGTACTGATTATAATTCTCCGGATTTCAAAGACAGAAGTTGTACACATCACGTGAGTGTTCCTTCATTTACAAAATCATTAACCTCTTTCTAAAATTAAAGAAATTATTCTACAAAGATATTCACCAATTTTATCATTATACTACATTTGTAAACCCAAGAATCTTGTGAATATTGCTAAATTAGTCTTCTAAATAAGCAATTTCATGTTATGACTATATCTTATTACTAGATAGTCACAATATGGAACGCCTACAGCTTGCCCAGTGGAAATGAAATCTTTTGGATTTAAGGATCAGTGTTGGAATACAGGCACTGTTGCGTGCGGTACTTATTCATGTATAATTATACCTAGTTTATATTTAATAGTTTTTTTTTTTCAGATAAGAGCACGGTTTTCTGTGATAAGCAATCAGAAATCATATTATAAAGTTTTTATTTTATTTAAAGTAAAGGGCCAATATGCTTCATGTCGGCGATGTAAATAATATTTTACATCGCCTAAATGAAGCCTATTGGCTCTTTACTTTAAATAATTTATGGGTGCACCTTTCTGACAACTCGTATAGCAGAGTATATAAGTTCTTTTCGCTATACCCTTAGTATTATTAAAGAGAGTGGGAGAAATGGCCGACAGCAGTTGTCGCATAAGAGATTGTGAATGAATGAATTCGAAGCGTTCTTCATTTTGTGAAATATCAAGGTAAGACTTTGATTAGATGCAATTTAATTGCTATTGCTTTCTTTAGCCTACACTTGGTATTGCTGACAGTCCTTTGCGGCTGCGGGATATTCTACAAAAATTTCTGCGGGCAGGTCTTTAGACCTGCTGGATTTTTATTAACGCTCATACGCAGTTAAAACGATGTGAGCGTACCTGACCTAGACGTATTCACTGATTTGCTCGCTAAAGAGTACTTATTGAATACTCTTGTACTTATTGATAAACTCAAAAACAAGTTCAAGCTGACATGGCCTACTAGCATGATCGACCCCGACATCATTATCGAGTCACTCGATAAAAGGCTAGCACTCATTTTTATTAAAAAGCTTCCCAAAAAGTTTGAACGGGATTGACCGGCTACTTAAATTTATATTATTCACCTGAAGTCGACGTTGAGGAAAATGAAGACTCTCCTCAAATGGAGGAAAAACTCAATCTAGTTGTCTCTACCTCTAATCCTTCTGATCAAGGAGAAATCCACCCTCGTAAGAAGAGAAAAACTCTCGCTGCTGAGCCAACAAATGATGTTAGTATGGACGAGGATGTTCCCATTTCAGCTCCCTCTGCCTCCCCCAATGAAAAGGTGCCACCGATTATCCTAAGGGAAAAGCAGAGATGGACAACACTAAGAACCATCATGGCTAACTTACAAATAAGTTATAGGTCTGCTAACAATGTAGACGAAGGCATAAAAATTCAGCCCACCACGGTGGTTGATTATATAAATCTTACAAAGGAATTGGACGCAAGAGGAACTCAATATCACACATTTTCATTTGCCTCCGAAAAAAAAATCTAAAAGTGGTCCTACGAGGAGTCTCCGAGGATATTGACAGATGAAATAGTTACTGACCTTAACTTACAGATTCTGCCTCCCATAAAGGTCACTTGAATCTTTAGATCAAATAAGACACCTATGCCTTTAGTCTTAGTAGAGATTCACAACATTTACAAAGACATCTATAATCTAAAATCAATCTGTGGACTCAAAATAACCCCAGAACCATTGAGAAAGAAAGCATCCTCTGGGCAGTGCCACAGATGCCAAAAATTTGGCCATGCCCAAAACTTATGCAAAGCTCAATTCAGATGCCTAAAATGTGGCAAGAATCACCCCAAAACATCTGCGCCAAGCCAAAATCCACCCCAGCTAAGCGCGCTAATTGTGGGGGTCCTCACCCTGCTAATTATAGAGGGTGTATACATCACCCCCAAAACAGATGGAACGATCCAAATCATCAGTCTACCTCGTCATCTAGTGCGAGAGTTCCTGAAGCTCAGGCTCCTCAGTCCTCCAAGAGTGAGATCATGACAACAGGTGCTCGCCCATCATTAACTGAGCCCCTTAAGAAAATGAATCTTCAACATCAAGCGAGAACATATGCTGATGTGGTCCGCTCCAAACAGGTAGTACAAACCGGGAACCTGAATAATCCACATTCAAATCTATCAGCTATTATCACCTCTTCTCTTGTAAACATGCTGCAGGATTTCAGCAACTCAAATCCATCACTAAGTCAAAAAGATTCTTACAGCAAACCCCATCCATATTATCTGCACTCACTGATGCATAGGAAAAAAATCGCCCCAAATTCTCTTAGGATTATTGCTTGGAATGCCAACGGTATCAAAAATAAACTGTTAGAAATCCAGGAATTCAATAATAGATACAACCCAGATATATTACTAATTAATGAAACTCACCTGAGGCCTGCTGACACCCTACAAATCAGAGGGTATCAGATTTACAGAAACGACATACTTGTGTATAGAGAGAGAGGTACAGCCACCCTTATCAAAAACTATATCAGTCATCATTCAATAACCAACCCTACAACCGCCAACCTCGAAATCACAGGAATTAATGTCCTCAAAAACTCAATTGGAAACCTTAACATTTTTTCTGCTTACAACCCTCCAATAATTAAAGACATTATTGACCTCAGATCTGGATGCCATCCTTGGAGTAAAAGGACCGGTCGTCATCGCTGGAGACTTCAATGCAAAACATCCTGCTTGGAACAGTAAATCTACCAATAAAAATGGTCGCATCCTTTATAGCTACACAGGATCAAACTATTCTGTTGTGGCTGGACCCACCGAACCAACTCATCTCAGTACGTCTGGCACTGCTGACATCCTGGATATAGCTATCCTGCAAGACATTAAACTACAGTACAGCCTTGAATCACTAAACGAGCGCTGTCGTCGGATCACAACCCAATACTACTGCAATTGGGAGAATAAGAATGCCTGTCTCCTCCCTCTCATTCAGGCATATCGTGGGAGAGATTGTCTAAAGCACTTAGGGATCAAATTGGACCCGTCCCTCACATATGCACATCAGAAGATATGGAATCTGCAGTGTCTAGCCTCACCCAACAGATTAAGTCCGCTATAACGGTTGCAACCTTCCACAAACCTGTTCCCAAGCTTGGTCGTTTGCTTGAGGATATTATGGACCAGATCAGAGAGAAGAACAGAGCTAGGAAGATATTTCGTAACACTCGCGTTCCTCAGGACAAGACAGTGCTTAATAGATTGAATGGAGCAGTAAGAGATGCCCTTAAAACGTATAGAAACCAAGTTTGGGATAAAAAGTTGGCCTCTATTTCACCCATTGATCACTCTATCTGAGGGTTACTGAGAAACATCAAAAATAAAAACAGATCCCTCCCCCCATAATCTCAAACCAGGGCCTGGTCCACACAGATGCAGATAAGGCAGAGGCCATACCAAAGAATCTCGAGGAGCAGTGCAAACCTTCTTATAACAAATTAGATTTCAATCACTTGTACAAAATCCACAGACAGGTCAGGCATGCATGAAATCTCCCAGATACCAGTGCTGACCATACTGCACCTGCATCACCTGTTGAATTATAAGATATTATTAAAAAATTTAAGAACAATAAAGCTTCTGGACCCGATGACTTATCAAACAGGGTGATCAAGCTGCTGCCTCGAAAAGCTGTAGTGCACCTGACCAGTATAATAAATGTAATCTTAAGACTTCACTATTTTCCTTCCACCTGGAAACTGGTTGATGTAATTCCTATATATAAGCCAGGAAAAGACCCACACTTACCGCAAAATTATCGTCCAATCAGTCTCATCTCCAATTTGGGTAAGGTTGCGGAGAAGGTCATCCTCTCACGACTCCAAATCTCAGTAAATAACTGAAAAATCCTCCCTAAAGAACAGTTTGGTTTTCGGCAACACCATAATACTACCCAGAAAATCCACAGAATTGTCGAATACATCACCACCAGTTACAACTGGTGCCAGTGCACAGGAGCTGTTTTCCTAGACCTATCCAAAGCATTTGACAAAATCTGGCATTTTGGACTCCTACACAAACCTATCTCAGCCGGTACCTCACTAAACATGGTTCATCTAATCCATTCATATCTTCAGAATAGATAAATTCAAGTTAAAATCAACGGTTCTACATTGTCCCAGCGCCATATCTTTGCTGGAGTGCCGCAGGGATCTCTACTGGCTCAATTGCTGTTTTCTGTATATATGTCAGACATCCCATACAATCCGATGACTTCCGTTTTGACCCTGTATGCGGACGATACGGCAATACTGACTAGATCTCTCAGACCCTATTTCATTACCAGAAAGCTTAAAGAAAACGTTCTAAAGCTGGAGGGTTGGTTCTCCAAGTGGAGATTGGAAGTCAACCCCCCTGAAAAGCTCAGCCGTTCTTTTCTCAAATAGGTCAATGTCTCCTGCAGGAGATGTGTTACTATTCAATACTAAAATTCCCTGGCAGACAGAAACAAATTACTCGGGTGAAGTTCTCGACCAAAAGCTATCTTTCAACCAACACATCAAGTCTACGTGCGCAAAGGCATCTAAAGCCATAGCTCAGATCTATCCGCTAATTAATAGAAATATCACGCTCAGCAACAGAATCAAATTGCAACTATACCAGATGACGATTCGTCCTATAATCACCCATGCCTCTTCTGGCTGGAGACCTCTAATACTAATATCATCAAAATACAGCGAGTGAAGAACAAGTGCTTGAGAATGATACTGAACGCCCCGTGGTATGTTAGAAACAATCAACTCCATAGAGACATAAATATTCCCTATATTTTCTCTTTTCTACAATCCTTAGCATTCAAGTTTTTCCTAAAGACGGCCACACATCCCAACGATTTGGTTCAGCAAGCTGCAGCATACGAGGCAACGGACATATTCAAATATAGAAGACCAAAAGCTATATTAGCCTCTTATAATCTCCATACCCATTCAGGGCGAGCAAACTGCTCGTAAATTTTACCCTCACTGTAACCACTACAAATAGCGGGGAATATGAAAATCATTTTGTTTCACCCCTAAAGACATAAATGTCAATTGTCAATTGTCCTTTAGTATTATACTTTGGTCTAGCTACTCGCTGATGAGATCTCAGCATCACAGCCGAAGGCAAGCAGAGGTATAAGGACATTATTTAATGCCTGTTAATTGCATAATAATTATAATGATAATTAAGATATTTTATAAAATCTTTTCCAGATTGCGAAAAAGACACATAAATACACGAAACACATACTGACTGAAAGGAATATTCCCTCGGAATAAAATTTCCAGACACGTCTACTTGACACACGTGTATAAAGGAAGGCCGTGCTAAGCTTCAACTGCATCACAAGTTAATCCATTTAAAACGCAGTGCTTTTTTGATAAATACACCTCACTTCACGTTTTATAATTCATTTTTCGACGAACTGTTTATTACATTATTTTTAGTTTCGGTGAATTATGATTATTCGATGATTTGTGTTTTCTACGAATTGCCTTCCAATTAACTGTGATTTCAATTAATTGCTTTGTCGAGGAACTGTTTTTTTCTCTCGATTATTTGTTGTTCGATAAACTGTATTTCGATTAACTGTTTTTCGGTGAATTTTCTGGATACCATTTCATTGAGGCATGGCTGACTACGCATGCTTTTAGGTAACTGATGAATATTCTTTAAGATTATTAGCTGTTTATTGGAGACCGAAAATACTTTAAAAACAACGTTTGGCCTCAGCAGAGCTCCCAAATATCTAACAATGTCAATTATTATCACATCCAGAAGATTTGAATAGACCGAGTGAATTAACAGTTCAATGTTGGTAATGATGAAAAGGACAGTGACGTGTAGAAGTAAGGAGATTGTCGTTCCATTTTATCCTTTCGTCAAGCCACATAGACAGACTTGACACCTGATTGTTTTAAAGAATGAAGAGTTATTGGAAAAGGTCCAGAGACGATTGACTAAGGGAGATACTATCTCTGGAACGTTGAGGGCAGATTGACAGAATATAATTTGCAGAGTTTGATGGGTAATAGTAGAAGAAAGAATGGGGAATATGATTAAGACATATAATCTTGTAAATGGTTATTACCACATCAATATGAATGAGGTTTTTCGTCTAACAGACAGACGACAGGGGAGAACAACAAGTTATTTTGAATTTACGGCTGAAGCAACTCAGGTTGTGAGCCAGTGAACTATGTCTGTTCATTCATTGCGTGTGGTTCTCAAGGTCACTTTCTGCGGAGAGCTTTTATTTACGCCATCTGTAGATATATTTTTTCTATTTTTATTTTTAGTGATGAACATGATAGTACAAATTTTCAATTTTCATATCTTGTTTCTTTCTGGATAAAATATCAGTACTGGTAAAGCATTTGATTATGGTTACAATAATCTAAGTAAGTTGATTTACATACATTTTTGAAAGTTATAATTCCATCATGCTCATTATTATGCTATTTTAAATTTCATTTTCAGATGTGCATTGATGACTGTAAACGGATTCATTCTTTGCAAAAGTGCGGTTGTGTTGATCGAAGTATTGAAATATATTTGACGGAGGACGAATACTGTTCTTATGGTAAATATTAAGATTCTTGTAGTACATTCTGATTTTTATATTAATAGCGAATTGTCAATAGCGAATCTTTAGACTAAATTCTTTCTTGTAGAGAGAGAGAGAGAGAGAGAGAGAGAGAGAGAGAGAGAGAGAGAGAGCTTTATTATAAATTATGGAAACATCGGAGTAGTCTGACTCAATCTGCATCAGTATATCAATATAGTTTTTTTTGCTACTTGTATTTTCTGAAATGCTCCGTTTCATCAAATTTGGCACTGACAATTAAGTCCTCCGATCTCTTCTAAATTTGTTAAAACACGTGCAGCAATAATCTAATAATTCTCCGCATTTCGTTTCTGATCTCACAAAATAATTGTTTTGTCCTGCTCAAACCTGCGAGCTTAAATGTATCGAAAAAGCCCTTGGATGCATTGGATATGTCAGCTACCACTTTCTTCCATTGAGCCAACTTTCTAGTTTCAGAAAGAAATTCTCTACTCATTTTGTGGACTTCCTCCAACAAACATTGTTAGAGAGTTCACTCCATTTGTAATTTTCCTCTCAATTCTATAATTCTATGTCGAAGGAGAGGGTAGTATGCAGAGGACTACCGTTATCAAGATGAGCAAACATTGCATTTTTGAGAGGGTGGAATTTCGCCTCACAATAATGCTTGTCGAAGTCTGCATGTTGCAAATGAATCAAACGAGATAAAACATACTTCTAATTCTTTATTAAATTATTTTCAATAAACACAATATATATATATATATATATATATATATATATATATATATATATATATATATATATATATATATATATATATATATATATATATATATATATATATATATATATATATATATATATATATACGAGTATATGAATTTATTGAAATATGTATGTTTGCCCTGTAGCGAAAAAACATTCGATTAAAATTTGTTAACTTATTTCCTAATTTCTTTAGTTTCATACAAAGAGGAATGCCCTAAATAATCTTCCCCGTATGTAAAATCTTTACGATTTTTGCAGTTAATAATTTTATCTTGAATATCACACAGGCGCACGTTTGTTCAAAAGCCCTCCGTGCAGCCAGATGAAACTTTCAGATCAGCATAGGGACATGTCTTCCCATTCATGCCATGAATCAGCTTTAACCATAGCATTGATATACTTCTTAGGATAAACTGTACTTCTTTTATTAATTAGTCATTTCTGTATAAACAAATGTACTAGTCTTGTAAACCATTTTGTTTGGATAACTCTTGGAGTCAATAAATGTGTGAAACATATATACTGAGATATCATTTAACAAAACGTATGTTATTGTAATTATTATTCTTTGATTTTCAGAGAAACAATGCTTGACACAAGAAATTAGAAGCATTTGCACGAACAAGTGTCATCCATCATGTCAGTAAGTATGCATTGCAAAACTACCAATTGCTGAAATACCCGCATCAATTTTAGACTGTATAGGAGCTTAGAGTTTTGCTAAATAAAAAAAAAACGATACTTATATTTAAAGCTTAGATCAAAATATACCATTGATTAAGTACGTTTTCCTTCCTTCCTAATTTACGATTATGCATCGACCAGGAACGCTTTCGAAATCTCCTACCGTAGAATTGGGGGGAGTAAACTTTATTCCCATATCCTATGCCTGTAAATTGCGTGTGTTCTTCTAGCCGGATTGCCTGTATTACGGGAAGAAAAACCTTTCCACCTCCATATGAAACTCGCGAACCCATCTCCAGTTGAAAAGCCATGATAAAGATCTTTACATCTTATACGGGATTCGAACCCACATTCTTTCCAACCAGAGAATATCACCATAACCGACTGTTTATGCAGTAGTCTGTCATGTTGTATTCTGTCAAAAGCTTTAGCAAAATCCCAAAGTATCATGGTGTATCCATTCCCCTTGTCCAATTCAATGGTAATATTGTTATAGAATATGAGGAAGTTGCAAAAAAATGACCTTCCCTTAATAAACCATGCTGTCCAATGCAAAGTAGAGATTCTTTGTCAACCCATTTCTAAAGGCAAGCCCTAACTAACTTTTCCAAAATCTTCACCACCACTCCTGAGATACTGATTGGTCGATAGTTGGATACATCGGTCTTTGCGAGACCCTAATGCAATCGGATTACCACACATTCTTTCCACTTTCAGCAACATCCCTATTGTGAGACTCATATTATATAGCCTGGTTACAGGAATAGCTAGTTCAATCCTTTAGCACCCGACATGATATCCCATCAGCTCCTACTGGTGATTTATTATTAAGTTTGTACAACAAGTTTTAACTCTTGAGCTGGACAAACTTGAATTTTGATTCCAAGCTAAACATTAAGTTCAAAGGCACAAAACTCCTTAGGTTTCCGGTATAATCAGGTATAACCGTCATAAGTTCTTACCACTAGGCCATCTGAACTTATTTCAATAGTTAATGCATTTCTTTGTTAATGATATTAAAAACGTACCTAATCTAATCCAATTTCTCTTCTTAGTTCTGTCATATATGAACTGAAGATAGAATCTGCCTCTACAAGACCTGTTAATGTAAGTTTTTTTTTTTTTTGTAACAAATGATATTCTTGATTCATTACCATGTTCAGTTAAAGTGCCTTTTTTCACAAATAGTACTTATTATAAGATTTATTTGATGAATAAATCTTACAACAAGTATATCGAAATCAACCTTTTTCGTGCATTCGTTAAATTTTATAACAATGTGTAATTTGTTAAATATTCTAATAAATTTAGACAGTGAGTTATTTCCATATTTCTATATTGGATATATTCCTCGAAAACAACAAATACATACTGAAAATATTGTGAAATAGTTGAAATACATCTCCATGATGGTCTCATTCCGAACTTTTTGAAGGCGAGACACGTAATACATCTTAAATATCCATATCTACAACTCTTGTACGACCTTTCTGCTCGCATTCAATTTCTATCCTCCCCCAATACATCAGAACATTCTCTACTATCATTTGGAAATCATCCCCACAACATGAGGAAGGTTTTGTTTATCATAATAAAACAACAATTGTTAATAAGAGTCGCATTAAAAATAGTAGAGAATGTTCTGATGTATTGGGGGATACATCAGAACATTCTCTACATCAGAAAGTCCTCAAGAAAATAATAATGCTGTGTCTACAGAATGACGTGCAATTTTTCCATGTACAGAGACAGTTACAATGCACAATGCGCTTTATAATTCAGTTGATTACTGACCCTGTAGCAATAGATCTGTAGTTGCTTATAATGTTTCTGTTTCCGTATGGAAGTGATTAATGCGGTCTTTAGCATATCCGTTATATACTTCTATTCTAATATTTTGTTTAACAGTTTTTGAATAACAGTACTTAGTAAAGCATTTTTTCAGAATTCTGAATGTGGCAACCTAAGGATTTGATTTGAACTGCTTTGTGCCTTTTAAAGGAATAGCTGGTTTTTCTTACCAATAAGAGCTAGTCTTTTTTTCCTGCTTTTATTTTTCTTGTCGCTTAGAATAGGTTCGGATGAAATAACGTTTGGTATTCAGATTGGTGAAGCTGGCTAAGATTACTTGCAGTCAGATCGTTAGCTACAGTTACATACACACATAAGAGCTAATTGTGGTAAAATTTCTCTTTTCTTATCGGTCTGTCTTTTTTGTTGAGGTGTTCGACAAACAGACTGTAAATATTTCTTATAATTATAAGAAAGATTATTATTATTATTATTATTATTATTATTATTATTATTATTATACTGAAATATTGTTATTTAATTAAATAAATTAATAAATTTAATAATAATAAATAGTAATTATCAATAAATATTTAATTTAATATTATATTAATTTATTAAATAATAAATAAAATAATAAATTAATAATAATAAATAAATTAAATTAAATCAATTAAATATTTAAAATATTTAAATAATAATAATAATAATAATGACTTGTTTTTCAATCAATGAATGAATCTTTATTTTTTTATACATAATATTTACAATATACACTGTTTAGAAAGAAGTGAACGGACACCATAATGTGAGGAGCAACCAGACATCGCCCACCTTAATAAGATGCAGGACCTCCTTTCGGTACGATGACTGCGGCAATCCTAGTGAGCATACCTTCCTGAAGCGTACGACAGCGATCAATGGGAATTATGGACCATTCTTCCTGTTGGCATATAACGAGCTCCTGGACTGTTGAGGGGAGGACATCTCTTGACTTCACTTGACTCTTGACGCTCCAGTTCATTCCGTAGATGTTCGGTATGGTTGAAATCAGAGCTCTGTGGAAGCCAGTCAAGTGCGGTGACGTTCATATCCATAAACCACGCAGTTACAGCAGCAGCCTTATGACTGCTGATGAAAGAGACGATGGTCAGTTCCGTAGAAATGCCATAAAGTAGGAAGCATTACTTTATCTACAATCACATTACCATCACACAGCCACCTTTGAATTTCAGAGTTGGGTTACGCATTCTGATAAGAGATGTTTACCGGCATTCGCCACACCCACACCGGTCCATCAGCTGGGTAGAGAGTGTACCGTGAATCGTCGTTCCATAATACAGCTTCCGAAGCTTCCACGTCCCATTGTACACGCACTTTCTACCACTGAAGATGACGCTACATGTTGGTTCTGGTAATGTGGGACTTGCATACTGCGGTTCTGCCATGAAAAAAAAAAAAAAACATGTTGTGAGACCCGGTTCTGCATATTTGTCTGCAGATTTGTGTTAACTTGATGCCCAGAGCTCCGTATTTAGCGTGTCGGCAGACGAATGGCTGTTTTTACATATCCTTCGTAGCACCCTAAGTCAATATTCGGTGAGCGTGGTGGGTTGTCAACTGCAGGTAGTTAATTCAATACATTTCCATCTCAGTATCAACAATTTGCCGAACAGATAGGCCTGCCAAATGGCATCCTATCCTAACGTCTCTTTCATACTCCGTTTGAATGAGACGCTGGGATAGGATGTTGAGGTAGGATTGGGATCGCAGCCATTTCACGCAGATACAATTGACATCATATTCCTCCAATTTATACTGACTAGAAACACGTCAATCATTACATGACACATTAATTCCTAATGCTGCAGTGTGTTTAATAATAATAATAATAATAATAATAATAATAATAATAATAACGCAACGTCATTATGCATCCATAATATTCATATTTTTCTTTTATCAGATTGATGAAGATAAAAACCGTTTTATTACGGAAATGATAAGAATGTAAGTATTAAGAAAATTTTTTTTTTCAAAACAGCCAGCGATTGATTCTGATATAATACCTGTAATTTCCACAGTATTTTGAGTACTAGTTTAAATACTGTTTTAAAGTTTAAACGAAATAGTCTTCCAATTTATTAGGCCATAATTGAACAGCGTACATACTACATAACAGTATGTATAAGAACATTATCTTCTTCTTTCAAAATATAGGCTAAAAGCCTGTTTTAGCATCAATATGTTGCCAAAACACAACACACACACACACACACACACACACACACACACACACACACACACACACACACACACACACACACACACACACACACACACACACACACACACACACACACACACACACACACTTTATATATATGTATATATATATATATAAAGTTGGAGAAAGGCTACATCGTTGTCCGGCTCCCCCGATTAGTTTCTGTTTCTTCTGTTGTGTATTCATTGAGATTTATAATTGTACTTGTATCATTATATACGCTCTTAATTGCATTTAATAACTGATTTGGATGCAGTCTCAGTCTTCTAATACCTTCCATAATGTTTTCCTGTTAACTTGGTCAAAGACTTTTTCATAAGCTGTTAATGCGCCAGGTGAGTCTGTAAATTAAGTTCGCGTCTTTTTTCTGAGTAGTTTTAGTGCAAATACATCACCAGTGCAACTTCTACCTTTCCTAAATCCACCCTGCTCCTCTAATAAACAAACTATCGGTAATAGTCGCAAGTATTTTATTAAAACATTTTCTATTTATATATACATATAAACACAGCATATGCATATATGTATATATACAATTTATATGCTGTATTTGGTAAGTTAATACTTCTGTAATTTTCACATAAATATTTGCATTCTTACAAACCGATATTATTTTAATCTTTTTCTCCATTCTTGTATCTATTCATATACTGCAGTTAATCCAAGAACTATTTAACAGGTCGTGGAATCTTACTTTAAAAGAGATATCAATACTTACTTAACTTTGAGATAATTACATCTGTTCCCGCCCCTTTTTTATTTTTTGTTGTTGCTAAAATGTCTTCCAATTCCATCATCTCCAATAAGTCTATTCCTATATTGCTTACATTTTTATCTCATGTTTCTTCGTTGCTAAGGGACGGATTCTACCATAGCTGTTTGTAATGTTGCATTCATTCTTCTTTGAAGATTACAAGAAACATTATCTGTCAATATAGAGCAAATGGTATGGCTGGAGCATGAGGTAATGATGTCTATACAGTTTCATCCATGAACTTCATTCTCCAGGATCTAAAAAAAATTTATTTTTGCTTGGGTGAAAATTTGCTTAAAATGGGAGGGAAACAATATTGTGTTTTGTATTGAGCAAAATGCTGATTATGCACTTCCGATGTGTATTAAGGTTAGAAGTTGTGTAGGGGAGAATCTGTAGTTCAGTTAATAATACGACAATGCCATTCGTCTGAAAAGACCAGGTTCGAATCCTGCAGTATTATGAGAACCTTTGTAACGCCGTTTCATCTGAAGATGAGTTTGAATATGAAAATAGAAGCGTCTGTATATAGAAAAACAGAAAAGCACGTCCGATTCAATTATCAGACATAATGTAGTGGTCCTTACCCTATTATGGCTTAGTATTAAACAATTCAGATCACACAGGTTGTGTATTTTCCATTATTTATGTCTGAAGAAACATCCACAGCTCTCTCTCTCTCTCTCAGGTTCATCTTGTTTCTTTGTGAAGTTCTTGTTACCATGCAGGATTCAGAATGCTGTCGTGACCCAACGTTTAATTCTATGGAATTATTATTATTTTTTCCTACGGCCGTTGAAAACTGAACTACATTAAAGACGGTTATTAAGTTTTCAATTTACTTGTGATAATACAAACATTTATTTATTGAATACATAAAATGTTAAATCAATAAAGTATGTTCCAAGACCGAAACGTCAAATTATGGAATTGCGGTCAAAATATTGGAAAAGTTTGTTAAAGACAAAATTCATAAATAGGTGGATAAGAATGGGATATTGGATGGGGGTGGCATGGATTTGTAAAGGTACGTCATGCTTCAGTAACTTACTTTTTATAACAAAGTGACAGCCGAGTTAGATAAAGGTAATGGCTACACGATCATATTGTTGAACTTTGCAAAGGTGTTTGACAGGATACCGTGTGGAATACGATACATAAATTACATCAAACAGCTTTGCACTTGGGCTACCACTATTTAATTTAGTTTATCAATGATATAGGAAATTATCTGAAAGGCAATATTCAGTTGTTTGCAGATTATGCAAAATTAGGTAGAGCTATACCGCGCGGTTAGCCTAGTGGCTTTGCGCTTCGCAACCATATGCCTGGGGAAGGAGTGTCCCAGGTTCGATTCCCGTTGTAGACGTGAGGAATTTGAGGATCTTCCTCAGGCATAGCCAAGTTAGCCGGTCTTGGGCGCGGTCAGTAGGGTTCTTTCCGCCAGTTTATCTGGCGTTTTTCATCCCGCAAGCAGGCAAACCGGCCCCGTGAACATACGCCTCTACAGTCAAAAAAAATATATCCCCCCCCCCAGCGGCAGACCAGGCGACGGGTCGGTTGGGAGTGGTACTAACAAGATGTCGCATCTAAGTAACACGCGGACCCTGCATAGGAAGCGGGAATGACGCGTAGAAGAAGAAGAAGAAGAAGAGGGTAGAGCTATGGTCAACACGGATGTTATTGACATCTTATAGGATGATTTAAATGGACTGGCAGCATTGGCAAAGAAGAGTGGATGCCAGTTTAATGTGGAAAAGTTTAGGGTTATGCATTTTGGAGTGAAAAGACTGCCAGATGTGTACCGTATTGATGGGATTGTACTCCAGGAAATTAATTAAGTCAGGGATTTCGGGGTGTTGGTGGATAGACAGTTAACGTTCGGAGGGCATATTGAAACAAGCGATTAAAATAGCTTATTACATTACCTGATCATTGCAGAACATCCTGAAATGCAAAGATAAGAAGGTTATTGTTCCTCTTTATAAGGCTTTGAAAAGGCCTCATATAGATTACTGTGCACAAATTTGGTCTCCTGGATTTCTTGGAGATGTGGATGAGGTGGAGCATTCAGAGGAGCGCAAGTAAGCTGGTGGAAGGATTGCTGATCTCCATACGAGAAGAGATTGAAAATTTGGGTCACAGAAGCTGGCTGATCTTCGGAAAAGGGGGGATATGACAGAGATATAAAAGTTGCTTAGAGGGATTTACGAGATTGATGTGCACAAAATATTTCAGCCCATGAATAATGTGAGGATCATCCAGAGATTATCCATGGAAATTGAGTAAGTGGTTAATAAGGGAATTATGATTAGATTTTTTGCTAGTTTTCTATTTTCTGGGATGAGAACTCCAAGTTTCAATAGAAAAGACCTTTCCGTCTCCCTATAATGTAATTTTAGCTAAAATTAAAAAAGGCTTCATAAAGGTTAAATGAGTCTGGAATTGTTTTGCTTTCGCTATACTTAATAAAGAATAATTAACGTTGTGAACATTAGCTCTCATGAAAGGTAGGTAATTCGGAAAGCACTTGCAAATAGGATCAAGCCTTTTATGAATATCGTATTGATGATGATGATTAGTTTCAAACTGACCCTAATGGTTACTTAATGCATTCATAAGAAAATGTTGGATAGAGAATCGATATAATAACATTTTGGATCTGTTTCTAATTACAGGAATACTACACCTAAAGTACAAATTTCATTTACAAACACTGAAGTAATCAAATATTCCTATCTCCCAAAATATCCGGTAAGTAAAAGGAATAATTTTATTTAAAATACAAGTGATATTATGCTATACATTACTATTGGTTTTTTCTATTTATATAAACCCACATTTGTATAAGAAATTATTATGTGAAAACAGGAAGAGTGTTTCCGATTTCAAAAATGCATTTTTCCGAAATGTATTGGTTTCGAAATAGTACTCATTCAGGATCGTGTGTGTATATATATATAGATAGATTGCTCTCTCTCTCTCTCTCTCTCTCTCTCTCTCTCTCTCTCTTTATATATATATATTGTGTATGGTAATGGTAAGAAATGGCTATACAGTGAAGCAGACTTTTTATTGTTGTGTAACAAGGAAAATAAGTCGCTTCTCTTTCAAATGAGAAGGACAAGTTACTGTATAGTATATATTGATGACGAAAGGAAGAAAGTAAAATGGTTAAGGGATGCAAGGATACAGTCGCATACATTTTCAGTATACTTCAACCAGAGTTTGGGTTTCACGATTGATGATTTCTGAGCCAAGATATCAAGCAATTCGATGAAGGTTTTAAGAAATTGAAGTGATGAAGTATTAGTTAAATAGAATGGGAGTAATCCACTTCTGAGTTTGGATGTAGTCCTCCTAGCCGATTTAATGAAGTAATTATAGAGCTAACAAGTAAAAGAAGATGGAAGGGGTTTTTGGTTAGGAATTTTAACGTGTCATCAGCTGAATTCTTAAAAGATGGACGACATATTAAAGCTAGATAGATGAACATGGCACCTTATTGAAGGTTAGATGATCATTTTCACACAGATTGAAATCAGATTAGATTAGATGAAAAAAATTGCACAAATTTATTTTAAAAATACAAAACTGTTTCTAGAACAGAGTCTTACTAACTTTATTGTAAGAAAACTGATGGGCTACTTTTGAGACAATTAGTCTGTAATTAAATTGAGACAAATTTTAGGGTCTCTTTGGAGTGACATAGTCAAGAGCCAAAGATGCGACATTTTTTTTAGCGTTTCACTTTGCTTTGTTCTTTTTAATGTATATACACTGTATTTATTTACTACCATGATAATGTTAGCTCCAGCTAGTGAAACGGTGGCTTATGATTTGGTTTTAATATACTAAAACTGAGTTGTGCATTTAGCTGATCACGGACTTTGCTTCCTGAGAAGTTGGAAACGAATGCTAGCGACAAGTACAGGAAAATATTGGTATGGAAATAACACAGGGCGTATTTATAAGAAATATATTAATACAATTATGAACAGTTAGAAATTCATATAAATATGGTTTAATAAGGCTGAAGATATTTTATAATTATTATCATGTAAGCGTAATTTGTATTTGGAAACAACAAAAAGTTAACTTCTCATTTTCTGTCAATAATTTATTTGCATCAAACGGATCAAACGTATTGCAAAACAATTCATTTGATCCATTGTTTTTTTTTTGTTTTTGTTTAAGCCTAATGCTAAGTATATACATCTAATATTTTGTTTGAACAGGTCGTGGAGTTATTCAGTTATATGGGTGGTTACATTGGAATATGGCTTGGAGCATCTTTGATTACAATCTATGGAATAGCAGAATCCTTATTTCTTCGCATTTTGAAAAATAAAGAGCAAAAGAAGAGAAGAAGTCTGAAAGTGAGGCCAACCAAAAAAATCATAGCAATTCGCTATTAATTTAAAGATTTCAGATTATAAACGAATATTTCTTTTCCAACTTCTTTTAATATAATAATTGCTTTAAAATTGATACATTTCGAAATTAATTAATCTTGTCGTGTATTTATTTAAATAAATAAATAAATATAAATCATCTAATGTATTTTATTCCTAAAGAGTTTTCAAGACAGGCGAGGAATCATTCTTCATTCTTCGGCCATTACTGATAGTGAGCTCGAAGCTGTAAATCAACCAAGATTACGACAAACAAGTGCTCCCATCCCGTAATCCCAACAAATATATATCATATCGGAAATAGTGTGAATTCTATGGTCGATTTGTTTGAAAACTGTGAAATAAAAACCCGATATTTGGACCAACGTTATACCAATTCTTCCAATGAGTGAAGAAAGGCCTAAAAAAAGTTCCTTTAGTTGGATACGTGACTCTAATGATCACCAGCCTTTCTTCAGACGGTCAAGCTATAACATATCATAAATTTTAGGGTTCCATTGCAGTCTACAAGGCTTGCAATTATTAGATTTTCTGTCGAATTTTCGATGAATGACATATTCTTTTAAGATAGAATTTAAAATAACGATCGTAATTCTTCATGACACAACTGTCCAACATTTATCTTAAATTTGAATTAAGTTTAAAAATAATAATAATTTGATATTTGCAGGAAAATTAGTTAATTTCAGCGTTTCAATGTATTGAATAACGCTGATTTCAACTTTATGGAATCTCCATAAATTAATGTGCGAATATCATCTGTGGTTCATTCTTGTAATGTACACAACATAAGTCATCCGTCAAGAAATAAATACAAGGCATTTATTCCTTAATGAATATTGATATGTAAACATTAACATACCCAAATTAAGACGAATTAATCGATCGTTTGAAATATGGAACTGTGCAGCAAAACGCGTTGTAACTGCATAGTGCAAGTTGATGAGATTAATTGTATATTATATAAATGAAATTAATAAACGGATTATACATTGTATTTTACATAAATAAATAGATCTCCAGTGTAGACTATACAAATAAAATCACCGCAACTGACCTGACCTTCTACTGAAACCATGCTTTTAACTGAGACAAAAAGCTTTTCTTGTTATAAGAAGATTAATCTTAGCTATCGGAGGAATAGAATTAAACATGACTTAGGGAAACTACAAATAGTATTAAATCGGCAATCATATAAGATATTCCCAATATCTACTGGCTCTGTCTTACCTGAAAAAAGGACAAAGTAAAACCTCTATTCAGCAGTAGGCAGATTGATTTTAAGTGCAAGCATAGTGTCGCTTAATCGCATTGTGAAATGGGTGAATTGACGGAGCAACATGAGTTCTTCATGTTGATACAAAGTTGAGTGATTTCAAGACGTTTTAGTGGTATTTTGGTTTTGAAAAAAAATGATGATTGGTTTCTTTATGGATCTGAAATTTCTTCCTTTAGGTGAGACCATGATTCTGGTCTACAGGAAGAAATTTCATGATTTTGCATACAATAAACGTCATTTTATGTGGTCCTGAAAGCTGATGTCCACGCACAGTATCCCTGGTTAACCGCCGATGTACTAACAGATTTATTTTCCTTCCCTTGCGACAGATTGAAAAGCAGCCTCACACGGAAACCTGATTTCCAAGTGTGTGTCAGACATTGCGATCCAGCAGCTATAAAAATCCCAAATAAAAATATCGATCATTGAATAATGGATGAACTAATAAAATTACAAGGTGCGTACCTTCGAGAAAATAACGAAGTTTTTTTAATACTGTACTATCATAATATCTAGTAATACAGTATTAAAAATTTAGTAAATTTCTAATACTGTACTATCATAATATCCTGTACACCGCTTCAGGATACATGGCAGGAATTTGATGATGATGGTGAAATCATCATCGTCATAATGGTTACAATTACGTATCATTTGGAACTGAGGAAATGCTCGAATAGTTTTAAAATGTACAAATAAGAGCAAGTAATGTTACGTTTACAAATATTAATTGCATTGATGAATTCAATGTACAAATAAATTCTTCTTTCGGAAGTAACGTACGCAGTTCAAGTTTAGAAGAAAACGCACTGCTTTGACTTACAGTTAGAGTGGTTTGTACACATCCTTATACATCGCATATGTACATCCTTAAAATCTATAATTTATCTGAATGAATATATAATCTTAACATTACCGAGTTAGAGATTTACTGAACACTGTGCCGAGGATGAAGTTGAATAATTATGTTCTCTTGTTATAGAGAACATAATTATTCAACTATGCCTCCCATGTTCCCCCACAGACGGTTTTAAATATTTTATTGAGTTGAGAGAAGGATAATGTGAAACTTCTCTAGAAATGTAGTGGGTGCAGATATAACATTATTGTTTGTGTTTTTCGAGTTCAAGATTTCCCATGAATCTCTTCGTGTTTCGGAAAAACAATTGCAGATTATCGATAGAAGATGATTAAAACCGAAAGATACTTTTGTGTAAGTCTCATGAGTTATGCAGTGAAGTAGCCCCACTTTAATTGTTGTTTAGTGGCTGCTAATTTGTCATGAGATTGTTTTTATCTCGACAGGATTAATAATTTTAGGAATGAGTGTTTATTTGCGCTTTTAAATTTTAGAAAATTTAAATTCAAAAAATTTTGAATAACGCATGGTACATTTCCCTTTGGTTGTTTTTGTAATTGTTCTTTCATGTAACTGCTATTATGAGTTTGAACGAATGTGTTCATTTAGGTGGAATTATTTTGCCAATATTGTGAATAGAAATGCCATTTTTATTTCATATTAATTGGAAAGATTACTTCTGTTTTAATTTATTTCAGCCATACCATCTTAATGTCAATTATATCTAATGCTAACTTGATTAAAATTCCGTGTTCATAACAACCAAATGCCATCATCACAAACAGAAATGTTGAAAGAAACAACATCATCGTGATAAAAAAAAAAAACAATCCCAGTGCAAACCAATAATAAATGGCACACGAAGTATGTAATAAATAAATGTGTGAGTTTACATTAACAGAGATGAATCTAAAACATTTCTCATTTTACTTTTAAAGTAAAAATTATGGTAAAATAGAAAAATGGCAACCGTAGTAACATTCTAGAACATCACAAAATCAATTAACAGGCAACAGACGATGGCTTCGAGAAATGCAGTGCTGGAATTGAATTGTGGGTTTCTACTTAAAATGGCCAGAAATTTGTTACTGCTTTAGCCTCGAAAACTCCCTCAGACTTCCTTCATCATCGGCTCTTAATAACGTTCATACAATAGAATAATGATAGCTCTCGGGTAAGAACTTATTAATAGGAAATAATCCAAACCAAACACAAAACTTTCACAAAACTTATATCGCAATGTGATGGCTTTCATAGTATAAATACTCTCTTCACACTCCATTCCGTAATCTGAATCCTTACTGCGAAAACGCAATAACATCTACGATAATCAGTATATTTAGTTAAGTCTAAGAGAAAAAAGACCAAACTAAAGGAATATCTTTAGTTTCATCTCACGTCATGCGAATATATCTCAAGAGTCTTCCTCGTCACTTTTCCAAATGTTTTAGAAGACTTAAATTTCTGGCAAAGTAGTAATGTTATTTGTATTTCCAGTTACTCCGTTTACTCGGTACGTTTTACATTAACAGAGTGCAGCTGTATTTCGTGAGGTATAAACTTTGTTTATCGAAAAGAGTGTCTTTTCGATAAACAAAAGAATGGAATCTACAATAGTTGCGAAACTGCAACATATTTCTATCAATCGGTTATACTACCTGTCACCCATACAAAACGAACTTGAGATCCAAATTTTATTTTTATGTCCGTTGCATTTTCTACATTTATTTCTTACCTCATTTAATTGCACGAGATAGATTGTTGCCGAAATAAAAACATCCTTACACCGAATACGTTCTAACATCAGTCTTCACCCATCTCTTTGATATGGTGATGGCTAACATGTATAGCTATCGATGGGCTGAGAAGTGTGCACTGTAAGGAAACCAAAAATGACTTGTGAATGTATTTTGCTCTTGAAATGATTTAAGGGATAAAATTCATTTTGGTTTATTGAAATAGGCGAGGACTGTTTAATACAATACAATGCATTTTAGGATACAAAGATAATGATAAATGCAAAATAGTTAATGACATTTAATGAAATGAATTTTTTCGGAAATCGTATATATATATATATATATATATATATATATATATATATATATATACACGATTTCCGAATATATATATATATATTTATTTATAAATGGGATCTTGTCTTGTTTTGTATACAAGGAAACAAACCGTTTTAATAATGACAAGGACAAGAATGGAGTTGCATTTGTAGGTAGTGCAACTACAATATTGTGGCTTTGAAGACTGAGGAAGAGCTTAAAACGTATAATGCAGATGGATTAAAAACGTTTCAAGAATTCCCAGTCCGAAGAACAATAAACTCTAAAATATTAGAATTAGGTATTTTAGCTATAATAGTTTCAGTAACACCGCCGATTTTTTTTTCGAAAACATTATCACGTGCTAGCTCAACAGTTGCAGTGACATCAATGCTATTGCAAAAACGTACCATACTGTGATCTCTGAGATCACTTCCATACGCAATTTAGTTATTTTTTCAGCACCTACAGGTGTATATGACGTAGTAGAAAACTCTGGAAACCTCTTTGTTAGCAGAAGAAACAGAGACTGAGTAAAAGTTATTTTTATAGGAATATAGGAAAGTACAAGTGTTGGTAGGCGGCGATACATGGCGTTGGTGTTAGATGATGAAGGTTGGTGGAGTAGTGAGACGTAGAGTTGTAGAGTAGATGCCCTCCCTCGATGAGTCTTTGGACTCCCTGGAGGTGTGATGTAATAATAATAATACTCATTAAAAATGAAGCCAAACGCAAACTCTAGTATAGATTTCTTTTCACGTCCATGATTAAAAAGTATTTTATATTTTCGGCTCATTTAATGATTTTTCTATTCGGAAAAAACATTCAAAAATTCCAAGCTTATTAAAATTAAAAATTATGTGAAACTGTGAAATATGTGAAGATTGACAGTAAACACTTATTAAGAAAAAGCAGTTATGAATGATTCATAACTGTTTTTCCGCGGATGTCTGAGATTATTTTCTTTACTAATTACCATTTAGAAACCTATGAAAGGTTCAATATAGTAGCCTGAAGTCTGAGCCCAATAAGGAATTCTGGGATTTTACTCTACAGCAGTTCAAAACCAACCAGACCTATGCGAAGCTTTCAAGTAATGCAATACTAAGACAATCATGCACAACTTCGTGCATGATTCAATTTCGTTAACTCTCAATCGCGGTGAAAACTCTAAAGATTTAGTGCTTAGTAATTGTTTAGAATCAGTTGATTTATTTGTTTAGTTAGTATGTATTTATTATCCTCCATCTTAATAATAATATTGATAAAGCGTAGTAATTAAGACATCAATTATTTCCAATGAGAGATGTGTGATGTTGTTCTTGTGTTTTCCACAATGAAATTTTAGCACAGTTATTCTGTTTAGAATTTGATAAAAAAATCCATAACTTTGTATACCTTAATGCAATTCTGTTTAAAAAAAGGTATCGTACTGTGGCAGATAACACAGATACAAATTTTGGGGATTGTGAAGACAGGATAAATTAATGTTCATACATGGTAACAAGAAGAAATAGACAGAAAACGTTTATGGTGCTTTCAAAATAAAGAGAAGGTACATGTTCTTTTCTTTTCACACATCTGTACATGATAAAACTTTAAAATCAAGTGACTGCGAGTCGAAACTTATTTCACAACTTTACCACCATAGATTCTAGTGATCGGAGAATTAAAAACAGAGACCATAGCAGACAATGGAATTGTAATTTGAATAAAGTACAAATGAACTGGAAAATGACACTTTTGTTCCTATATCTGTAGATAACTTCACCAGACTAGAAAAACAGTCTTACCAAATTCGAAAATAATTTGGTACGACTGTTTACTATTGTTTTGGTACGAACAATACGACTGTTAGAATTTGATTATTTCACAGAGAGACTGTAGACATTTAAACCCATCACATTACCAAACTCTTAAAAAGGTTGGTGTAGAAAAGAAGAAAGAAAACTGGGGAAACTGATATCCTGTAATTAATTATTTTAGAAAATTGTCTAATGCTACTTATTGACAATATTTGAGTTATCTGTAAACATTTTGTTCACATGCCCAAACCCCCGAACCGATAAAGTTTTATATAGAAAAAAGGTTTGTACTCTTCAGATAACACAAATACAATTTTTACCTTTCCCCACACAAAGTTAGATAAGATTTTGGTTATTTTAAAGAGAGACTGCGTATATTTTAAACCATCACGTTACCAAAATCTTAAAAAAGCTTGGTGTAGAAAAGAAAAGTACATTTTTCTTTTCTTTTCAAACATTTGTACATGATATAAGTTAAAAAACATATGACTGGCAGTCGAAACTTTTTTTCTTCAAAATTTCACAACACATGCTATTCCATTAGGAGAACAAAAAAAAAGACAGATGTGATAGCTAATATTGTAATTGTGTCTTTTGAAATGAAGTACAAATGATTTTCTTTTCTTGTGAAATTTCTTGCCACAAACTAACCATAGACTTTTTTTTTTTGAAAATCCACTCAGTGAATTAAAAGTCTTATTTGTTCATGCAAGCCCTCAAATATTTCAAGAAACCGTGTCAACACTTGGAAGCAAAAGGAATCAGGTATTAAATTAATAACCAGAATTTTAGTGCAGAATATTTCACCTTAAAAGTGTCAATTTATTTATTATATATGTAGATAACTCCGACAGATTGGAAAAAACAGTCGTACTTAAAGTACGACTGTTAGAATTTGGTTATTTACAGAGAGAGAGAGATTAGATATTTTAACCCATCACGTTACTAGACTCTTAAAAAGTTTGTTGTATAAATAAAAAGGTATCATAGCATGCAGATAACAAGTGAATCAACATGCAAATATCAAATAATACTAGCCATTGGAAGTGAAAAATCAAAAAACATTAACTAACTTAATATCCAGATCTGTTCTTCATTTAAATGATACCAAATGATGAAAACAATATTGGTAGGAATTTCAGAACTTTGAAAGGGTGATGAATTTCTTGCTTGGTGTGATCAGAAATATTTATTTGAAGGTAAACATTTTATTTTTCTTTACAATTTTTCTTTCTTTCTTTCTTTTTTTTTTTTGATGGCTGACATTGTTGCCTATTGTTTTCAAGAAATATGGTAACCCTGCTTTCAGACACGAGTTAAGTTTAATGTCTTAATTTTATTTTTTAGTTAGGAATGCGAAAAAACCTTGTTTTGCCTCATTTTCGTTACTTAACTTACTAATGCTGAAGAAAGAAAAATAAATAAATTTCAGTTACGTAAGTAAGTTCAGAGGCTTGGAATTAAAGTGCGACTGTTAGCATTTGGTGATTTAATATTTGAGAAATATAAAATATAAAATATGTATTTGTAACTTAATGAACAAAGATGTGTGCTGTGTTGCGTTTTCCACAGTGAAACTTTACTCAGTTATTCTGATTACAAATTGATATAGAAATTCATAACATTATACGTTAATGCAATTCTGTTCAATTATTGTAAAAAAAATCGCATTTCTACGCTGCTAGAGATGCGAATTTGTCGGCTCTTAATCAGGAAAAGACATGTTGAGTTAATGGAAAATTGTTGCCTCCACTATAAAATTCACGTGAATGCTAAAATCACTAAGTCACCAATGGAACTGAAAGACAACCAAAACTAAGACCAGAAACACTCTGGGGAAAATATAAACACTCTGGGGAAAAAACATTCACGCACAGTTATTAATTAATTAATTTATTTATTTATTGCTCAGTCATTCTGGTTAGAAAAAATGTAGTTAACTGATTTTTAAAGTAAAATAGAGAAAAAAAATACGAGTCTTGATAACGAATCTACCAGAATTCCAAAAACAGGAAATCGCTTGTAGGTTCAACAGTATGATGTCATTGGGGACAGATATCTTGGGAAAAACATAGCATGAGAAACCAAACGAGTGGAAATATAAACGATGTATTCAACTATATTTTCTGGTTATTTACAGAAATATCCTCAGGGACTCACTTTAGTGAGTACGGGTGTGGCAAACCCGAGGTACTTGATGCTGGACCATGCCTTACTTCATGTAATATACATCTGTTATATTATCTGTAGACTGGTCCCTCCTCTTCCTCCCTTGATTCTTTCTTTCTTCTCTTCTTGCTCCTTTCCCCGAATGCTATTAGAGTATTCGAGGGGAATCTTTCCTATTTTTCTATGTCATTTCGTCTTGTGCTAACTGGACATTATCAAACACTGTAACATGATCAGGCCATTAAAAAATGTTCATACCGCATCGTCCGTCGCGCGGGTTACCAAGGGTAGCGTTCGGGTTTTAGGCAGAGGGACCCGTTCGAAAAATATGTTACAGTCTCCCTTAGACACCACTTCTCAGCACTCTGCTAGAGGAAACTTCATCAATGGGCCCGCTACCCGTTTGGGGAGGTGTTTAGGGGCAGCGCAAAGAAATGGTTCTGCAAAAGGACGGAAATGGCAACGACAACGACATCAGACTATGGCTTTAGGAAACTGAAATCTTCTCTCTGACAGGGAAGGAGTTGGAACTGGTTGAGGAAGCCAAGCGCTACCGGCTAGACTTAGTCAGGCTTTCTTCAACCAAGAGGAGAGGCTCTGGAACTGTCGACCTGGATAAGGGGTGGAAGCTCTACTACTCTGGTGTGAGCCCGACAATGTCTGCTCAGGCGGGTGTGGGGATACTCACAAGCCCCCAGCTGTCAGACTGTGTTGCTGAGTAGATCCCATTGGGGGGACGGGTATGTGTGTTAAGGCTTCAGATGAAAACCCATGATTTGGCTGTGGTGCAAGCCTATGCACCTAATCTAGAGTCAGAATACTCTGCCTTCCTAGAGGAAATGATGCTGCTTTTGACAGGGTGGCAGACATGGAATCAGTCCTGCTAATGGGCGACTTCAATGCACATGTTGGAACAGATGACCAGACATGGAGGGGTGTGGTTGGGTGGAACGGTGCCCCTGACCTTAACGCGAATGGGTTGAAATTATTGGACTTCTGCTGTACTAACAGCTTGTCCAATGAATACCTTCTTCCAGCACCGAGAAGTCCATAAGTATACCTGGTACAGGGATGCACTAGAACAAAGGTCTCTGATTGACTTCTTTATAGTCTCAGCAGACCTATTTTCCTCAGTGTTGGACGTTCGTGTGAGAAGAGGGGCAGAGCTGTCAACCGACCACCACCTTGTTGTGTGCACTTTACGGCTTCAGAAACCAGATGCTACCATCAACGCTGGTAGGCCTAAGCAGCTATACCGCGTGAAATGGGAGGCATTGGAAAATGAGGCTGTGAGGAAGAATTTTGCAGATGACATTTCCTCCAGGTTCAAAGAGATTCCCAAGCATACTGCAGATGTTGGGGAGGAATGGAAGCTGTTCAGAACAACTGTCACTGCCTCTGCACTCTCATGGTGTGGCAGAAAGCGGCTCGGCGTGGCAACGGGCAGTGAGAAAAGGACACCTTGGTGGAACCAAGAAGTCCAAAAAACTGTCCGGGCAAAAAAGGAGTCCTACCTAACATGGCTTAGGGTCAGGTCACCTGAGATGCGTTTGCGGTATGCTGAGGCACGAAAAGCTGCTGCTAAGGCAGTAAAGACAGCAAAGCAGAAGGCTTGGGAATCCTTTGGAGAAAGATTAGATTCATCCTATGCAAATACAAAAAGTATTCTGGCAGACCATCCGCCGCCTTCGAGGGAGGAAATCGTGCACAGCAAGGGTAATTAAGGCCTCTGATGGTGCACTTTTAACAACCGAGAAGGATATCTTCCACAGATGGAGGGAATACTTTGAGAGCCTTCTTAACCCGGGTAGCCCAGCAGTTGTGGACATCCAAGAGGTGCAGATCAGGGCAATGACTAGTCTCACAGCAGAAGAGGTCCATTTAGCAATAAAATCGCTAAAATCGGTCAAGGCTGCTGGCGATGATGAAATTCGGCCCGAAATGCTAAAAGCCTTAAATCGAGACGGTGTTCTCTGGCTGACTCGAGTGTGTCAGGCTGCTTGGATATCTGGGAGAGCACCAAAGCAATGGCAGACAGGCATAATAATACCAGTCTTTAAGAAGGGAGACCAGAAGGATTGCAGTAACTATCGTGGCATCTCTCTGCTCAGCCTGCCTGGGAAAGTGTATGCTAAGTGCTTGGAAAGATGGTGCAGGAGCATAGTTGAGTCAAAGTTCCAGGAAGAACAATGTGGCTTTCGTCCTGGTAGAAGCACAACTGACCAAATCTTCACTTTAAGGCAAGTCTTTGAGAAATCTTGGAAATATGCCAAGAATGTCTACACATGTTTTGTGGACTTGGAGAAAGCATATGACCGGGTTCCTCGGGATACGCTTTGGCAAGTAGTACAGGAGTATGGAGTGGATGGTCAACTATTAGCTGCCATCAAGTCCAAGTATGAATGCCCAGAGTTTTGTGTCAGGCTAAACAGCACAAAGTCTGAACCTTTCACAGTCTCCGTTGGCCTCCGCCAAGGGTGTGTTTTGTCACCCCTCCTTTTCATAATATTTATGGACTGGATTGATAGGCACAGCCGAGGCAGTGAGTGTGTCAGAATTGGAAAATGTAGCATTGGACGTCTGCTTTTTGCAGATGACTTAGTTCTGCTTAGCTTTTCCACAGATGACCTCCAGCGGACCCTTGATAGGTTTGTAGCTGTTTGTGAAGACGCCGGAATGAAGATTAGTGTGGCCAAAACTGAAACATTTGTGATCTCAAGACAACCATCCCAGTGCACTCTAAATGTAGTGGAGTCCCAATGAGACAGGTGGAGAAGTTTAAATACCTTGGGTCCATATTCACGAATGATGGAAAATGGGATGTAGAACTCGATACTCGAATTGGCTTAGCAAGCTCAATATTGCAGGAGATTGGCCGTTCGGTAGTATTGAAGCGGGAGTTAAGCCAGAAGGCAAAGCTGGCTGTCTTCAATACAGTCTATGTCCCCATCCTCACCTATGGTCATGAGAGTTGGGTAATGACCGAAAGAATGCGGACGCGAATCCAAGCGGCTGAAATGAGGTTTCTTCGAGGGGTTGCGGGGCTGACAAAACTCGACAGAGTCAGAAGCTCTGCAATTCGGTAAACCCTCGATACTCAACGGCTGCTTCTCCGTGTTGAGAGATCACAGTTACGCTGGTACGGGCACCTGGTCAGAATGCCACAAGAGAGGCTCCCTCAGCAGGTCCTCTTTGCCAAGCCAGAGGGTGGGAGGCCACGTGGAAGGCCAAGGACTCGCTGGATAGATTATATCCAAAACCTTGGGTGGACACGTTTGGAAATCCCACCAGAACACCTGAGCTTGGTGGCAGAGGATCGTGACCATTGGAAGTTCCTCTTGCAGCTTTTGCCTCCACAACCCAATTAGGAAGATGGGCCTTGAAGATGTATGTATGTATGTATTACAGAAATATTGTTGTTTCAACTCATGTGTGAGTCTTTGTGTTGAGCTGTGGATATAAAATTCAACTATTTTGGAATATTGTTTTGGAATATTCACATTTAGAAGAGCCATTCTGGAAAGATTGAAAGTAATTAAAATTATCATTAGAATTTCAAGAATACATACAAAAGATTTTGTAATCCATTTAACTGTCCATTTATTTTAATTTATTTTTTAAATGTCGTTTAGATTTTCTCTTAACTGTAAAGTAAAAAACACCAATAGCCAAATATTTTGTAAAACAGATAACGTTAATTAGAAAAGTAATGAAGTTTAAGATCTTAAATTTAGAAAATCAAAATATTCGGATGAGTTATGTATATGAATAAAAAAGTGTGTGTGTTTGAGGGACACCAGCATATAATTAAATTATTCAGAAAAGCCTAAACGCTGTCGCCACTAGACTCAACTGTACTCTAAGAATTCTCATTGTCTATTAACAGGAAAGAAATACCCCAAACTGTATTGGAAAATTAGTACTGCCATCTGTAGACAAGGGATGCTTATGGGTCAAAGCTGTATAATTGAGAGGAGACCTCCACATAGCCTTTACAGGAATGCGGAGAACCGACCAGGGCTTCTGACCTAATGCCCAATCCTCACCTTCTCGTGGTGCACCCTGTTGGGTATCTACTTGGATACTGAACGAACGAGGATGGGATGGCAATTTGGGATTTAGTCAACCAAATTGTATTCTTATTGGTTAAACCAAAATAAAAAATGATGGTACGACATGACAAAATTTCATGCCGGCTGGGGCGTCGCCTGGTGAAACAAGGCCCCCGTTATTTTCGCCAGGGAACCAGGGCGAACAGCGAAAAGTCAGCTACTGGAACAAATCTGAAAACAAACCCCAACTCAACATCACCAAAGTTAAAGATCGGTACTATCAACATAAGAAGCTTGAATGGCAAAGAAATGGAGCTAGCTGAGGAATTAGATAAGTACCAGATCGATATAATTGCGGTGACTGAAACAAAAAACACAAAATCAGGTGAGATCTTTCTGAGCAATAAATACAAAATGTTATATTCAGGCAATGACAATCAAGGAAAAGAAGGAGTAGCCATAGTATTCAACACAAAATACGAGGCTAATCTTCTTGAATGGCAGCCAGTCTCAAGTAGAGACTGGGCAAATAATGTGGGCAAATAAATATGAGAATGGAGAGCTGCACAATGAGACTTATTTGTGCCTATGGTTACACAGAAGGTTCTAATAAGGTAGAAGTAGAAGTGGAGGAATTTTTTGAGGCTTTAGAAAGAGCAACTGACACAATGAAAAACGAAAAGTTGGTCCTTGTTGGGGATCTCTAAATAGCAGAGTAGAAATGATTGTGAGACATACAAAAATATTTTGGGAAAATTTGGAGAAAAGAGAAAAGCTAATAATAATGGCAAATATCTATTGCATTTCTGCTCAGGACATGGACTGGTTATTACTAACACCATGTTCCAACATAAAAATGTGCATAAATTCACATGGAGAGAAGAGGCAAGGAATACGAAAAGTCTCATTGACTATGTTATTGTTAATAGTGATGTTTTCTCCCTGGCAGGACACCAGAGTGTACAGAGGATTTGAAATTGGAAGTGATCACTAGATGGCATAATAAATAATATATTTAAGCCACCCCTAGTACAAAAAAACACTAGAATCAGACTGTATAATATCTGTTCAAAACCAACTCTACTATACGGAAGCGAAACATGGACCGTAAAGAGGAAAGATGAAAAACGAATTCAAACAGCAGAAATGAAGTTCCTCATAAAATCAGCTGGATATACCAAGTGGGACCACAAAACAAATGAAGAAATCTTACAATCCCTGAAAATAAAACCAATTAATCACTAAATAAGACAGTACAAAAATGGCTAGAACATTTAAATCGAATGGACAACAGCAGACTACCAAAAATATTATATTGATACAAAATAAGTGGAAAAAGAAGAATCGGAAGACCAACAAAGAGATAGCATGAGACCGGAACAGGCCACTTGGCCTAAATTCCATGTTAGTAGGAAGAAGACAAAATTTAAAAATTCTAAAAATTTCATGCATATAATAATAATAATAGTATTTTTAAAAAGAAATTCGTTTATTAATAAAATTCGTTGTTTTTTTAACAACGAATTTCATACAAATTTTCCTTTTTTTTGTATAATGTGTTAATAATAGTTACTATAGATGGTAGTTTATACTTTGCAATTGAATAAGATTATAATTTTAACAGCATTTATAGTATAACAATAAAATGTATTTTACAATTTTTGCTTTTAAGGTAAAATTTAAAATTAAACGCTGTAACTACAGCACTTCAATGTAATAAATAATTTTTTTCTTTCTATTGATCTCGGTTGAGATGTAATGTCTCAGCTTGCATCCTCGAAGCTTTTTAATAAGCTTATCTGAGGATGACACAGGTTAGATATCTTTTTTTTATTTGATTGCTGTGTTGGAAGTAGGCTGATGTTTGAGAGGTCAAATGAATGATCTGAAAGGTCTGATCAAAGTGAAATTGCCGATATATTCTTGGCAATTAATGTGAGCCATCATCTATCTTGATGGCTCACATGCATTCTTGTTGTGGTCTTCTTTTTGAACTGATTAGGAGACTTTTTTTCCACTGTGGCAGTCTTTCTATGTCTTCTGAACTTTTGATTTGTATTGGCTTTGAAGTTTGTGACTTCCTCAAATAATAATAATAATTTTTATGTCCCAGATAAGTTACATACATAGATACATACTTTACATATATTTGATTTCATATGATACATGCATTACGTGCGTTTGAGTCCATATGATTGGTCTATTACTTTACATTACATGCATTTGATTACGTATGATACATAAATTGATTCATTTTTTTAATTCAATCCTTTTTTTATTATTAAAATTATGATTGTATATTCTGATTGCATATTTACAACACATAATATTACATGTTTACAACAGGTTTAGTTCTGTTTTTTTTTGTAAGAATGAAATTTTAACTGATTTTTTCTTTCTTTTCTTTTTTTCAGTATAATGTATTATATTCTTTCTTTGGGAGGCATTTCTGATTTATTCCTCGAAGCTTAGCAGAGCTTATCTGAGGAAGATATTAGATGGCAGTAGTTTCATGGTTATGTTCCTATACTGGTCACAAGCCAGGTGTTGATTTTACAGTTTGTTGGTACATGCTTGGAAGACTTCAACTGCTATCACAGTTTAACTTTTTTTTTTTTTGCAAGTAGGGTTGGATTTGGACATGGTGTATTTGTTTCTTTGTGTTCTTATAGTGGTGGTTTTTGAGAGGTATTTGTCATAGGCTTTTTTGTTGTTGTGTGTGTGTGTGTGTTGGGGGGGTGAGGGAGAGAGAAACAGGAATTTCTCTAATTTTCATCCTTGTTTCAGCTCTCTGTATATCCCGAGGTTTCTGTCGTCGAACGGCAGTTTATTTATCATGTCAGGTACGTAGAAGTTTCGGGTGGCTTTGCCATTCTGATTGTTGTACTTATGTGTTATGTAGTTTGTTGATTGTGGTCTTGTTATGTGATATGTTGTTCTGGTTACTCTATAGGTTGGACTATAGTAACGTTTTAAAATGACTGTGTAGAGCCATAAGTGGTTCACCTTAAATACTTTGTGTTGTGTCTGTGTTTTCGTCTTAAATATTTTCTGTTTTGTTTTGGACTGATTGCCTGCATAAGTGTGGGTTGTTCCCAGATTATCAGTTTTACTATTTTATCTTGTATCCATTGTAACCTGCTAAGTTTGTAGTCAGTGCAGAATGCGTATGATGTGATTGCATATCTTAAAATGTTTTCACATAATGCTTTATAGATTAGTATTTTTATGTGTGTTATACCGATTAAAAGACAATGTCTTTTAATCGGTATAGTTTGCTTGCTATTATCCTAAGCTTGGTATGTAGGTAGTTTCTATGGCTATTCCACCTTTGATCAGCATCGAAGTGAAGTCCGAGATAGCGTGTTGTTTTCAGCTGTGTGATGGTTGTGATTTTAGGTTCTGCGCTTTGTGTATAGGAGGATAAATGTCGGATAGTGAGATATTTAATTTATACGGGCAGGGTTTGGGGATTTTGAATATCATTAGCTTTGTTTTTCCAGGGTTTATATATATGCCGTTTTCGTTTAACTAGTTAGTGGTTTGATTGATGTCGTGTTGCATATTTGTGTAAGCGATATTTGCGTTGTAGTGAATGGATACTATGGCCTTAAATAGAATGGAAGATCGGACAGCTCCTTACGGTACTCCACAGGCTACCTGTACCTCGTTGCTGTACGCTAATCCTACACGTGTATGCTTCAAACCACTAGAGTAGACGACCTCCGATTCCGATATGCGTTAGATTCGTTAACAAGCTGTTGTGTGTTAGTGTATCAAATGCTTTTGTTAGGTCAATGAATACGACTAATGATATTCTGTTGTTATCCAATGCAGCGTGTATTAGGTCTGTGAAATCTTCCAGGAGTGGTGCTGTTCCTTTATTCTTTTGAAAGCCATATTGTGTTTGGGTATGATTTGAAATTTTTCAACGTATGAGGCGAGTTTGCAGTGCACGATGCCCTCCATGATTTGGTTAATTACAGACAACGTGGCGATGGGTCTGTAATTACTTATAATGTTTCTTTTTCCGTGTTTGTGTATGGGTGTGATTAATGCAGTCTTCAGTGTTTCAGGTATGTGTCCCGTTTCGAAGATTTTATTTAACAGTTTTAGTATAACTAGCCTCAGGTTGGTTGAGTGTTTCTTGATGACTTTTGGTCTGATTCCATCTATTCCTGATCCTTTGTTAGGGTTAATTTGTTGAATTGCCAGTGATAGTTCTTTTGTTACTGTGGGGAACCACATCGACTGGTTTGCTCGTGGACCTAATGGAGAACGTTCGTTTGTGTGAGGAAAGGTTGTTTCTTGTAGTTTTTGGACAGAGTTCACGAAGTGCTGATTAAAGTTGTTTGCCAACTGTTTGAAGGATTTGGGATCACAAGCAAAGCTGTGTTTTATTGTTTCTGAGACAGTGATTCTGTGTATATTGTCCAGCATTTCATTAATAAGGTTCCAGGTTTCCTTTATGTCGTTCTGAGCTGTTATTAATTTGCTGCTGTAATAGTTTCTTTTTGCCGTTCTAACCTGTGTTGTTAGGAGTTCCGTTTTCTTTTGTATTCAGCCTGTAAAACGATATTGTTTAGCGACTTCCTAAGTTCTTTTTATAGGGCATCTTTTCTTTGTATGTCTGTTAATATGGTGTCTGTTATCCATGGATTTTCTTTCCTTTGTGGGGGTATTGTTATTTTGGTAATGCTTTGTTATGTATTTTGTTCAATGCAAGTTTAAGGTTATCATATACGGCTTCCGCAGAGTCTAAAGATATTATCTGCATCCAGTCTGTTTTTCTGATTTCTTCCTTTACTATTGTTTCGTTTAGAATGCTATAATACTGTTTTGTAGTATCAGTGAGTTTTGTGGGTTTTGGTTCAGTGTGTAACTTTAATGTTATGAAATAATGGTCTGCCAGTTTGTGTGTTATGACGGCTGCTGTGTGGCGGTTTGGAGGGGCCCGTATATTTATATTGTCAATACAGGATGAAGTTGTTATTTCCGACTATCTTTTCTCGTGTATACGACTGTATGGATGGGGTTATGTTATATGCTGAGAAGAGGTCTAGGTATTGTTCTATATTGAGGTCTGTGTTGTTACGTATGTTTATATTTATGTTTATTCCTAATGTTTATATTAATGTCTCCTATTATTATCAAGTATTCTGAGGTGTCAACTTCCGTGGCTGAAAGCCATCTGTTTAGTTCTTATAGGAATTTTGTGGTGCTTAAGATGGGTGGTCTGTATATTGCGTTTAATATCAGGGAGTTTTCTTGTTTTATGTTTTTAATTTCGTTGGATATGTTTTCTGTGTATTCCAATTTATAGTTTATTTCTGTTACTTCTAGTTTATGTTTGGTAAATATTATTATACCACCGCCTGGTTTTGTTTGTCTGCAGTGTTTGTGTTGTTGGAAGTGTGTCATTTGGTAGATGGTTGCCTGTTCCTTTGTCGTAGATACTTCAGTCAATATTAAAATGTCTTTGTTGTCTATATCTTCCTTCAGATAAGCTTGCAGGGCTAGCCAGTATTTTTGAATGCTTGTGATGTTTGGAGAATAGATAGTTAATTTTTCGGGGATAGTCAGTTGTTTCCATTCTGTTATTGATTTCAGAATGTGGCAATTATCATGCTCCGGGGTGATTACATCTGCTTGATGGTTTGCATTCATGTAGGTTGGTGTGCTGTTCCCTTACTTACGAGTCGTCAATATTCCTTTTAATGTGGCAGCCTGTTGAAGTCTTCTAGGGATTTTATTTCGATTGGTTTTGCGTCTTGTGTCTTTTTAAGAAATAGTTTGCTGTCTCTTATCCATATAAACTGGTAGTTTTGTTCTGTTTTTACTTTCCTTCTTTGGTAGAATATTTTCTGATAATATGGCGTTAGTTATTCGGACAAGTATATTGGGGTATTGTCGTGGTCTGTAGCAATTTCTGGGAGACCATCTACGAAGAGATCATTTTTATACTGCTGTTGATTTAAGAGATCGTACTGTTGCTTTAAAGAATTTAGTTCTTGTCGTAGTTCCGTTTGTTTCTTTTATTAGATTATGCTGTATTTCCGTTAGCTCTTTAATGCAGTTTTTAATTTCTCTAATGGTCGGTAATACACCTTCTACCGAGTTATTATTAAATTTAATAAATTACTCATATTGGTTGAATTTTTCGGTAATTTGTGCGGTATGTATTTGAAATAGTTCTCCAACAAAATCGATTAAACAGTCTTTTAGGTTTGGTAATCTATTTTCAAGTAATGCATTTAAAGTTGGCTCACCTGGGATTCCGTTGTTGTTTTCTTTGTTTTTAATTCCCTCTGCTGTTGATTGGTGTTCACAGCCTGTGGTTGTTTTCTGCATTGGATGTTTCCCGCCTGTGGTCTAAAGCGACATTCCTTCATTGTCTTTGTAATGGGGACACTTCCACTCGTCACGATTCTTGTTTGATTTTCGCTGCCAAGTGAACTCGGACAATCCCGAACACAGAAAATGCGTGTTTCTGTGGCAGTTCCTACATGTTATGTGGTTTTCTTCCCTGGTTAAGTCTTCTTGGCATTTGTAGCACTTCATATTTCTTGTTTGACGATCTTGCTGAAATTTCTAATATGGCGACTTCCTTTGTTCTTTTCTCGCGTAGTTGACCAACGTAAACTTCAAACCTTTGAATACTTATAATTTACTTATTACTTAACAGATACTTATAGTTTTTACTTTAATATGTTCGTCGAGAAGAACGGAATTCACTGATATACTTTAAATTTTAATTCACAAGAAAAACCTACTTTGCAACTTAAAATAGGAAAGCATCGAAATAACGTGCTTGCCTGTATAGCGCCCTCTAGCATAATAATAATAACAATAATAATAACTTTTTTAACATTTTATTATTACTCAGATAAATTACATACATTATATGAAGACAATTATGAATAACAAATACTTTCGCGTACGTAACGTTTTTTTAAAAATAATAACAACAATAACTGTTTACAACGTATATTATTATAATATTCATAATGATGATTATTACAGATGTTTCTTTGCAATTTTACACTCTATGTATATACTATATAAATGGATATAATCACTCTATATTGCATACTTTTGTTACAGTTGTTACATACATTTGATTACATATGACACATTACTTATATTTGTTTACATATAATACGTACATTAGATGCATTTGGTTACATATGATACATCTCGATGAGAACTAATTGCTGTGCTTTCATCCTCATTTTGAACTGTAGCGACATTAATCTATTTAATTTGTAGAGTGCACAGAACGCGTACGTTGTTATAGCGTATCTTAGTATATTTTGGCATAGTGCTTTGTATATTAGTGTTTTTAGGCGTATTGGAACTATGTCTTTTAACCTGTAGAGTTTGCCACTTATTGTTCAGAGTTTGTTGTGTAGATAGTTTATGTGGCTATTCCAGTTCATATCTGCATCGAAGTAAATTCCAAGGTATCGTATTGTTTCAACCTGAGTGGTTGTAGTGGTTTTGATGTTCTGTGTGTGTTTTATGTTGGAAAGTGGATGTTGGATGGTTATATATTTGTTATCATCTGGTCGAGTCAGTGGATTTCTGAATATCATTAATTTTTTCTTTTCTGAGTTTATCTATATGGAGTTTTTCGTGAGCCAGTCTATGATCAGATTTATATCATGTTGCATATTTGTTTGGGCTATGCTTGCGTTATTATGGATGGATATTATTGCCGTATCGTCTGCATATTGGAATATCTTACCTTTGAGTGGTAACTGATTAATATCGTGCGTGTAATTGTTGAATAGAGTTGGGGATAGTACAGCTCCCTGTGGCACTCCACAGATTACTGGTAGATCTCTGCTTCGGTTTGACCCGATGCGATAATAATAATAATGATAATAATGATAATAATAATAATAATAATAATAATAATAATAATAATAATAATAATAATAATAATAATAATAATAATAATCGCTCATATCTTTCATGATTTTAGGATCCAGGAATCTGGGAGAAATTATAATAACTTTTTGTAGCCATTCATGCGATGTTTGCGTTCGTTTTTAGTCTTTTTGAATTTTGGAGGATTGTTTCATCAATATGGAGTTGGTCTTTAGTTTCTCTGCTGTATTCAAATGCACCTTTGTTCCATCAGATAAATTTTATTATTTTTATAATTGTAAAGTAACGGTATATACAATTCGCTGGGATTGCGGTAAACACCATAAACCATATAGTTTCTACCTTTGTCCTTAACTTTCAAAAGATAAATGCATGCTCAGACATTATTCAGTCTTGATGGAGTCCATTAAGTAATAAACAACAAATAATTGCAATAAGTAGTTATGCTGTTTGTGCTATTCGACTGTAGACTGGTTTCATTCAGCAAAATTCATGCAATTTTTCAATATAAAATTTTCAATTATATGTATACATACACACTTAACTTCGGTGAATGTTTTGTTACGGATAATATAGTTCTCTTGATCTATAATGTTTTGCATGTGATAGAGCAGATTCTGGGAATTTTCGTGTCGAAATCATGCGCGTATGATTTCTAAAAACTGGCTTTTCCGGTATTGATTCGTAAAAAAACCACTTCATGAGTTGCTTGTTTTCTTTTACTTTCTCGTGTTCATTTTCTCGTTTTGTTTCTTCCAGTAGAATTTTAGCTTCCTGTTCTTATTTCCCAGCAATGATAACTGGCTCTTGTAGCCCTTGTCGCTTGAGTCATGCAGCCCAGTATCTGATGCAGCGCCGTTAAGACCCGGGCGTCGATAATATCGTTCCGTTATGAATTTCTTCCGAAACTTCATGATTAAGACAAGTGTGGAGCACTGTTAGTTTGGCTTAATACAAGTGTTAAATTAGTACAAAGTTTGGCCCGAAGTTTAATACGGCTTCCAGGAGGTCCGTAGATACCTTAGAATAACTAAATTAATAAAATGTATCACAACAGTGAGAAAAAATCACATTACCCAACACATTTCGGTTTGCATTAAATGACTAAAATTATTTTGGAACGATTTTCACATAAAAAAACAAAAATTAACCATTTAAAATTGTGAGCCTAATTTAAACTTTACTCATCATCATCATCATGTGTATCAAGGATTTAGGCCTAGCATGGCCTGTTCCGGCTTTAGAAGTCATCGTTGAATCGTTTAAGAGGACGTCCTGGTTTTCTTTTTCCTAATGGCTTGTTTTGGTAATCTTTCTGTTTTCATTCTTTGAACGTGTTCCATCCATTTACGTTTATATATTTTTTTAAATTTTTTCTATTACTGGTTCTTGGTTTAATTCTTTCATAATATCTTCGTTTCTTTTGTGATCAAATAGGGTATACTTTGCAGTTTTTCTCATAAACTTCATTTCTGCTGTTGTTAATCTTTGTTTGTCTTTTTGTTTTATTGTCCAGATTTCTCTTCCATACATTAATACTGGTAGGGCTAATGTATTGTATACTTTTAGCCTGGTTTGTTTTTGAACTAGGTTTGGTTTAAATATAGAGTTAATTACACCTGTTTATTTAAATATTTTGCAATTTTTACGTTTATATCTTTTTCATTTTCATATGTGATCATACATCCTAGGTAGTTAAATAAATTCACCTATTCTAAGATCTTGTTATCTATTACTATTTTAGTTCTTACTGGATCTTGTCCTTTAAAGGCCATAGTTTTTGATTTTTCCGTTGATATTATCATACCATAATCTTTAGATATCTCATTTAGATCTAAAATAGATTTCTGTAAGTTATCTTCAGAATTTGTAATTATTATTTGGTCGTCGGCAAAGAGGAGAGTGTTTAAGTTAACTGTAGGAGAAAGTTTAATTCCTTGATGTAAATTTTTATTCCATTTTGTTATTATTTCATTTAAGTAGATATTAAAAAGAGTTGCTGAGAGGGGACATCCCTGTCGGACTCCTTGGTTTATCTCTCGTATCTCGTATCTCGTTTATCTCGTATATGATAGCTCGTGATTTAATCTTATTTGTATTTGATTATTTTCATATATACTTGTGATAGCTTTCAGGATATTATTTTTGGTATTTGTCTTTCTTTTAATATGTTAAATAATATGTTTCTTTTAACTTTGTCAAATGCTTTTTCAGTCAATAAATGCAATATTTTTTTCTAAATTATATTTTCTTCTTTTCTCTATTATTAATTTTAAGCAAAAGGCTGGATCTATACATGACCGTCCTTTTCTAAATCCATTCTGTACTTCTAGAATAAAGTTTTCGGAATATTTCATTAGTTTGTTATTTAAGATTCTGCTATATATTTTGTAACAGGAATTTAGTATACTGATACCTCTATAGTTTTTAGGGTCATCTCTATTACCTTTCTTAAAGATAGGAATCACAATTGCTTTTTTCCATTCTATTGGGGAGATACCAGTTGAGTAAATTTTATTTAAAAATAATAAGAGTCTTCCTTTGAATCTTGTTCCTGCACACTTACATAGTTCTGAACCTAGTTTATCTTCTCCAGGTGATTTTCCGTTTCTTGTTTCTTTCAGGCTGATTTCTAATTCTTCTTCAGTTATTTCCTTTTCATTTTCGTTAATTGTTTGCCAGTTGTCGTTTTTAAAATATTTGTCTGTCCACAATTCTGTGTAGTAATTTAGAAATTCTTCTAATTTCAATTCGGTGTTTAATTTTATGTTTTCTTTGGTATCTGCATTTGAGTGTTTCAAAATCTTATATACATTGGGTCTTATTTTATATAAATCATGTTCTAAATTAGAAACAAATTTATTCCATGATTCTCTATGTCTTTTGCTGACTTCTCTTTTAGCTATGGCTCTTATTCTTTTATATTCTATTTCATCTTCTAATCTTTTACTGCTTAACCATTTGTGATAGGCTTCTTTTTTCTTTTTGATTATTTCTTTGATTGTATCATCCCAGATCTTCAATTTTTTTCTTTTATTGGATTTTTTGGTCTTTCTTAAGCTTTCATTTGCTGCTACATTTAGTATTGTTTTTATATTAAGCCATTCTATTTCTATTTCATCATTTTGTTTTATTTTATCTAGATATTGATTAATTCTTTGTTCATATAGCCATTGTGCATTTGTGTCATTCAATAGTCTAGTTTTATAAACAAATGTTTCAATTTTTCTTTCTGTTCTTGTTACTTGTAGCCATTTAGGTGGTAATCTTAATTTTATTTTAACAAGGAAGTGGTCACTGCTTATTTCATATCCTCTGTGAGCTCTAACGTCTAGTGAAAATTTTGATGTCTTTTCATTTAATATGAAGTAATCTAATATTGATTTCCATCCTCTTGCTGCCCAAGTATATTTATGTATGTCTTTATGTTTATAGAAGGAATTCATTATTTTTAGGTTATTATAACCTACAAAGTCAATCAATTTTTTACCATTTCTGTTCAGAGTGTGTTCTCCATGTGTTCCTATATTATTATTAATTTTCGTGTTTCCAGTTCTTGCATTTAAGTCTTCTGCTAAAATTATGTAATCATTTTTATTTATTTTATTATATATGTTTTGTAGCTGATTATAAAAATCAATATTATCCTGTTCTCTTCCTTCATCTGGGGCATATAAACCAATTATTGTTAAATAGCCTCTATCTATTTTTATTCTAGTTTCTATTATTCTTACATTCCGTAATTTATAATGTTTTAACTGTTTTGAAGGGGAGTTATTAATCCAAATCATGACTCCTGCTTGTGCTCTTTGGTCTCTGTCGACTCCACTGTATATCACATTAAAATTTTCAGTTCTCATAGTTCCTTTTAATTTCTTTTTTGTTTCAGTGATTACTGCTATTTTGAAATTTCTTTCATTTAATAACTGGTCTAATTCTATTTCTTTATATGCTATTCCTCTTACATTCCAGTTTGCTATGTGTATTATATTTTGTCTTTCTATTTCTTTATTCTTTCTATTTCTTTTGTCTTTATATTTCTTTTTAAACTTTACTGAAATATTTTAATAATTTAAGGAGTATTAAATAAAACCTATGTAGACTAATCGCATGAGTTACGCCTCTCCTTATATATAGGGTGAACACTGTATACGGTTAAAAATATTATAGCATGTTGGCCAATATTCTTTGTGTGAAGTGCTACTTGTTTGGAACTGGAATGTATCTTGTGGGATATATTAAAATATTTCACCTGATAACATAGAACATAGTTTGAAACACCATATTACTCATTCAACCAGAGAATGCGATCAGATTGCTTGTTTCGCAATTCATGAGTTTAAATGAATTGTAGACCTAATTTATTTTTTAATACCAAGATTTCTTTAGTTTTAAATGACGTTTAGAAAACTGAACTTGATGGTATTGTATCTCGTTTGTAAGGAATTGTGAAAAAAAGTGAAAATGATTGTTTTGAGTGTTTTAAAGTTATAATTTATTCATTTGTTACATATTTGTTTACTTGCAGATTTTTATTATATTCGATATGTTAATGGATACAAAAAATGTATTTCTAACAAAGAATCTCTTGATGTATAGTTTTGTAGACATTACGTTCATTACATATTTTGCTTTATTAAAAACATTTGATAGTTTACATATTATTAAATTAAAGAGACATCCAATATTGAAAACAATCTCAGAAATTATTCTCAAATGATCTACTGAAAGCACGATTAGTTTCTTTAATTTTTAAACTCATTTGTAAACAGCAGTATATTCGGAGGTCGAAATCGCCCAGCATTCGCAGTAGTCGAAAGAGGTAATTCAGTTAAGATCACACAGTCTTCATCAGCCAACGAATCGTGCTCAATATCATACAAATAAAAACATAGTTGAGAAAAAAAATCCTTAAGAATCTCAAAAATATTAAAATATATCTAAGTATAGCATTTCGAACTAGAATTGTCTGTAATCGCAATGAAAAACTATACAACAGTGCAATGTGAAAAACTATTGTCAGATCAATACAAAGTGATATATCGTGAGTACAAATTGATGAAAACGCTTCCGAATAAAAGGTAACAGTTACATCATTGAGTTTGTGAATATTGAAGTAGATAGGAAAATAAAAATGGTCAAGATTTTTAAAAATTATGCTGGTTTATGGCGTTCAATCGCCACATAATTCCAATGAAAATTGAAAGGAATCATTTCTTAATTTGGAGAAAAGACATTTTGATACTTCAGGTTCGTTTTAACCGAGATTTATTAATAATTAGAAACTTTACCGCTCGTTATATTTATAATTCTTGTTTTTCTTCTTTCTTTCTTCGGAGGGTTTCTCTTCCAAAAATGAAGAAGCATACTCTCAACGAGGCCGTACATGGTAATGAGAGAGGCGCCAAGCCAAATGCCGATGTAGCCGCCAATATAACTGAAGAGATCGATGTCCTATATTGGAAAAATACTTCAGATTGCAAACAGTCCTTAAGTTTATGGCTGTGGGGATAAGGAGTTAAGAGTTAATAAATAATTATGCATATTAATGATGGACTACATGAGGAAATACCCCATTCCAAAAAAAAAAAGATGCTGTATAATTTGTTTCATTTCATATTAACTATTTACTGTATTTATAAGCAAATTAAAAAAAAAAATGTAAATGGAATGGACAAAAGGATAAAGCCGCTGCTGACAAAAACTGAATCTTACCGGATATTTTGCTTGATAAGAATATTTGATCAGTTCCACATCCTTAAAAGATATCAGAATTGTTGGAGACGCCTGCCTGAAAATGTACATTATATCAATATTAATTGAAATATATAGAATATTTGAAAATATAGTAGAAAATATGCCTGTAATCCTTTAGGTATCAATAAAAGTTTGAGTTAATCGGTATATATGTTGTGAATATAATTTAAATTATTAATTTATGTTAACTTGTGTTTATACATATTTTATCAGAACATTCCACTTCTAAAAGCATTCAATGTAAGGCAAAATACAGCCAATGCATGCCATCCACATCCTTTTCTGGACTCAGGTCTATAGCAGCAATTCAAACATCTCTAATTCCAATATGTTACTGTAGTCATTGAAAACTACAAGTGAGGTTTGAAGCATATCATGACTACATCCCAGGAAAAGCAAAGCTCTCTAATAATACATTGTTTGTAATAATGAGACAGTTAAAAGTAACAGTTCACTGAACCAACAACATTCTTAGCTTTGTAGTATTCCATTTAAGACGTAATATTTACACACAATAAACTACTCTATTTGAAAAGAGGATTTGCTTCTTGTAAAACAGATAATCGACTTATAAAAGTAGAAACCAATTTACGTAAATTTTACAAACCATCAGTCCCATGTGTAAAAGGAAATTGAGATAATAAAATAAAACAAAAATAAAAGAATATAATATAATAAAAGAGAGGTATTAAATAAAAAAATTATTTTAAAATATGCAAAAAATGTAAAATATAAATATAGACTAATTTTCACAAGTAACCAAGCAAGCGAATAAGCTAAGTTTGCTCCTCAAGTATCTTCAGGACTGAGGCAACTCGTGGTAAAGGTGGATAAGCTCTCATCATTCCTTGTCTTAGTATCTCCCATAGTGCAATGCACATCTCCTTGCGAACATGTATGATGCAACGCATTAAGGGAAGGGCCACTACCCAAACCAGTTTCGACCTTTATTGAGGTCTCTTCAGTGGGAGCCAGACCCTGAGATGTGAAGGATGAAGTAATGCAGAACTTATATTTACCTATATGATTTAATAAGCTTTATTAAATCTCATTTAATAATATTTATTATTTACTATTTACTATTTACTATTTAATTATTTATATGTAATAATTAAATTAAAAATTAATAATTAAATTAAAAATTAATAATTACATTAATAATTAATAATTAAAAATAATAAATAATAATTATTTAATATTTATTAATTATTAATACTTATATTTATTTAATAACGTCAAAGCATCTTATGGCAACTAGTATAGGTAAATATAAGTTCTGCATTACTTCAACCTTGGTATCCATTTCAGGGTCTGGCTCCCAGTAAAGATCGAAACCGGTCTGGGATGTCGCCCTTCCCTTAATGCGTAGCATCATTCATGTCCGCAAGTAAATGTGCATTGCATTATGGGAGATACTAAGACAAGAAATGATGAGAGCTTGGTCCACCTTTACCACGAGTTGTCTCAGTCCTGAAGATACTTCAGGCGCAAACTTGGCTTATTTGTTTGCTTGCTTACTCGGGAAAATAGGATTAAAACCAAGTTTATAAAATTTCTTGGTATCTTTAACGTATAGTATACACAAGGTAAAAATCTTTTACATAAATGTAAACTGTTAGTATTCACTCTTACTGTAAATTTTCGATTTCTTTTTCTCTTGATGACCAAGCCTGCTGTGCAGATTGGTGAATGTCTCAATGCGGATATCCAATGACTTCTCATTCGTCAATTTAATGAATCTGAATCTGAATTATGCATGAATGAATTCACTGTTGAAAGTATGAGTTTCATTTTTGTTATTTCTTAATTACTTTTATAATTAATGTGAACTTCATCCCCTGTCATGGACTCGATTTACCAAATCAGGCACATGATAGGGGATGCAGAGTATATATATTAAATAATGGATAAACCCATTTCTGGAAACGGAACAAAGAGACATTTTCGAGTAGGCTTCCAATAAGATGGGCCTTGGTCAAGTATCAGGCTATGAAATGCATGTCTTTTTCAAAACTCATTTCAAAACTTGCTTCACCATTCTTATGAGGTTCATATTTATTGATGATTACTTCCGTTTTCCCTCCAAGAATTATAATTCCCTTTGATGCTAAATAATTATATTTCATTCATTATTTTTCATTCACGTGGTGATCTTTTAATGATTAAACAAACGAATAATGACTTTTTGTAATAATATAAGTTTGCGTTAACTTTAAAGATTTAATAAAAGATAATTAAAGATATTTAAGTGAAGTTTTTTTCCACTGATATTTTTATCCTATTTATTAGTTGCTTCAATAAAAGAAAATACAAAGAAACGTGGAATAAATGCTCGATTTATTTGCTGAATAATTAGCATTAATGTTTGCAAAGAAGGAAAAAAATATATATTTGTTACTTACAATCTCCTAAATTCTGCCTCACGTCCAATACTCTTAAAAAAAAGTAATTAATTAGAAATAATCTACATGTTGGTTGTAATGGTTATAATCGCATTCTAATAAACATTTGGTCTCTCGATAAATAAACTTAAACTCCGAAGTGCTGTAACAAATTTCTTTAAACTTATGCCTAACGCAGTAGAAATAAGTTTAAAGAGAGTAAGCGGAGCTATTTTAGTCCTTATCAACTTTTGAAAATAGGGACAGTTCCCATCAGTGTTGCCAAATGAAAATTACTAAAAACAGCTAAATCTTAAAAAGAAGAGCTAAAAAGGAGATGAAAATAAAAATTTAGCAGCACCATCCGCAAAACGTACAGTGGCCTCTTGTAGCATCACCAGGAACTTCACACAGCCATTTACTAAACATCCCCATTTGCAACCACTACCTCCTAAATTTTTGTTTGTAAGCTTTATTTGTCTCTTTTCTCATTTTTGAAGAAGGATATGCAACTCTTTACTGCAAATAATAACGATCAGTCTTTGAAAACTTCTCACTCGCTATCGTAACTACCAATCAGAACACTGTGCAACAGACTAACTTATAGCTTTGCTACCAACTTCAAAGCGACAAAATGGCAGACTGTTGGGCCACCACGTGATCGACTGACGAAATCGCCGTTTGAAGCGTGTATGATACTCACACCAAACGTAAAATAGAATTCTTTATCAAATGCGAACATCTGGAAAATGTTTAAAACAATTTCTTTAAGAGTAGATGATAAAAACAACTAAAAAGCTGAAATAAGTTCTGTAGGAGCTCGATTTTAAGCGAAGTGATAGATCAAACTTTTTGGAGCTAGGGAAACGAAAAAAGGAGTTAAATCTAGCTCGAAAACAAGCTAAATTGGCAACACTGGTCCCCACACTACTAACAGCATTCATTAAATTGTGTAATTTCGGTAGCTGTTCCCATCTCTTTAACTTAAAGCATTTAGCAATATTCATTCACGTTTCCTTCCACCATTTATCATTTTCCGATTTCTATTCGATTTTTTAAGTTTCAGTTCTGCTTACAAACGTCCACAATAACATAATACTCCGAGTTTCAAGTAAGCCACTTGATACTTGCAATAAGCACTGCGATGAAATAATACAATAAGTGATGAAAATCATCATCGGTCATATCAACTGACTACTCGATTAATGATTATTTGTGTACTTTGAATAAAAAAAGAACTGCTCTCTAAAATTACTCTATCATATTATAGCAAAAGCAACCGCGTCATCTATTATGCTGGCATTATTACAAAAGACCAGTAAAGAACTTTTATATACCGCTCCCACACGATGTGTCAAATATGTTGCAATCACAAACATAATCACTGGTATACGTAGCATTCGAAGTTATTATGTTCATGATTGTATATATCTTTAAACTTCGCGATGCAGAGCCTGTTAATGAATTCGAGGTCTTTGTTATGAAGCTACGTTGTTTTCCTGCTAGTCGAATGGATATTTTGTCACAACAACTTACGAAAGCAAATAGGAAGCAAACACTGCTGTTCAAAAGCTTATGCACTCGTTCTATCTTTTAGTGTGTGAAACATTATTTCTACTTTAGGAAACATCAACGTATATCGGAAAAATAAAGAAATGAATTTTAACTCAAAAGTGTTGTGAGGAAATTCATAAATCTAGAATCCTTAAAAAATCTTACCTCCATTCCTTTCATGGAAGTCTCTTGGACGAGTAAATCGTATGACAACGACCTACAGATGGTAAAGAAAAGTATTTCATGAGATAGTCGAGATAGTTATGTATACTTTTTGAATCGAACAGAGATAAGATCATAGGAAGGGTATTAAAACAAAATACTGTCCAACCTAAAGTCGCCAGATGAATCAGGATTAATTGTCTGACACCTAAACGTTCTAATTAGCAGCTTTTGCATATATTCTTCCCAAATGATATTTCTTATTACAACTTCATGTTTAGGTGGAAAATGCTGAAGTCACATTTGGAAAACAAAGATGCTTCTTCACTTTACCTGTAGTCGTCTTCTAAAATCCTTACTGATCTCAATCCGTAATAACCACCTCTAGTTCTTCCGAGGTCTACTTTGTTTGTGATTACTAGTATTGTCTAATATTTGAATATAAAATTCAGGATAATTTAATCTACCAAAAATGGAAGTATTAATATAGTTGCATTACGCAGATATGCATAGCGATTCCACGACCCTTCATAAACTTTAAAGAACTATTCTACATGTGGAAACTAACGAAAAGGTCCAAAAACAGTACTTCGTAGATACAGCACAAAATCCGCCACACATGCAAAGCAAATAGACTTAATGAATCATCTGTATTGTAAGGACAGAATCGCAAGAAATGCCTGGAGTTACATTTAGTCTAATAAGATCGCCATGGGCAAGTGGAAATTGTTATTTTCTACAGTGTTTAAAAGGTCATAATTCTGTGTTTTGGAGACAGATTAATAGGGGGCGCATGTTATACCAAACAGTCTTACAGGATCTTTGTACTTCTTGCAAAACCGCCTAGAAAACATCTTCTATAATATGCTCAATGACATTCCTTGGCGTAGAGAAGAAGCATGTGGTTCATGCATGAAGAAGGTTGCCAGAGTTACAAAGAGATTTAAAGTTATTTCTTGAGATTTTGTCTTTTATTCACATTGCAGGTTGTCGGAGTTCGCGCTGCGAAACTGCATCACGGAAATGCAAGGTTTCCGGCCCATAATTACTTTTCGTTAATTTTGAGGTTCAGAGTACGCAAATCCTTCCCAGTCACAAATTTTAAGTTCATGACGGGGGCTTGGGGGGTTGGAATCCCCCCTCTGTAATTAATGTGTGCACAGTTACTTACCATTTTCGTTTTCAACTCCATTCTTATACAAGTAACAAAGCAGAAGAAGCACATATGTGGGCTGCTGTCTATACGAAATATATTATAAAACCAATTATATTTCCACTTAATTGGCATTACTATTATGTATTAAAGGAAAGACAATAATTATTATTATAAGAAATATCATCCAGTTTTAGTGGGAATTAACAAGAAATATCCTTACAATTAAGAAATAAACAGATATGCATTTGTAAGATAGTATGTATGTGTTTACTTACTTGCATGCTTGATATCAAGTGGTTACACACTGTTCATTAATATCATTGCTCAAACATTCTTTACCTGTAAAAACACAAGAGAATAATAATACCATGACAGATGTCACTTCAAATATTGGCAAACAGTCCTTAGAAAACCAGAGTTCAATACATACTTGAGAAGAAAGGGACAAATGAGAAATAACTGTTAATATTTAAAATTAATGTAAAGTTTTAATTAGTAATATAATTCGAAGTGTATATATATATATACATATATATATATAACTGAAAAATATATTCAGTGGAATATTCATTCGAATGGATTGCTACTGGGTATCAATCCATTCCAATCACGCACCTCTCTATGAGGAAAATTGTCACCCTCACCCGCTTCTTAGCGAAATTCATTCTCAGCTGCCAAGGATGCCAACTAGTTCTTTCTCAAACCTCCATAAATTGAAAAATTCCATTAATCGAAATCCTGTACGATCCTTTCAGAAGTTTGCAAGTCTCAATCATGTCATCCCTCTTTCTCCTGTTTGTTAGTGTCGGCAGCTTACAAATTCTCAATCTGTCTTCATAACCAGTATTCCACAATCCTGGTATCATTTTTGACACTCTGTTGTATCAGAATCACAATGGAAACCATGAGCCCAGACCTGCGCACAATATTCCAAGTGAAGTCCTATCAAGACCTTGTAAAGAGGCAAAATGACATCCTGATATTTACAAGTCAAGGTTCATTTCAGCATTGCAATTATTCTCTGATTTGTGTTTACAATTTTTGCTATATGACCCTTGAATTTCAACTTCCTATCTACTAACACTGAAAGATCCCTAGCCTGATCACTTTCTTCCAGCATAACCCCACCAATATAATACGATATTGGAAATCGAATCAGGCCAAAGTGCATGACTGTATATTTACTAACATTGAACTGACATCCATTTTCCCATGCCCACAATTCCAGTCTAATCAAATCATTCTGCAAGTACTGCATATCAGCGGTATTCCTGATTGCCGTAACTATTTTTGATTATCAACAAATAGTTATCGGTCGCCTGCCAAATCCTTCCCAATATCATTGATGTAGAGATTGAATAACAGTGGGCCAAAGACTGATTCTTGAAGCACACCACTGGTTACCTTGATTGCAGACTTACACCCCCCATATATAACACTTTTTGATGTCTGTCCATCAGCCATCCTCTTATCCATGCTAATAGCTTATAATCCTCTCCCATATTCTCAAGTTTATGCAACAGTCTTCCATGCTGTATCCTGTAAAAAGCAAAAAATCTAAAAGTATCAGGATGTATCCATTCTCGTTGTGTATTATGTAATAATTAAACATGTATTCTCTTTTTTATTTTTATATATTATATAAGAAATATTTGCTTAGATTTCCTGCAGAAAATAAATACTTCTCTTGCTTCGTTTCCCATTGATTATCTTGTGACAGTGATATTTTATTATTTCATATTGGCGAAAGATTCAATTTTTTCCTTTCTCATCAATTTGGAAAGTTAAATGATTTGCAAATTTTACAGCAGCTAAGCATAAAGCTAAATATTAATTGCTGATTGCCTCATATTCTAGTTCGATAGAAATGCTTTAAAATCAAAATAAATTAATCGCGTTTTCTTAATTAATTCACTTTACATTCAGTTCTGCTTTATTTAAGTCAAATGGTATTTAGCTTAACTGCACACGATTTGATGGTTACCATCTACAACTAAACATTTATATGTAAAGTTAACCAATTAACAATAAATCACAGGTATTGAAGGAAAATACTGTTTTTGTTATTTGTTACTATCGTTTATTGAATCATTTTCTTTTATATTTTCTTGCAACATTTTTGAGAATATGTTTAAATTCACACTTTATATCACTTCCACAAGAAGAGTGTTTTTCTAGGGATCAGCAGTAGTGAGAATGAGAGGGATGCGGAGGCTGAGATTAGGTTTCGATGTATTTGCAGTTAGAATGCAAAGCGATGATGAGCAGCAACTAATTGTGTGATTACTGATTGTGATTACTGTTTATTAAATGGTTAGGTTAGGTTAAATAAAGTACCTCTGGAAAAGGCATAAGAAGTAAACGGATCTTCAGGCACAAGCAAGCTTTAGTATATCAGTGATAGTAGGAATTTTGAATTAACTAAATTATCGTCTTCTGGACGACATCGATCATTTGAGTAACGATTTGATGCACTACCTCCTGTGTCAGAACATTATTATAAGATTGGGTGGATGTAGAATTTGGGAAGAGTTAGAAGCTGCACAGTTGCGATGTTTTTGTCTTCAGAAGAAAAGGACACCACGTTATTTGAGGCGATCGGACTATAGATGAGGTATATTTGTGCGAGGAATGGCCAGCAGCGTATTGAGGCCAAATAAGAAATATGAACTTCTTAAAATATTTGAGTATCATTAAAACAGTGAATGAGGATATTTGAAGTATTAAAGTTTCTGTCTGTCCATTGAAGAATGACATGGAGATCGACATTAGTTATGAAACCACATGAAGACTTTGATATCGATATTACAAGAGATGTCAAATGAACTAAGTGCTACCGTCAACACAGTTACGAATACGATTGTAGGTCAGTGAAAGTAAATTATGAATAGGAGGTCATTTTTGAATAGGAAAATAAGGATATGATAAAGAACAGGACCCGGATCATTACATTATCGTAATGATCCAGGATCGTACATTAGTAGAAATATCTGAAAAACAGACACTCCACTGTGATAGGTAGTGAGCTATCAGAGAAAACATTGGCAGTACATATGCAACACTTCACTGCGAGAATGAAGAATAGTTTCCCAATTCGTATTTCCATATGAGGATTACAATGCAGCTTATTTCAAAAGGAAAAGAATCGATCGTTTAATTAGCTCAGCTTGTTAGGCATTTGTAAGAGAGTTAAGCAAACGGGAAATTAAACACATCAATTTGAAATAGGCTCGAGTGATATTCAGGGGATATGCCGATACTTAAAAGCATTAACAGAAATAAAATGAAAAAAAAAAAAAAAATAGCTGTGCTTATCGAAAAACGAACTTACCAAAATCACAGTAAGCATCATCCGTCAAGTATATGGAAACCGTTCTCTCAACGCATCCACAAAATTGCAAAGATCGCTTCCTCTTACACTCATTTATACACATCTGAAACAAAATTAATAATTTCATTATTGAAATTTTGTTTCCCATTCTGTTTGCATTGCATAAATATAGAAATAATCGCATTCATAAACAATTATTGCTATCAGACAATTCCTATCAGTAGTTCTAACAGGCACTTACGTGCCCACGATTTTTCCAAGTATTCTTGGACCTCGCATCCGGATCTCGAGGATTACGTAGTTAGTTCTCGAGATCCGGTTGCACGTGTTCACAGACGAGAAACCCGAGTTTCCTGGTGATAAAAAAATATTTTCGTATGAGACAGATTAACTCACCTTTAGTCGAAAGACAGCAGATAAAGGTTCCTGCGTTCGATTCTACCAGCGTCTACAGCCCACATATTCTCAATCTATCCTCGTAATCTACATTCCATAATCGCGATATAATCTTTGTAACTTTTCTTTGAACCGTTTCCATAGGTTCATTATTCCATTGGGACCCAGGGACCAAAGCAGCCCAGGTGTGATAGCATCAAAGCCGTGTAATGATGCAAAATACTTTCCATATCCTTAGAACATCGCAATTGTCCTCTGAGATTCATTTCCAATTTCTGTTATGTGACCTTCGAACTTCAACTTTCTCTCTCTCATAACTCCAAGCTCTCTAGCCTCCTCAGTTACTCCAAGCACGATGCGACACGAATATAACATGCTTTTGGATATCGTATCACTCCAAAGTGCATACCTTTATACTTATTAACAATGCAATAATAACCACTATCGTCTGCCCACACTTCCAGCCTATTTAAAATCATCCTATAAATACTGTATCAGTAGTCAACTCTAATTGCCCTAATATTTATATCATCAGCAAACAACTAGAGATCTCTTGTTAGCCCTTTTGCAATATCATCAATGTAATTTATAAATTAAACATGGTTCAAGGACTGGTCAATCTGACAGGTATCAGAAAGTGGACGCAGGTACACTTGTCCATCAGCCACCCACTTATTCAAGCCACCAGTAGCTTATATTCCAATCGCCATATTCTCTAGTTTATGCAACAGTCTTTCATGTGGTATCCTATCAAATGCCTTAGCAAAGTCCAACAGTATCAGAGTGTACCCATTCCCTTTATCCAACTCAGCTAAGATTATTATAAAATATAAGTAAATTGCTCAGACGTGAACTCTCTTTAGCAAAGCCATGCTTTTCCTTTAAAAGTATATCTTGTTTGCTTGCAGAGTTTTGTATGCGAGTTCTTACCAACTTTTCTAAAATCTTTACAGTTACTCCAGAGATACTGATAAATCGCTAATTAGACACATACATCTTTGCACTACTCGTATGTAATGGAATTATCATTCATTCTGTCCATACGTGTTGGATCTTTCCTGAGCTAAGACTCAAATTATACAAATATGTCAAGGGCCTAGCCGGTTCAGCTGAACGTTCCTTTAACACACGTTACATCCCATCTGATTCAATTGCCGAATTCATACAGGTTATGCAAGAGCTCTGAAATATTCTATTTCTCATGTACCTCTATCTCTCTTTCCAGTGTGGTAGTAGCACTGTGTATTATGTTAGATACCTAATACACATTTATGTATTTGAACTACTCACATCTGCTTTTGATATTAATTCCACATCTTGGTTTTACGAATCTCTTGTTTAATGAGACTGCACATCCATTTGAATTCAAACAAATCTTAATTCTATTTGTTATTCGTACTTTAATATGACAGATAATTGCTCATTACTTCAACGTGGGTTTGAAGAATAAAAATATTCCCGACCTGACGTCACTTTACAAAACTTCAGTTGACTATTTTTTATATAAAGTGCTGATTCTACGAATTATAGTGTTCATCTGAAAACATAAACTACAAGTCTTTAAAGAAAAAAGTATACATTTCACTTCTGTTTCGATGAAAACCTAACAAGAGAAGTTATATATGCATTATTACATGAGCTCCACACACGAAAGTCCTAAACCTGATATGCCGGTGCCATGTGTGATTAAGGTTAAAAGAAGAAAGAAATTTTGTGATTTGTTTGTTAAAAACCAGCTACTAATTAATATCAGAATTTTCATTCTCTTTAACAAAATACACTATTCGAGTATTACTCTGATAATACATTTCTTCATATTCACTCTTGATATTATCCATAAGGGAAGCCTTTTTTCTCACTGCTTCGTTTCTCTTTCTTCTTCTTCAATTAAAAGAAAAAGAAGATCAGTTTAAGGTGTAAGATATCCACGAGAAAGATGACATGACCACATCCACATCCTTATCCACCACCAGCGTATTTGGTGGTGGATAAGTATTGCTTCAATGAAAGTTGGCTTCAGTCAAAACACCGAAAATTGAATCAGCTGAATCTTATTTGACGGAGGTCTTTTTATGCATACACGTACGCCAATTTGTTCAAATGCTTTTTTTTTTGCAATTTTGAACCACGCCATTTCAGTTATACCATATTGATGAAAGGTCTAGGATTCACAGAATGTATCACGGGTATCGGCAAGTCTTTCTAAATTAACTGCACACCGATTTTAGTCGCCCAGAAAATTAACGTAACTAAATTATGATATAATAATATTGAATTATAATCCGTTGAATCTTTAAACACTGACAAATGGGTTTGATTCAAACACATCCTTCATTATGCATTCTAGTGAAGTTTGAAATGTCGGCACAGTTTTGTATCGATTAGTACTAGCGTTGTGATTATTTCCAATGATCCTCTTAGTGTGTATACAGTATTCATAAATCCCCCATGAAGAAACAGTTGATGAAACGTATCCTTAAAGATGACTAAAATTTAATTATAGTTTTTGAAAGTCATGATACTAATTAGTTGAAAAAAAGTTAGTAACCTTTCGAAAGTAATTAGTGTAAAGTAGCTTTAAAACTAATTAGTTTTGAAATGTTAATTATGTTTACTATAAATTACCTCTCGTGATAATTCTCCTCTACCAGTTCTGCTGGAGTAATCAGTACAGTTAGTGTCGTACGGCGTCGAAAGGAGATGCTTTTCTGTCTGAAAAGATACGACAACAACAAGATATTAAAACATACGCTGAAAAAGCAGAAAGAAATGCAAAATGACAAAATTCGATGTATGTCTTTTCACAATGAATTAAAGAAAAGAAAAGAACAGATACATAAGGATTATAACACATATAAGAACTTTTCTATAATCTTGTAATCTCTTCTTACTAGTACTTCCTTTTCTTGTGCCACTTGCTGAAAAAGTATCCTCACTAAAAAAAATTAAGCCCTAACTTGCGCCCATTTTCATTGAGATGAAGAATATCTTAACCTTGTACACAGTCACGCACATGCACGCACACACACACACACATCCAATAAATCATTCAAATTGCCAACATCTCTTCATCACGGGGAAAGCATTGGTATATAATCTTATATCTTCACCACACAAGAGCAGATGGCAGAGTTCTGAGAGAAGCAGCTCATCGTTTGTTTACAACCATCAAACAAAAGTGTGAGAGGTAGTCTTCTTGACGGCCTCTCACTGAATATCATCACCACAGAGGCAGCAACACCCTTGAATTCCTCCGCCCACACAGACTGGAATCAAAGAAACCAACTCCTGAATGAGCAGGGAGACAGCATCAAGTAATCTAAACCATTATAAGAATAATAAAAAACTGTTTCGTTATCTTCATTCTATGGAACGCTAAGTGATTTTTATGACACAAATGACATAACATTTTGCCTACTCCATCTATTTTTCGCAAATTCCAATTCGGAGGAGTGGTTTTTTTTCTTCTGCATCTTCCAGATATCATGGAACACACATAACTAACGTGTCCTGCAAACAAAACGAATATTATCTAGGAAAGCCCTTATTGAAACGCTTCCACCCTAGACGGAATTCCAACCTAGCTTAGTTGGAATTCCGTCTCTTGCCTAATTCGTCTAATTCGAATCTAATTCGAATCAAGGATGAACGAATGCTTGCGCTGTTGAGAACTGACTTACTGACTTCATCATAATAAGCATATATAATATATTCTTAAGAAAATAGTCGTTTGTCTATTCTGTTTTCAAAAACACTGGAACATGTTTCGACCACTGACTCTTTTTTTTTTGTACTTATGTGCCATCCAGTCGTGTCTGATTCTTCGTGATTTCGTAAACAAAGGCCCTCCGTCACACTCGGGCTCTTAGCTTTTCTTTCAGCAGTTATAAATTCAAGTTGGTCAGTTCCTTCATGTTGTCCATCCAATTCTTTCTCGATCTTCCTCTCCTTCTCATGCTTTCAATCTTCCTCAGCATTATTGCATCTTCCAATGATTCATCAGCTCGCATAATGTGCCCAAAGTACATACACGAATTGTTGGAATTAGCACTGTAAACGAATATGGCCGTTAAATGTTTCTTTTTAAATTTTTATCCGAATACACCTGAAAAGTAAAGGTTTATAAACAAGTATTGATATCACAGTTTTTGCAAAATATTTGCACATCATGATTTTCATTGAAAAATACGTTTTCACTCACCAATTTTGGCATAACCCTATAAGAGTGTTGAAGTTCTATTGTGAAACCGACTTGGAAAGGATTAGTGAGTATTTTTGCATCATGGACAGCTACGTAACCAGCAACAGGATTAATCTTAATGTTGGTATACAGTATTCTCCAGGTTCCAAATTGATGGTTAATTGTATTTCTAGATGCATGAAAAGAAAATTGTTACAGAAAAATTCTGAAAAGTAACGTAACAAATAATAAACCTTTAAGCAATTAATATTAATATAAAATTCGGTTGCTGAGTGAGGTTTCATGAGTATGGTTGCTGAGTGAAATCCACAGACCCACCCGTTTTAATTGAATGTCATATGGGATATAAAATATAATTTTACATCTAAAAATTAATAACTGGCACAGATAAAATATCCTCACATTGATCATTTTTGATTTATCACTTACCTGAGATTCTCTGGGATTTGGTTTAATTAACAGATCTTTTCTCTCAAACAATACGGTAATATTATCACGTACGTATTAACACCTAAATTATAAAAGAAATTTTGCATAAAAATGTTGGTGCTCGTTTACAGTTTCTAGCTTTCTATACAGAAACCCAAAGTACATATTCCTATATGCACTTTGGGTTTCTGTGAAATAAGTCTTCAGGATAGAGAAAAAAAATCTGACTCATTTCGGATAATAACAATTCATGCTTCGAGTGATCGTCTGATATTCAAGTGATCTGATCTTGTGGGAAAGCATGAATAGCAAGAGTATCCTACTATTCCCCCCCCCCCCCAGCTCCTTTACAGTGTAGACATTAGTCTTCCATATTCGTCTGTTATATAAACTGAAGGACTCAATCTCTGGTAACATTTCAATAACATTGACGTGGGTTCTACTGAAATGGTCTGATTTATGAAAGCCATTATTAAAAAACAAACATCTGATAACAGATGTTGGGCAGCAGTGCTAAGGCAGAGTGTAGATTATACTGAACATTTGTAAATGCGTTTTGTTAAATAAATGTTTAGATTTACAATAAGAACAGAATATGCAGAACTGTGGTAATGATTCCGGTGTTATCATCCCACCTGATGGATAACTATTAGCACAAAATAGCAAAGATTTTTTGAAGCACATTACTAAATAAAAAACGAGTTCTAAACAATCTCTGTCTCTCTCTCTCTCTCTTTCTTTCATGTTGTGTGTGTTGATATTCCACTAATAGAGAAATATGCCAACGTCAAGACATAGCGAGTGAGAGAGAGAGAATTATCATTGGAAGCCAATTCAGTAATAGTTAACACTGAGCAAATATGTCCACATCAATCGATTGAATTGATCAGAAATGCAGAAACGAAGAACATGCATTTACCGGTTTCTGCTAAATGCATGATCTTCGTTTAAGATGACATATATTGTGGGATGAAAAACTTTGCCTTTTCCATAAATAAACTAACTGATCATCATCATTTAAGAAGTATCAGAGCTTTACAGAAGAAAAACAGATATTGCGATCACGGACGTGAAAAATAAAATTAAGCTATCATATAGAACACTCTCACACCCTCTTTAAAAAAATTTGGAAAGTTCCTTAGCAGTCCTGTGAATCTTGTTAGCTTATCATCATCATCATCATCACGAACCATGGGCTCACCACCCGTTGATGTCTGATGCCTGTTTCACTATCTTCTTCTAACTTTCTTTGTCCAGTGCAGAGTGTCGCAGTTTTTGTACACCCATTCCACACCAGTCTTTTATATCGTCTATCCATTCTCTGTATGGCCTACTTCTGTTTAAACCATCCAAAATACCAAACATAAACGTCTTTATCTTCCGGTCCTCACTGATTCTACAGATGTGTCCAAATAATCGCAGCTTCCGTTTTATAATCTTCTGCATTAGATTCTGTTTTGGTTGTATCTTCTGATAGAGCTCTTCATTGGTGATTTTCTGTACCCATCCTATTCTTAGAATCTTCCTGTAACAAGTTCTTTCAAATGCCGACATTCTTTTTCTTGATTCCTTATTTATTACCCACGTTTCAGATCCGTACAGTGCACCGCTGAAGATGCATGTTTCCAATACTCTTAGTTTTGTTTGCAGACTGATCACTTTACTTTTCCAGATGTTATCCATGGCCTTCATATTTGTTCTTCCCTTTGCAATCCTGATCTTTATTTCTTTTTTACTGTCCAAGTCGTATGTCAGTTTACTTCCCAAATATGTGAATTGTTTTACATTTTCTATATCAGTTCCATCCACTTGTATCTTTTGTTTCATGTTCTTCTCACTAAATACCATTGTCTTTGTGTTTTCAAAGTTCATAACAAGTCCAAATCTCTTCCCTTCCTCATTTAACAGTTTCAGTGTTTTTTGTAGTTCTCTTTCGTCTTCTTCAATAATAACAATGTCATCTGCAAATCTGAGATTGTTAATTCTCATTCCGTGTACAGATATTCCTTTGGCATCTTCTTTCATTTTATCCATTGCTGTTTCTAAATGTGCGATGAAAATGCTTGGTGATGTTGGATCTCCCTGTCTAGTACCTCTGCTTGTTTTAAACCATTTCCCCAAATCATCACCTATTATAACTGCTGCAACTGCATTCGGATAAAAATCTTTTAATATAGCTATTAGTTTTTTTTATCAATTCCATGAGATTCCAGAACTGCTAATGTCACTTTCTGGTCAATACTGTCAAATGCTTTCTGAAAATCAACAAAGCAAGTATATATGTTTTTGTTTTTTCTCCTAGCTTTCTCTGCTATTATCCACATTGAGAAAATCTGTTGAATTGTAGTTTTATCCTTCCTAAATCCTGCTTGCTCGTCTGCAAGATATGCTTCCAATTGTGTTCTCAATCTTTCTGTCAATATGATCATCATCACTTTACCAAGGCAATTGTTCTATAATTTTTACATTCTAGCTTATTTCCTTTTTTGTATAATGTTACTAATATTGATTTCACCCACTCCTCTGGCATTTTCCCTTCTTTCCATACCATATTACATAGTTGGTGCATTTCTGTAACCATACTTTCACCACCATATTTAATCATTTCTCCAGTAATGTTATCGTTACCAGGATTCTTGTGTTTTAGCCGGCCTATTGCTTTTTCTACCTCTCCTCTTAAAATGTCCCTGGTGGTGATATCTCATTCAATTCTTCAGTCAGTTTCCCAACGCTATCTGAATCTAGTTTTTCTTCATAAAACTCACTACAGTATCTTGTCCACAGCTGTACAATTTTTTCTTTATTCATCAATATACTTTGCCTTTTTCATCTTTAATTGGGGTCTGTTTTGGTTGCCACTTTCTACTAATGGTTCTGATCATTTTGTATACCTCCCTTGTTTTATGCTCTCCATAGTACTATTCTATATTGTTGCATTGGGCTTCTAACCATTTTATCTTATTCATTCTGTCTGCTTTTTTCACCTCATTACACTTTCTTATATATTACTCTTCTATTTGTTCGGATGCATCCCTTCTTATCTTCAACATCATTTTCTCCTGTACTAACTTCAGTGTTTCTTGTGTAATCCATTTGTTCTTGATCTTCTCTTCTTCTGGTACTGTTTCTTCAACTGCATCTTCTATCGTCTTCATTACTCTTTTCACTCTTAAATTTGAATTTTTTTTCTTTTTCCACACTTTTAAGTTTCTCTTCTAACACTGTTCTGTACCTTCTTCCTATTTCTGCTTCACTTATTCGTGCTGTATCTCTTCTATTCTGATGTTGGAGTTTATATTTCTTTTTTAATTTCAACTTGATGTTTGCAATCACTAACATATGGACCGAGTCTATATCCGCTCATTGAAAAGTTCGACACTGCTGTACTGATGTTATCCATCTTTTAATCATAACATATCAATCATGTTTTTGGTTTTCACATCATTTGATCGCCACGTCCATTTTCTACACTCCTCTTGTTGGAATCTTGTGTTACAGATCATCATCTCGTGGTCCACAGCAAATTCTAACATTTTTACACCTCGTTCGTTTCTTTCTCCGAAACCATATTTTTCCATGACTCTTTCCCAACCATCATTATCTATTCCAAATTTGGCATTCCAACTCCTTCAATAATTAGCACATCTTGCTTTGGTATTGTTTCTATTGTCTCTGTCAGATCTTTGTAGAATAAGTAAATATTTCCATCTGTGCTGTCAGATGTGGGTGCATATATCTGGACTATCGATATATTAAATGGTTTTGCTTGAAATCTTGCTACTATAATTCGTTCATTAACTGGTTTGTAGCCTAACAGTGCCTCTCGAGCTCTTTTGCTAAGAAGGAAGCCAACTTCTGCTTCGTGCATGGTGTCATGTCCTGACCATATTACTTTGCATCCATTGATCTCTCCAGATGATGTCCATCTCATCTCTGCCAATCCTAGTATTTCCCACCGATATCTCTTCATTTCCTCACGAATTAGTTCTAATTTTCCTGACATCCAGAGTGTCCACACATTCCACGTTCCTACTGATAACAGTTCTGTTAGTTTCAGTTTCTGTTTCTGTTTCCTTATGGTTGATGTTAATGCAGCAATGATACACGTGACAAGAGACAGTTGTTATGATTTATTTAAATCCGAATATTTGTATTTATTTTACTTCCTCGTACTGAAAAATAGAATAAAAAATTAGATGCCTGAGAAATTTTTACTTTTCCTTTTAATTTTTATTTACTTAAGTTTTATTTTTCAGTCGTACGAGTATTTCCATATTTGTAATAAGAAACATATCATACTTATAATTATTATAACACCATGTGACTAATCTAGCCCCAGTCTTCTTCTTCTTCTCTTGAAGAATTTTCTATATCTGTGTTGCAGATTTTTAATGTTTTTCATTTTAATATTTTATTTTTCTTTCCAAGTACTTGTGAGGTTGCTTTATGGATTTTTATTAAAGTTTCCATTCTCCTTCTATATCTTCACTGATTTTTCTACTTTTAGGTACTTGGTTAATCGTGATTGATATAGCATTTTAATGCTTTCTTCTTGTAATAGATATACTTTGTATTCTTGTTCTACTTGTTTTTTCTTATTTACTTCCTTTCTCCATTTTGTTAGTATTTCTATTTTAAAGACTACTACATAATAATCTAAAAAATTTCATTTTCTCTGTAAACATACATCTCTCACATGTGGGGTTTTGTAGTGCAATTCACACACATAGATTCAGAATCTGTTCTCCGATTTGAAACCTGGTTATGAATCTAATATAGAATTCAAGGAACCTTTATATGGGCTTTTCATCATTTAGTCAGTCTCCTCAAGAGATGGCAGGATTTTGTTACCGTAAACTCGGATTTTTTTCCCCTATTCGAAATCGATAAATTGTCCAGAGGAACATACGCAGTTAACAGACATAAACACTCTGGACACATAGCTTAAGAAGGAAAACACGCTTTAAACTTAAATAATTTAAACTTCTATAAATAATTCGGATGATTTTATTAAGTTTAGTAGAGTTTCCGAAGAACGGAGCGAATTAAGACAATAGATCTGTTTCAACACTATGCAACACTGATTTAACAGTATTGCAAAGTAAGTAAATAGATGGTGTTAACAACCACAGACAATGGAGATTGCCATACTATTCTATATTGAATATCACGAAACACACAACAGAATAAAATCTTCCACTTACCTGTTGATGTCGATATAACCTTGGGGACAGCATTATTTCGATGCCGCAGAGAAAACAAAGTATAGCAATTGCGATGAAGCTGGGACACCATGACAGGTACGTACAGTACATTGGTTAAGCTACATGAAAAACATGCGTTTCTAAATATTACTATACGATAAACGGTTTTGTTTTATACACTTTCATAAACCTTAGTACTTATCAGTTCATTGAATGTGGTGACCGAATCTCTTAATGTTATTTTCATTTTACTGATATACTATTAGAGAAGGAACTCGGATTCTTTGTTAACTAGGCAGAGGAAGATGAATTGGATTTATATTCTGAAATACCAGAAACAAAGGAAGAGGCTTTACTTTTGGTTGTTTACAGCTACGGAGGTTATCAAAATAATGGAAACACCTACAACGTTTTTGGAGAATTTTTGTATTAAACTGTAGGTCCACTTTGGGCTATTAGAACACTGAATTCGACGTGGAATAGACTCATTCAAGTCATGTACAAAAGATAACGGAATTTGGGACCATTTTACATGAAAAATATGTCCCAACTGTGCCAGTGATGTTGCAGGCATAAAATGTGATCGAACCTTGGAGAACGAATTAGAGACATCGCATTGTCCGTTTCTATACCTTGTGATAATCTTTGATACTATGTTTCGTGATACACTTACGATTTCTGTCGTTTTGGTTACGGTAGCTCCTGTAAGCCGCACTTCAATGATCACACTTGTTTCGAGGTGACTAAGGTCTGACATTTTGCACACTAACTGCACAACAATAGCTAATTGAACATCGACTATGCTATGGCCGATATCATACTACACCGTCACATGACGTTGTCTCTGTGTTTGTGATTGTTCTTGTTATGTGTGATTACTGTATTATTAGAAATGAAAATAAGGATGTTTGAATAGGGTATACAACAGACAGAGGGAACGTAGACAGAGTATATATATACAGGGTGTTCGGGATAAATTTGACAGTTTCGTAAGGAAAAAGAAAATCTTCTTTGTATCTATTAAATTTAATGAATTGACAAAAAAACATTACAGGCAGAGTTAATTACAATACTATCAACAAGATTTACTCAAAATAACCACCATTAGCATCGATCACAGCTTCAATTCTGCTTCGGAACCTCGAACAAGCTGATGCTACAGTCTCCCTGGGAAGGGCCGCAAAAACTGTTTTAATTTTATCCATTAACTGGGCTTTTGTATTACTGGAAGTGCGATTGGTGTCTTTTTCAACTGCGCCCCATACAAAATAATCCATGGGGTTAAGGTCTGGGGAGTTTGGAGGCCAAACATTTGGACTGGTGAAGTCGTAGAAATTTTCAGACAACCATTTTTGACTTTTCCCAGAGGTGTGGCAAGGGGCCGAATCCTGCTGCCATACATACGGCCTACCATTGGCTACCCTTGTTATCCAGGGCTTGACTACAGTTAGCAACTCCACGAACAAAGCCCGAATTCCAATGCCAGGGTTCTTCAACACCTGTTCCTGCAGATTTGCGAGGAATTCTGCTGTACGAACGCAATCAGATCGTCTGCTAGGGATCTTTCTTCTTGCTACATCCTCGTAGTCACCATTGCAAGTCTCTAGTTCATGCCTGATTGTTTTTACTGTATTCAGGGAGCATTGGGCAGCAGTCGTAATATCCTTATTTTGATGGCGGGCACGAATCATCATGATACAAGTTATTCTCTTCCATGATTCAGGTGGGTTCCAGCTATCCATCCTTTCTGACATCTTGTATATGAATGAAGAAGGGTCCAAACTTTTAAATGAAGAGAAGTGTGTGTTAATACATGTAACTTACGGAAAAATATAATTAATTATAAATATGTCAAATTTATCCCGAACACCCTGTATATATATATATATATATATATATATATATATATATATATATATATATATATATATATCGTATTTCTTTAAATTTTTCTTCACAAAAATTTCCTTTGAATTTCAATAAAACTGTTCCAAATAATCACATTTTAAGAAATCTAAAGAAGGGAAGTATTTTTTACTTACTTGCACATTTCGGTTTTATGAGATGTTTTAAACGTGCACCTCTCTATCATTGGTTGCTTCTGATGACCAATCTTCTCCATGTCCTTCCTTGACGATTTTTTTGCAAACTCATCCGTCAAAGAGGTGTTGTTTGTCATCTGTAATATAAAATAGCAGATTTAGGTCACTGCATTCATATAAACGTAACGTGTAATAGAAAAATTTAAAACTAACAGGGTCAATGAAAATTTCGTATTTAAACAGCTCTTTTTACAAATTTCCCATTTATGGGAAAACGATAAAAAAGTCGTTTGTTTTTCACAATTTACGATGAACACTAAACTCGTAAGTCAAAACAATGTTTAGACCTGCTAGAAAAGTTTTGTGTTTATTTTTCTCTGACTATTATCAGCGGTGAAGCAAAAACTTAGGTGGAAGTCAACTACCACCTCCAAACAAAATATGTGTTATAAAATTTGATTCTTTAATAAACCAAACTAAATAAACAAAAATATGTGTTTGTGTCACTGCATGCAAAGTCCTGACTGACTGCCAGATAACAAGAGAAAATATTTTCCCAAACAAATTCCGCATCACGTTCTGTAGTGAGTGTATTTGAATTATACAAGAGGCATACTTGTTAATGCATGCTTAATTCTGCTTTATGGCGTTGGTTTAAATGAAGTTGGTTAATGGATTGGTGGAGACGAAGAGTTCTAGAGTAAGTGCCTCTCCTTCGATCAGTCTTCGGACTCCCTGGATGTATTATGTAATAATATTTTAAAAAAATGGGTCACCTCTAAGGAGTTCAAGGACAGATCACGAGAGAGCACTCTACTCCATTATATATAACTCGCCATCCCCATACTTATTTTTCCAATGTTTGGGATAATAAACCAAAAAACGCATCTTTAAAAATTCTTGATTCTATGCACAAGAAGACATCCCGTTGATACATGAACTCCCCTCTCTGCAGACCCGCTGAGATGTTCTGTTTCTTGTAATGATGGCAAAGTTTAGCAGAGTAGTAATGATATACGTTGTCAACATTTCTTCGCTTTAAACTCTTATTGTAGTACAATTGATATTTCCTTTCTAAATTCTCTGGTTTAGAATGAAATATCACCAGAAAAAATAAACAAGTCATTCCGTGAAAAACTCTCAGTCGCAAGTAAAAAGTCATCAATAATAAAATAATCAAAATGATTTTAAATCTTAAGTTTATTTACCTCTTACCCATTGAAAATCTACTTCAGATTCCAAAGAACTAAAATTGCATTCTCTTCCTAGGCCTCCCTGTTTTATTACGTCAAAATCTTCCATCTTCCATTCGTTTTATGTGCTCTCACCTATTCTTATGAAGTTCTTTAAATTTTTTTTATTCATTGCACTTATTGCATTTCATTTTCCATTTCGTCATGTCTTATTTTCCATCCCCATACTCACGGATATTGTAAGGAAAGCTTCTTCCAATTCTGCCATCTACAATAAATTTATTCACATTTTCATATTCTTTAGTGGTATAGGATTATGCGAAATGTTGTTGTTCTGTCCATTCTTCTTTGGAGATTTCTGATTCATCTTTTCTGATTTACTCCACGGTTTATCAAACCATGTAAATGATTTTCAGGTTATTAAATCTGTCTCGAGAATTAGGGTGAGCTTTCCTTACAATATTTTTGCAATATTTCTTTTAGTCTTGGAAATATCTAGTGATCCTGATGTTTGTTTCTGCAGTACAACATGTACATTTTTTTGTTTTTCTTCTAAAGCTGCTGTTATTTCATTATTCAAATCTTTAGTTCGTTTTTCTATCTTTGGTTTAGTGATTTGCTTATGTTTATTCATTCTCCTTTTCTCTCTGAATAAACGGAAATGTGAGGTGAGTACTGAATCATTTGGCTTTCATTCAGATTTCGAATAGCGTCGTCTTGCAGTCGATACGTTTTGTAGTTTCTTCTTTCTTTTCACTAATCATTTATGAATTTTACATCCCTTACTCGTGAAGATATCTTTTTGTGTTATTTCGTTTTGTCAAATTGATGTTTCTTGACTTTTTTGACAGGTTGACTTTCGTACCGTATGGTTTTTGGGAGTGACGTCTCTGCTACAAGAAAAAACATAAAGTAGAAACTCCCTTTTCATGCAGAATCAGTAAGACAATCACAAGCATTCATGCCCCTGGAATTCGAACCCACAGCCAGTTGGCTGCAGACCGTATGCTTTACCGATAATCGTCACTATTTCCTAGTTTCTAAGATCAGCACTTAATATCGTTACCGAGAGAGATGAATCATATTTCTTTTCTCAAAATGTCACTCTGATGCGAGTCAATCAAAGATTAACAACTAAGTAAAGAATTTCAATAAACTTAAGATATCCAGCATATTTTATAAAGTAGTATCAGTGTCAAAGACAATAACGGTTAAAGATAAAAACCTTTCGTTGAACAGATTATTATTCAATTTATGTCTTAATTTAGCTTAGCAATGTATAGATTTGAAGAGTCGTCTGTGACTGTGGTGTTATTACATACCATCACTATTTGACTATTTACGATCGAGTTATGAAGCATAATGATTCACTGACACTTTAAGTGTCATATGATATTACGAGTATATGGTTTGTCTTCTTACCGTCTGGTTTGCTTTGCAGAACGAAGGTATTAGTGCACATGCAAAATCCGAGATGGAATATTTCTGATTACATACATCAGGATATCTGGTACAGTATTCGGATCTTCTAACTCTGTAACAGAAGAGGAAAGAGAGAAGAAGAAGAAAATAAAAATATAACTTTTATTTTAATTCTTTTTGATGTGTTTTAATTTATTGGATAATAATTAATAAAAAAAACCTTGAAGAAGAAACATTCCATTTATAATAACTTGTGTCAGATCCATGGTCCGGTTTTAACGTACATTCTAGAAATGGAAGAAGTATTTTGTCTCAGCATGGTGGCTCTCATATACATAAAAAGGGAATGCATATTATGCTGTCAGGAAATCGCTGTTGTCGTTGTTGTGGTTTGGAAAATTATAGCACAGAAACCAAGGCCATAAGACCTATTTTTGATGTCTATTAATTGTAGTTTTTCTACTGTCCGACTGTGTCTGTTTAGTATGATGAAATCATAGAGTTTTCGGAAGGAAAATTCATGCTACTGCCATGGTAACTCACCTTCACTCAAAAAGCCTTTATAAAGGTTCAGTAAGTAACTCAAGCGCCAAAGTATCACTTTAAATGTTCCTCGAATTGAATAATGGAGGGAATATCCGAAGTAGAATATCAGAGTAAGCTTTGTCAAATAGTAAATAATTCTAATCCATTAGAAATATAAATGAAACCACGCTAGACAATTAACAATGATGATAAACAAACCACGGTCTGAAAGCTAATCGAAGACGTTCAAATTATGTTCAGTGACAATTTATATATCATTAAAATGACTACGATAATAAAATAAAATACAAATATCAAGAAGAGACAATAGTAACAAAGTTGTTGTAAATATTATTATTACATGACGCCTCCATAAAAAAGCCTCTACACACGAGTATGTGTATTGTAAGTAAGCATCTGCTCATTATTCAGTATTTTCGATATATTTGTTCAAAACTACATCTTAATTCTCTGAATTCCAAGTATATTATGATATTTTCCACACAAACACTCCCTTAAATATTCTCACTTATGTGTGCGTGTAAACGATTTTACATTTCAAACAATAATGTTAATGATGTTGGATTCGTGAATTATCTTTTATTAAAATTAAGTAATTTTAATAAAATTTTACTAAAATTAAGACTCATTTTAGATGAGTCTTAATTTTAGTAAAATTAAGACTCATCTAAAATGCTTTCAATGTTTCCAGTCGGTCTCTACCAAGTTTCATGAAGCAGAAAAAGTCGAAGCCTCTTTTCTTTTGTTCCAACTGGAATATATTCCAGCTAAAATGTTTTGATTGCATTTCCTCTGGTTTTGTCTTCGAGTGCATGTTCATCTCTGTACACCTCCCATGCATCTCTCTCTGTCTCTTATTATAATGGTTTTGCTGCATTATGCAGAGTGGGTGAAAATAGAATCAAAGCTGCATTATGCACCTTAGGCTTAAGTTTTTTGTAGATGTAAATTGTGTATTTAATATTAGATTAATCTGTTTTCTGCCTCGCGTCTCTATAGAAGCTTAAGGAAGGACACATCAATATAATCTGCAATTTCTACTGTCCCGCTGAATTAATGTAACAGTTCTCTATTTTATCATTTATACACAAAACTGATACAAACCTATTTGTATTCATGAATAAAGAGTATGAATAAAACGTAAAATGAAACATTTCAAAATTAAGAACACACACACACACACGCACGCACGCACGCACGCACGCGAAACAGAGAAGTAATCATTTCGAGAAAAACACTAGAACAGTCACGAAACAAGAAAACTGTATGAATAAATTGGGAAAAAAGAAAGAGATGACTTCAATAGAGAATATAGAAAATAATCAATACTCAATATGTAAGAATATGTCTTTGTATGTGTGTTTGCCTTTGATCTCAGGATGCTATTTTCTAAAGAGAGCATTTAAAATTACTATTTGTATGAAATGATATTCGTGAATTCAATATTATTAAATTAACATTTCCGTAAAACAAGACTCATCAATGTCTTATAATGTTGCACAGATAAATAAGCAGTTTTCAAACTCTTCAAACTTATATTAACTTATATCCCAAAACTCACATGTTTGAATTGCACACTGTGATGGCAGGTAGTTCAACCTTGGTGGGTTTGATGAGCGATATGCTGAGTACAGTAGGATACAGCAAGTATACCTTCAAAAAGCATATAAACTGATAAAGAAAACCTGCAATGCAAGCTAAGCAAAATATACTTTTGAAGAGCTTCTTTGGGTCTCTTGGAATGCAGTTCATCTTCTTTGCAATAAGCCTGAAAGAAGAAACAAATTATTATTGGAAAGTTGGTATTTAACGAACGTTTCACAACTATACTAAATCAGTCAACTATACATTATTATTATTATTATTATTATTATTATTATTATTATTATTATTATTATTATTATTATTATTATTTTATAATAATCTTATAAAAGTAATATAATATTAGATAGATTATAAGTATTATTTTATAATACTATCACTTTATTAGAAGACACAACCGATGCCATAATCAAAGCCCTCGATGAAAACAATACGCTCTCCTTATACGTATTGACTTAAAAGATTTCGATACACTTGAGCATGGAATACTACTGACTAAACTATACTCAGTCTAAATAAGAGGAACACTGCATGCCTGGTTCAGGAACCATCTCTCAAACAGAACACAAGTGATACAAATAGGCACATATTACAACCGGGGTATACAAATAAAGCACGTTGTCCCACAGGGCTCCATATTATCACCCACTCTGTTCAACATATACATTAACGTTCATAACTTGGCCGCATGAAGTAAAATATTTCAGTAGGCAGATGACATCGTGCTACTAGTGGTCCACACAGACATCAACATGGCTCTCTGCAAAGTACAACAAGACCTAAATGAAATCACAACATACTTCTACCAAAACGCAATTCTAATCAACGGCACCAAAACACAGATGTTGATAATACACAACCCAATAATCATTTGCCCCGCACCACTATCTATCTCTACACTGTCATACATACCGCTGCATTAACAACAAAAATACCTGCCAATGTCCCGAAATCAAACCCGTAACACATGCCAAATACCATGTTTATTATGTCTGTTAATCGCATGTAATTTCTGGCTGGTGTCTGTTCTGTGGGATGAAATGATGGGCAAAACACTACTGAGCGTGCCACATCAGTAATGACATTAAGTCTAATATAATCAGAATGCATAATACTCGCATTATCATTTCATTTTTTATACATATAACGGAAAATATTCTAATTCAACTGCCTGGTTGGAAAAGTGGTTAGAGTATTCGCTTTCCAGCCAAAAGATTGCCGGTTCGTATTTGGAGCTATTGCTTCATTTTTTTTTATTAATTTCTGTAAAGTTTCACATATAATATCTATTTAACGACGCTACCGGCCATGATGTATATATACGTACAAGTTACTATGGATGCGAAGTGCATATTAAAATTGTAATACCATTCATATTACATTGAAATATATGATGGATACGAAGCGTATGATGATGCGTATTTGATCCATAATGGCCGGTAATGTTAAGTAAAGATTTTGCTTTGGCACGGTATACAGACTTTAAATATAATTACTTCACAATGAATTGAAAATAAGTAGTCAACACAAACCTACTTAATGAAGAATCCAAATTAGAATTGAGACAACAAGAAACGTAAACTAACCTTCAGAAGTGTTCATGAGAAAGAATTAACTAGAGGAGTCTCATACCGAATGCGTAATATTCTTATCCTTATTATTTATACGTAAATAGAGCCGTTGTTAGGAAACAAATTGCTATTGTGATTGGTGTCCGTTTTTCCAAGTAGCAAAACGCAACCCTTCGTGATTTCCACTTGGCAAGCATAAGAAATTACGGTCTCCTCTACGCATACATTTATGAGATTCTCACATCTGCAAAGTGAGAGAGACAGATAGATAGAGAGAGAGAGAGAGAGAGAGAGAGAGAGAGAAACGGGAAAGTGTTTTTTATTCAATGCTTGCGTTTCAGATTGAAGGTTAAGCTGGATTTAAGCTGTCAGATCGACACTAATTACAATGCGCTTGTGTTAATGAATCCACAATACGAACTCATTCCTGGGTAGAAAATACCTAGCTTCAAATTCTGTCTAAGGAACACCGAATGCGTAAACACTGTACGATCCCATGGCAACCGGACATGCCTCAGATTTGAATAAAAGAACAGAAACACTTCTCAACTGAAAGTACTCTAGTCAATCAGTGATTTTTACTGCATGATTTTCTTTCATCATTAGAATCCATCAGAACAGCGATTTTAAAACCTCTGACTCCATTCTTTACATACAAGTTTTGATTTCATAAATACATGCAGTAAGCACAAAGTTGAAAGTAAACAAACATCGTACATATATTAATTACTTGTTTTGTTTTCGGTGTGATATCGCGATATCATGGCCAAGCAACTTGACTCTTAGAAGTCAAGTTGCTTGTCCATGATGACCCAGGTGCCTAGCACGAAATGGAAGATAAAAGCTGTATATGATGCTTATAAAATGATTATGTTTTGATTTCTTAGGAATTAATTCTGTAAGTACAGTTATATATTTTTTATTCTAAAATTCCTATTTTAAGTGATAAACGATGTTTTCCGATGCTTTGAACGAATTAAACCGATTAATCTCCACTTATAACGGATATCAGTCAGAAGGTTACGCTCGTGACTTGCTCTTCAATCCAATAGGTTTCAATCGAATCTGCCGCAAGCAGGGATGTTTGATGTTGTCTTTAGTTAGGAGATGAACTTCATCATTTGATGTGAGACCGCTTTCCCGATTGTAAAAGGCTTGAAGTGTCTTTTTTTTTAATCCTTGTTCTGTCTCTCTAGAATTTTGGAGTGTTTTAAGAAAAATAAAAAAAAACTATTTTCTTGAAATGAAAGGTAAAAAAGTCTACATTCCATATCTCTGTAATTTTCTGAAAAATCGATCTAAAATCTCTTCCACTAAATGTTCTCAGGTTCAGAAACGAAAACAACTTCAACTTCATTATGGTTGAAACAAAAAAAAAAAAAAAACTTTTACATGCATTAATGGTATTCGGGCACGATACAGACCTGCGATCGTTAAACAAAACACCAGTTTAAATGTTCTCTGTGCAACTATAACAGATAGTAAAGATCTACAAGTTTATTTTAGACATTATGCATATATATCAACCAAAAAGCAACACAGAAGCACTTTTGGAAGAGTAATTTAAAAATGCTAACGTCAATGAAAACCTGTATATATATATATATATATATATATATATTTTTTTTTTTTTTCTTCCTAACATGAAATTTGGGCCAAGTGGCATGTTTCGGTGTCATTTAATCTCTTTCTTGGTCTTCCGATTCTTCTTTTTCCACTTATTGTGTATCTGTATAATATTTTGGTAGTCTGCTGTTGTCCATTCGATTTCAATGTTCTAGTCATTTTTGTTTATACTGTCTTATGTAGTAATTAATTGGTTTTATTTTCAGGGATTGTAAGATTTGATCTTTTGTTTTGTGGTCCCACTTGGTATATCCAGTTGTTTTTCTGAGGAACTTCATTTCTGCTGTTCGAATTCGTTTTTCATCTTTCCTTTTCATGGTCAATGTTTCACTTCCGTATAGTAGAGTTGGTTTTGACAAGACATTATACTGTATAGTCTGATTCTAGTGTGTTTTTGTACTAGGGGTGGCTTAAATATATTATTTATTATGCCATTTACTTTGACAAAGTTTGTTATTTTAATGTTTATGGCTTTTCCTTCTTCCTGTGATAGATCACATACGAAAATATCTGAACGTGTTTACTTATTCTAATATTTTATTATCTATCACTATTTTATTTCTTATTGGGTTTTCTCCTTTCAGTGCCATTATGTTTGTTTTTTCTTTAGATATTGCGATATTATATTGTTTTGAGATATCATTTAATGATTTTAATGATCTTTGTAAATCATCTTCTGATGTAGCTAATACTATTTGATCATCTGCAAATAGTAGTGTATCTATCTTCATTTGCGGGTTCATTTTGCTGATGTTTGGGTTATCGTATGCAGGGCTGCATTGTTTTTCTAGGTTTCTTGCTATGGCTTCTACTTTGTCGGAGTCTGTGTCGGCGTCCCTCCCCCCCCCCTCTTTAAGTAGAAAAACACCTAGTGTTGTTCTACTTGAAGAAGGGGAGGATGGATTTTCTCTTGTTCCTGGGGTTATTTAGGAATTTCCAGATGGAATGATCAGCTGTGGAAAAATAAATATGAGCTTGTTTTTCCCACTGTTGATTTCTGTGGCTCTGGAGAGCTTCTCGGACTGATTTGATTAGTTTGTTGGGGAGTGTTTGTCTTGGGGAGCACGTGTGTGCTTCCCAAGACAAAGAGGGAGCACGTGTGTTGTGGTGTCTTTTCCTTTGTCTGTTTTTTTTCTGTTATCAAGTTCATTATTTCTCATGGAAGACGATTTTCTTTGTGGATAGTTATGGCTTTCTTGATTTGATTGGTGAGGTTGTTTATTTCCATGTCTATTTCTTCCTTGGCTTTTGTGCAGGGTACGAACCAATATGTTCTGGTGACACTAGTGATGTCTAGGATGTCAGCTGTGCCTGTTGGGTTGGTTCGGTGGGTCCTGTTACGACGGCGTTATTTAGTCCTGTGTCACGGAAGAGGATACGGCCATTTTTGTTTGTGTATCTGCTGAACCAGGAAGGATGCTTTGAGGTTAAGTCCCCAGAGACGATGATGGATTCATTTACGCCGAGGACAGCATCCAAGTCGGAAAATAGCAGGGTCTTTGCGGCGGAGTTATAGGAGGCGTACATTTTAAGTCTTCCAGTTGAATTTGTGTGTACTTCGATAACGGTGAGCTCAAGTTGGTGGTTGGAGAGTTTGGTATTCCGTTGTGCCTGATGTAGTTTTTGATGAATATGGCTGTTCCGCCACCTCTGTAGTCCAGTCGGCTGTTTCTGTACAGTGTGTTGCCTCTTAGTTTTGGATTGTCTGCAGGACTTAGATGCGTTTCGTTGATTAGGATGATATGAGCGTTGATTCAATATTTATAAGACTTAGAGTTTCAAGGTTAATGAACTCATCTGTGAAGCCGACAGTTGAAGTACTTCGACAATTGTCTAGATTTAAGTCTATTATCTGGGCAGGATGCTCTCCTCTTTTTTCAGGATCAATCCTCTTTTCCATATTCGCAAGCAGGTCCGGTATAATTACAAGTGGCACTCAAAATAAGAAATGAACATTGATTCATAATAATAAATTAATAATAATAATTTTTTTATTTTATTTTTATTTTTATTGATTGCTAAAATATTTATACATACAATAAACATCTTGTGTGACATTGCATCTTATAATTTTACAGAGTTCAGCACTAAGTGCTGCAATTCCTACATTGGATTTCAATTACAATTTTTAATACTTTTTTGCCTTTATATTATGTATTTACAACACATGTTCTCCTAATATTAATAATAAAGATTATACTGAATTTTTTTGTATAATTTTTTATTTTTATTTTATTTTATTATATTTTTTTTAAGTTTGAGAAAGAATGAGTATACATACAAATTTCTGCATTTGCTTATAAGGATTACTTGTAGATGAGTGAGGCAGGTTAATCCCACCTACTTCGAAGCTTGAGTTAGCTTTTATGAAGAGAGTGGGATTTAGCCTTCACTATTTGTGTTGTTGCTACTGTTTATGTATGGGATGTAGGCATCGGATGCTGGTGTTTATGATGTATATATTGGTGTTAATCGTTTCTTAACTTTGTTGGTATATTTTCCAAAGTTCGTTTTTTAATCTTCTGTAGTTATCGACGTGTTTTAACTTTCTTGGTAGGGTGTTGAGTTGCGTGGGTATCTGATGTGATCTCACAAAAGAACTGTATGAGTTGTTGAAGGGTGTTGAGGTGTAGAGAGTTGTTGTAGGGCGTCTTATACGATATGTGTCTCTGTTGTTTCGGTAGGTGATGTTGAAATAATTCCTTGTTAATGTCATGTAGTGTTTCAGGTTTTTAATGATCAGAATTCTGTGTATCGCCATGTGCTTGTCGGATATTGGTTGTTGCGTGTAAGGTGTCCAGATCACTGTTGACACGATTTTCCCGTGTAGTGTTTCTAATTTTGTTAGGTGGCTGTTTGATGTATTTGCATAGACTGTTATTCCGTATCTGAGTAGGGATTCGCAGATACCGTGATATAGGAGTTTTTTTATGGGTGGAATAATATCTTTAACTTGGAAGAGTTTTGCTGCGATGATCCGGAGTTTGGTGTGTAGGTATTCTATATGTTTTGTCCATTTAAGGTGGGAATCTATATAGAGACCGAGGTATTTTGTGTGTGTTACAGGTTTGATTTCGGAACACTGGCAGGTATTTTTGCTGTTAATGCAGTGGTATGTGTGACAATGCATCGATAGTGAAGCAGGGCGTATGATTCTTGGGTTGTGTATTATCAACATCTGTGTTTTGGTGCCGTTGATTAGAATTGCATTTCGGTGGAAGTATGTTGTGATTTCGTTTAGGTCTTGTTGTGCTTTGTAGAGAGCTGTGTTGATGTCTGTGTGGGTTGCTAGTAGTGCAGTGTCATCTGCGTATTGAAATATTTGACTTCTTATGGATATGTTATGAACATCGTTAATGTATATGTTGAATAGAGTGGGTGATAATATGGCACCTTGAGGTACACCGTGTTTTACTTGTATACTCCGACTGTGACATGTACCTATTTTTGTTAGTTGTGTTCTGTTTGAGAGGTAGTTCTTGAACCATGTATGTGCAGTGTTCCTCTTATACCTATTGAGTATAGTTTGGTGAGTAGTATGTCATGTTCAAGTGCGTCAAATGCTTTGGTTAGGTCCAGCAGTCTAAGGACGGCGTACTTGTTTTTGTCGAAAGCTTTGTTTATTGTGTCGGCGATGTCTTCTAATAAAGTAATGGTGCTTTTTGTTTTCTGAAAGCAGTATTGGTTTTGTGAGTTGATGTTGTACTTCTGTAAATAGTTCCGTAGTCTGGTGTGTGCTATTTTTTCTAGAATTTTTGAGATGACTGGTAGTGTAGCTATTGGTCTGTAGTTCTGAGTATCGTTTCTTTTGCCGTGTTTGTATATTGGCGTAATTACTGCAGTTTTCAGTTGTTGTGGAATAATGCCTGTGTCGAATATTATGTTCACGAGTTTCAAAGGTATTGGATTTATTTGTTCAAAATGTGTTATAAGGTCTGTGAGTCTTACTTTGTCTATTCCTGGAGTGGTCTTTGGTTTTAGTTGTAGGATTGCTTCTTTCAGTTCCTGTTTTGTTATGGGTGGAAAATACATCGTTGTTGTTGACTTTGTGTCGGTATTTTTTTGTTGATCGTTGGTAGTTTGTCTTTTTTTGAGTTGTGTGATGTTGTTTGTGAAAGCATGGTTGAATGAGTCTGCTAGTTCCTCTTGGTTTGTGTCCTGACCGAAGCTTTTTGCAATAAAATCTTGTGCTGAAGTTTTCTTTTTTCGGGTTACTAATTCGTTGAGTGTAGCCCATGTTTGCTTAATGTTGTGGTTATATTCCATGAATTTTTGGAAGCAGTATCGTCTTTTTGCCCTACGAATTTTGTTGTTAGTTTATTTCTTGTGTTTTTGTATAAGGTTTGTAAATGTGTGTTACTGGGTGACTTTTTAAGTTTTTTCCATAGATTTTCTTTTTCAGCAACAGTATTTAGTATGTCGTTATTTATCCATGGATTGTTGTCTGTTTGTCGCCTGGTTTGTGTAGGTTTTGTTGCTTTTTTGTATATTTCTGTGAACTTTAGTTGAAAATTCTCGTATAATGTTACAGGATCGTTTATTTTAAGTATGGAATTCCAGTCTGTATTTTTACTTGGTTATCGACAATGCTCTTTAGTATGATCGAGTTTTGTTGACTTTTGTGGTGGTGGGAGGGGGGGGGGTAGGAAACGTAATAAAACGAAGTTGAGACAAAGTAGTGATCGGCAATTTTTACGTTAATTACTGATTATGTATATGTATGGATGGGAGCCTGTATGTTGATATGATCAATGCATGATTGTGTTAGTGAGTTATTGAGTATTTCTTCTCTTGTTGGGGAGTTAATGGTAAGGTTTATGTTGTACTGACTTAATATATCAAGATATGTGTTAGTGGTTGAAGAAGCGTGATCAAGAGTATTTATGTTAATGTCTCCTATTAGGATGAGCCTGTGTGTTGTACGCGGTTCGATGCCGCTTAGCCATGTTTCTAACTCGTGAAGAAAACTGAGTGGATTGTTATCTGGGGGTATGTATATTATGTTTATTGTGTATTTGATACTATTGTGGCTATTTGTGAGTTCCAAAATTAGTGTTTCCGCATGTTCGAAGTGAGTTTGTTTTTCTGTCACATTGTATTTTTCTTTGATAAATGCCACAAAACCACCTCCTCTTTTGTTTGGTCTACATAAGTTGTAGGTTTGATAATTATTTATGTTGTATGCGTAAATTTCTGTGTCGTTTATTGCAACTTCGGTCAGTATTAGCGCATCTATGTTTATCATGGTATAATTGGGCTGTGTTATCAGTGTAAGCCAGTGTTTTTTAATACTTCTTATGTTTGTGTGTATGATAGTGAAGTTGGTGTTGGTGGAAATGTTGTCTGACCATTTCTTCAAAGAGTCAAAGACCTTGAAGTTTATGTTGTCTGATTGGATATGTTCGCCTATGTTTGAGATCTCCATTATATAGTTTTTAAATGAATTCTAATCTTATTCTTAAGGATGTGAAAAGTTAGTGTTTTATATTGGTAGGCTGTGTAAGTAGGATTCACTTGTAATTATGTATACTCGAGTGTTTTCATTCTTTCTCAAAAATATCTGGGAATTCTTTGTCCACAGGAACCTGTAGTTTTTCTCTGTTTTTGTCTTCCTTGCTTGGTATAGAAGATTTTTGAAGTATAGAGTCCAGTGTTCCGTTATATAGATTGGTGTTGGGAGTTTCTTATCAGTTAGGATCGTTGTTGTCGGCCTTGTTTTCTTGCTTGCTTGTAAGAATGGAGTCTTTAAGAGATTTCTGTTGGTAAAACGAGCGATGATTGGTGGCGGTCTCTCTTTATTTTTTTGTGGGCCTCGGTTGATATAGGTGACATCTGTGGTTGCAATTTGAATTCCAATTTTGCTGCCGATCAGTTGCATTATGTTGCTTAAGTCTTCTGTATTTTCTTTCGTTATTCCCTCAATTTGAAGTCTTTCTTTTTGTAGCATGTGTTCCATATGACACTTGAGTTAGTTTACTTCTTTTCGCAATTCTTGATTTTCGCGTTGGAGTGTTTCTTGCGTTTCTATCGCTACCGTTAAATTCGTCTTTATTTCTCGCACGGTTCCTAACATTTCTTCAGAGGTGTCGTTACTGTATGTAATGTTCATACTCCTCGAATTTTTTTGTTAATTTGTTCCATGTGTGCATTTAATAAGTCTTTCACCATGAATTTAAATGATCTGTAATTGGTGATTAAATTTTTTTTTCCATGTTTGTATATGGGTGTGATTATGGTGGTCTTTATCATCCTTGGTATCTGTCCTGTTTTAAATATTTTGTTTATTAGTTTTAGTAGGATAGGACTTAAACTAGTTGCATGTTGCTTTATATCTTTAGGTCTTATATCATCAATTCCTAGGCCTTTGTTTGGTTTGATTTGATGTACTGCAGAGAGAAGTTCTGCTTCTTTTATGGTTGGGAACAATAATGTCTGTTTTGATTGTGGTCCAAGTGGAGGGTCACGTTTTGTGATTGGGGGAATATTTCTGTGCAGTTCTTGGATGGAGTCTGCAAAGTATTGTTTAAAGTCATTTGCTAATTGTTGGATAGGTATTGCGTCTTTCATGAAGCTGTGTTTTATAGTTTCGGAGGCTGTAGTGTTGGGAAAACCATCTAGCATCTCATTGATTAGATGCCAGGTTTGTTTCATGATGTTTTGTGCAAAAGTTACTTTATCTCTGTAGTAGCTTCTTTTTATGTTTCTGATTTGTGTGTTAAGGCGATTCCTTGTTATCTTATATTCAGTTTTTAAAGCTGTGTTATTTGGATATCGCTTTAATTATTTCCATAAAGCGTCCTTTCTGTGTATTTCTAGGATTAAGTTTTGTGTTATCAGAGGATTTTGTGTTGTTTTTGAATCAATTCTGACTTTCTTTGTAGCTTTCTTTTAAAGTGTGAATTTAATGTTGTTGTTTACTAAATAAAAAGATAAATGCATGATCAGACATTATCCAGTCTTCATTGATTCCAATAAGTAATAAACAACAAATGAAGTAATTATGCTGTTTGTGCCATTCGAATGTAGACGGGTTTCTTTCAGCAAAATTCATGTAATTTGCTTTGCCAGGTGTAACTAATTTTTCAATATAAAATTTTCAATTGTATATATACATACACATGCTCAACTTCGGTGAATGTTTTCTTGCGGATAATATAGTTCTTTAGATCTATAATTTTTGCCTCTGATAGAGCCGATTCTGGGAATTTTTGTGTCCAAATCATGTGCGTATGCTTTTTAAAAACTGGCTTTTCCGGTATTGATTCGTAAAAAAAAAAACACTTTATGAGTTGCTTGTTTTCTTCTACTTTTAATTTTCACGTTTCGTTTCTTACAGTAGAATTTTAGCTTCCTGTTCTTCTTTCCCAGCAAATGAAACAGGCTCTTGTAGCCCCTTGTCGCTTAAATCATGAGCCCAGTATCCGATGCAACGCCGTTAAGACCAGTGTGTCGATAATATCGTTCCGTTATGAATTTCTTCCGACTCTTCATGATTAAGACAGGTGTGGAAAACTGTTAGTTTGGCTTAATACAAGTGTCAAATGAGTACAAAGTTTGGCCCGAAGTTTAATACGGCTTCCAGGAGGTCGGTTGATACCTTAGAAGAACAAAAAGGAATAAAACGTAACGCAACAGTGAGAGAAAATCACATTACCCAACAGATTTCCGTTTGCATTAAATAACTAAAATTATTTTGGAACGATTTTCACATAAAAGAACAAAAATTAGCCATTTAAAATTGTGATCCTAATTTAAACTTTACTGAAATATTTTAATAATTTAAGAAGTATTTAATAAACCCTATGTAGAGTAGTCGCATGAGTTACTCCCCTCGTGATATATAAGGTTAATACTGTATACGGTTAAAAATATTATAGCATGTTGGCCAATATTCTTTGTGTGAAGTGCTGCTTGTTTGGGTCTAGAATGTATCTTGTGGGATGTATTAAAATATTTTACCTGATAACACAGAACATAGTTTGGAACACCCTATTACTCATTCAACCAGGGAATGCGATCAGATTGCTTGTTTAGCAATTCATGAGTTTAAATGAATTGTAGACTCAATTTATTTTTTTAATACCAAGATGACTTTGGTGTTAAATAACTTTTAGAAAACTAAACTTAAGGGGAATCTCGTTTGTAAGGTATTGTGAAAAAAATGTAAAAATGAATTTTTTGAGTGTTTAGAAGTTATAATTTATTCATTGGTTACACTTTTGTTTACTTGTAGATTTTGAATACATACGATGTATTAATGGATACAAAAAATGTATTACCAACAAAGAATCTCTTGATGTATAGTTTTTGTTGACATTACGTTCATTACATATTTTGCTTTATTGAAAACATTTGATAGTTTATATATTATTAAACAGATATCCAAAATTCAAAACAATCTCGGAAATTTTCTCAAATGACCTGTTGACAGCATGATTAATTTCTTTAATTTTGACACTCTTTTGTAAACAGAATTTTATTCGGAGGTCCCAGCGTTCGCAATAGTCGAAAGAGGTAATTCAGTTAATCTCACAAAGTCTTCGTCAGCCAACGAATCATGCTTAATATCATAAAACATGAAAACCTAATTGAGAAAAAAAATCCTTAAGAATCTCTAAAATATTAAAATATATCTAAGTATAGCATTTTGAACTAGAATTGTCTAATCGCAATGAAAAACTATACAACAGTGCAATGTGAAAAACTATTGTCGAATCAATACAAAGTGATATATCCTGAGTACAAATTGAAGAAAACGCTTCGGAGTAGAAGGTAACAGTTTAACAGTTACATAATTGAGTTTGTGAATATTCACGTAGATAGGTAAATGAAAACCGGTCAAGATTTTGAAAAATTATGCTGGTTTACGGAGTTCAATCGCCACATAATTCCAATGAAAATTGAAATGAATCATTTATTAATTTGGAGAAAAGACATTTTGATACTTCAGGTTTGTTTTTAACCAAGATGTATTAATAATTTAAAATTTTACCGCTCCTTATATTTATAATTCTTGTTTTTCTTCTTTCTTTCTTCGGAGGGTCTCTCTTCCAGAAATGGAGAAGCATACTCTCAACGAGGCCGTACATGGTAATGAGAGAGGCGCCAAGCCAAATGCCGATGTAGCCGCCAATGTAACTGAAGAGATCGATGTCCTATATTGGAAAAATACTTCAGATTGCTAACTGTTCTTAAGACTATGGCTGTGGGGATAAGGAGTTAAGAGTTGATAAATAATTATGCACATTAACGATTGACTACATAAGGAAATACCCCATTGCAAAAAAAGATGCTGTACAAATCTTTTCATTTCATATTAACTATTTACAGTATTTATAAGCAAATTAAAGAATGTAAATGGAATGAACAAAAGAATAAAGCTGCTGTTGACAAAAACTGAATCTTACCGGATATTTTGCTTGATAAGAATATTTGATCAGTTCCACATCCTTAAAAGATATCAGAACTGTTGGAGACGACCTCCTGAAAATGTACATTATATCAATATTAATTGAAATATATAGAATATTTGAAAATATAGTAGAAAATATGCCAGTAATCCTTTAGGTATCAATAAAAGTTTGAGATAATCGGTATATATGTTGTGAATATCATTTAAATTATTAATTTATGTTAACTTGTGTTCATACATATTTTATCAGAACATTCCACTTCTAAAAGCATTCAATGTAAGGCAAAATACAGCCGATGCATGCCATCCACATCTTCTTCTGGACTATCAGGTCTATATCAGCAATTCAAACATCTCTAATTCCAATATCTTACTGTAGTCATTGAAAATTACAAGTGAGGTTTGAAGCATATCATGACTACATCCCAGGAAAAGCTGAGCTCTCTAATAAAACATTGTTTGTAGTAATGAGACAGTTAAAAGTAACAGTTCACTGAACCAACAACATTCTTAGCTTGGTAGCATCCCATCTAAGACGTAATATTTATACATAGTAAGCCACTCGATTTGAAAAGAGGATTTGCTTCTTGTAAAACAGATAATCGAGTAATAGAAGTAGAAGCCAATATACTTATATTTTACAAACCATCAGTTCCATGTGTAAAAGGAAATTGAGATAATAAAATAAAACAAAAATAAAAGAATATAAAATAATAAAAGAGACGTATTAAATAAATAAATAAAAATTATTTAAAAATATGAAAAAAATGTAAAATATAAATAAAGACTAATTTTCGCAAGTAAGCAAACATTCGAATAAGCTACGTTTGCGCCTGAAGCATCTTCAGGACTGAGGCAACGCTTGGTAAAGATGGACCAAACTCTCATCACTCCTTGTCTTAGTATCTCCCATAATGCAATACACATCTCCTTACGGACATGTATGATGCATTAAGGGAAGGGCCACTACCCAAACCTATTTCGACCTTTATTGAGGTCTCTTCAGTGGGAGCCAGACCCTGAGATGCGAAGGATGAAGTAATGCAAAACTTATATTTACCTATATGATTTAATAAGGTTTATTAAATCTTATTTAATAATATTTATTATTTGCTATTTAGTATTTAATTATTAATATTTAATAATTAAATAAAAAATTAATAATTAAAAATAACAAATAATAATTATTTAATATTTATTATTTAATAATACTTATATTTATTTAATAAGGTCAAATCATCTTATGCCAACTAGTATAGGTAAATATAAGTTCTGCATTACTTCAACCTTGGTATCCATCTCGGGATCTGGCTCCCAGTAAAGGTCGAAACCTGTCTGGGATGTGGCCCTTCCCTTAATGCATAGCATTATACATGTCAGCAAGGAGATGTGCATTGAATTATGGGAGATACTAAGACAGGGAGTGATGAGAACTTGGTCCACCTTTACCACGAGTTGCCTCAGTCGTGAAAATACTTCAGGCGCAAACTTGTCTTATTTGTTTGTTTGCTTATTTGGGAAAAAGGATTAAAACCAAGTTTATAAAATTTCTTGGTATCTTTAACGTATAGTATACCCAAGGTAAAAAACATTCTACTTTCTACATAAATGTAGACTGTTACTGTAAATATTCGATTTCTTTGTCTCTTGATGACCAAGCCTGCTGTGCAGGTCGCTCGGTGAATCTCTCAATGAGGATATCCAGCTACTTCTCATTCGTCTACTTAACGAATCTGAATTATGCACGAATGAATGCACTATTGAAAGTATGAGTTTCATTTTTGTTATTTCATAATTACTTTTAAAATTAATAAGAACTTCATCACCTGTCATGGACCGGATTTACCAAATCAGGCCCATGATAGGGGATGCAAACTATATATATATATATATATATATTAAATAACGCATAAACCCATTCTAAAACGGAACAAAGAAAAATGATCGAGTAGGCTTCCAATAAGATGGGTCGTATTCAAGTATCAGGCTATGAAATGCATGTCTTTTTCAAAACTCATTTCAAAACTTGCTGCATAAATCTTATGAGGTTCATATTTATTGATGATTACTTCCGTTTTCCTTCCAAGAATTATAATTCCCTTTGATGATAAATAATTATATTTCATTCATCATTTTTCATTCCCGTGGCTGATGTTTTAATGATTAAACAAACGAATAATGACTTTTTTGTTATAATATAAGTTTGAATTAACTTTAATGATTTAATTAAAGATAATTAAGGATAATTAAATGAAGATTTTTCCACTGATATTTTTCTTGTATTCATTAGTTGCTTCAATAAAAGAACATCCAAAGAAACGTGGAATAACCTTATTGATTTATTTGTTGAATAATTAGCATTACCGTTTGCAAAGAAAGAAAAAAAAATATATTTTTTACTTACAATCTCTTAAATACTGCATTTTTTCCACCAGCAGTAAGCTGAAAAACAAGTAATTAATTAGAAATAATCTACATATTGGTTGTAATAGTTATAATCTCCATTCTAATAAACATTTGGTTTCTCGAGAAATAAACTTAAACTTTGAAGTGCTGTAACAAGTATGCTTCTTTAAACTTATGTCTAACGCAGTAGAAATAAGTTTAAAGAGACTAGTCGGAGCTATTTTAGTCCTCATCAGCTTTTGAAAATAGGGACAGTCCCCATCATTGTTGACAAATGAAAATTAATAAAAACAGCTAAATCTTAAATACGAAGAGCTAAAAAGGAGTTGAAAATAACAATTTAGCAGCTACATCTGCAAAACTTACAGTGGCCTCTTGTAGCATCACCAGGAACTTCACACAGCCATTAACTAAACATTCCTATTTGCAACCACTCCCTCCTAAATTTTTGTTTGTAAGCTTTATTTGTCTCTTTGCTGATTTTTGAAGAAGGATATGCAACTCTTTACTGCAACAAATGACGATCAGTCTCTGAAAACGTTCTACTCGCTATTGTAACTTCCAATCAGAACACTGTGTAACAGACTAACTTTTAGAGGTACTATCAGTACCTCTAAAAGTTAGTCTGTTCTGCTTCAGTTCTGCTTACAAACGTCCACAATAACATGATACTGCAAGTCTCAAGTAAGCCACTCGAAGCTAGCAATAAGCACTGCGATGAAAGTGATACGATAAGCGATGAAAATCATCATCTGTGATATCACCTGACTACTCGATTAATGATTATTTGTGTACTTTGAATAAAAATAGAACTGCTTTCTAAAATTATTCTAATATATTGTAGCAAAAGCAACAGCGCCATCTAGTATGCTGCCATTATTATAAAAGAGCAGTAAAGAACTTTTATATACCGTGTCCACAAGGGGTATCAAATAGGTTCCAATCACACTAGCATACGTAGCATTCTCAGTGATTATGTTTATGACTGTATATATCTTGAAACTTCGCGATGCAGAGTCTGTTAATGAATTCGAGGCCTTTTTATGAAGCTACATTGTTTTGTTTTGTTGCTAGTAGAATGGATATTTGGTCACAACAACTTACGAAAGCAAATAGAAAGTTCAAAACTGCTGTTCAAAAGCTTATGCACTCGTTCTATCTTTAAGTGTGTGAAACATTATTTCTACTTTAGGAAACATCAACGTATATCTCAAAAATAAAGAAATGAATTTTAATTCAAAAGTGTTGTGAGGAAATTCATAAATCTAGAATCCTTAAAAAATCTTACCTCCATTCCTTTCATGGAAGTCTCTTGGACGAGTAAATCGTATGACAACGACCTACAGAAGGTAAAGAAAACTATTTCATGAGATAGTTATGTATACTTTTTGAATAGAGCAGAGATAAGATCACATGAAGAGTATTAAAACAAAATAATGTCAAAGCTAAAGTCGCCAGATGAATCAGGATTAATTGACTGACACCTAAACGTTCTAATTATTACTGCAGCGTTTGCATATATTCTTCCCAGATGATATTTATTATTTCAACTTCACGTTTAGGTGGAAAATGCTAAAGTCACATTTGGAAAAAAAAGATGGTTCTTCACTTTATCTGTAGTCGTCTTCTAAAATCCTTATTGATCTCAATCCGTAATAAACACTTCAAGATCTTCCGAGGTCTACTTTGTTTGTGATCCCCAGTATTGTCTAATATTTGCATATAAAATTCAGGATTATTTAATCGACGTTAAATTTAAGTACTAATACAGCTGCTTTACGCATATATGTATACCGATTTAAAGAACTACATGTGGTAACTAACGAAAAGGTCCAAAGACCTTCGTAGATGCAGCCAACATGCAAAGCAGATAGACTTAATGAATCATCTGTATTGTAAGGACAGAAGCACATGCAAGAAATGCCTGGAGTTACATTTAGTCTAATAAGATCGCCATGTGCAAGTGGAAACTGTTATTTGCTACTGTGTTTAAAAGATCATAATTCTGTGTTTTGGAGACAGATTAATAGGGGACGCATGTTGTACCAAACACTCTTACAGGATCTTTGTACTTGCAAAACCGCGTAGAAAACATCTATAATATGCTCAATGACATTCCTTGGCGTAGAGAAGCATGTGGTTCATGCATGAAGAAGGTTACCAGAGTTACAAAGGGATTTAGAGTTATTTCTTGAGATTTTGTCTTTTATTCACATTGCAGATTGTTGGAGATCGCGCTTCAAGTATAAAAAACTGCATATCGGAAATGCAAGGTTTCCGGCCCATATTTACTTTTTGTTAATTTTAAGGTTTAGAGTACGCCAATCCTCCCCGGTCACAACTTTTAAGTTCATGAAGGGGGGGGGGGGTTGGAACCCCCCTCTATAATGTACGTGTGCACGATTACTTACCATTTTCGTTTTCAACTCCATTGTTATAAAAATGACGACGCAGAAGAAACACATATGTGGGCTGCTGTCTATACGAAATATGTTCTAAAACCAATTATATATCCATTTAGTTGGCATTACTATTATGTATTAAAGCAAGTAATAATTATTATAAGAAATATCATCCAGATTTAGTAGGAATTAACAAGAAATATCCTTACAAATAGACTAAGAAATAAACAGATATGCATTTGTAAGATAGTATGTGTGTTTACTTACTTGCATTCTTGATGGCAAGTGGTTACACACTCTTCATTGATATCATTGCTCAAACATTCTTTACCTGTAAAAACACAAGAAAATAAGAACATCATGACAAATGTCACTTCAAATATTGGCAAACATTCCTTCGAAAACCAGAATTCATATACTTGAGAAGAAAGGGACAAATGAGAAATAACTGTTAATATTTTAAATTAATGTAAAGCTTTAATTAGTAATATAATTCGACGTGTATATATGTATATAACTGAAAAATATATTCAGTGGAATATATTCATTGGAATGGATTGCCACTGGAAGGCAATCCATTCCAATCACGCACCACTCTATGAGAGAAAAATCTAGCCCTCACACCCTTCTTAGCGGAATTCATTCTCAGCTTTCAAGGATGAACTCTTGTCCTTTCCCCACCCTCCATAAATTGAAAAATTCCATCAATTAAAATCCTGTACGACCCTTTCAAAAGTTTGTAAGTCTCAATCATATCACCCCTCTTTCTCCTGTTTGCTAGTGTCTGCAATATACAAATTCTCAATCTGTCTTCATAACGAGTATTCCACAATCCTGGTATCATTTTTGACACTCTCCTTTGCACTCTCTACTGTATCAGAATCATAATGGAAACCATGAGATCAGACCTGCGCACAATAGTCCAAGTGAGGTCTTATCAAGATTTTGTAAAGAGGCAAAATGACATCCTGATCTTTACAAGTCAAGGTTCGTTTCAACATTGCAATTATCCTCTCAGTTGTATTCATAATGTTTGCTATAAGACTCTTGAACTTCAACTTCCTATCTACTAACACTGCAAGATCCCTAGCCGGATCACTTTCTTTAAGCATGATCCCACGAATACGAATATAAGACGACATTGGATATCTAATCACGCTAAAGTGCATTGCTGTTCATTTACTGTCATTGAACTGACATCCATTTTCCCGTGACCACAATTCCAATCTAATCAAATCATTCTGCAAGAACTGCATATCAGCGGCATTCCTGATTACCGTACCTATTTTTGAATCATCAGCAAATAGCTATGTGTTGCCTGCCAAATCCTTCCCAATGGCATTAATGCGGAGAGTGAATAACAGTGGGCCAAAAACTGATCCTTGAAGCACACCACTGGTTACCTTGATTGCAGACTCACATCCCATATATACCACTTTTTGATGTCTGTCCATCGGCCATACTCTTATCTATGCTAATAGTTTATAACCCTCTCCCATATTCTCCAGTTTATGCAACAGTCTTCCATGCTGTATCCTGTAAAAAGCAAAAAATCTAAAAGTATCAGGATGTATCCATTCTCTTTGTCTATTATGTAATAATTAAACATTTATTCTCTTTTTTATTTTCTATATTATATAAGAAATTTCTGCTTAGATGTCTTGCAGAAAAAAATACTTCTCTTGCTTCATTTCCCCTTGAGTATCTTCTGACAGTGATATTTCATTATTTCATATTGGCGAAGATTCAATTTTTTCCTTTCTCATCAATTTGGTGAAATAATTTGCAAATTTTACAGCGACTAAGCATATAGCTAAACGTTAATTGCTGATTGATTCATATTCTAGATCGATAGAAATGCTTCGTATTTTCTTAAATAACTTTATATTAACTTTACATTCAATTCTGCCTTATTTAAGTTAAATAGCATTTAGTTTAACTGCATACAATGTGATGGTTACAATATACAACTAAACATTTGCGTGAAAAGTTAACCAATTAACAATCGTTATTTGTTCCTATCGTTTTATTAAATCATTTTCTTTTATATTTTCTTGCAACATTTTTGAGAATATGTTTAAAATCACTCTTTATATCGCTTCCATAAGAAGAAGAGGGTTTTTCTAGCGACCAGCAGTAGTGAGAATGAGAGAAGATTCGGAGGCTGAGATTAGGTTTCGACGTATTTGCAGTTAGAATGCAAAGCGATGCTGAGCAGCTACTAATTGTGTGATTACTGATTATGATTACTGTTTAGTAAATGGTAGGAATAAAGTACTCTGGAAAAGGCATGAGAGGTAAACGGATCTTCGGGCACAAGCAAGCTTGAGTATATCAGTGATAGAGGAATTTTGAATTAACTAAATTATCCTGTTCTGGACGATTTCGAATGAACTCAGTGCTATTCTCAACACAGTTACGAATGAGATTGTAGGTCAGTGAAAGTAAATTATGAATAGGAGGTAATTTTTAAATAGGAAAATAAGGATATGATAAATCTTTTCAAATCTTTCGTACATAAGTAGAAAGATCTGAAAAACAGACACTCTATTGTGATACGTAGTGAGCTATCAGAGAAAACATTGACCGTATATATGCAACACTTCACTGCGAGAATGAAGAATAGTTTCCCATTTAGCATTCCCATATGAGAATTACAATTCGGCTTATTCCAAAGGGAAAAGAATCGTTTAATTAGCTCAGATTGTTAGCGCATTTGTAAGAGAGTTAAGTAAATGGGAAATTAAACACATCAATTTGAAATAGGCTGAAGTGATATTCAGGGGATATGCCGATACTTAAAAGCATTAACAGAAATAAAATGAAAATAAAAGAAAATAGCTAAGTTTATCGAAAAACAGACTTACCAAAATCACAGTAAGTATCATCCGTCAAGTATATGGAAACCGTTCTCTCAATGCATCCACAAAATTGCAAAGATCGCTTCCTCTTACACTCATTTATACACATCTGAAACAAAATTAATAATTTCATTATTGAAATTTTGTTTCCCATTCTGTTTGCATTGCATAAATATAGAAATAATCGCATTCATAAACAATTATTGCCATCAGACAATTCCTATCAGTAGTCCTAACAGGTACTTACGCGCCCAAGACTTTTCCAAGTATTCTTGGACTTTGCAACCGTACCTCGAGGATAAGGCGGTTATATCTATGCCTCCCGGTGTGTCCTATGTCTATGGATGCACGTGTTCACAGACGAAAAACTCGAGTTTCCTGGTGGAAATAAAACCCTACTTCGGTATGAGACAGATTAACTGACCTTTACTCGAAAGACAGCAGATAAAGGTTCTTCACGGAAGGGAGTCGAACCCAGGTATTTCCTTCCAAAAGAAAGATCTGGGTTCGATTCTGCCAGAGTCTACAGCCCACATATTCTCAATCTATCCTCGTAATCTACATTTCATAATCGCGATATAATCTTTGTAACTTTTCTTTGAACCGTTTCCATAGGTTCTTTATTCCCTTGGGACCCTGGGACCAAAGCATCCCAGGTGGGATAGCATCAAAGCCTTGTAAAGATGCAAAATATTTTACATATCCTTACAACATCGCAATTTTCCTCTGAGTTTCATTTCCAATTTTCATTATGTGACCTTTGAACTTCAAATTTCTCTCTCTCATAACTCCAAGCTCTTTAGCCTCGTAAGTTACTCCAAGCATGATTCGACACGAACATAATATGCTTTTGAATATCGTATCATTTCAAAGTGCATACCTTTATACTTATTAACAATGCAATAATAGCCACTATGGTTTGCCCACACTTCCAGCCAATTTAAAATCATCCTATAAATGCTGTATCAGTAGGCATCTCTAATTGCCCTAATATTTACATCATCAGCAAACAACTAGAGATCTCTTGTTAGCCCTTTTGCAAATCATTAATGTCATTTATAAATTAAACAACATGGTCCAAGGACTGGTCAATCTGACAGGTATCAGAAAGTGGACACAGGCACACTTGTCCATCAGCCACCCACTTATTCAAGCCACCAGTAGCTTATATTCCAATCTCCATATTCTCTAGTTTATGCAACAGTCTTTCATGTGGTATCCTATCAAACGCCTTAGCAAAGTCCAACGGTCTCAGAGTGTGCCCAATCCCTTTATCCAACTCAGCTAAGATTATTATTAAATATAAGTAAATTGCTCAGACGTGAACTCTCTCTTTAGCAAAGCCATGCTTTTCCTTTAAAATTATATTTTGTTTGCTCGCAGATTTTTGTATGTGAGTTCTTACCAACTTTTCTAAAATCTTTACAGTTACACCAGAGATACTGATAAACCGCTAATTACACACATTCATCTTTGCACTACTCGTATGTAATGGAATTATCATACATTCTGTCCAAACGCGTTGGATCTTTCCTGTGCTACGAAATATGTTAAGGGCCTAGTCGTTTCAGCTGAACATTCCTTTAACACACGTCATATCCCATCTGATCCAATTGCAGAATTCTTATACAGGTTATGCAAGAGCTCTGAAATATTCTATTTCCCATGTACCTCTATCTCTTGATCCACTGTGTATTTTGTTAGATACCTAATACGCATTTATGTATTTGAACTACTCAGTCTGCTTTTGATATTCCTTCCACATCTTGTTTTTATGAATCTCTTATTTAATGAGACTGCACACATCCATTTCAATTCAAACAAATGTTAATTCTATTTGTTATTCGCACTCTAGTATGCTACATGATTGCTCTTTACTTCAACGTTGGTTTGAAGAATAAAAATATTCCCGACCTGACAGTCACTTTACAAAACTTCAGTTGACTATGTTTTATATAAAGCGCTAATTCTACTAATTATAGTGTTCATCTGAAAACATACACTACAAGTCTTTAAAGAAAAAAGTATTCATTTAACTTTTGTTTCGATGAAAACTCAACAAGAGAAGTTATATGTGCATTTTTACATAAGCTAAACACAGGAAAGTCCTAAACCTGAAATGACGGTGCCATGTGTGAGTAAGGTTAAAAGAAGAAATAATTTTTGTGATTTGTTTGTTAAAAATCAGCTACTAATTAATATCAGAATTTTCATTCTGTTTAACAAAATGCACTCTTCGAGGATTATCTGATAATACATTTCTTCATATTCACCCTTGATATTATCCTTAAGGGGGCTCTTTTTTCTCACTGCTTCGTTTTTCGTTCTTTCTTCTTCAATTAAAAGAAGAAGAAGATCAGTTTAAGGTGTAAGATATCCGGGATAAAGATGACATGACCAAATCCAGCGTATTTGGTGGTGGATAAGTATTGCCTCAATGAAAGTTGGCTTCAGTCAAAACACTGAAAATAGAATCAGCTGAATCTTATTTGACGGAGGTCTTTTTATGCACATACCGCCGCCAATTTGTTCAAATGCTTTTTTTTTTGTGAATTTCGAATGATGCGATTTCAGTTATAGCATATTGATGAAAGATCTGGGATTCAAAGAATGTGTCACGCGTATCGGCAAGTATTTCTAAATTAGCTGCACCCAGAATTTATTCGACCAGAAAATTGACGTAACTAAATGATGATATACTTATATTCAATTATGATCCGTTGAATCTTTAAATACTGACAAATGGGTTTGAGTCAAACACATCCTTCAGTTTGCATTTTAGTTAAGTTTTAAATGTCGAAACAGTTTTGTATCGATTAGTACTAGCGTTGGGATTAATTCCAATGATTCTCTTAGTGTGTATACAGTATTTATAAATCCCTCATGAAGAAGCAGTTGATGAAACGTATGCTTAAAGATGTCTAAAATGTAATTATAGAACTTGAATGTCATGATACTAATTACTTGAAAAAAAGTTAGTACCCTTTCGAAAGTAATTAGTGTCAAGTAGCATTAAAACTAATTAGTGTTGAAATGATAATTATGTTTACTATAAATTACCTCTCGTGATAATTCTCCTCTACCAGTTCTGCTGGAGTAATCAGTACAGTTAGTGTCGTAGGGTGTCGAAAGGAGATGCTTTTCTGTCTGAAGAGATACGACAACAACACCATATTAAAACATACACTGAAAAAGTAGAAAGAAATGCAAAATGACAAAATTCCATGTACTTCTTTTCGTAATGAATTAAAGAAAATAAATGAAGCATAAGGATTATATCAGAGATAAGAACCTTTTCAATAATCTTATAATCTCTTCTTACTAGCACTTCCTTTTTCTTGTGTTACTTGCTGAAAAGGTATTCTCACTAAAAATAAATGCAGCTCTAACGTGCGCCCATCTTCATGCAGACAAAGAATATCTCAACCTTCTACACAGACGCACACGCACGCGCACACACAGATATATATATATATATATATATATATATATATATATATATATATATATATATATATATATATATATATATATATATATATATATATATATATATATATATATATATATATATATATATATATATATATATATATATATATATATATATATATATATATATATATATATATATATATATATATATATATATATTGACGCTCTCTTACTGAATATCATCTCCGTAGAGAGAGCAACACCCTTGAATTCCTCCACCCACACACTTGAATCAAAGAAACCAACTTCTGACTGAGCAGCGAGACAGCGTGAAGCCACCAAAACACGTTATAAGAATAATAAAAATTGTTTTGTTATCTTTATTCTATGCAAATCTTAGTGACTTTATGACACAAATGACATAACATTTTGCCTACTCCATCTAAGTTTCGCAAATTTCAATTCGTAGAATTGGATTGTTTTCTTCTGCATCTTCAGGGTATCATGGAACACACATAACATGTCCTGCAAACAAAACGAATATTATCTAGGAAAGCCCTTATTGAAACGCTTCCACCCTAGACGGAATTCCAACTCTCATCTTGCCGAGTAAAGGATGAACCAATGCCGATTTAATTGCTCTGCTGACAATTGATTATTGACTTCATCATAATAAGCTATATATATTCTTAAGAAAATAGTCGTTTTTCTCTTCTGTTTCAACCAACGAAAACTGGAACATGTTTCAACAAGTGACTGAATAAAACAAAACCAAAACAAATCATGAATCCAGAAGCACTTTGAATTATTGTTATGTGTCATCCAGTTGTTTCTGACTCTTAGTGATTTCGTGAACAAAGGCTCTCTAACTCACTCGGTCTCTTGTCTTTTCTTTCAGCAGTTATAAATTCAAGTTGGTCAGATCCTTCACCTTGTCCATCCAATTCCTTCTCGATATTCCTCTCCTTCTCATATTTCAATCTTCCTCAGCCTTATTGCATCTTCCAATGATTCATCTGCTCGCATAATGTGCACAACATACATACACGAATTATTGGTATAAGCATTATACCAAACGAACATTCCCCTTAAATGTTTCTTTTTAAATTTCTATCCGATTACAACTAAAGAGCAAAGGTTTATAAAGAAGTACTGATATCACAGTTTTTGTTAGATATTTGCACATCATGATTGTCATTGAAAAAATACGTTTTCACTCACCAATTTTGGCATAACCCTATATGAGTGTTGAAGTTTTATTGTGAACCCGACTTGGAAAGGATTAGTCAGTATTTTCGCATCATGGACAGCCACGTAAGCAGCCACAGAATTATCCGCAATGTTGGTATATTCTCCAGGTTCCAAATTGATGGTTAATTCTATTTCTGGATGTGTGAAAAGAAAATTATTACAGAAAATTCTGATTATAACGTAACAAATTATGAACATTTAAGCAATTAATATTAATATAAAATTGGTTGTTCAGCGAGGTTTCATGAAATGCATAAACTCACCCGTTTTAATTGAATATCATGTGGGACATCAAATATAATTTTACATCTAAAAATTAATAATTGGCACAGATAAAATATCCTCACATTGATCATTTTTGATTTATCACTTACATAAGATTCTCTGAGATTTGGTTTACTTAACAGATCTTTTCTCTCAAACAATATGGTAATATTATCACTGAAGTATTAACACCTAAATTGTGAAAGAAATTTTCATAAAAATAAAAATGTTGTGTGCTCGTTTACTGTTTCTAGTTTTCTATACAGAAACCCAAAGTTCTTTCGGATGATATCAGTGCATGCTTCGAGTGATCGTCTGATATTCAAGTGATCTGATTTTGTGGGAAAGCATGAATAGCAAGAGCATCCTCCTATCTCCCCGCTCCTTTACAGTGTAGATATTAGTCTTCCATATTTCGTCTGTTATATAAACTGAAAGACTCAATCTCTGGTAACGTTTCAATAACATTGACGAGGTTTCTACTAAAATGACCTGATTTATCAAAACTATCATTAAAAAACAAACATCTGATGACAAATGTTGGGCAGCCGTGCTAAGGCAGAGTGAAGATTATACTGAACATTTGTAAATGCATTTGGTTAAATAAATGTTTGAATTTACAATAAGAACAGAATATGCAGAACTGTGGTAATGATATGTTATCATCCCACCTGAACGATAACTATTAGCACAAATAGCAAAGACGGTTTTGTAGCACATTACTAAATAAAAAATGAGTTCTAAACAATCTCTCTCTCTCTCTCATTCATGTTGTGTGTGTGTTGATATTTCACTAATTCAAGACATAGTGAGTGAGAGAGAGAGAGAGAGAGAGAGAGAGAGAGAGAGAGAGAGAGAGAGAAAGAGAATTATCATTGGAAGCCAATTCAGTAATAGTTAACACTGAGCAAACATGTCTACATCAATCGATTGAATTGACCAGAAATGCAGGAACCAAGAACATGCATTTACCAGTTTCTGTTAAATGCATGATCTTCGTTTAAGATGACATATATTGTGGGATGAAAAACTTTGCCTTCCCCATAAACAAACTAACTGATCATTATTATTATTTAAGAGGTATCTATGGTGGTTCCTCGTGATTCAGACGAGATTCGAAAGCTTCCGGAGTTTTTCAGAAGATAAACAGATATCGCGATCGCTGACGTGAAAAATAAAATTAAACTGTCATTATGGAATACTCTCACACCCTCTTTAAAATTTTGGAAAGTTCCTTCGCAGTCCTGTGAATGCAGCAATGATACACGTGACACGAGAAGTTGGTATGATTTATTTAAATCCAAATATTTGTATTTGTTTTACTTCCTCGTACTGAAAAAAAGAATAAAAAATTAGATGCGTAAGCAATTTTTCCTTTTCCTTTTAATGTTTATTTACTTACGTTTTATTTTTCAGTCGTACGAATATTTCCATATTTGTAATAAGAAACATATCATACTTATAATTTTTATAACACCGAATGCAACTAATCTAGCCCTAGCCTTTAAGTCTTCTTCTTCTCTTCAAGAATTTTCTATATCTGTGTTCCAGATTTTTAATGTTTTTCATTTTAATATTTTATCTTTCTTTCCAAGTACTTGTGAGGTTGCATTATGGATTTTTATTAAAGTTTCCATTCTCCTTCTATATCTTCACTGATTTGGCTTCTTTTAGGTAATTGGTTAATCGCGATTGATATAGCATTTTAATGCCTTCTTCTTGTAATAGATATACTTTGTATACTTGTTCTATTTCTTGTTTTTTCTTATTTACTTCCTTTTTCCATTTTGTTAGTATTTTTATTTTAAAGACTACTAAATAATAATCTAAAAAATTTCATTTTCTCTGTTAACATACATCTCTCACATGTGGGGTTTTGTAGTGAAATATACACACATAGATTCAGAATCTGTTCTCCGATTAGAAAGACCTGGTTACGAATCTAATTTAGGAATCAAGGAACCTTTATATGGGCTTTTCATCATTTAGTCAGTCTTCTCAGGAGATGGCAGGATTTTGTTACCGTAAACTCGGTTTTTTTTCCGCCTCAAAATCGATAAATTGTCCAGACGAACATACGTTGAAAAGGCATAAACACTCTGGACTCATAGCTTAAGAAGGAAAACACGCTTTAAACTTAAATAATTTCAACCTCTATAAATAAATCGGATGATTTTATTAAATTTAGTAAAGTTTCTGAAGAATGGAGCGAATTAAGACAATAGATCCAGGACTGATTTAACAGTATTGCAAAGTAAGTAAATAGATGCTGTTAACAACCACAGAGAATGGAGATTGCCATACTAATCTGTACTGAATATCACTAAACACACAACAGAATAAAATCTTCCACTTACCTGTTGATGTCGATATAACCTTGGGGACAGCATTATTTTGATGCCGCAGAGAAAACAAAGTATAGCAATTGTGATGAAGCTGGGAGACCATGACAGGTACGTACAGTACATTGGTTAAGCTACATGAAAAACATGCGTTTTTAAATATTACTATACGATAAACAGTTTTATTTTATAAACTTTCTAAATTTCTAAATTTTTTAATATGGTATGGATGTCCGGAAAAACCCCTTACTCTTGGAAAAAAGCACTGGTCATCCCAATCTATAAAAAAGGAAATAAAGACAATTGCAATAATTATAGGGGAATTAGCCTGATGAATACAGGATATAAAATATATGCAGTAATATTAAAAGAGAAACTAAGCAGCATTGTAGAAAACAAATTACTAGAAGAACAAAATGGCTTCCGAAAAGGCCGATCCTGCATAGATCCAATTTTTACTAACATTATTATTAGAAAAGAGAAGAGAATTTCAAAAATAAACACATGTGGCGTTTATTGATTATGAAAAAGCGTTTGACAAAATTAGTAGACAAAAATTGTTTAAAATATTAACCAATTTAAACATCCAAACCAACTTTTACAATCTATTCAAGAAATATACACAGCAAATAAAATAGCAGTTAAATTAGAACTCATCTCAGAATGGAAAGATATAACAAGAGGAGTACTACAAGGATGTACACTCTCACCTTTGCTTTTCAATATATATATAAATGAAATATTAACAATCACAATCTGGAAACAGTATAACCCATTTGGTAAACAAATAACCCCGCAAATGAAGATAGATACACTACTATTTGCAGATGATCAAATTACATAAGAAGATGACTTACAAAGATCATTAAAATCATTAAATGATATTTCAAAGCAATATAATATCACAATATCTAAAGAAAAAGCAAACATTATGGCATTCAAAGGAGAAAACCCAATAAGAAGTAAAATAGTGTAGATAATAAAATACTAGAAAAAGTAAACACTTTCAGATACTTGGGATGTGATCTATCATACGAAGAAGAAAAAGACATAGACACTATAATATCAAACTTCGTCAAAGTAAACGGCATAATAATTAATATATTTGAACCATCCCTAATATAAAAACACACTAGAATCAGACTATATAATGTCGTGTCAAAACTGACTCTACTATACGGAAGCGAAACATTGACCATGAAAAGGAAAGATGAAAAACGAATTCAAACAGCAGAAATGAAGTTCCTCAGAAAAACAGCTGGATATACCAAGTGGGACCACAAAACAAATGAAGAAATCTTACAATCCCTGAAAATAAAACCAATTAATTCTACATAACACAGTATAAACAAAAATGGCTAGAACATTTAAATCGAATGGACAACAAGAGACTACCAAAAATATTATACAGATACAAAATAAGTGGAAAAAGAAGAATCGGAAGACCAAAAAAGAGATGGCATGAGACCGGAACAGGCCACATGGCCTATATTCCATGTTAGGAAGAAGAAGAAGAAGATTTTATAAACGTTCATAAAACTAAGTATTTATCAGTTCATTGAATATGGTGACCGAATCTCTTAATGTTAGTTTTCATTTTACTGATATACGGTTAGAGAAGGAACTTGGATTCTTTGTTAACTATGCAGAGGAAGATTAATTGGATTTATAATCTGAAATACCATAAACAAAGGAAGAGGCTTTAATTTTGGTTGTTTAGAGCTACAGTAGGTTATCAAAATAATGGAAAAACCTACAATATTTTTGGAGAATGTTTGTATTATTAAACTGTAGGCCCACTTTGGGCTATTAGAACACTGAATTCGACGTAGAATTGAATGATACAAGTCATGTCATGTACATAAGATAATGGAATTTGGGACCATTCTTCCCGCAAAATAAGTCCCAACTGTGCCAGTGATATTGCAGGAGGAAAATGTGATCGAACCTTGGAGAACGAATTAGAGACATCGCATTGTCCGTTTCTGTACCTTGTGATAATCTTTGATACTATGGCTCGTGATACACCTACGATTTCTGTCGTTTTGGTTACGGTAGCTCCTGCAAGCCGCACTTAAATGATCACACTTGTTTCGAGGTCACTAAGGTCTGACATTTTGCACACTAACTGCACAACAACAGCTAACTGAACATCGACTATGGCACTGCTATGCTATGGCCGATATCATACTACACCGTCACATGACATTGTCTCTGTGTTTGTGATTGATCTTGTTATCTGTGATTAGTGCTGTATAGTGTATTATTAGATATGAAAGTAAGGATATAAGGATGTTTGAATAGGGTATACAACAGACAGAGGGAACGTAGATAGAATATATATATACACTCTATCTCGTATTTTTTTAAATTTTTCTTCACAAAAATTTCCTTTGAATTTCAATAAAACTGTTCCAAATAATCACATTTTAAGAAATTTAAACAATGGAAGTGTTTTTTACTTACTTGCACATTTCGGTTTTTTGAGATGTTTTAAACGTGCACCTCTCTATCATTGGTTGCTTCTGATGACCAATCTTCTCCATGTCCTTCCTTGACGATTTTTTTGCAAACTCACCCGTTAAAGAGGCGTTGTTTGTCAACTGTAATATAAATTAGCAGATTTAGGTCATTGCATTCATATAAACGTAACGTGTAATAGAAAAATTTAAATCTAACAGGGTCAATGAAAATTTCGTATTTAAACAGCACTTTTTACAAATTTCCCATTTATGGGAAAACCATAAAAGAGCTGTTTCATTTTCACAATTTACGATGAACACTAAACTCGCAAGTCAAAAAAATCTTTATACCTGATAGAAAAGAGTTTTGCGTTTATTTTTCTCTGACTATTATCAGCGGTGAAGCACAGGAGTATTAGTTTGAACGTGCATATTTTGTTTGAAGGTGGAAGTCAACTCCACCTCAAAACAAAATGTGTTATAAAATTTGATTCTTTAATAAACAAAACTAAATAAACAAAAATATGTGTTTGTGTCCCTGCATGCAAAGTCCTGACTGACTGCCAAATAACAACAGAAACTATTTTCCCAAAAAAATTCCGTATCACGTTCTGTAGTGAGTGTATTTGAATTATACAAGAGGCACACTTGTCAAAGTATGCTTAATTCTGCTTTATGGCATTGGTTTAGAGGTTAATGGATTGGTGGAAACGAAGAGTTGTAGAGTAAGTGACCCTCCCTCGATCAGTCTTCGGAATCCCTGGCTGTATTATGTAATAATAATTATTATAATTTTTAAAAAATGGGTCACCTCTAAGGAGTTCAAGGACTGATCACGAGAGAGCACTATACTCCACTATATATAACTCACCATCCCCATACTTAATTCTCCAATGTTTGGGATAATAAACCAAAAAATGCATCTTTAAAAATTCTAGATTCTATGCACAAGAAGACATCCCGTTGATACATGAACTCCCCTCTACAGACCCGCTGGGATGTTCTTTTTCTTGTAATGATGGCAAAGTTCAGCAGAGTAGTAATGATGTACGTTTTCAACATTTCTTCGCTTCGAACTCCTATTGTAGTACAATTGATATTTCCTTTCTAAATTCTCTGGTTTAGAATGAAATATCACCACAACAAATAAACAAAAACAATGCAATTACGTGAAAAACTCTCAGTCGCAAGTAAAAAGTCATCAATAATAAAATCAGCAAAATGATTTTAAATCTTAAGTTTATTTACTTCTTACCCATTCAAAATCTACTTCAGATTCCAAAGAACTATAATTCCATTCTCGTCCTAGGCTTCCCTGTTTTATTACGTCAAAATCTTCCATCTTCCCCTCGCTTGTATGTGTCCTCACCTATTCTTATGATGTTCTTTAAATATTTTTTTATTCATTGCACTTGTTTCATTTCATTTTCCATTTCGTTATTTCTTATTTTATAATTTTCTTAATTCCTTTAAGTGTTCCAAAAATTTTATTTTAGTTCCTCGTATTCTATTTGCATCCTTCTTTTTCTCTCTGTCCAACTTCCTCAAACCATATAATATTATTGATATTACTGACTTCATAAATTTTTAATTTTATTTCCTTTTCTGTTTAGGCTGTCATTGTTCGACTTATAACCACAATGTCGTGAATATAATGTATGAACTAAATAACTAATAACTCTGATCCAAATCAAATGTTATATCATATCATCCTAAATATTAAAAATGTGTTACTTTTTCTTGAGTTTGGTTTTCAAGTACTATTTTAGTTAACCATATTTAATTAACTGCGAGATAATCATTTGTTTCAGTTGCTTTTTTTGTAGATAAAGCTTCTTATAATGCTGCCAACTACAATAAATTTATTCACATTTTCATATTCATATTTTTCATACTCTTTAGTAGTATAGGATTATGTGAAATTTTGTTCTTCTGTCCATTCTTCTTTGGAGATTTCTGATTCACCTTTTCTGATTTACTCCAATGTTTATCAAACCATGTAAATGATTTTCTGGTGAATAATAAATCTGTCTCGAGAATTACTGTGAGCTTTCCTTACAATATTCTTGCAATATTTCTTTTCGTTTTGGAAATATCTAGTGATCCTGATGTTTGTTTCCAGTACAACATGCACATCTTTTTTTTCCGTTTTTCTTCTATAGCTGCTATTATTTCACTATTCGAAATGTTTAGTTCGTTTTTCTGTTTTTATTTTAGTGATTTGCTTATGTTTATCTATTCTCCTTTTCTGTCTGAATAAACGGAAATGTGAGGTGAGTACTGAATCAATTGGCTTTCATACAGATTTCGAATAGCGTCTTCTTGCAGTCGATACGTTTTGTAGTTTCTTTCTTTCTTTTCACTAATCTCTTATGAATTGTACATCCCGTACTCGTGAAGATATCTTTTTTTTTGTGTGTTATTTCTTTTTGTCACATTGACGTTTCTTGACTTTTTTGACACGTTGACTTTCGTACCGTATATGGGTTTTGGGAGTGACGTCTCTGCTACAAGATAAGACATAAAGTAAAAATTCCCTTTTCATGCAGAATCAGTAAGATGATCAAAAACATTCATGCCCCTGTAATTCGAACCCACATCCAGTTGGCTGCAGACCGTATGCTTTACCGATGAACGTCATTATTTCCTAGTTTCTAAGATCAGCACTTAATATCGTTACCGAGAGAGGCGAATTATATTTCTTTTCTCAAAATGTCACTCTGATGCGAGTCAATCAAAGATTAACAAGTAAAGAATTTCAATAAACTTAAGATATCCAGCATATTTTATAAACTAATATCAGTGTCAAAGACAATAACGGTTAAAGATAAAAACCTTTCGTTAACCAGATTTTTATCCAATTTATAATGTATTAATTTAGCTTAGCAATTTATAGATTTGAAGAGTCGTCTGTGACTGTGGTGTTATTACATACCATCACTATTTGACTATTTACCATGGCGTTATGAAGCATAATGATTGATTGACACTTTAATTAAGTGTCTTATGATAATACAAGTATATGGTGTGTCTTCTTACCGTCTGGTTTGCTGTGCAGAATGAAGGCATTTGAGCGCATGCAAAATCCGACATGGAATAGTTCTGATTACATACATCAGGATATCTGGTACAGTATTCGGATCTTCTAATTCTGTAACAGAAAAGGTGTAAAAATATAACTTTTATTTCAATTCTTTTTGATGTGTTCTAAATTTATTAGATCATAATTAATGAAAAAACCTAGAAGAAGAAACATTCCATTTATACTAACTTGTGACAGATCTATAGGCTGGTATTAACGTACATTCTAGAACTGGAAGAAGTATTTTGTCTCAACATGGTGGCTCTCATATACATAAAAAGGAAACGTATATTATGCTGTCAGGAAATCGCAGTTGTCGTTGTTGTGGTTTGGAAAATTATACCACAGAAACCAAGGCCATAAGGCCAATTTATTTTGTATGTTAATTGTATTTATTCTTCTTTCCGTCTGTGTCTGTTTAGTATGATGAAATCACAGAGTTTCCCAAAGGAAAACTCATGCTACTGCCTTCACTCAAAAAGCCTTTATAAAGGTTCAGTAAGTAACTCAAGCGCCAAATTATCACTTTAAATGTTCCTCGAATTGAGGGAATATCCGAAGTAGAATATCAGAGTAAGCTTTGTCAAATAGTAAATAATTCTAATCCATTAGAAATATAAATGAAACCACGTTAGACAATTAACAATGATGATAAACAAACCACGGTCTGAAAGCTAATTGAAGACGTTCAAATTATGTTCAGTGACAGTTTATATATCATTAAAATGACCACCATAATAAAATAAAATACAAAGATCAAGAAGCGACAATAGTAACAAAGTTTGTGTAAATATTATTATTTCACGACGCCTCCATGGAGTATCAGAACTTATCGCCAGATGCCACTCTACACGACGCTGTGTAGAGTGGTTTCCACACACACTGTGATTTACCATGTAGTACATCATGTGCTATTACCAATACAAAGTATGTTTGTCCATTATTTTGTTAATTATCGTATGTCCCTGGCCTGTTTATCTGTTTTGAGGAACGCAAAACCGTATTGTCTCCATATGAGTTCGCACCTTCAATTGAAAAGATTTTCTCGTCAAGACAATAGTCGAACCCAGGTCGTTTTCAGTCGAATGATGAATGACACAACTGATTTTTAATCATTTTTCTGGGTTCACCCAGGGAAAAAGATATGAGAATTTTATTTAAAATATTGATTTTCAAGAATATTAATTGGTTGGAACATAGTTCATCAGGGGTTGAAAATGACAGCATTGACAACTTTCGGGATTTTCATTAATTTCTTTTGAACCCTATTCTTTGTCATTCACGTAGAAAACAATCCCTTTCGAAGCACGATATAATAGAAGCGATGGGGTTGTATTAATTTCTGATTTCCTCTAAAGAATATATATACAATGATTTCAAATATAGGAAAATGAAATTAGTGATGAAATACTAGAAAATGATGTATGAACTTATATTAAAATATATAATATGTAATCATAATCATACCCATAGCATTAATGTTAACATAAGTTTCACTGATGTGATGAAGTTAATTAGATTTAATTAGCTAATTTGCGCTGTAGTAGAGAAAAAATAGACAGGAATTCAATATGATTTACCAGTATGTGTATTGTAAGAAAACATCTGCTCATTGTTCAGTTATTTTCGATATATTTGTTGAAAACTACATCTTACTTCTTTGCATTCCGAGTGTATTATGATATTTTCCACAAATAAACTACAAACACTCCCTTAAATATCCTCACTTATATGTGCATGTTAACGATTTTACCTTTTCAAACAATAATGTTAATAATGGTGCTTTCGTGAATTATCTTTTATAAATGAAGCACGATTTTAGTAAAATTAAGACTCATCTAAAATGCTTTCAATGTTTCCAGTCGATCTCTTCCAAGTTTCATGAAGCAGGAAAAGTCGAAGCCTCTTTTCTTTTGTTCCAACTGGAATATATTCCAGCTAAAATGTTTTGCTTCCATTTCCCCTTGTTTTGTCTTCGTGTGCATGTTCATCTCTGTACACTTCCCATGCATCTCTCTCTGTCTCTCATTATAATGGTTTTGCTTTTGCTGTATTATATAGAGTGGGTAGGAAACAGAATCAAAGCCGCATTATGCACCTTAGGCTTAATTTTTTTGTAGATGTAAATTGTGCATTTAATAATAGATTAATCTGTTTTCTGCCTCGCGCCTCTATAGAAGCTCAAGGAAGGACACGTGAACTTAATCTAAAATTTCAACTGTCCCGTTGAATTAATGTAACATTTCTCTATTTTGTCATTTATACACAAAACTGATAAAAATCTATTTGTATTCATGAATAAAGAGTATGAATAAAACTTAAAATGAAACACTTCTAAATTAAGAACACAGACACACACACAAGAAACAGAGAAGTAACCATTTCTAGAAAAACACTAGAACAGTCACGAAACAAGAAAACTTTATGAATAAATTGGAAAAAAAGAAAGAGATGAGTTGAATAGAGAATATAGAAAATAATCAATACTCAATGTGTAAGAATATGTCTTTGTATGTGTGTTTGCCTTTGATCTCAGGATGCTATCCTCTAAAGAGACCACTTAAAAATTACTATTTGCATGAAATGCTATTCGTGAATTCAATATTATTAAATTAACATTTCCATGAAACTAGACTCATCAATGCCTTATAATGTTGCACAAATAAATACGCAGTTTTCAAACTCTTCAAACTTATATTAACTTATATCCCAAAACTTACACATTTGAATTGCACACTGTGATGGCAGGTAGTTCAACCTTGGTGGGTTTGATGAGCGATATGCTGAGTACAGTAGGATACAGCAAGTATACCTTCATAAAGCATATAAACTGATAAAGAAAACCTGCAATGCAAGCTAAGCAAAATATATTTTTGAAGAGCTTCTTTGGGTCTCCTGGAATGCAGTTCATCTTCTTTACAAAAAGCCTGAAAAAAAGAAACAAATTATTATTGGAAAGTCGGTATTTAAACAAAAGTTTCACAACTATACTAAATCAGTCATCTATACATTACTATTATTATTATTATTATTATTATTATTATTTTATAATAATCTTATAAAATTATTATAATATTAGATAGTATTATCTTCTTATACGTATTGACTTAAAAGCTTTCGATACTCTTGAACATGGCATACTACTGACTAAACTATACTCAGTCGAAATAAGGGGAACACTGCATGCCTGCTTCAGGAGCCATCTCTCAAAACAGAACACAAGTGACAAAAATAGGCACATGTTACAACCGGGGTATCAAAATAAAGCACGTTGTCCTACAAGGCGCCATATTATCGCCCACTCTGTTCAACATATACATTAACGTTCATAACTTGGCCGCATGTAGTAAAATATTTCAGTAGGCAGATGACATCGTGCTACTGGTAGTCCACACAGACATCAACACTGCTCTCTGCAAAGTACAACAAGACCTAAATGAAATCACAACATACTTCTACCAAAACCCAATTCTAATCAACGGCACCAAGAATCATTTGCCCCACACCACTATCTATCGCTACACTGTCATACATACCGCTGAATTAATAACAAAAATACCTGCCAAATGCCCCGAAATCAAACCCGTAACCCATGCAAAATACCTTGTTTATTATTTCTGTAATTTCTGTGGGATGAAATGATGTGCAAAACACTGCTGACACATCAGTAATGTGTCAGCAGTGTTTTGCACATCGTGACACATCAGTAATGACATAAAGTCTAATATAATCAGAATGGCATAATACTCGCATTATCATTTCATTTTTTATACATGTAATGGAAAATATTCCAATTCAACTGCCTCGTTGGCAAAGTCGTTTAGAGTATTTGCTCTCCAGCCGAAGGTTTCTGGTCCGTATTTCGAGCTATTGCTTCTTTTTTTTTTTATTAATTTCTGTAAATTTTCACGTATAATATCAATTTAACCACGCTACCGGCCAGGACGTAAATATACGCTCAAGTTACTATGGATGCGAAGTGCATATTAAAATTGTAATACCATTCATATTACATTGAAATATATGATGGATACGAAGCGTATGATGATGCGTACTTGATCCATAATGGCCGGTAATGTTAAGTAAAGATTTTTTCGTTGGCATGGTATACAGATTTTAAATATAATTACTTCATACTGAATTGAAAATAAGTAGTCAACACAAACCTACTTAATGAAGAATCCAAATTAGAATTGAGACATCAAGAAACGTAAACTAACCTTCAGAAGTGTTCATGAGAAAGAATTAACTTGAGGAGTCTCATACCGAATGCGTAATATTCTTATCCTTATTATTTATACGTAAATAGAGCCGTTGTTAGGAAACAAATTGTTATTGTAATTGGTGTCCGTTTTTCCAAGTAGTAAAACGCAATCCTTCGTGACTTCCACTAGACAAGCATAAGAAATTATTGTCTACTCTAAGCATATATTTGTGAGATTGGAAGTCAAGCATCATTTAGTGTTGTGTAAACACAAATTCAATTTACCAGCTCCCAATAATAAACGAATCGTTTACTGCAAAGAGAGAGAGAGACAGACAGATAGATAGATAGATAAAGGGAGAGAGAGAGAGAGAGAGAGAGAGAGAGAGAGAGAAACGGGAAAGTGTTTTTTATTCAATGCTTGCGTTTCAGATTGAAGGTTAAGCTCGATTTAAGCTGTCAGATTGACACTAGTTACAATGCGCTTGTGTTAATGCATGCGCAATACGAACTCATTCCTGGGTAGAAAATACCTAGTTTCAAATACTGTCCAAGGAACACCGAATGCGTAAACACTGTACGATCCCATGGCAACCCAATATGCTTCAGATTTGAATAAAAGAACAGAAATACTTCTCAACTGAAAGTACTCAGTTTAGTCAGTCAGTGATTTTTACTGCATGATTCATTTTCATCAATAGAATCCACCAGAACAGCGAATTTAAAACCTCTGACTCCATTCTTTACATCCAAGTTTTGGTTTCATAAATCCAAGCAGTAAGTACAAAGTTGAAAGTAAACAAACATCATACATATATTAATTATTTGTTTTATTTTCGGAGTGATATCGCGATATCATGGCCAAGCAACTTGACTCTTAAAAGTCAAGGTTCTTAGCCATGAAAACCCAGGTGCCTAGCACGAAATGGAAGATAAAAGCTGTATATGATGCTTATAAAATGATTATGTTTTGATTTCTTAGGAATTAAATCTCTAAATACAGTTATATATTTCTATTGTAAAATTCCTATTTAAGTGATAAACGATGTTTGCCGATGCTTTGAACGAATTAAACCGATTAATCTCATCTCCACTTATAACGGATATCAGTCAGAAGGTTACGCTCGTGACTTGCTCTTCAATGCAATAGGTTTCAATCGAATCTGCCGTAAGCAGGGATGTTTGATGTTGTCTTTAGTTAGGAGATGAACTTCATCATTTGATGTGAGACCGCCTTGCCGATTGTTAAAGGCTTGAAGTGTCTTTTGTTTTTAATCCTTGTTCTGTCTCTCTAGAATTTTGGAGTGTTTTAAGAAAAATAAAAAAAAAAAAACTATTTTCTTAAAATGAAAGGGAAAAAACCTACATTCCATATCTCTGTAATTTTCTGAAAAATCGATCTAAAATCTCTTTCACTACATGTTCTGGGGTAGGTACTCTACGAAAACAACTTCAACTTCATTACGGTTGAAACAAAATAAAAAAAAAACGTTTACATGCATTAATGGTATTCGGGCACAATACCGACCTGCGATCGTTAAACAAAACACCAGTTTAAATGTTCCCTGTACAAATATAACAAATAGTAAAGATATGCATGTTTATTTTAGACAATATGCAAATATATCAACCATAAAGCAACACAGCACTTTTGAAAGCGCAATTTAAAAATGCTGACGTCAATGAAAACCTGTGCCTCATTTTGGCAAATGAAAAAGTAAAATGCTTTTTTTGAGTTTTTTTTTTTCAAACTAACATTTTAAGGGAAAACAAAACATTCGTTTTATATATATATATATATATAAACTAAAAATTCCATGCTAGGAAGAAGAATATATATATAAATGAATTTTTAACTTGGGGATATTGTATATTAGGATAACCAAGCAATTTTATAATCTTGGTAATTTTTACTCCTAATCCCAAATATGCAAACAATTAACAGATAAAGAGGGATCACGTGTGTTGTGGTGTTTTTTCCTTTGTCTGTTTTTTTTCTGTTATCAAGTTCATTATTTCTCATGGAAGACGATTTTGTTTGTGGATAGTCATAGCTTTCTTGATATGATTGGTGAGGTTGTTTATTGCCATGTCTATTTCTTCCTTGGCTTTTATATAGGGAACGAACCAATATGTTCTGGTCACACTTTCCTAAGTTTTCCCCAGACTATGGAGGATTGGGGGGGGGGACAGGTGTTCGGTCTTTGTTTCCTAAAGTATTGGTATTTAACGTTGTGTAAGATAGTGATGTCTAGGATGTCGGTTGTGCCTGTTGGGTTGGTTCGGTGGGTCCTGGAAACACTTTTCTAGATTTTGTAATTTGGTAGCTCTTTACTGCATTCTGTTCTACCAGAAGAGGAAGCAACTGCAAGCGGGGTATTCCCTACCATGGAATATTCTCTAGAGGTTTCCTTTTTCTCTCTTTTTGGCCGTTTCCTTTCTCCATTAACGCTGCTGGAAATTATGCTGAAAGTCCAGTGATTTGTATCTAATTTTCTTTTTTTCGACTGAGCTTCTTCATCGTTCATTTCTTGCATCTGTTTAGGTACGCTGATAATATCTTACGAGGCAATCTTCTTTACAATAACTTGGACGATGCTAAAAAGCACACCCTCACTCTAAAAGATCAGACTTGAAAATGGACGCATTTCAGAGCTACCTCAGCAGTTCCTACTGTTAGTTAATCAGACAGTCTGCTCTAGGCGGGAAAATGAGGAGCCAATGAGAAAGCGGTTTCAAGAATTACTCATAAAATGATGACTCACTTGCAACATTATTCCAGACAATTTGTGTGTTGTTGAATTGGAAACTGTCTTAGGTGCGTTATTAAATTTGACAAGAGTTATACGTTTGCTGATACCATTATATGGTATGGTATCAGCAAAAATTCGTTTTAAACCAAAGTGGCTAACAACACATAGAATTGAAAATTCTTACCAGCCAAGCTACAAAATTTCTTCATTACAGGATCCTCAAGTTAGACAACAATATCAAAAATGCACAAACTTAAAAACAGAAACCACACATGAATCAAGTGACATAAACGATGAACGGGAAAATTTGAAACAAATTCTCACAAAAGCAGCAACAGAAACCTTAGGAATAAAGCACAAATGGATTAGAAAAAGAGGACAACGAGACTGGAACAAAGAAATAGAAAATATAATAAAAACGAAAAAAGGACAGTTACTAGAAATGGGTAAATTTCAAAACAATAGAAGCAGAAATAGAGTATAAAAGAAATAGTGCAATTGCAAAACGAGAAGTAAGGAAAAAACATAGAGAAAGATGGAACAATTTCATAACAGAACTAGAAAAGAAATTATTTAACCACACCAAAATCTATAAAGTAATAAAATACACGAATAAAGAAATAAAAGAAAAGATAAAAATACAAACAATAGATTTAAGAAAATGGGTGACCTATTTCCAAAATCTCTGGACAGATGAGAACAATGAAATAAAATTTTATGAGGCAAAGAATGACCTAATAGAAAATATCACAATGTTAGAACTGAAAAATATAATAAAGAAGATTAAAAATAGAAAACACCAGGAGAAGACAATATAAATATAGAACTATACAAAAATGCAGGTGAAAAATTTAATGAAAGACTTCTGAAATTTTTTAACATGGTTTGGATGTCCGGAAAAACCCTTAACTCTTGCAAAAAAGCACTGGTTATCCCAATCTATAAAAAAGGAAATAAAGACAATTGCAATAATTATAGGGGAATTAGCCTGCTGAATACAGGATATAAATGTATGCAGGAATATTAAAAGAGAAACTAAGCAGCATTGTAGAAGACAAATTACTAGAAGAACAAAATGGTTTCCGAAAAGGCCGATCCTGCATAGATCCAATGTTTACTTTAAAATTATTAATAGAAAAGAGAAGAGAATTTCAAAAAAATACACGTGGCCTTTATTGATTATGAAAAAGCCTTTGACAAAATTAGTCGACAAAAATTGTTTAAAATATTAACCACAATCTATTCAAGAAATATATACAGCAAATTAAATAGCAGTTAAATTAGAATACCTCTCAGAATGGAAAGATATATCAAGGAGTACGAAAAGGATGAACCCTCTCACCTTTGCTTTTCAATATATATATAAATGATATATTAATAATCACAATCTGGAAACAGTATAACCCATTTGGTATACAAATGACCCCCCAAATGAAGATAGATACACTACTATTTGCAGATGATCAAATTAGCTACATCAGAAGATGACTTACAAAGATCATTAAAATCATTAAATGATATCTCAAAACAATATAATATGACAGTATCTAAAGAAAAAACAAAAATAATGGCATTCAAAGGAGAAAACCCAATAAGAAGTAAAATAGTGATAGATAATAAAATACTAGAACAAGTAAACACTTTCAGATACTTGGGATGTGATCTATCATACGAAGAAGAAAAAGACATACTCTACTATACGGAAGCGAAACATTGACCATGAAAAGGAAAGATTAAAAACGAATTCAAACAGCATAAATGAAGTTCCTCAGAAAAGCAGCTGGATATACCAAGTGGGACCACAAAACAAATGAAGAAATCTTACAATCCCTGAAAATAAAACCAATTAATTACTACATAAGACAGTATAAACAAAAATGGCTAGAACATTTAAATCGAATGGACAACAGTAGACTAGTAAAAATATTATACAGATACAAAATAAGTGGAAAATGAAGAATCGGAAGACCATGTTTGGTAAATATTATTATACCACCGCCTCGTTTTGTTTGTCTGCAGTGTTTGTGTTGTTGGAAGTGTGCCATTTGGTAGATGGTTACCTCTTCCTTTGTCGTAGATACTACAGTCAGTATTAAAATGTCTTTGTTGTCTACATCTTCCTTCAGATAAGCTTGCAGGGTCAGCCAGTATTTTTGAATGCTTTAGATGCTGATGTGGAGAATAGATAGCTCTTTTTTGGGGTTAGTCAGTTGTTTCCATTCTGTTATTGATTTCAGAATGTGGCTATTATCATGCTCCGGGGTGATTAGATCTGCTTGATGGTCTGCATTCATGTAGGTTGGTGTGCTGTTCCCTTCTTACGAGGCGTCAATATTCCTTTTAATGTAGCAGCCTGCTGAGGTCTTCTATGGATTTTATTTCGATTGGTTTTATGTTTTGTGCCTTTTTAAGAAATAGTTTGCTCTCTTATCCATATAAACTGGTAATTTTGTTCTGTTTTTACTTTCCTTGTTTGGTAGAATAGTTTCTGATAATATGGCGTTAGGTATTCGGACAAGTATATTGGGGTATTGTCATGGTCTCCTTTCAGATTCTTGACTACTGGTTTTTTAATACTGCTAGCTTTTATAAGTGTAGTTTTTGTTGAGCTGTTGGGGAGGCGCACTACGACGGGAGAAGGACGGGTATTATTTTCTCTTTTCCTTTTTTGTGGTAACCGATGACTGACTTGATTCAATGGGAGAGCCCATTTTTTGGCTTAGTTGTATAACAGTGTCTCTTAGATGTTCCGTAGCAATTTCTGGGAGACCACCTACGAAGAGATCATTCTTATACTGCTGTTGGTTTAAGAGATCGTACTGTTGCTTTAGAGTTTAGTTCTTGTCGTAGTTCCGTTGTCTATTTTATTAGATTATGCTGTCTTTTCGTTAGCTCTTTAATGCAGTATTTAATTTCTCTAATGGTCTGTAATACACCTTCTACCGAGTTATTATTAAATTTAATAAATTACCCATATTGGTTGAATTTTTCGGTAATTTGTGCGGTATGTATTTGAAATAGTTCTCCAACAAAATCGATTAAACAGTCTTTTAGGATTTGTAATCTATTTTCAAGAAATGCATTTAAAGTTGGCTCACCTGGGTTTCCATTGTTGTTTTCTTCGTTTTTAATTCCCTCTGCTGTTGATAGCTGTTTACAGCCTGCGGTTGTTTTGTGCATTGGATGTTTCCCGCCTGCGGTCTAAAGCGACATTCCTTCGTTGTCTCTGCAATGGGGACACTTCTACTCGTAACGATTCTTGTTTGATGTTCGCTGCCAAGTGACCTAGGACAATCCCGAACATAGAAAATGCGTGTTTCTCTGGCAGTTCCTACATGTTATGTGGTTTTCTTCCCTGGTTAAGTCTTCTTGGCATTTGTAGCACTTCATATTTCTTGTTTAACGATCTTGCTATAATTTCTAATATGGCGACTTCCTTTCTTCTCTTTTCGCAGTTGACTAACGTAAACTTCAAACTTTGAATACTTATAATTTACTTATTACTTAATAGATACTTACAGTTTTTACGTCAGTATGTTCGTCGAGAAAAACGGAATTCACTGATACACCTTAAATTTTAATTCACAAGAAAAAAATCTACTTTGCAACTTTAAATATGAGAGCATCGAAATAACGTGCTTGCTGCTAAAGCGCCCTCTTTAGCATAATAATAATAACAATAATCATTTTTTTTAACATTTTATTATTTATCAGATAAATTACATACATTATATGAACACAATATGCATAACAAATACTTTCTCGTACATAAAGGTTTTTAAATAATAATAATAACAATAACTGTTTACACGTATATTATTATAATATTCATAATGATGATTATTACAGATGTTTCTTTGCAATTTTACACTCTATGTATATACTATATAAATGGATATAATCACTCTATATTGCATACTTTTGTTACAGTTATTACATACATTACATACATTTGATTACATATGACATATTACTTACATTTGTTTACATATAATACGTGCATTACATGCATTTGGTTACATATGATACATCTCGATGAGAACTAATTGCTCTGCTTTCATCCTCAGAGCTTATATGTAAGCATATCTGAGGATCAGACCAGTTGATTATTATTTATTGGGTTTTTTTTTGCTGTGTTGGGAAGCTATGAAATCTATGATTGGATGGTTATATATTTGTTATGAACTGGTCGAGTCAGTGGATTTCTGAATATCATTAATTTTGTCTTTTCTGAGTTTAGGCGTATGGAGTTTTTCGTGAGCCAGTCTATGATCAGATTTATGTCATGTTGCATATTTGTTTGGGCTATGCTTGTGTTATTTATGGACGGATATTATTGCTGTATCATCTGAATATTGGAATACCTTACCTTTGAGTGGTTGCTGATTAATATCGTGTGTGTAAATGTTGAATAGAGTGGGAGAGAGTACAGCTCCCTACGGTACTCTGCATGCTACTGGTAGCTCTCTGCTTCGGTTTGACCCGATATGAGTGATATGCTTTCTATTTTGAAGGTAGTTTGTAAACCACCCGTGAAGAGACCCGTCTATTCCAAGATGCTTCATCTTTTCTAACAAGGTTTGATGTGTAAGTGTATCGAATGCTTTAGATAGATCAATAAAGACTACCATGGAAATTTTGTTTTTGTCTAAGGCGGTATTAATTACGTCTGTAAAGTCCTCCAAGAGAGATGTTGTTCCCTTATTTTTCTGATAAACCATATTGTGTTTTGGGGTTAATATGCAAGGTCTCAATGTATGCTGTGAGTTTCTTCAGTATGATCCGCTCCATAATTTGATTGATAATTGGAAATGTTGCCATGGGTCTGTAATTGCTGATTAAATTTCTTTTTCCATGTTTGTATATGGGTGTGATTATGGCGGTCTTTAGCATACTTGGTATCGGTCCTGTTTAAATATTTTATTTACTAATTTTACTAGGATAGGACGTAAACTAGTAGCATGTTGCTTTATATCTTTAGGTCTTTTACCATCTCCTGGGACTTTGTTTAGTTTGATTGTATGTATTGCAGAGAGACGTTCTGCTTCTTTTATGGTTGGGAACCATAATGTCTCTTTTGATTGTGGTCCAAGTGGAGGGTCACTTTTTGTGATTGGGGAATATTTCTGTGCAGTTCTTGGATGGAGTCTGCAAATTATTGGTTAAAATCATTTGCTAGTTGCTGGATAGGTATTGCGTCTTTCATGAAACTGTGTTTTATAGTTTCGGAGGCGGAGGTGTTGGGAACACAATCTAGCATCTCATTGATCATATGCTAGGTCATAGATCATATAAGATAACAATTCCTTGTTATCTTATATTCAGTTTTTGAAGCTATTTTATTTGGATATCGCTTTAATTCTTTCCTTAAAGCGTCCTTTCTGTGTATTTCTAGGATTAAGTTTTATGTAATCCAAGGATTTTGTGTTGTTTTTGAACCAATTCTGACTTTCTTTGTAGCTTTCGTATATATTTCCTCCAGTGTGAGTTTAATGTTGTTGTATAAGATATCTGCTGAATCTGATGACAGGTGTACCCAGTCTGTTTTTTTTATTTAGTGGTTGACTATTACACTTTATATAATAATAATAATAATAATAATAATAATAATAATAATAATAATAATAATAATTTTTTATAATAATAATAATAATAATAATAATAATAATAATAATAATTTTTTATAATAATAATAATAATAATTTTTATAATAATAATAATAATAATAATAATAATAATAATAATAATAATAATAATAATAATAATAATAATTTTTATTATTTTTTTTTTTTTTTACATTTTGTTATATCTCAGTATAAGTTACTTACAATAATAATATTTACAGAATTACAATGAGGATTGTACAGAATTTATTTTTTATTTATTTTTTTTTTATGTCTCAGATGAATTGCATACATAGTTGCTGTAGTAATTATATGTATATAATATTTATAACGCATTACAAGTGTGTATAACAGATATTTGCAAGTTAGTAATTTTCTTCCTCGAAGCTTAGCAGAGCTTATCTGAGGAAGATAATAGATGACAGAGGGTGGTGGTTCCACGGTTGTGTTCCTGTAGTGGTCACAAGCCAGGTGTTGATTTTACTGTTTGTTGGTACGTGCTTGAAAGATTTCGACTGCTATTACAGTTTAACTTTTTTTTTTTTGTGCAAATAGGGTTGGATTTGGACATGGTGTGTTTGTTTCTTTGTGTTCTTGTAGTGGTAGTTTTTTGAGAGGAGGGGTTGTCGTAGGTTTGTGTGTGTGTGTGTATGTGTGGTGGGGGAGAGAGAAACAGGAATTGCTCTAATTTTTATTCTCGCTATAATATTTATATAGTGCCTGTTTCAGCTCTCTGTATGTTCCTAGGTTTCTGTTTTCGAACGGCAGTTTGTTTATCATGTCGTAGAAGTTTCGGGTGGCTTTGCTGTTGTGATTGTTGTACTTATATGTTATGTAGTTTGTTGACTGCGGTCTTGTTATTTGATATGTTGTTCTGGTTACTCTATATGTTGGGCTGTAGTAGTGTTTTAACATGACTGTGTAGTGGCGCGTAAGTGTTTCACCTTAGATATTTTGTGTTTTGTCCATGCTTCCTGCATAAGAGTGGGATGTTCCCAGAATATCAGTTTTATCATTTTATCTTGCAACCATTGTAGCCTGTTAAGTCTGTAGTCTGCGCAGAATGCGTATGATGTGATGGCATGTCTTAAAATGTTTTCACATAATGCTTTATAGATTAGTATTTTTATGTGGGTTGGGGCGATGTCTTTTAATCTGTATAGTTTGCTTGCTATTATCCTTAGCTTGGTATGTAGGTACTTTGTATGGCTATTCCAACTTTGATCTGCATCGAAGTGAAGTCCAAGGCAGCGTGTTGTTTTCACTTGTGTGATGGTTGTGATTTTAGGTTCTGCACTTTGTGTATAGGAGGATGAATGTTTGATAGTGAGATATTTAGTTTCTATGGGCACGGTTTGGGGGTTTTTGAATATCATTAGCTTTGTTTTTCCAGGGTTTATATATATGCCGTTTTCAGTTAACCAGTTAGTGATTTGATTGATGTCGTGTTGCATATTTTCGTAAGCGATTTTTGCAGTGTTGTGAATGGATACTATGGCAGTGTCGTCTGCATACTGGAAGATTTTACTTTTTAGGAGGAGTTGGCTTATGTCGTGTGTGTATATGTTAAATAGAATGGGAGATAGGACAGCTCCTTGCGGTACTCCACAGGTTACATGTACCTCTGCTGTGTGCTGATCCTATACGTGTGATGTGCTTTCTGTTTTTCGTGTATGCTTTAAACCACTGGAGTAGGCGACCTCCAATTCCGATATGGGTAAGTTTCGTTAACAAGGTTTTATGTGATAGTGTGTCAAATGCTTTTGTTAGGTCAATGAATACCACTAATGTTATTCTGTTTTTATCCAATGCAGCGTTTATTAGATCTGTGAAATCTTCCAGGAGTGTTGCTGTTCCTTTATTGTTTTGAAAGCCACATTGTGTTTTGGGTATGATTTCAAATTTTTCAACGTATGTGGAGAGTTTCTGATGTACAATGCGCTCCATGATTTGGTTGATTACAGGCAGCGTGGCGATAGGTCTGTAATTACTTATTATGTTTCTTTTTCCCTGTTTGTGTATGGGTGTGATTAATGCAGTCTTCAGTGTTTCAGGTATGTGTCCCGTTTCGAAGATTTTATTTAACAGTTTTTGTATAACTGGAAGTAGGTCGGTTGAGTGTTTCTTGATGTCTTTTGGTCTGATTCTGTCTATCCCCGGTCCTTTGTTAGGATTAATTTGTTGAGTGGGGAACCACATCGACTGGGTTGCTCGTGGACCTAGTGGAGAATGTTCGTATGTGTGAGGAAAGGTTGTTTCTTGTAGCTTTTGGACAGAGTTCACGAAGTGCTGATTAAAGTTGTTTGCCAACTGTTTGAGGGATTTCGGGTCGCAGGCAAAGCTGTGTTTTATTGTTTCTGTGGCAGTGGTTCTGTGTATATTGTCCAGCATTTCATTAATCAGGTGCCAGGTTTCCTTTATGTCGTTCTGGGCTGTTGTTAATTTGTTGCTGTAATAGTTTCTTTTTGCCATTCGAATCTGGGTTGTTAGGAGATTCCGTTTTCTTTTGTATTCAGCTTTTAAAGCGATATTGTTCGGTGACTTCTTAAGTTGTTTCCATAGGGCATCTTTTCTTTGTATGTCTGTTAGTATGTTGTCTGTTATCCATGGATTTTTTTCGTTTGGGGGCGTATTTTTATTTTTGTTAATGCTTTGTTGTATATTTTGTTAAATGCAAGTTTAAGATTATTATATACAGCTTCAGCAGAGTCTAAAGATGCTATCTGCATCCAGTCTGTTTTTCTGATTTCGTCGTTCACTATTGCTTCGTTTACAATGCTATGATACTGTTTTGTAGTCTCAGTGATTTTTATGGGTTCTGGTTCAGTGTGTAACTGCAATGCTGTGAAATAATGGTCTGCTAGTTTGCATGTTATGACGGCTGCTGTGTGGCTGTTTGGAGGGGCCCTTATATTTATATGATCAATGCAGGTTGAGGTTGTTGTGTTTCCAACTATCTCTTCTCGTGTATACGACTGTATGGATGGGGTTATGTTATATGCCGATAATAGGTCTAGGTATTGTTCTGTGTTGTTATTTATGTTCCTAATGTTTATATTAATGTCTCCTATTATTATCAAGTATTTTGAGGTGCCTACTTTCGTGCTGAAAGCCATCTGTTTAGTTCTTCTAGGAATTTTGTGGTGCTTAAGTTGGGTGGTCTGTATATTGCGTTTAATATCAGGGAGTTTTCTTGTTTGATGTTTTTAATTTCGATGCATATCTTTTCTGCGTGTTCTAATTTATAGTTTATTTCTGTTACTTCTAGTTTATGTTTGGTAAATATTATTATAATACCACCGCCTCGTTTTGTTTGTCTGCAGTGTTTGTGTTTTTGGAAGTGTGGCATTTGGTAGGAGGATGCCTCTTCGTTTGTCGTAGATACTTCAGTCAGTATTAAAATGTCTATTTCGTCTATATCTACCTTCAGATAAGCTTGCAGGGTCAGCCAGTATTTTTGAATGCTTCTGATGTTGATGTGGAGAATAGATAGTCCTTTTTTGGGGATGGTCAGTTGTTTCCATTCTGATATTGATTTCAGAATGTGGCAATTATCATGTTCCGGGGTGATTACGTCTGCTTGATGGTGTGCATTCACGTTGGTTGGGGTGCTGGTCCTTCTTTACGAGTTGTCAATATTCCTTTCAATGTGACAGCCTGTTGAGGTAATAATAATAATAATAATAATAATAATAATAATAATAATAATAATAATAATAATAATAATCGCTCATATCGTTCATGATTTTAGGATACAGGAATCTGGGAGAAATTATAATAACTTTTTGTAGCAATCCATGCGATGTTTGCGTTCGTTTTTAGTCTTTTTGAATTTTGGAGCATTGTTTCATCAATATGGAGTTGGTCTTTAGTTCCTCTGCTATATTCAAATGCACATTTTTTCAATCGGATAAATTTTATTATTTTTATAATGGTAAAGTAACGGTATATACAATTCGCTGTGATTGCGATAAACAACATAAACCATATAGTTTCTACCTTTGTCCTTAACTTTCAAAAGATAAATGCATGCTCAGACATTATTCAGTCTTGATTGTGTCCAATAAGTAATAAACAACAAATAATTGCAATAAGTAGTTATACTGTTTGTGCCATTCGACTTAGATTGGTTTCTTTAAGCAAAATTCGTGTAATTTGCTTTGCCAGGTGTCATCCAATTTTTCAATATAAAATTTTCAATTATATATATATATACACACTTAACTTCGGTGAAGGTTTTGTTGCGAATAATATAGTTCTCTTGATCTATAATTTTTTGCCTCTGATAGAGCAGATTCTCGGAATTTTTCCGGTATTGATTCGTAAAAAAACCACTTTATGAGTTCATTGTTTTCTTCCACTTTTCATTTCTCGTTTCGTTCCTTCCAGTAAAATTTTAGCTCCCTGTTCTTGTTTCCCAGCAAAAATTGCTGGGAAACAAGTTCGAATGGCACAAAATGACTCTTGTAGCCCCTTGTCTTGAATCATGCAGCCCAGTATCTGACAATTCCGTTAAGACCCGGGCGTCGAGAATATTGTTCCGTTATGAATTTCTTCTGACTCTTCATGATTAAGACAGGTGTGGAAAACTGTTAGTTTGGCTTAATACAAGTGCCAAATTAGTACAAAGTTTGGCCCGAAGTTTAACTCGACTTCCAGGAGGTCCCGTTCTACGGAATACGTTAGAAGAACAAAAAGGAATAAAATGTAGCGCAACATTGTGAAAAAAATCACAAACATTTCGGTTTGCATTAAATAACTAAAATTATTTTTGAACGATTTTCACATAAAAGAACAAAAATTAACCATTTAAAAATTGTGAGCCTAATTTAAACTTCACTGAAATATTTTAATAATTTAAGGTTATTAAATAAAACCTATGTAGAATAATCGCATGAGTTATGCCTCTCCTTATATATAGGGTGAACACTGTATACGGTTAAAAATATTATAGCATGTTGGCCAATATTTTTTGTGTGAAGTGCTACTTGTTTGGAATGTATCTTGTGGGATATATTAAAATATTTCACCTGATAACACAGAACATATTTTGGAACACCCTATTACTCATTCAACCAGAGAATGCGATCAGATTGCTTGTTTCACAATTCATGAGTTTAAGAAAATTGCAGACTAAATTTATTTTTTTAATACCAAGATGACTTTCGTATTAAATGACTTTTATAAAACTAACCTTGATGATATTGTATCTTGTTTATAAGGTATTGTGAAAAAAAAATGAAAATGATTTTTTTTGAGTGTTTAGAAGTTATAATTTATTCATTTGTTACATTTTGTTTCCTTGCAGATTTTAAGTACATTCGATATGTTAATGGCTACCAATAATGTATTTCTAACAAAGTATCTCTTGATGTATAGTTTTTGTAGACGTTACGTTCATTACATATTTTGCTTTATTAAAAACATTTGATAGTTTACATATTATTAAATTAAAGAGACATCCAATATTCAAAACAATCTCAGAAATTATTCTCAAATGATCTGCTGACAGCACGATTATTTTCTTTAATTTTTAAACTCATTTGTAAACAGCAGTATATTCGGAGGTCGAAATCGCCCACATTTGCAGTCGAAAGACGTAATTCATTTAATCTCACACAGTCTTCATCAGCCAAGGAATCGTGCTCAATGTCATACAAATAAAAACATAGTTGAAAAAAAAATCCTTAAGAATCTCAAAACGCTCCTTGAAAAGTTCGACATTGCTGTACTGATGTTATCCATCTTCTTTTAATCATAATCATATCAATCATGTTTTTGGTTTTCCCATCATTTGATCGCCATGTCCATTTTCTACACTCCTTTTGTTGGAATCTTGTTTTACAGATCATCATCTCGTGGTCCACATCAAATTCTAACATTCATTAATTCATTAACATTCATAAATTTCAACTCGTTCATTTCTTTCTCCGAAACCATATTTTCCCATGACTCTTTCCCAACCATCATTATCTATTCTAACTTTGGCATTCCAATCTCCTTCAATAATTAGCACATCTTGCTTTGATATTGTTTCTATTGTCTCTGTCAGATCTTTGTAGAATAAGTCAATATCCTCATCTGTGCTGTCAGATGTGGGTGAATATATCTGGACTATTGATATGTTGAATGGCTTTGCCTGAATCTTGCTACTATGATTCGTTCATTAACTGGTTTGTAGCCTAACAGTGTCTCTCGAGCTCTTTTGCTAAGAAGGAAGCCAACTCCTGCTTCGTGCATGGTGTCATGTCCTGACCATATTACTTCGCATTCATTGATCCATCCAGATGATGTCTATAATATCTCTGCCAATCCTAATATATCCCACCGATATCTCTTCATTTCCTCACGAAGTAGTTCTAATTTTCCTGACACCAGAGTGTCCGCACATTCCACGTTCCTACTGATAACAGTCTGTTAGTTTCAGTTTCTGTTTCCTTATGGTTGTTATGTTAGCTTATGGTTGATGTTAATGCAGCAATGGTACACGTAACAAGAGACAGTTCTTATGATTTATTTAAATCAGAATATTTGTATTTGTTTTACTTCCTCGTAGTGAAAAAAAAGAATAAAAAATTAGATGCCTGAGCAATTTTTACTTTTCCTTTTAATTTTTATTTACTTAAGTTTTATTTTTCAGTGGTACGAGTATTTCCATATTTGTAGTAAGAAACATATTATACTTATAATTTTTATAACACTATGTGACTAATCTAGCCCCAGTCGTCTTCTTCTTCTCTTGAAGAATTTTCTATATCTGTGTTCCAGATTTTTAATGTTTTTCTTTTTAAAATTTAATTTTATTTCCAAGTACTTGTGAGGTTGCTTTATGGATTTTTTATTAAAGTTTTCATTCTTCTTCTATATCTTCCCTGATTTGTTTTGTTTTCTTTTAGGCAATTGGTTAATCGTGATTGATATAGCATTTTAATGCTTTCTTCTTGTAATAGATATACTTTGAATTCTTGTTCTATTTTTTGTTTTTTCTTACTTCTTTCTCCATTTTGGTAGCATTTCTATTTTAAAGACTACTAAATAATAATCTAAAAAATTTCATTTTCTCTGTCAACATACATCTCTCACATGGGGTTTTGTAGTGCAATTCACACACGTAAATTCAGAATCTGTTTTCCGATTAGAAAGACCTGGTTATGAATCTAATGTAGGATTCAAGGAACCTTTATATGGGCTTTTCATCATTTAGTCAGTCTCCTCAGGAGATGGCAGGATTTTGTTACCGTAAACTCGGTTTTTTTTCCACCTCGAAATCGATAAATTGGCCACACGAACATACGCAGTTAACAGACTTAAACACTCTGGACTCATAGCTTAAGAAGGAAAACACGCTTTAAACTTAAATAATTTCAACTCCTATAAATAATTCGGATGATTTTATTAAATTTAGTAGAGTTTCCGAACAACGGAGCGAAATAAGACAATAGATCCAGGACTGATTTAACAGTATTGCAAAGTAAGTAAATATGCTCTTAGCAACCACAGGCAATGGAGATAGCCATACTTTTCTATATTGAATATACGAAACACACAACAGAATAAAATCTTCCACTTACCTGTTGATGTGGATATAACCTTCGGGACAGCATTATTTTGATGCCGCAGAGAAAACAAAGTATAGCAATTGTGATGAAGCTGGGACACCATGACAGGTACGTACAGTACATTGGTTAAGCTACATGAAAAACATGCGTTTCTAAATATTACTATACGATAAACGGTTTTATTTTATAAACTTTCATAAACCTTAGTACTTATCAGTTCATTGAATGTGGTGACCGAATCTCTTAATGTTAGTTTTAATTTTACTGATATACGGTTAGAGAAGGAACTTGGATTATTTGTTGACTATGCAGAGGAAGATGAATGAATTGGATTTGTAATCTGAAACACCAGAAACAAAGGAAGAGGCTTTACTTTTGGTTGTTTAGCGTTACGAGTGTTATCAAAATAATGGAAACACCTACAACGTTTTTGGAGAAGTTTTGTATTATTAAACTGTAGGCCCACTTTGGGCTATTAGAACACTGAATTCGACGTGGAATAGACTCATACAAGTCATGTACATAAGATAACGGAATTTGGGACCATTTTCCCTGCAAAATATGTCCCAACTGTGCCAGTGATGTTGCAGGCATAAAATGTGATCGAACCTTGGAGAACCAATTGGAGAAATCGCCTTGTCCGTTTCTATACACTCTGATAACACTGGCCAACAAAAAAAATTTTTTTTTTCTTCTGATTATGATCTGACACTTGTTTTTTACTAATTTGGGTGCGCCGATTTCAAATATCAAACCCATTTTTCTCTATCACGTCAGGTTTTCCCTATATGGCATTTTCTTTTTGATAATTTGTAAGTTTTTGATAGTTTTAAGGAAGCAGTACTATTTAGAGGATCAAAAAAATCGATTTTTTAATATTATTTTCTGAAAGTATGTACTTTTAGAAATCTGTTGCTAACTTTTTATCAAGAAATTCGAAACATTCCCGAAGATATAGCCTATAATTCCAAGCGGTGCGCAGATCAGAATCGGAGCGCTCACCGCTCTCGCTTGTTAGTAAACGAATAAATGCGTAAGAACCTGCAACGGCACGTACTGGCGCTTTGAATGCGAGAGAGGCCGATAACTGACCTAATACATTTAGTGATGAAAAGTAGGTAATGACAACCACCTAAAACAAATGAATGCTATATGCGTCATAGCGGAACAAAGAACGACCGAAATCAGTCAATCGTTAATCGATCGTGGAAGTATGATGAGCGCTTATAACGTTTCAATAAAGTCTCTGTTTTTTTGTCTTGTTAATTGCATGTTAGTCGGCAGTGAAAAAAATACATGATGTCTACTATTCAAAAATGTGTCAATAGTGTAGATTCCTTCTGCCACATTTGTGGTAGCTTTACTGTTCCCAGTCAAAGGACAAATATCACTGATTTCGTTAAGAAAGTGTAGTTTGCATACTTTGACGCAAAACCTGCAGATCAGGACAATTCATGGTCCCCAAATAAAGTGTGTAAGTCATGTGTAGAAAATTTACGACAGTGGAGCAAGGGAAAACGCCAAAAATTAGCTTTTGGCATTCCAATGATTTGGCGTGAACCGAAAAATCATGTAGATGATTGCTATTTTTGTTTAGTTCAGACTTCTATTTATAATAAGAAGAATAAGAAAAAATTTTTATCCAAATCTCGACTCAGCAATTCGGCTAGTTGCTCATTCCAATGAAATAGCCATGCCAATTTATAAAGGACTTCCTTTACTTGAGAACGAGCATGATCGAGATATGCCAGATGTTCTTGAGGAGCAAGACCCGGATGTTGATTTAGACAAATGAAAATTTAAATTCTAGTTATAGACCGCAACGTTTTACTCAAGCGGAACTGAATGACTTAGTAAGAGATTTGGACCTATCAAAGGAATCATCGGAATTGTTAGCTTCAAGATTAAATGAAAAAAACTTACTGGAGCAAGATACGAAGATAACTTTTTATCGTAGCATGGAAAGTAATCTTGTACAATATTTTAAACACGAGTGTGGGTTTGTTTACTGTAACAATGTGTCAGGTTTACTAACTGAAATGAGTGTTGTACAATATCATCCAAACGAGTGGCGTTTATTTATCGACAGTTCAAGCAGAAGTCTCAAGTGTGTCTTACTACACAATGGGAATGTATATGGCTCAATTCCTATTGGCTATTCAGACCACTTAAAGGAAACATATGAGGACATTAAAAAGGTTCTGAAGTTATTAAAATATACAGACCATAACTGGATCACCTGTGTGGATCTTAAAAATGGTGAACTTTTTACTTGCCTTTCAAAGAGGATATACCAAGTTTCCGTGTTTTCTATGCTTCTGGGATAGTCGAGCTAGAAACCAACACTAGAGTCAGAAACATTGGCCTTTTAGAATATCCTTAAATATTAGAGAACAGAATGTTATAAATCAACCTTTAATCGACAGAGAAAAAATCATTTTTCCACCTCTACACATCAAACTACTTCTTATGAAAAAATTGAAGCCTATCTATTTGATGGACCACAAATTAGAACTTTAATGAGAGACCCAAATTTCATCAACTCTATGAACGAAATTGAAAAAAAAAGAGGCCTGGACTTCATTTACGATGGTTACGAATAATTTTCTTGGAAACAAAAAGGCGTGCAATTACAAAGATCTAGTGGAAACAATGCTTGAAAATTTCCAGCACCTAGGTTGCAACATAAGCATAAAGCTTCATTTCCTATACAGTCATCTTGATAGATTTCTCGAGAATTTAGGTGCTGTAAGCGATGAACAAGGCGAAAGATTTCATCAAGACTTAAAAACTATGAAAGATCGGTACCAAGGAAGATGGGATTCTCACATGATGGCCGACTACTGTTGGAGTATTCAAAGGAATTGCCAAAACAGAACACACAGCAGAAATTGCTACAAACAAAAATACAAAAATTTATTCCCTGAAACTCATGTGTAAGTAAAATTGTTATTCTTTTATAAATATTCTTGTAATTTTTAATGAATATTATTAAGTAGTTATGTATATAATTATCGGCCTCTCTCGCATTCAAAGCGCCAGTACGTACCGTTGCAGGTTCTTACGCATTTATTCGTTTACTAACAAGCGAGAGCGGTGAGCGCTCCGATTCTGATCTGCGCACCGCTTTGAATAATAGGCTATATCTTCGGGAAGTTTTCGAATTTCTTGATAAAAAGTTAGGAACAGATTTTGAAAAGTATATACTTTCAGAAAATAATATTAAAAATCGATTTTTTTTGATCCTCTAAATAGTACTGCCTCCTTAAAACTATTAAAAACTTACAAATTAGCAAAAAGAAAATGCCATAGAGGGAAAACCTGACGTGATAGAGAAAAATGAGTTTGATATTTGAAATCAGCGCACCCAGATTAGTAAAAAACAAGTCTCATATAAAAGTCAGCAAAAATTGTGTTGGACTGTGTAATCTTTGATACTATGTTTTGTGATACACCTATGATTTCTGTCGTTTTGTTTACGGTAGCTCCTGGAAGCCGCACTTCAATGATCACACTTGTTTCGAGGTCACTAAGGTCTGCCAGTTTGCACACTAACTGCACAACAACAGCTAATTCAACATCGACTATGGCACTGCTATGCTATAGCCGATATCGTACTACACCGTCACATGACGTTGTCTCTGTGTGTATGATTGTTCTTGTTATCTGTGATTGCTTCTGTATAGTGTATTATTAGAAATGAAAATAAGGATGTTTGAAGAGGGTATACAACAGCACAACAGACAGAGGGAACGTAAACAGAGTATATACTGTATATTTTTACTCTATCTCGTATTTCGTTTAAGTGTTTCTTCACAAAAATTTCCTTTTAATTTCAATAAAACTGTTCCAAATAATCACATTTTAAGAAATTTAAACAAGGGAAGTATTTTTTACTTACTTGCACATTTCGGTTTTTTGAAATGTTTTGAACGTGCACATCTCTATCATTGGTTGTTTCTGATGGCCAATCATTTCCATGTCCTTCCTTGACGATTTTGTTGCAAACTCATCCGTCAAGGAGGTGTTATGTGCCATCTGTAATATAAAATTGAAGACTTAGGTCATTGCATTGATATAAATGTAACGTGTAATAGAAAATTTTAAATCTAACAAGGTCAACGAAACGTTCGTATTTAAACAGCATTTTTTCCAAATTTCCCATTTATGGGAAAACCATAAAAAGCCGTTTCATTTTCACAATGAACACTAAACTCGAAAATCAAAAGAATGTTTATACCTGCTAGATAAGATTTTTGCGTTTATTTTTCTCTGACTATTATCAGCGGTGAAGTACACGATTATTAGTTTGAACGTGCAAAACTTAGGTGGAAGTCAACTCCACCTCCAAACAAAATATGTGTTATAAAACTTGATTCTTTAATAAACAAAAATAAATAAACAGAAATATGCGTTTGTTTCCCTGCATGCAAAGTCCTGACTGACTGCCAGATAACAAAAGAAATATTTTCTCAAACAAATTCCGTATCACGTTCTGTAGTGAGTGCATTTGAATTATACAAGAGGCACACTTGTCAAGGTATGCTTAGTTCTGCTGGATGGCAGTGGATGGTGTTGGTGTAGGTGAATGTGGTTGATGAATTGCTGGAGACGGAGAGTTGTAGAGTAGGTTCCCTCCCTCGATGAGTCTTTAGACTCCCTGGAGGTGTTATGTAATAATAATAATAATAATAATAATAATAATAATAATAATAATAATTAAAAAAATGGGTCACCTCTAAGGACTTCAAGGACTGATCACGAGAGAGCACTCTACTCCACCATATATAACTCACCATCCCCATACTTAATTCTCCAATGTTTGGGATAATAAACCAAAAAAACGCATCTTTAAAAATTCTCGATTCTATGCACAAGAGGACATCCCGTTGATACATGAACTCCCCTCTACAGACCCGCTGGGATGTTCTTTTTCTTGTAATGATGGCAAAGTTCAGCAGAGTAGTAATGATATAAGTTGTCAGCATTTCTTCGCTTCGAACTGCTATTGTAGTACAATTGATATTTCCTTTCTAAATTCTCTGGTTTAGAATGAAATATCACCAGAACAAATAAACAAAAACAATGTCATTCCGTGAAAATATCTCAGTCGCAAGTAAAAAGTCAAAAAGTCATCACTAATAAAATCAACAAAATGATTTTAAATCTTAAGTTTATTTACTGCTTACCCATTCAAAATCTACTTCAGATTCCAAAGAACTATAATTTCATTCTCTTCCTAGGCCTCCCCGTTTTATTACGTCAAAATCTTCCATCTTCCCCTCGCTTGTATGTGTCCTCACCTATTCTTATGAAGTTCTTTAAATATTTTTTTATTCATTGCACTTATTGCATTTCATTTTCCATTTCGTCATGTCGTATTTTACAATTTTCTTAATTCCTTTAAGTGTTTTATTTTAGTTCTTCTAGTATTCTATTTGCATCCTTCTTTTTCTCTCTGTCCAACTTCCTCAAACCATATAATATTGTTGATATTGCTGACTTCATAAATTTTTAATTTTATTTCCTTTCCAGTTTAAGCTGTCGTTGTTCGTCTTATAACCACAATGTCTTGAATATAATGTATGACCTAAATAACTAATAACTCTGATCCAAATCAAATGTTATATCATATCATCCTAAATATTAAAAATGTGTTACTTGTTCTAGAGTTTGGTTTTCAAGTACTATTTTAGTTAACCATATTTAATTAACTCCGAGATAACGTCACGTGTTTCAGTTGCTTTTTTGTTGTAGATAAAGCTTCTTCCGATGCTGCCACTGCAATAAATTTATTCACATTTTCATATTCATATTTTTCATACTCTTTAGTAGTTTAGGATTATGCGAAATTTTGTTGTTCTGTCCATTCTTCTTTGGAGATTTCTGATTCACCTTTTCTGATTTACTCCAATGTTTATCAAACCATGTAAATGGTTTTCAGATTAATAAATTTGTCTCGAGAATTATGGTGAGCTTTCCTTACAATATTTCACAATATTTCTTTTAGTCTTGGAAATATCTAGTGATCCTGATGTTTGTTTCCAGTACAATATGTACATCTTTTTTTTTTGTTTTTCTTCTAAAGCTGCTATTATTTCACTATTCGATATGTTTAGTTCGTTTTTCTGTTTTTATTTTAATGATTTGCTTATGTTTATCCATTCTCCTTTTCTGTCTGAATAAACGGAAATGTGAGATGAGTACTGAATCAATTGGCTTTCATTCAGATTTCGAATAGCGTCTTATTGCAGTCGATAAGTTTTGTAGTTTCTTTCTTTCTTTTTACAAATTTATTGTGACTTTTACATCCCTTACTCGTGAAGATATCTTTTTTTTGTTATTTCTTTTTGCCACATTGACGTTTCTTGACTTTTTCTGACACGTTGACTTTCGTACCGAACATGGTTTTTGGGAGTGACGTCTCTGCTACAAGATAAGACATAAAGTAGAAACTCCCTTTTCATGCAGAATCAGTAAGACGATCACAAACATTCATGCCCCTGGAACTCGAACCCACAGCCAGTTGGCTGCAGACCGTATGCTTTACCGATGATCGTCACTATTTCCTAATTTCTAAGATCAGCACTTAATATCGTTACCGAGAGAGGTGAATCATATTTCTTTTCTCAAAATGTCACTCTGTTGCGAGTCAATCAAAGATTAACAAGTAAAGAATTTCAATAAACTTAAATTGTCCAGAATATTTTATAACGTAATATCAGTGTCAAAGACAATAACGGTTAAAGATAAAAACCTTTCGTTAAACTTTTATCCTATTTATAATGTATTAATTTAGGTCAGCACTGTATAGATTTGAAGAGTCGTCTGTGTCTGTGGTGTAATTACATACCATCACTATTTGACTATTTACCATGGCATTATGAAGCATAATGATTCATTGGCACTTTAATTAAATGCCTTATGATAATACAAGTATATGGTGTGCCTTCTTACCATCTGGTTTGCTGTGCAGAACGAAGGTACTAGTACGCATGAAGAATCCGACATGGAATATTTCTGATTACATACATCAGGATGTCTGGTACAGTATTCGGATCTTCTAATTCTGTAACAGAAAAGGGTGTAAAAATATAACTTTTATTTTAATTCTTTTTGATGTGTTCTAAATTTATTAGATCATAATTAATGAAAAAACCTAGAAGAAGAAACATTCTATTTATAATAACTTGTGACAGATCTATCGTCCGGTTTTAACGTACATTCTAGAAATGGAAGAAGTATTTTGTCTCAGCATGGTAGCTCTCATATACATAAAAAGGAAACGTATATTATGCTGTCAGGAAATCGCTGTTGTCGTTTTTGTGGTTTGGAAAATTATAGCACAGGAACCAAGGCCATAAGGCCAATTTATAATGTCTATTAATTGTATTTGTTCTACTGTCTGACTGTGTCTGTTTAGTATGATGAAATCATAGAGTTTCCGGAAGGAAAATTCATGCTACTGCCATGGTAACTCACCTTCACTCAAAAAGCCTTTATCAAGGTTGGGTCGGTAACTCAAGGCCAAATTACCACTTTAAATGTTCCTCGTATTGAATAAAGGAGGGAATATCCGAAGTAGAATATCAGAGTAAGCTTTGTGAAATAGAATATAATGCTAATTCTATTAGAAATATAAATGAAACCACACTAGACAATTAGCAAATGATGATAAACAAACCACAGTCTGAAAGCTAATTGAAGACATTTAAATTATGTTCAGTGATAGTTTTTATATCATTAAAATGACTACCATAATAAAATAAAATACAAAGATCAAGAAGCGACAGTAGTAACGAAGTTTGTGTAAATATTATTTTTACACGACGCCTCCATGGAGTATCAGAACTTATCGCCAGATGCCACTGTACACGACGCAGTGTAGAGTGGCTTCCACACACGCTGTGATTTACCATGCAGTACATCATGTGCTATTACCAATACAAAGTATTTTTATCCATTATTTCGTTAATTATTGTATGTCTCTGGCCTGTTTATCTCTTTTGAGGAAAGAAAAACGGTATTGCCTCCATATGAGACGCACCTTCAATTGAAAAGATTTTCTCGTCACGACAAGAGTCGAACCCAGGTAGTTTTCTGTTCGAATGATGAATGACAGAACTGATTTTTACTAATTTTCTGGGTTCATACAAGGAAAGAGATATGAGAATTTTATTTAAAATATTGATTTTCAAGAATATTAATTGGTTGGAACATAGTTCATTAGGGGTTGAAAATGACAGCATTGACAGCGTTCGGGATTTTCATTTTTTGCTTTTGAAGGCTTTGTCATTCACGTAAAAAACAATCTCTTTCGAAGCACGATATAATAGAAGCGATTGGGTTGTATTAATTTCTGATTTCCTCTAAAGAATATACATAAAATGATTTGAAATATAGGAAAATGAAATTAGTGATGAAATACTAGAAAATGATGTATGAACTTGTATTAAAATATATAATATGTAATGATAATAATCATAGCCGTAGCATTAATGTTAAATTACGTGTCTACTGATGTGGTGAATGTTAATTAGAATTAATTAGCTAATTTGCGCTTTACTAGAGAAAAATTAGACAAGAATTCAATATGATTTACCATATGTGTATTGTAAGAAAACATCTGCTCATTATGCAGTATTTTCGATATATTTGTTGAAAATTACATCTTAATTCTCTGTATTCCAAGTTTATTATGATATTTTCCACAAATAAACCACAAACACTCCCTTAAATATCCTCACTTGTGTGTGAGTGCAAATGATTTAACATTTCAAACAATAATGTTAATAATGACGCTGTCGTGAATTATCTTTTATAAAAGTAGCACGAGTTTAGTAAAATTCAGACTCATCTAAAATGCTTTCAATGTTTCCAGTAGTTCTTTTCCAAGTTTCATGAAGCAGGAAAAGTCGAAGCCTCTTTTCTTTTGTTCCAACTGGAATATATTCCAGCTAAAATGTTTTGCTTCCATTTCCTCTTGTTTTGTCTTCGTGTGTATGTTCATCTCTGTACACCTCCCATGCATTTCTCTCTGTCTCTCATTATAATGGTTTTGGTTTTGATGCATTATGTAGAGTGGGTAGGAAACAGAATGAAAGCCGCATTCAGGGTGAAGGTTTTTGTAGATGTAAATTGTGTATTTAATAATAGATTAATCTGTTTTCTGCCTAGCGTCTCTATAAAATATTAAGGAAGGACACGTGAACATAATCTACAATTTCAACTGTCCCGTTGAATTAATGTAACATTTCTCTATTTTGTCATTTATACACAAAACTGATAAAAATCTATTTGTATTCATGAATAAAGAGCATGAATAAAACGTAAAATTAGACATTTCAAAATTAAGAACACACACACACACACACACACACACACACACACACACACACACACACACACACACACACACACACACACACACACACAATAAACAGAGAAGTGATCATTTTGAGAAAAACACTAGAACAGTCATGAAACAAGAAAACTTTATGAATAAATTGGAAAAAAAAGACATGACTTCAATAGAGAATATAGAAAATAATCAATACTGAATGTATAAGAATATGTCTTTGTATGTGTGTTTGCATTTGATCTCAGGATGATATTTTCTAAAGAGAGCACTTCAACATTACTATTTGTATAAAATGGTATTCGTTAATTCAATATTATTAAATTAATATTTCCATGAAACAAGACTCATCAATGCCTTATAATGATGCACAGATAAATACGCAATTTTCAAACTCTTCAAACTTATATTAACTTATATCCCAAAACTCACACGTTTGAATTGCACACTGTGATGGCAGGTAGTTCAACCTTGGTGGGTTTCATGAGCGATATGCTGAGTACAGTAGGATACAGCAAATATACCTTCAAAAAGCATATAAACTGATAAAGAAAACCTGCAATGCAAGCTAAGCAAAATATTCTTTTGAAGAGCTTCTTTGGGTCTCTTGGAATGCAGTTCATCTTCTTTGCAAAAAGTCTGAAAGAAGAAACTTATTATTATTATAAAGTTGGTATTTAACAAAGGTTTCACAACTATACTAAATCAGTCATCTATACATTATTATTATTATTATTATTATTATCATTATTATTATTATTATTATTATTTTATAATAATCTTATAAAGGTAATATAATATTAGATAGATTATAAGTATTATTTTATAATACTATCACTTTATTAGAAGACACAACCGATGCCATAAACAAAGCCATCGATAAAAACAATACGCTCTCCTTATACGTATTGACTTTAATGCTTTCGATACACTTGAACATGGCATACTACTAACTAAACTATACTCAGTCGAAATAAGAGGAACGCTGCATGCCTGGTTCAGGAACCATCTCTCAAACAGAACACAAGTGATAAAAATAGGCACATATTACAACCGGGGTATACAAATAAAGCACGAAGTCCCACAAGGCGCCATATTATCACCCACTCTGTTCAACATATACATTAAGGTTCATAACCTGGCCGCATGAAGTCAAATATTTCAGTAGTCTGATGACATCGTGCTACTGGTAGTCCATACAGACAACAACACGGCTCTCTGCAAAGCACAACAAGATCTAAATGAAATCACAACATACTTCTACCAAAACGCAATTCTAATCAACAGCACCAAAACACAGATGTTGATAATACACAACCCAATAATCATTTGCCCAGCACCACTATCTATCGCTACACTGTCATACATACCGCTGTATTAACAACAAAAATATCTGCCAATGTCCCGAAATCAAACCCGTAACACAAGTAAAATACCTCGTTTATTATGTCTGTTAATCTCATGTAATTTCTGGCTGTGTCCGATCTGTGGGATGAAATGATGTGCAAAACACTGCTGAGCGTGACACATCAGTAATGACATAAAGTATAATATAATCAGAATGGCACAATACTCATATTATCATTTCATTTTTATACATATAAAGAAAAATATTCTAATACAACTGCCCGATTGACAAAGTGGGTAGAGTATTTGCTCTTCATCCAAAAGGTTGCTGGTCCGTATTTTGAGCTATTGCTTCTTCTTTTTTTTTTTATTAATTTCTGTAAAGTTTCACATATAATATCTATTTAACCACGCTACCGACCAGGACGTATATATACGTCCAAGTTACTATGGATGCGAAGTGCATATTAAAATTGTAATACCATTCATATTACATTGAAATATATGATGGATACGAAGGGTATGATGATGCATATTTGATCCATAATGGCCGGTAATGTTAAGTAAAGATTTTGCTTTGGCACGTTATACAGACTTTAAATATAATTACTTCACACTGAATTGAAAATAAGTAGTCAACACAAACCTACTTAATGAAGAATCCAAATTAGAATTGAGACATCAAGAAACGTAAACTAACCTTCAGAAATGTTCCTGAGAAAGAATTAACTTGAGGAGTCTCATACCGAATGCGTAATATTCTTATCTTTATTATTTATTTGTAAATGGAGCTGTTGTTAGGAAACAAATTGTTATTGTGATCTGTGTCTGTTTTTCCAAGTAGCAAAACGCAACCTTTCGTGACTTCCACTTGACAAGGATAAGAAATTACTGTCTACTCTAAGCATATATTTGTGAGATTGGAAGTCAAGCATCATTTAGTGTTGTGTAAACACAAATTCAATTTACCAGCTCCCAATAATAAACGAATTGTTTACTGCAGAGAGAGAGAGAGAGAGAGAAACGGGAAAGTGTTTTTTTATTCAATGTTTACGTTTCAGATTGAAGGTTAAGCTCGATTTAAGCTGTCAGATCTACACTAGTTACAATGCGCTTGTGTTAATGCATGCGCAATACGAACTCATTCCTTGGTAGAAAATACCTAGTTTCAAATACTGTCCAAGGAACACGGAATGCGTAAACACTGTACGATCCCATGGCAACCCAACATGCCTCAGATTTGAATAAAAGAATAGAAATACTTCTCAACTGAAAGTACTCTAGTTAGTCAGTGATTTTTACTGCATGGTTTTCTTTCATCAATAGAATCCATCAGAACAGCGATTTTAAAACACGTGACTCCATTCTTTAGATACAAGTTTTGATTTCATAAATCCATGCAGTAAGCACAAAGTTGAAAGTAAACAAACATCGTACATATATTAATTACTTGTTTTGTTTTCGGTGTGATATCGCGATATCATGGCCAAGCAACTCGACTCTTAGAAGTTATGTTGCTTGGCCATGATGACCCAGGTGCCTAGCACGAAATGCAAGATAAAAGCTGCATGTGAAACTTATAAAATGATTATTTTTTTGATTTCTTAAGAATTAATTCTCTAAATACAGTTATATATCTTTATTGTAAAATTCCTATTTTAAGTGATAAACGATGTTTGCCGATGCTTTGAACGAATTAAACCGATTAATCTCCACTTATAATGGATATCAGTGAGAAGCTTACGCTCGTGACTTGGTCTTCAATCCAATAGGTTTCAATCGAATCTGCCGCAAGCAGGGATGTTTGATGTTGTCTTTAGTTAGGAGATGAACTTCATCATTTGATGTGAGACCGCTTTCCCGATTGTTAAAGGCTGGAAGTGTTTTTTTTTTAATCCTTGTTCTGTCTCTCTAGATTTTTGGAGTATTTAAAAAAAAATAAAAAAAACACTATTTTCTTAAAATGAAAGGGAAAAAAGTCTACATTCCATATCTCTGTAATTTTCTGAAAAATCGACTAAAATCTATTTTACTACATGTTCTCTCAGGTAGGTACTCTACGAAAACAACTTCAACTTCATTATGGTTGAAACAAAATAAAAAAAAAAACGTTTACATGCATTAATGGTGCTCGGGCACGATACAGACCTGCGATCGTTAAACAAAACACCAGATTAAATGTTCTCTGTGCAAATATAACAAATAGTAAAGATCTACAAGTTTATTTTAGACAATATGCAGATATATTAACCATAAATCAACACAGAAGCACTTTTGAAAGCGCAATTTAAAAATGCTGACGTCAATGAAAACCTGTGCCTCATTTTGGCAAATGAAAAAGTAAAATGCTTTTTTTGAGTTTTTTTTTTTTTTGAAACTAACATTTTAAGGGAAAATAGAACATTCGTTTATATATATATATATATATAAACTAAAAATTTCATGTTCTAAAAATTTCAAATTTTCATGTATATATTCTTCTTCCTAACATGGAATTTAGGCCAAATGGCCTGTTCCGGTCTCATTCCATCTCTTTCTTGGTCTTCCGATTCTTCTTTTCCCACTTATTTTGTATCTGTATAATATTTTTGGTAGTCTGCTGTTGCCCATTCGATTTAATGTTCTATCCATTTTTGTTTATACTGTCTTATGTAGTAATTAATTGGTTTTATTTTCAGGGATTGTAAGATTTCTTCATTTGTTTTGTGGTCCCACTTGGTATATCCAACTGTCTTTCTGAGGAACTTCATTTCTGCTGTTTGAATTCGTTTTTCATCTTTCCTTTTAATGGTCCATATTTCACTTCCGTATAGTAGAGTTGATTTTGACAAGAAATAGTCTGATTCTAGTGTGTTTTTGTACTACGGGTGGCATATATATATTATTTATTATGCCACTTAGACAAAGTTTGTTATTTTAGTGTTTATGTCTTTTTCTTCTTCCTGTGATAGATCACATACGAAAAGATCTGAAAATGTTTACTTATTCTAATATTTTATTATCTATCACTATTTTACTTCTCATTGGGTTTTCTCCTTTCAGTGCCATTATGTTTGTTTTTTCTTTAGATATTGTCATATTATATTGCTTTGAGATATCATTTAATGATTTTAATGATCTTTGTAAGCCATCTTCTGATGTAGCTAATACTATATGTTCATCTGCAAATAGTAGTGTATCCATCTTCATTTGCGAGGTCATTTTGCTGATGTTTAGGTTCTCGTATTGTTTTTCTAGGTTTCTTGCTATGGCTTCTACTTTGTCGGAGTCTGTGTCGGCGTCCCTCCCTCCCTCCCCCCCCCTCTTCAAGTAGAACAACACTAGGTGTTGTTCTACTTGAAGAAGGGGGGGGGACGGATTTGCTCTTGTTTCTGAGGTTATTTAGGAATTTCCACACAGAACGATCAGCTGTGGAAAAACAAATGTGAGCTTCTTTTTCCCATTGTTGATTTCTGTGGTTCTGGAGAGCTTCTCGGACTGATTTGTTTAGTTTGTTGAGGAGTGCTTTGTTTTGGGGAGCACGTGTGTGCTTCCCAAGACAAAGAGGGAGCACGTGTGTTGTGGTGTCTTTTCTTTGTCTGTTTGTTTTCTGTTATCAAGTTCATTATTTCTCATGGAAGACGATTTTGTTTGTGGATAGTCATAGCTTTCTTGATTTGGTTGGTAAGATTGTTTATTGCCATGTCTATTTCTTCCTTGGCTTTTATGTACGGAACGAACCAATATGTTCTGATCGCATTTTCCTAAGTTTTTTCCAGACTATGGAGGATTGGGGAGCGGGAATGTGGTCGGTCTTTGTTTTCTAAATAAAGTAGAATTGAGTTGTGATCTGATGATAATTCGTTCAGTGCTTGGAGGCTGTATTGGTATTTAATGTTGTGTAAGATAGTGATGTCTAGGATGTCGGCTGTGCCTGTTGGGTTGGTTCGGTGGGTCCTGTTACGACGGCGTTATTTAGTTCTGTGTAGCGGAAGAGGATACGGCCATTTTTGTTTGTGTTTCTGATGTTCCAGGAAGACTGTTTTAAGTTTAAGTCCCCAGAGACAATGATGGATTCATTTACGCCGAGAACAGCATCCAAGTCGGAAAATAGCAGGGTCTTTGCGGGGAGTTGTAGGAGGCGTACATTTTAAGTCTTCCAGTTGAATTTGTGTGGACTTCGACCAGTGAGCTCTAGTTGGTGGTTGGAGGGTTGGGTATTCCGTTGTGCCTGATGTATTTTTTTGATGAATATGGCTGTTCCACCACCTCTGTAGTCCAGTCGGCTGTTTCTGTACAGTGTGTAGCCTCTTAGTTTTGGATTGTCTGCAAGTCTTAGATGCGCTTCGTTGATTTAGGATGATATCAGGGTTGTGTCTGTTAGAGAATTTTTGAAGCTCCAGTGTTTTTTAGTCGGTTGGCATTCCAAGCGACGATCTGTAGTGAGTCTGGGAGTAGTCTAATTTTGTTTATTAACAAGCGCTGATAAGATGGTCTATGTTTCTTGTAGGAATCTTTTTGTGGAGTTTGGTGAAGGGTTTGACTTACTGAAGTCTTGGAGCATGTTTGCCAATGAGACTGTAATGATTGCCATCTTGTTTGGGTGAGGTTCGCCCTGTTGGACATCTTTTAATAGGAGGGCTACTTCGGGTTGTGTCCTGTTTTGACGGTGGCTTTCTGGACTTTTGGTGTTTTCCGTTTGTGGAAGCTGATGTTTTGTTGTCTTTTGTTGTGTGTCAGGCAACTGGGGAGCCGCCGTCTGTGATGCCTGTGGGCAGGTTTGAGAGGTGATATGTTTTCTTTTATTGTCTGTTCTGTTTTTTGGGTAGTGACTGCAGCCTCTGTAGTTTGCATGGTGGGGTCCCCCTCCCCCAGTTCGCACATTTTGCTGGTGTGGTCCTTAGTTTTCAGCAGGTTGCTGTGTTTTCTGTGTTTTCAAGCCATTCTGCTGACCTTGACAGGTGGGAGATCGTGCAGGTGGAGGTCTTGGGATATTTCATCTGCGGTGATGTTTTCTGTTACTCCCCTGAGCACAACGTTTAGGTTTTTCTCTAACTTAGGCGAGAAAGTATGATACTTGATGACTAAGTCGTCCATGGGTTTTGTGAGATGTCTGTAATCCCTGACTGTGGTAAGCTGAATTTTGACTCTGTCGTCCACATTCGTTGCCCATGAATAAGCTATTTGTTGCTTTTGCATGATGGACCTTAGGCCATCCATCTATTGTTTTCCAGTAGTACAACTGGCTGGACGTTTTCGTTGTTTGGTTGGAGGGTTCAGTGTTGGGTCGTCTTCTATATATATATATGACAGAATGATCATTGACTCGGTTAACATACATAGTTTTATGAAAAAAATTGAATGACTAGAACCGAGACTTAATTAAAAAGGTTTTAATATAAACACACTTCTAGTTTCGGGCTGTAACAGCCTTCTTCAGGTGACATTATAAAAGAAAAAACACTAAACATTGAGGGTTAAAAGACTATGAACAAAATCGACAGTCTTTATACATAATTAGCATGAAAACGTTGTAGTTGTATTTGAAGCTGTTCTTTCATTTGTTGCATTGTTGGGAGAGTGCGTGCTTGCTGCATCACGTGAACGCCAGTACATGATTACAGCTGAATGACTATCTGGGAGGTTGTAGCTTAAGTTGTTATTTAGATGAACAGGATTGAAGATGATTTCTCTCGATTCCACAATTTTTCTCTCTATTTCGTCACTGCAACGGAAGATATTTGTAGATTTTTCCCAGCAGACTTTGTGACTTTGGTTATCATCATTAGGATTAGCCGAGAAAAGGATATGACTTGATAATGCACTTGCTCGCTGTCTTTTGAAAGTAATGTCTCTCATGTGTTCTTCCATACGCATTTCGACAGATTTGTCTGTCTGCCCGAAATAAGGAATATCGCAATCACATAATATTTTATATACGCCAGGGTATTTGAGTTGATGATGACAAGGTTTTGGGTGGCTAATTAAGGAACGGATCTTTGGAAGTGGAGTGAACAAGGTTCTGATATTGTATTTTTTTAGAACTTTAGCTAATTTATGTGAAACAGTACTTATGTAAGGCATAGATAGAACACCCCATTACGCCCAATTGTAGAAGGTATCGATTCTCCTACATACAATCTTTCAAATACCTTGCCAAATACCTCAAAAGTGTTTCAGGGAAATCACCATCCTTTATCAAGAACACTACAGAATTTGTTAAATACATCAAGGATATTACAGTTGATGAAAATGACATCATGGCTAGCTTGGACATAACTTCTTTGTTCACTAATGTCCCAACAGATGAAGTTCTAACATTACTCAAGGACAAGTTATCCAAAAAATGTTAGCCTTGCTTACACATTGCATCAGGTCCGGTTACTTCAAATTTCAAGATAATATATATATACAAACAAAATCATAGACTGGCTATGGGTAATCCTTTATCTCCGGTTCTTGCAAATATTTACTTAGAAGATTTTGAAACCAAGGCTATCTCTTCCTTTATTTTAACACCTAAAGTTTGGAAACGTTATGTTGATGATGTCTTCATTGTTTGGAGTCATGGACATGAATCCCTTATGGTTTTCCTCGAACATCTCAATAGCCGACATCAAAGTATTAAGTTTACTGCTGAGCTTGAAACGGATAATTCCTTGCCTTTTCTTGATGTCAAACTGACTCGCTCTTCTGGTAAACTAAAAATATCGATATATAGAAAACCCACAAATATAAACAGATATCTGCACAGTAAGTCCCATCACTTCCCTTCTCATAAGCTTGGAATAATTTCCACCTTGGGACATAGAGCCCGTTCTCTTCTTGATGATCCAAATGAACTGCTTACAGAAATAAACCATCTGAAAACTTCTTTCGACATTAATGGATATTCCAAGAAAATCATTAACAAATTCCTTCTTAATCCTCCTAGACATCACTCAGAAGAAACAAATAGATTCAAAGCCAATATATCTATTCCTTACATAAGTACTGTTTCACATAAATTAGCAAACGTCCTAAGAAAATACAATATCAGAACCTTGTTCACTCCACTTCCAAAGATCCGTTCCTTAATTAGCCACCCAAAACCTTGTCATCATCAACTCAAATACCCTGGCGTATATAAAATATTATGTGAGTGCAATATTCCTTATTTCGGGCAGACAGACAAATCTGTCGAAATGCGTATGGAAGAACACATAAGAGACATTACTTTCAAAAGACAGCGAGCAAGTGCATTATCAAGTCATATCCTTTTCTCGGCTAATCCTAATGATGATAACCAAAGTCACAAAGTCTGCTGGGAAAAATCTACAAACATCTTCCGTTGCAGTGACGAAATAGAGAGAAAAATTGTGGAATCGAGAGAAATCATCTTCAATCCTGTTCATCTAAATAACAACTTAAGCTACAACCTCCCAGATAGTCATTCAGCTGTAATCATGTTCTGGCGTTCACGTGATGCAGCAAGCACACACTCTCCCAACAATGCAACAAATGAAAGAACAGCTTCAAATACAACTACAACGTTTTCATGCTAATTATGTATAAAGACTGTCGATGTTGTTCATAGTCTCTTAACCCTCAATGTTTAGTGTTTTTTCTTTTATAATGTCACGTGAAGAAGGCTGTTACAGGCCGAAACTAGAAGTGTGTTTATATTAAAACCTTTTTAATTAAGTCTCGGTTCTAGTCATTCAATTTTTTTCATAAAAAAAAATATATATATATATATATATATATATGTATAAAGACTGTCGATGTTGTTCATAGTCTCTTAACCCTCAATGTTTAGTGTTTTTTCTTTTATAATGTCACGTGAAGAAGGCTGTTACAGGCCGAAACTAGAAGTGTGTTTATATTAAAACCTTTTTAATTAAGTCTCGGTTCTAGTCATTCAATTTTTTTCATAAAAAAAAATATATATATATATATATATATATATATATATAAGGATATATAATTTGATATATATATATATATATATATATATATATATATTATATATTATATATTATATATATATATATATATATATATATATATATTATATATTATATATTATATATATATATATATATATATATATATATATATATATATATATATATATATATATTATATATATTATATATATATTATATATTATATATTAGGATAACCAAGCAATTTTATATGCTTGGTTATTTTAGCACCCAAGTATGCAAACAATTAAGTTTGCGCCTGAAACAAAGTTCAAGTCTAAAGATGGTACAACACCAGGGCAACTCATTGTAAAGGTGGGTAAAGCTTTGATCACTATTCTTAGTATTTTCCCATAATGTAAAGCACATCTCACTATAAGATGTATACTGCAATGCATTATGGGTGGGGTCACTACCCAGACCGGTTTCAACCTTTTTTGAGGTCTCCTCAGTGAGTAGCTAGACCCTAAATACCAAGGTTTTAGTAATTCAAAGCCTTATCAACTTTACCTATATAAGTTGCAACAAGGTGTATTAAGTTTTAATAAAAATCTCTGGAGGAGATATTGATGGGAATAAATTTTTAACTTGGGTATATTGTATATTAGGATAACCAACCAATTTTATATGCTTGGTTATTTTAGCACCTAATCCCAAGTATGCAAACAATTAAGTTTGCGCCTGAAACAAAGTTCAAGTCTAAAGATGGTACAACACCAGGGCAACTCATTGAACTTGAACTTTGTTTCAGGCGCAAACTTAATTGTTTGCATACTTGGGATTAGGTGCTAAAATAACCAAGCATATAAAATTGGTTGGTTATCCTAATATACAATATACCCAAGTTAAAAATTTATTCCCATATATATATACAGTATATATATATATATATATATATATATATATATATATAAAAGCAACAGTTAATAGTAGTGATAATATATTACAAAGGAAATGTATATCATTAGCATTTAATAATGCTTAAACAGAATTAACCTAATATAGTCTATATGCTTAAACAGAAAGTTAGGGAAAAGGTGTAATTTATTTTTGAAATATATATTTAATATTACCCCTTTAAATCAAAAGGAATATTGCTAGTTTTATTTCTTTAAGTTTAAGACAAATGTCGATATGGATTTCTAACCCTGCATATTTCAAGGGAACGTTTATTTAGCGCTACGATTGCAATCTATGGCCTCCTTCTTGTTAAGTATTCTGCAATTGAGCAGGTTCTTCTTTTATTAGCAGAAACTTTCCTTCAACTCTCTTCTGTTCTGAGCCTTCTCTTTCAAGGTTGTTTACCTGTCTCCATTCAGCATGTCATCTAGCATTGTTTTCCTTACTCTTCCTCTGAGTCTTTTTCCGTCTATTTTTTCTTCGATGGCATCTCTGATGATTCCATTCCCTCCAGTTTCCGTTGCTTCTTTTTATCCTCCTTAACAGGCTTCTTTCTTCTTCTGCTATTTTTAAGATCTCTTCATTAGTTACCTTATCTGTACATTTGATTTTTTCCATCCTTCTGTAAATCAACATCTCAAAGCTTTCCAAAATCTCACTTTCTTCTCTCTTTAATGTCCAAGTTTCAGCTGCATAGAGAACAACACTCCACGCATAACATTTTATTAGTCTTTTGTTTAGGTTTCTATCCAATTTACTTCTGAATAAATTCCATTTTCTATTAAAGGCATCTCTTCCCATTACTCCTCTTGCTTTTATATCACTTTTACATCTTTCATCACTGCTAATAGCACGTCCTAGATATTTAAATTTCTTCACTTGATTCAATATTTCCCCATTGACTATGTTATATTAAAATGTGCTATATACGACACAACTGATATTAATATTTTCTACGAGTTCTGGAGATTTTCTTTGTTCTAATAGGTTGAGAGAAATTTGTTATCTGCTCCTTATGATACTGAATGCATCGATTACAGTTCTTCCTTCAACAGAACAATTTTTACACAAGCGGTAAATATATCTTTTTGGTATTTTAAGTTTGCTACATTAAATATTTCATTGCATTACTGTAAAAATAGATGTGTTGATCAGTTGGTTTCGAATACCTGCACGGTGAAATGTTGGTCTATGCGTAAGCGTAAATCAGAAAGGGAGTTAAGCGGATTCAAAAGGACTTTTTTATGTTAATTGTTATGCTCAGTCAAGTCATTTTTCGTTCATAATAAGAAGAAAAATTTGATCTTCAAGTATTTTAACAGTTTTCAATGTTTCAAATAATTTGTATTCTACATACCTTAGTCGATGCCATTTAATTCTACTTTAAATTTTATTTTGGCTAGTTTCAGTTCCTGACAAACTCTGATAAGGCAAACATTTGTTGTATTTTCAGATGTGTGTTGATGATTGTAAGCGAATTCGATCCCTGAAATTATGTAGATGTGTTGATCGTTCTATTTCTATATACCTCACGGACGATGAATATTGTCCCCACGGTATGTTCGGAACCATAGTTCGTTAAAAATTTCATTTTATGTTTATAATAACTATAATTGAATGCAATAAGAAACAGAAGGATGAAGAAGGATCAAAAGGCCTTCTTCTTCAACAGAAGAAGACTGTTAAATTGCACAGTGATATAATTTTAGAATTATATCCTTGTATTATATGGGATTTCAATAAAACCTTGTTGGACCTATTGAGAGTTAACATCTAAATTGCAGAAGTATATAATTTTAGAAGTAGTTTGGAAGAAGTAAAAAACCGTATAAAATTTAACGCTAATAATGCTTGACCTTGTGTTGGAAATTTTCAAAATGAATTATTTTTCCAAAGACTTACTCTCAATAGTTCCGGCAACGTCTTATTGAAATCCCACCTCAATGTATTTCAAGTTTCCATTCTTAACATATGACAGTCCTTTATTTATTCTGAGTTCATAGTAAGAAAAAAAAAGAATTTTGAAGTCTATCGTTTTATGGTATTAGCATATCCTAATTCGTAATTTTCTTTATTTATTACTTTAATTTAGTTTAGTTAATATTTAGCAACGCACTTAATGAAATGTGTTTTAATGTTTCAACTTTAATTCGATTTCAGGTACGATTTGTCTCTTCAATGAAATCCATCGTTTATGCGCAAGCAGTTGCCAACAGCCATCTCGGTAAGTGATTCTCACTAGTGCTTCTGCAAAAGTGTTCGGAGCAATTTTATTCTCTTTTCCATTGATTAAGATAAATATTTTTGATTGAAATCTCAATTTAATCTTCAATCCCTAACGATATTTTTCATCATCCAAACAGCAAGTACATTTATTTGGAGTAAAAGGTACAAATTATCTTTAATTTGTAACTTTTACTGTGTTTCATCATCTCTACAGACAAAAAAAAAACTTATCCTTAGAAGGATACAACAGAGCAATGACAAATCCGCCGCATTGAAATTCCAATTCCCTTGTCAGAGGACTTAGCTAGTCTTGAACAGACGAGAAATCGATGGATTGATTGCAAGGACTCGCAGAGAAGACGGGGAGCCTTATGCGGGGATGGTGCAGAACATTAGTAGAGTGGAAGTGACGGAGACCATAAAGAGGATGAAGAATGGCAAATCGGTGGAGCTACATCTGGTATTTAGTGATCTAGAGATAAGCGTATGATAGAGTGCCAAGGCAAGAAGTCTAGAGGTGTATGAGGGAGAAGAAGGTACCGGAGAAATATGTCAGGCTTGTGCAGGAGATGTACAGAAATGTGAAGAGAAGAGTTCGGACCTGCCTGGGAGAGATAGAAAGTTTTTCCATGACATTTGGCTTGCATCAAGGGTCAGCACTAAGTCCGTTCCTGATTAATATTGTGATGAAGGTGGTGACGGAGGAGGTGAGAGAAGATGCGCCTTGGATGATGTTGTATGCAGATGACATCCAACGGTGTGCAGAATTAAGAGAAGAAGTGGCAGTTAAACTGGAAAGTTGGAGGAAAGTCCTGGAAGACAGAGGTATGAGAATGAGCAGAAGTAAGACAGAGTATATGTGTTGAAAAGAGGATGGCAGCCAGGAGACAGATCTGGAGCTGGAAGGAAATGTCATCAGGAAGGTCAGTGACTTTAGATACTTAGGTTCAACAATGAAAGTGGATGGTGAGACTGAGAAGGAAGTGGGATGCAGGACACAAGCAGGATGGAGGAACTGGAGAGAGGTGGCTGTAGTGTCATGCGATAAGAGGGTGCCGATCAATCTAAAAGGCAAAATCCACAGGACAGTAATGAGACCAGCTATGACATATGCTATGGAAACTGTGGCCCTGAGGAAAAATAACATCAGCAGGATGGAGGTAGCTGAGATGAGAATGCTTAGGTGGATGGACGGTGTGACCAGAAAGGATCGTCTGAGAAATGACTATGTAAGAGAAATGGTAAAAGTTACGAACTTAGGAGAAAAGATACAGGAGGGAAGGTTGAGATCATGCGATGAGGAGGGAGGAAGAGTATGTGGGAAGAAAGGGCATGCAGATGGATGCGCAGGGGAAGAGGAAGCGCGGGCGGCCAAAGAAGAGATGAAGGGAGATAGCTGAGGAGGATTTGAGGATGAAGAACTTGGATGTGGATACAGTCCAAGACAGGAGGATGTGGAGGAGACTCACTATAACCGGCCACCCTACTTAAGTGGGTAAAGCTGAAGAAGAAGAAGAAGATGGACTGTATTTCATCACCATGAAAAGAAACCTAAAATAAATGACTGACAATCGTATTAATAGACTCATGTGCATTGCAATGACATTCTCTTCTAACTTTATTAGACATCTGGAGGTCACCAGCCTCTAGCTTTCTCTCTCTCTCTCTCTCTCTTTCTCTCTCTTTCTAAACATCTACGATTAATAAATTTCTTTCTTGACTTGTATATTATTAAATAATAAAAGTTTTAAAAATCACACACTTCAGCATTTATCATTTTTCTCTCATTTTCTCTCATTATTACAAGTGACAAATATTCGCTTCTCGTTTTTCGCCTTCTTCAGTGTGCTGACTATACCTTATTTCTTAGTTGCAGTTAAATGTTTTATTGATATTTTTAGCAATGCTGTTTTTATAAAATTATTAAATTAAATGACATTATTTGTTCGCATTATTTTAATTGTCATTTTTGTTTAAAATTTAGCTCCGTACCTTATGACTTTAAAGTAATAACAAGCTCAACGAAAGCCTCCGTGGTAAGAAATAACATTTTCTTAAAATTATGCCTTAGTTTTGTTTCATTTATCAGATTACATTGGTGTCATTAAACATGAAATAGTAAATACCTTTATATCAAGACTCTACATTATATATATTCTATATAAAAGAACTTTCAAGATTATTGATAATTTTTAAATTATTTCATTTATAGTTGCGACGTCAAACCACGCTTAATGAACTTCAGATTTTAAGACCGTAAGTATTTTGAAGTTTATGTACGTACTCAGTTCTCTATATTTTGTATTTATACCATATTAATACTCTCTATATCTCGTGTAGACAGAATTCTTTACACGAGATAGGGACAACTTAGGTGTTGATTCATATTCTGCCACAATATTTGATGTGTGAATGTATTCGAGTTCTGAGTTGGCTTAGTATTCTCAATTTTGCTCTGTATGTTTTGAGTAGCTTCTCATCTCCTAGATTTTAGCTATTACGTCAATTATCATTAAAATACTGAATATAAAGTGGAATATTGAATATTTAGTTTTACTAAAAATTGTAAAACCCTAGGTTGAAGATAATTTTCATTTCCAGTGTAATACCATCACATGAAAAGAGTCAACATTCCTTGTATTATTTAGTTATTTTAAGTTATGAATTTGCTAACGTATAATTCTAGTCTAACACAACTTCTGAATTAGAAATATTAAATACACTCTTATTATAAAGACAGTTATTTTGGCGTGTCATCATTAACGTGCAAAGACAAGGGCAGACGTAAAATTCATTACCACTATTAAATTTATTATAAGTTGCAATTCGAACGGAAGAAGTACTCTTAGATACCTTCAATGAATCTAAAGATGAGTGTTATTTAGAGCGCCTACCTTTCAAGTTCAGAGAATATCTGTCCCGCAGGATCAGATCAGGACAATAACTAAAGATTCATAAATATAATGCTTTATATCTCTTATATTTTACTATCTTAAATATATTTGGAAACGTAACGATAGGCACCCTGTATCTTTAGTTTCCTTAAAGGCCTCTTAAATATACATTTATCGTGTGTAGTAATGTTTCGCTTCTTTTTTAAGTACACATGATTATATTTACTTTTATTTAAGTACATTAGTTCCAAAAAGAGATAATCCTTGTTTGAATATCTTTAAGTTTTAATTTTCTGATTACAGGAATGCTACTGCAAAGATATAAATCTCATTTAAAAACGCTGAAGTCATCCTATATTTGTATCACCCAAAATATCCCGCAGGTTAAATCTCAAATTTGAATCTGTAACAACTTGCAATATTTCTTTCTGTTTCCTAAATTGAGAGCCTGATATTTATCTCCTGTTAGCCAAAATATTGTTTCTTTTTCCAATAATATTTCGCTTTATACTTTTAGCATTAATTCTTCTTACCATAGCCTCTTGCATCAAAGGAGTGACGAGCTGGGTGCACTAATTCGTCTTAAGCTTTTCATTAGGGGGGGGGGGACTCAACCCGTCCTATGGTAGGAAGGAGGGATAGGTGGGATAGGGAAATCCTCTGCGAGTATATCTGCATACAAGAATGCTGCATTGAGGATGTGATATCCTCATTTAGAAACAGAGCTCATCTATGGTTCCAACAAGGTTCTAAAAAATATTTCAAACGATTCCTCGTCTTTTTAATTCTGAATATAGCAACGTAGAGCGACACCCGTACACAGTTGAAATTCATAAAGTTGACCATTGATGTATTTATTTAGGTAAATTTATTTCTGTTAGATATTAAATTGTCAGTTTTATGAATGATTAATATGGGACTTGAGCAATATTTTTACAATCTATATTGCTTAGAATTGTAGGTAGACTCCTTGGTATGAGGCTTATTGAATTTGCGTCCATCCGAGATGGCACCTAAGACAGAAATAACCACAGAAAAACAGAGGTAAACATGTAAAAACGTGGCTTGTACATGGAAATATTAAGACATTTAGCTTCTCGTAATACATAATACCAGTTAGAATTTTGAAGGTTCTCGTTGTTTGAAAGCGAGAATATTGTATTATTCATACTGGTTTATATAAATGAATTTTGGAAGCAGCGATAAAAAAGAAATCAGTATTTGTTTTATTAGTAGTATATGTGGCATTACCATATGTGTATGTTTTTCAATATCATTAAAGAGCATACCGTCTCTCTCTCTCTTTCTCTCTCTCTCTCTCTCTCTCTCTCTCTCTCTCTCTCACAAACACACACACATACACTGCTTAGTAATGGTATCCTTTGTTGTATTATTTTCTTTCAGGACGTCGAACTCCTCAGCTATCTGGGCGGATACGTTGGAATATGGCTTGGAGCGTCTTTGATTACCATCTATGGAATAGCAGAATCCGTTCTCCTCCATATATGGAGCAGCAAGCAGACCAAAAAGAAAACATTGTTCAAAATAAGACCATCTCACCAGAGGTATATTTAATTTACATTATTTAAGACTAAATAACTTCACAATTTAAACCAAACAGCACTTGAACATTCACGTGTTTAAAACTGTTTCTGTAATTTAAACACATTTTGGGACTTTACATTGTATTGAGTAATTCACTGACGCATTCATTAGAGTAGAAATAAGTAATTTCAATATTCACTGCCGATGATGTAATAATGCTTCTGTAGAAGTATCTCAATGGAAAGAATTGATGTCTTAATTACTACGCTTTACTAATATTATTATTAAAATGGAGCATAATAAATACATACTAACTAAACAAATAAATCAACTGATTCTAAACAATTACTAAGCACTAAATCCTTAGAGTTTTCACCGCGATTGAGAGTTAACGAAATTGAATCATGCAAGAAGTTGTGCATGATTGTCTTAGTATTGCATTACTTGAAAGCTTCGCAAAGGTCTGGTTGGTTTTGAACTGCTGTATAGTAAAATCCCAGAATCCCTTCTTGGGTTCAGACTTGAAGCAAATATATTGAACCTTTCATAGGTTTCTAAATGGTAATTAGGAAACAAAATAATCTCAGACTTCCGCGTAAAAACAATTATTAATCTTTAACACCCTGCAAGTACAAAGGTTAAACTTGAACATTTTTTCAAAAGATTAAAACATTAAACGTTTTTTTCATAATCTGTGACTCTTATTATATGTTTATGATTTGGTAAGCTCTCTAATATCTTCGAAAATAAGATATGCGCTTATTCTTCTTTTTCTTAATAAGATTTTACTGTCAATCTTCATATACTTCACTGTTTCACGTAATTTTCAATTGTCATAAGCTTGGAATTTTTGAATGTTTTTTTTCGAAATAGAAAAATCATTAAGTAAGCCGAAAATATAAAACAATTTTTAATCATGGACGTGAAAAGAAATCTATACTCGAGTTTGCGTTTGGTTTAATTTTTAATGAGTATTATTATTATTATTATTATTATTATTATTATTACATCACACCTCCAGAGAGTCCAAAGTCTCATCGAGGGAGGGCATCTACTCTACAACTCTATGTCTCACTACTCCACCAACCTTCATCAGCTAACACCAACGCCATCTAGCGCTACCTACCACCACTAGTACTTTCCTATATTCCTATAAAAATAACTTTTACTCAGTCTCTGTTTCTTCTGCTAACAAAGAAGTTTCCAGAGTTTTCGACTGCACCATATACTGAAAAAATAACTGAATCGAGTATGGAAGTTATCTTAGAGATCATAGTATGGCACGTTTTCGCAATAGCATTGATGTCAATGCAACTGTTGAGCTAGCACGTGATAATGTTTTCGAAAAGAAATTCGGCCGTGTTATTGAAACTATTATAGCTAAAATACCTAATTCTAATATTTTAGAGTTCATTGTGTTTCGGGCTGGGAATTCTTGAAAAGCTTATAATCCATCTGCATTATACGTTTTAAGCTCTTCCTCGGTCTTCAAAGCCACAGTTTTGTAGTTGGTTGCACTACCTACAAATGCAACTCCATTATTGTTCCTGTCATTATTAAAACGGTTTGTTTCCTTGTATACAAAACTATACAAGATCCCATATATATATATATATATATATATATATTTTTTTTTTTAATTCATTTTTACTCGGTTGGAATATTATAAAAAAGGTTTAATGACTATTACCATCACAATCAAAGAAGTATATAAAAAATTATATACTTCAAATTCGTTTGTTTGAGTTCCAAACAAACGAATACTACGCGCTGTCGCGAGTGCGCCAGTACTGAACAGAAGCAACGTGTGCGTCAGAGAGATTGTAACTCAGGCTGTTGTTGATATGAGAGAAATCTAGAGAAATTTCCCTAGATTCAATAAACTTTCTTTCTAGTTCATCCTAGCACACATGGATATTAGTAGTTTGAGTCCAGTTTACAATGTGCTGGCGGCCTTCGTCTGAGTTAGCTGAAAAGAGAACGTGGCTAGAGAGAACGCTAGCTGTAGTCCTGTTATAGGAGATATCTCTACGGTGTTCATCCAAACTTAGAAGGATGGATTTAGCAGTCTGTCCATAGTATGGCTTTCCGCAATCACATAAAATCTTGTACACTCCTGGAAACTGAGTAGGAAGATGTTTCTGTTTATGTTTGCTAAGTAATGAACGAAGTTTTGGAAGTGTAGTGAAGCACGTTTTGAAGTTGAATTTCTTGAGAATATTTGCCAGTTTTAGTGAAAGAGAGCTGATGTAAGGCAAGGAGATGAAGGCTCTTTCACCAAAACTGGCAAAGATTCTCAAGAAATTCAACTTCAAAACGTGCTTCACTACGCTTCCAAAACTTCGTTCATTACTTAGCAAACATAAACAGAAACATCTTCCTACTCAGTTTCCAGGAGTATACAAGAGTTTATGTGATTGCGGAAAGCCATACTATGGACAGACTGCTAAATCCATCCTTCTAAGTTTGGATGAACACCGTAGAGATATCTCCTATAACAGGACTAGAGCTAGCGCTCTCTCTAGCCACGTTCTCTTTTCAGCTAACTCAGACGAAGGCCGCCAGCACATTGTAAACTGGACTCAAACTACTAATATCCATGTGTGCTAGGATGAACTAGAAAGAAAGTTTATTGAATCTAGGGAAATTTCTCTAGATTTCTCTCATATCAACAACAGCCTGAGTTACAATCTCTCTGACGCACACGTTGCTTCTGTTCAGTACTGGCGCACTCGCGACAGCGCGTAGTATTCGTTTGTTTGGAACTCATACTTGCATTTTTTTTCAAACACGCTACTGTTTTTTATACTTGTTCTGTTAGTACAATTTTAAGTCTCTGTAATTTTTTATATACTTCTTTGATTGTGATACCTGAGGATATTCATGTAACGAAACTAGTAAACTAGTAGTATCTTTTTAAATATATCTTGTCATCTTTTCTCTCGGTAATAGTCATTAAACCTTTTATATATATATATATATATATATATATATATATATCAAACGAAGGAAAATATTCCTCTATCCAGGTGCATAGCGACCAGTCGGTTTCTTAACGAACTTCTTGTCCACATCTTTGGAAGGTGATTTCCGAAAACATTCATTTCATTAAATGTCATTAACTATTTTGCATTTATCATTCTCTTTGTATAATAAAATACATTGTATTGTATTAAACAGTTCTCGCCTATTTCAATAAACTAAAATGAATTTTACCCCTTAAATCATTTCAAGAGCAAAATACATTCACAAGTCATTTTTGGTTTCCTTACAGTGCACACTTCTCAGCCTATCGATAGCTATACATGTTAGCTATCACCATATCAAAGCGTTGGGTAAAGACTGATGTTAAAACGTATTCGGTGTAAGGATGTTTTTATTTATGCAAGAATCTATCTCGTGCAATTAAATGACCTAAGAAATGAATCTAGAAAATGCAATGGACATAAAAATTAAATTTGGATCTCAAGTTCGGTTCGTTTTGTATGGGTGACAGGTAGTATAACCGATTCATAGGAATATGTTGCAGTTTCACAAATATCGTAGATTCCATTCTTTTGTTTATCGAAAAGACACTCTTTAGTTTATACCTCAAGAAGTACAGCTGCACTCTGTTAATGTAAAACGTACCGAGCAAAAGGAGTAACTGGAAATACAAATAATATTACTACTTTGACAAAATTTTAAAAGTCTTCTAAAACATTTTGAAAAGTGAAAAGGAAGACTCTTGAGATATATTCGCATGAAGTGAGGTAAAACTAAAGTTATTCCTTTAGTTTGGTCATTTTTTCTCTAAGACTGAACAAATTATACTAATTATCGTAGATGTTATTGCTTTTTCGCAGTAAGGATTCAGATTACGGAATGGGCTGTGAAGAGAGTATTTATACTATGAAAGCCATCACATTACGATATAATTTTTGTGAAAGTTTTATGTTTGTTTTGGATTATTTCCTATTAATACGTTCTTACCCGAGAGCTATCATTATTCTATTGTATGAGCTATATCAAGAGCCGATGATGAAGGAAGTCTGAGGGAGTTTTCGAGGTTAAAGCAGTAGCAAATTTCTGGCCATTTTAAGTAGAAATCCACAATTCAATTCCACCACTGTATTTCTCGAAGCCATCGTCTGTTGCCTGTTAATTGATTTTGTAATGTTCTAGAATGTTACTACGGTTGCCATTTTTCTATTTTGCCATAGCGTTTACTTTAAAAGTAAAAGGAGAAATGTTTTAGATTTATCTCTGTTAATGTAAACTCACACATTTATTTATTACATACTTCGTATGCCAGTTATTATTGGTTTGCTCTGGGATTGTTTTTTTTTTATCACGATGATGTTGTTTCTTTCAACAATTCTGTTTGTGATGATGGGATTTGGTTGTTATGAACACGGAATTTTAATCAAGTTATATTTGACATTAGATATAATTGACATTATATAGATGGTCTGGCTGAAATAAATTAAAACAGAAGTAATCTTTCGAATAATATGAAATAAAAATGTCATTTGTATTCACAATATTGACAAAATAATTCCACCTAAATGAACACATTCGTTCAAACTCATAATAGCAGTTACATGAAAGAACAATTACAAAAACAACCAAAGGGAAAGGTACCATGCGTTATTCAAAATTTTTTGAATTTAAATTTTCTAAAATTTAAAAGCACAAATAAACACTCTTTCCTAAAATTAATAATCCTGTCGAGAAAAAAACAATTTCATAACAAATTAGCAACCACTAAACAACAATTAAAGTGGGGCTACTTCACTGCATAACTCTTGAGACTTACACAAAAGTATCTTTCGGTTTTAATCATCTTCTATTGATAATCTACAATTGTTTTTCCGAAACACGAAGAGATTCATGGGAAATCTACAACTCGAAAAACACAAACAACCACTTCATATCTGCACCCATTACATTTGTATGGAAGTTTCACATTATCCTCCTCTCAACTCAATAAAATATTTAAAACGGTCTGTGGGGGAACCCGGAAGGTGGCTATAAAAAGAGAACATAATTATTCAACTTCAACCTCGGCACAGTGTTTCGTAAATCCCTAACTCCGTAATGTTAAGATTATATCTTCATTCAGATAAATTATGATTTTTCAGGATGCACATATGTGATGTATAAGGATGTGTACAAACCACTATAACTCTAAATCAAAGCAGCGAAATTTTCTTCTGAAGTTGAACTGCGTACGTTAGTTCCGAAAGAAGAATGTATTTATACATTGAATTCATCAATGGCATCAATATTTGTAAAGATAAAACTGCTTGCCCTTAATTGTACATTTTAAAACTATCCCAGCATTGCCGTAGTTCTAAATGATACGTAATTGTAACCTTTATGATGATGATGAACTGGGGGATGATGATTTCACCATCATCATCATTCCTGCCATGTATCCTGAGGGGTTGTATATAGGATATTTTGATGGCACAATAGTAAAAAGTTACATCATTACTAACCCCCTGAAGACAATCTTACTCCAAATTAAGCTGATATCTGTCAATATTGCAATATTATCAAGTCTTACATTTCTGTCTTCTAAGGCACATTTTACTGTATCAATCCATCTAGATCCTGGTCTTCCTCTGGATCTTTTTCTTGTGATTCTGGCAAAGAACACTTGTTTTAATTAAATCAGTAGAATAGTTTTGTGATTGTGAAATGCCCAGTAATTCAAACCAGCACAGATTAAACAGAAAGACACATTCACAGCTGGATTTCCATCACCTCATTAAGAGCTTCATTCCGAATTCCTGTCTTGAATATATTCGGTTAATTTTACGACAATTTTATGTAGGTCCCGCCAATGAAAATATGTTAGTCTTTGGTATAGGGACATTAGTACTGTGCTCTAGAGGTCTAACATGGAATCTTTTCAAATCAATTCAGGTCTTCGTAAGAGGTTTGGCGGTCTTCGATCTGTTGAAGAAATTCATCAACAACATAATGACATCCCCACAAAACGTCCACCTACACAGCATAATTCGAACCCGCAGTCTGCTCGTAGGAGAGCGAGTGTGGCATCCATTCAGTTAATCTGGCAGGCACAATTAACTAAACGAATTTCCGTGTTTCAATTTTCGTAGCTGTTGCTATTATTAATGGCGAATTTTCTTGAACAGAAAATGTCGTAGACACCGGAATGTAAATAAATAATTTAGTAGCTAAAATCAGTTATTTACAACCGACGTTTCGCTAGCTTAAGATAGCATTATCAAAGGCAGTTTAACACTACATCCTCACTGAAGACACAAACTAAAATAGACTCTATAACAAAGGCATTCGTGTGCATATAAGGCGAGAGTGGCGCTCGTCGTGGTGATTACTAGTGCCAATTCTGGTAAGTAGACAGGTGAGTTAAAATCTATTTAAAACCATACCGTCCGTTCTGCTGTTGTCAGCTGGATAGTTTAGAACTGTACCGCGTACAGGAAAAGTCTCTCCGATTTAAGCTGGGATTTGTAAAATAGCCTCGCTTCATTCCATCTTATGAAGTGGTTTTTCTCTATGGCATGTTAAGATAGTCACTTTTTGGTTCTCCATTCTAGATGGATTTTTATATTATTTTTTCTTGACAAAAGCAGTTCGTGCTGACTGTCCGAAATATTGAATTACATACAGTAAGAGGATGCTGCAGAGAACTGGGAAGAAGGAGGGTCTAGGCGATCTTTGATTTCTCTTAGGCAGGTAGAAGTGTTGTTTAGAGACTCGTATACAGTCGCCACTATCGCTCTACATACACGTGACCTTTCTTGTTATCCAAGCCGTTACAGTCGGTGTTTCACTGACTATTAAATTGCCTCTGATAATGATAGCTTAGTTAGTGAAACGTTGGCTATAAATGATTACTTTTAACTGATAAATTATTTATTTACATTCCAGTGTCTACGAAGGTTTCTGTTCCAGCACCTTCCACATTAATAATTCAAATAAAGTTATTTAAAACTTCTCATCGACCTCAGGATCTAATTAGTAGGATTCACTAATTAGAAAATAATTGATCTCATAATCCTAATCTAATCTTTACTACTATTGTTCCCATGCATATTTCATTCACCAGATGCAAAATCTTATTTATTACAAGAATCTGCATGCTGTGATGAATCTCCTTCTTAAAATGTGTGTATAAGTTTATGAGATTTCAAATAATATTTGTTTAATGTTTTAAATGTTTCAAGTGAAATGGCAGTCTTTTCGCGGATCAAAGTAAAACTTGTACTTACGCTTAAATCATAAAACACACCTGACGATTTATTCTGTCCATTAATATACGAATTGATTAAATTATCCAGGAAAGAACTTTTGTTAGGGGAATTGTTAAAGTATAGAGACAGATCAGTTTTCATTATTCTCTCGAAGATACGCACCTTGTAATTATATTAGTTTAACCATTATTCAGCGATCGATATTAGGTTTATTTGGGATTTTTATAGCTGCTGGATCACAATGTCTGACACACACTTGGAAATCAGTTTCCGTGTGAGGCTGCTTTTCAATCTGTCGCAAGGGAAGGAAAATAAATCTGTGAGTGCATCGGCGGTTAACCAGGGTTACTCTGCGTTGACATCAACACATCAACTTTCAGGACCACATAAAATGACGTTTATTGTAATGCAAAAAAAATGAAATTTCTTCCTGTAGACGAGAATCATGGTCTGACCTAAAGGAAGAAATTTCAGATCCATAAAGAAACCAATCATCATTTTTTTTCAAAACCAAAGTACCACTAAAACGTGTTGAAATCACTCAACATGAAGAACTCATGTTGCTCTCCGTCAATTCACCCGTTTCACAATGCGATTAAGGGGACACTATGCTTGCAGTTAAGATCAATCTGCCTACCACTGAGTAGAGGTTTTACTTTGTCCTCTTTTCAGGTAAGACAGACCAGTAGAAATTGGGAATATCTTATATGATTGCCGATTTAATACTCTTTGTAGTTTCCCTAAGTCATGCTTAATGCTATCCCCCCGATATTTTAGATCAATCTTCGTGTAACAAGAAAAGCTTTTTGTCTCAGATAAAAGCATGGTTTCAATAGAAGGTCAGTTCAGTTGCGGTGATTTTATTTGTATAGTCTACACTAGATATCTATTTATTTATGTAAAATACAATGTAGAATCCGTTTATTAATTTCATTTATATAATATACAATTAATCTCATCAACTTGCACTATGCAGTTACAACGGGGTATGGTGCACAGTTCCATATTTCAAACGATCGATAGATTCCTCTTAATTTGGGTATGTTAATGTTTACATATCAGTTTTCATTAAGGAATAAATGCCTTGTATTTGTTTCTTGACGGAGGACTTATGCTGTGTACATTAAAAGAATGAACCACAGATGATATTCGTACATTAATTTATGGACATAACATAAAGTTGAAATCAGCGTTATTCAATACATTGAAACGCTGAAATTAACAAAGTTTCCTGCAAATATCACATTTTTTTTTTTAAAAAACTTAATTCCAATTTAAGATAAATGTTGGACAGTTGTGTCATGAAGAATTACGATCGTTATTATAAATTCTATCTTAAAAGAATATGTCATTCATCGACAATTCGACAGAAAATCTAATAATTTCCAGCCTTGTAGACCGCAATGGAACCCTAAAATTTATGATATATTATAGCTATACCATCTGAAGAAAGGCTAGTGAATATTAGAGTCACGTATCCAACTAGAGGAACTTTTTTAAGCCTTTCTTCAGTCATTGGAAGAATTAGTTTAACTTTGATCTAAACATCGGTTTTTTATCTCACAGTTCCAAAACAATCGACCATAGAATTCACACTATTTCCAATATGATATATATTTGTTAGGATTAGGGAATGGGAGCACTTGTTTGTCGTAATCTTGGTAGATTTACAGCTTCGAGCTCACTATCAGTAATGGCCGAAGAATGAAGAATGATTCTTCGCCTGTCTTAGAAACTCTTTAGGAATAAAATACATTAGATGGTTTATATTTATTTGTTTATTTAAATAAATACACGACAACATAAATTAATTTCGATATGTATAAGTTTTAAAGCAATTATTATATTAGAAGTTGGAAAAGAAATATTCGTTTATAATCTGAAATCTTTAAATTAATAGCGAATTGCTATGATTTTTTCGGTTGGTCTCACTTTCAGACTTCTTCTCTTCTTTTGCTCTTTGTTTTTCAAAATGAGAAGAAATAAGGATTCTGCTATTTCATAGATTGTAATCAAAGACGCTCCAAGCCATATTCCAATGTAACCACCCACATAACTGAATAACTCCACGACCTGTTCAAACAAAATATTAGATGTATATACTTAGCATTAAGCTTAAACAAAAACAAAAAAACAATGGATCAAATGAATTGCTTTGCAAGAAGTTTGATCCGTTTGATGCAAATAAATTATTGACAGAAAATGAGAATGTAACTTTTTGTTGTTTCCAGATACAAATTACGCTTACATGATAGTAATTATAAAATATCTTCAGCCTTATTAAACCATATTTATATGGATTTCTAACTGTTCATACTTGTATTATTATATTTCTTATAAATACGCCCTGTGTTATTTCCATACCAATATTTTCCTGTACTTGTCCCTAGCATTCGTTTCCAACTTCTCAGGAAGCAAAGTCCGTGATCAGCTGAATGGACAACTCAGTTTTAGTATATTAAAACCAAATTATAAGCCACTGTTTCACTAGCTGGAGCTAACATTATCATGGTAGTAAATAAATACAGTGTATATACATTAAAAAGAACAAAGCAAAGTGAAACGCTATAAAAATTGTCGCATCTTTGGCTTGCTTGACTATATCACTCTAAAGAGACCCTAAAATGTGTCTCAAATTAATTACAGACTAATTGTCTCAAAAGTAGTCCATCAGTTTTCTTACAATAAAGCTAGTAAGACTGTGTTCTAGAAACAGTTTTGTGGTTTTAAAGTAGATTTGTGCAATTTTTTTCATCTCATCTAATATGATTTCAATCTGTGTGAAAATGATCATCTAATCTTCAATAAGGTGACCATGTTCATCTAGCTAGCTTTACCATGTCGTCCATCTTTTAAGAATTCAGCTGATGACACGTTAAAATTCCTAACCAAAAACCCCTTCCATCTTCTTTTACTTGTTAGCTCTATAATTACTTCATTAAATCGGTTAGGAGGACTACATCCAAACTCAAAAGTGGATTACTTCCATTCTATTTAACTAATACTTCATCACTTCAATTTCTTAAAACCTTCATCGAATTGCTTGATATCTTGGCTCAGAAATCATCAATCGTGAAACCCAAACTCTGGTTGAAGTATACTGAAGATGCATGCGACTGTATCCTTGCATCCCTTAACCATTTTACTTTCTTACTTTCGTCATCAATATATATACTATACAGTAACTTGTCCTTCTCATTTGAAAGAGAAGCGACTTATTTTCCTATATATATATATTAATTAGAAACAGATCCAAAAAGTTATTGAAGTAAATCTTTTTGAAATCAGAAACACTATTCCTGTTTTCACATAATAATTTCTTATACAAATGTGGATTTATATAAATAAAAAAAACAATAGTGATGTATAGCATAATATCACTTGTATTTTAAATAAAATTATTCCTTTTACTTACCGGATATTTTGGGAGATAGGAATATTTGATTACTTCAGTGTTTGTAAATGAAATTTGTACTTTAGGTGTAGTATTCCTGTAATTAGAAACAGGCTTTTAGGTCAAAACAGGCTTTTAGCCTATATTTTGAAAGAAGAAGATAATGTTCTTATACATACTGTTATGTAGTATGTACACTGTTCAATTATGTCCTAATAAATTGGAAGACTATTTCGTTTAAACTTTAAAACAGTATTTAAAATAGTATTCAAAATACTGTGGAAATTACAGGTATTATATCAGAATCAATCGCTGGCTGTTTTGAAAAAAAAAAGTTTTCTTAATACTTACATTCTTATCACTTCCGTAATAAAAGGGTTTTTATCTTCACCAATCTGATAAAAGAAAAATATGAATATTATGGATGCATAATGACGTTGCGTTATTATTATTATTATTATTATTATTATTATTATTATTATTATTATTATTAAACACACTGCAGTATTAGGAATTAATGTGTCATGTAATGATTGACGTCTTTCTAGTCAGTATAAATTGGAGGAATATGATGTCATTAAATCAGTGCAATTGTATCTGCGTGAAATGGCTGCGATCCCAATCCTACCTCAACATCCTTTAACAACGTCTCTTTCAAACTCCGTTTGAAAGAGACGTTGGGATAGGATGCCATGTGGCAGGCCTATCTGTTCGGCAAATTGTTGATAAGTTTCGCTATCCCAGTGATATACCATACTGAGATGGAAATGTATTGAATTAACTACCTGCAGTTGACAACCCACCACGCTCACTGAATATTGACTTAGGATGCTACAAAGGATATGTAAAAACAGCCATTCGTCTGCCAGACGTTAAAGAGTTCTGGGCATCAAGTAAACACAAATCTCCAGACAAATATGCAGAACTGGGTCTCACAACGTGGTTTTTTTTTTTCATGGCAGAACCGCAGTATGCAAGCCCCACATTACCAGAACCAACATGTAGCGTCATCTTCAGTGGTGGAAAGTGCGTGTACAGTGGGACGTGGAAGCTTTGGAAGCTGTATTATGGAATGACGATTCACGGTACACTCTCTACCCAGCTGATGGACCGGTGTGGGTGTGGCGAATGCCGGTAAACATCTCTTATCAGAATGCGTGACCCAACTCTGAAATTCAAAGGTGGCTGTGTGATGGTAATGTGATTGTAGATAATGTAATGCTTCCTACTTTATGGCATTTCTACGGAACTGACCATTGTCTTTTTCAGCAAGACCGTGTCATAAGACCACTGCTGTAACTGCGTGGTTTATGGATATGAACGTCACCGCACTTGACTGGCTTCCACAGAGCTCTGATTTTAACCATACCGAACATCTATCGAATGAACTGGAACATCAAGAGTCAAGTGAAGTCAAGAGACGTCCTTCCCTCAACAGTCCAGGACCTCGTTCCATGCCAACAGGAAGAATGGTCCATAATTCCCGTTGATCGCATATCGTACGCTTGTGGAAAGTATGCTCAGTAGGATTTCCGCAGTCATCGCACCGAAAGGAGGTCCTGCATCTTATTAAGGTAGGCGATGTCTGGTTGCTCCTCACACTATGGTGTCCGTTCACTTCTTTCTAAGCAGTGTATATTGTAAATATTATGTGGAAAAAATAAAGATTCATTCATTGATTGAAAAACAAGTCATCATCATCATCATTATTATTATTTAAATATTTTAAATATTTAATTTAATTAAATTAATTTATTTATTATTATTAATTCATTATTTTATTTATTATTTAATAAGTTAATATAATATTAAATTAAATATTTATTGATATTTATTTATTATTATTATTATTATTATTATTATTATTAAATTTATTAATTTATTTAATTAAATAAAAAAATTCAGCATAATAATAATAATACTCTTTCTTATAATTATAAGAAATATTTATAGTCTGTTTACCGAACACCTCAACAAAAATGACAGACCGATAAGAAAAGAGAAAATTTACCACAACTAGCTCTTATGTGTGTATGTAAATGTTGCTAACGACTTGAGCGCAACTAATCTTAGCCAGATTTACCAATCTGAATACCAAACGCTATTTCATCCGAACCTATTCTAAGCGACAAGAAAAATAAAAGCAGGAAAAAAAGACTAGGTCTTATTGGTAAGAAAAACCAGCTATTCCTTTAAAAGGCACAAAGCAGTTCAAATCAAATCCTTAGGTTGCCACATTCAGAATTCTGAAAAGATGCTTTAGCCTAAGAACTGTTATTCAAAAACTGTTAAACAAAATATTAGAATAGAAGGATATAACTGATACGCTAAAGACCGCATTAATCACTCCCATACGGAAACAGAAACATTATAAGCAACTACAGATCTATTGCTACAGGGTCAGTAATCAACTGAATTATAAAGCGCATTGTGCATCGACGCTCTCTCTGTACATGGAAAAATTGCACTTCATTCTGTAGACAGATTATTATTATTTTCTTGAGGACTTTCGTGCATATATTTACTATTTTTTATTGCGACTCTTATTAACGATTGTTGTTTTATTATAATAAACAAAACCTTCCTAATGTTGTGGGGATGATTTCCAAATGATAGTAGAGAATATTCTGATGTATTGGGGGGGGGTAGACATTGAATGCGAGCAGAAAGGTTGTATAAGAGCTGTAGATATGGATATTTAAGATGCATTACGTGTCTCGCCTTCAAAAAGTTCGGAATGAGACCATCATGGAGATGTATTTCAACTATTTCACAATATTTTCAATATGAATTTGTCGTTTTCGAGGAATATATCCAATATAGAAATTTGGAAATAACTCCCTGTCTAAATTTATTAGAATTTTTAACAAATTACACATTGTTATAAAATTTAACGAATGCACGAAAAGGTTTATTTGAATATACTTGTTGTAAGATTTTTTCATCAAATAAATCTTACAATAAGTACTATTTGGAGGAAAAGGCACTTTAACTGAACATGGTAATGAAATCAAGAATATCATTTGCTACAAAAAAAACTTACCTTAGGAGGACTTGTGGAGGCAGATTCTATCTTCAGTTCATATATGACAGAACTAAGAAGAGAAATGGGATTAGATTAGGCTCATTTTTCATATCATTAAAAAAGAAATGCATTTAGCTATTGAAATAAGTTCATATGGCCCTACTGGTAAGAACTTATGACGGTTAGAGGTGATTATACAGAAAACATAACGAGTTTTGTGCCTTTGAACTGAATGTTTAGCTTAGAATCAAAATTCAAGTTTTTCCAGCTCAAGAGTTAAAACTTGCTGTACAAACGTAATAATAATTCACCAGTAGGAGCTGATGGGATATCATGTAGGGTGCTAAAGTACTGAACTAGCTATTCCTATAGCCAGTCTATATAATCTGAGTCATACAATAGGGATGATGCTACAGAAGTGGAAAGAATGTGTGGTAATCCGATTGCATTAGGGTCTTGCAAAGATCGATGTATTCAACTATCGACCAATCAGTATCTCAGGAATGGTGGTGAAGATTTTGGAAAAGTTAGTTAGGGCTTGCCTTTAGAAATGGGTTGACAAAGAATCTCTACTTTGCATTAGACAGCATGGTTTACAAGGGAAGGTCATTTTTTTGCAACTTGCTCATATTCTATAACAATATTACCATTGAACTGGACAAGGGGAATGGATACACCATGCTACTTGGGGATTTTGCTAAGGCTTTTGACAGAATAAAACATGACAGACTGCTGTATAAACAGTCGGTTATGGCTATATCCTCTGGTTGGAAAGAATGTGGATTCGAATCCCGTATAAGATGTAAAGATCTTTATCATGGATTTTCAACTGGAGATGAGTTCGCGAGTTTCATATGGAGGGGGAAAGGTTTTTCTTCTCGTAATACAGGCAATCCGTCTAGAAGAACACACGCAATTTACAGGCATAGGATATGGGAATAAAGTTTACCTTCCCCCAATTCTGCGGGAGGAGGTTTCGAAAGCTTGCCTGATCGATGCATAATCGTAAATTAGGAAGGAAGGATAACGTACTTAATCAATAGTATATTTTGATCTAAGCTTTAAAGATAAGTATCGTTTTTTTTATTTAGCAAAACTCTAAGCTCCTATACAGTCGAAAATTGATGCGGGTATTTCCAGCAATTGGTAGTTTTGCAATGCATACTTACTGACATGATGGATGACACTTGTTCGTGCAAATGCTTCTAATTTCTTGTGTCAAGCATTGTTTTCCTGAAAATCAAAGAATAATAATTACAATAACATACGTTTTGTTAAATCATATCTCAGTATATATGTTTCACGTATTTATTGACTCCAAGAGTTATTCAAACAAAATGGTTTACAAGACTAGTACATTTGTTTATATAGAAATGACTAATTAATAAAAGAAGTACAGTATATCCTAAGAATTATATCAATGCTATGGTTAAAGTTGATTCATGGCATGATTGGGATGACCTGTCCCTATGCTGACGTGAAAGTTTCATCTGGCTGCACGGAGGGCTTTTGAACAAACGTGCGCCTGTGTGATAATCAAGATAAAATTATTAACTGCAAAAATCGTAATGGTTTTCCATACGGGGAAGATTATTTAGGGCATTCCTCTTTGTATGAAACTAAAGAACCTAGGAAATAAGTTAATAATTTTTTTAACCGAATGTTTTTACGCCACAGGGCAAACATACATATTTCAATAAATTCATATACTCGTATATATATATATATATATATTGTGTTTATTGAAAATAATTTAATAAAGAATTAGAAGTATGTTTTATCTCGTTTGATTCATTTGCAACATGCAGACTTCGACAAGCATTATTGTGAGGCGAAATTCCACCCTCTCAAAAATGCAATGTTTGGCCATCTTGATAACGGTAATCCTCTTTTAGATTATTGCATATTACACTCTCCTTCGACATAGAATTATAGAATTGAGAGGAAAATTACAAATGGGGTGAACTCTCTAACAATGTTTGTTGGAGGAAGTCCACAAAATGAGTAGAGAATTTCTCTCTGAAACTAGAAAGTTGGCTCAATGGAAGAAAGTGGTAACTGACATATCCAATGCTTCCAAGAGCTTTTTCGATACATTTAAGCTCGCAGGTTTGAGCAGGACAAAACAATTATTCTGTGAGATTAGAAACGAAATGCGGAGAATTATTAGATTATTGCTGCACGTGTTTTAACAAATTTAGAAGAGATCGGAGGACTTAATTGTCAGTGCCAAATTTGATGAAACGGAGCATTTCAGAAAATACAAGTAGCAAAAAAAACAATATTCATATACTGATGCAGATTGAGTCAGACTACTCCGATGTTTCCATAATTTATAATAAAGCTCTCTCTCTCTCTCTCTCTCTCTCTCTCTCTACAAGAAAGAATGTAGTCTAAAGACAACTATTCGCTATTGACAAGCTAGATTCATTAACGCTAATCTATAGAATAACACTAATAACATGATCAACTTTCGTATTATCTAAGTTATCTTCATTTATCTTCATTTATCTAAGTTATCACTCGTGCTAAAACTGCCTTCAAAACAAATTTCAATACCCTTCTAATAGTTACGTTGCCCTTTCTCTGTTCTGTAAGCAAAGTGTTGAAGTCATATTTAAGATAATACGTTTATAATTTAATTTAAAAATCAGAATGTACTAAAAGATTATTAATATTTACCATAAGAACAGTATTCCTCATCCGTCAAATATATTTCAATACTTCGGTCAACACAACCGCACATTTGCAAAGAATGAATCCGTTTACAGTCATCAATGCACATCTGAATATGAAATTTAAAATAGCATAATAATGAACTTGATGAACTTATAACTTTCAAAAATGTATGTAAATCAACTTACTTAGATTATTGCAACCATAATCAAATGATTTACTAGTAAGCATATTTTATCCAGAAAGAAACAAGATAGGAAAATTGGAAATCTGTGAAATCTGTACTGTCATGCTCATCACTAAAAATAAAAATATAAAAAATATATCTACAGATGGCGGAAATAACAGCTCTCCGCAGAAAGTAACCTTGAGAACCACACGCAATGAACAGATATAGTTCACTGGCTCACAACCTGAGTTGCTTCAGCCGTAAATTCAAAATAACTGGTTGTTCTCCCCTGTCGTCCCTCTGTTAGACGAAAAACCTCATTCATATTGATGTGGTAATAACCATTTACAAGATTATATGTCTCAATCATATCCCCACTCTTTCTTCTATTCCTATCCATCAGACTCTGCAAATTACATTCTTTCAATCTGCCCTCAACGTTCCAGAGATAGCATCTCCCTTAGTCAATCGTCTCTGGACCTTTTCCAATAACTCTTCATTCTTTAAAACAATCAGGTGTCAAGTCTGTCTACGTGGCTTGATGAAAGGATAAAATAGAACGACAATCTCCTTACTTCTACACGTCACTGTCCTTTTCATCATCACCAACATTGAACTGTTAATTCACTCAGCCTATTCAAATCTTTCGGATGTGATAATAATCAACATTGTTAGATATTTGGGAGCTCTGCTCAAGCCAAACGATGTTTTTAAAGTATTTTCGGTCTCCAATAAACAGATAATAATCTTAAAGAATATTCATCAGTTACCTAAAAGCATGCGTAGTCAGCCATGTCTCAATGAAATGGTATCCAGAAAATTCACCGAAAACAGTTAATCGAAATACAGTTTATCGAACAACAAATAATCGAAAAAAAAACAGTTCCTCGACAAAGCAATTAATCGAAAACACAGTTTATTGAAAAGCAATTCGTAGAAAACTACAAATAATCGCAAAAGTCGAATAATCACAATTCGCCGAAACTACAAATAATGGAATAAACAGTTCGTCGAAAAATGAATTATAAGACGTGAAGTGAGGTGTATTTATCAAAAAAAGCACTGCGTTTTTAAATGGATTAACGTGTCATGTAGGCGTGTGTGGAATTTTTATTCCAAGGGATATTCCTTTCAGTCAGTATGCGTTTCGTGTATTTATGTGTGTTTTACACAATCTGGAAAAGATTTTATAAAATATCTTAATTATCATTATAATTATTATGCAATTAACAGACATTAAACAATTTCCTCATACCTCTGGTTGCCTTCGGCTGTTATCCTAAATAACAACAAGAACTGACATAAGAGAATGCTTACAATCAATATCACATCACAATTCCCATAAAATGATAGGAGGAGAAGAAAAACAGAGTCAAAAAATGTCATAAATTATTTTTGTTTAGCTGATGTTAACCCACCAATAACGTAAAATGACGCCAACAGACCTACTTTAATGCATATGGTTTCCACTTGCTAGGAAAGTATTCACGCTATGAAACAAAATCCTTATGATGAGTGTTATAAAGAACAGCAACTCAAGTAAAGAACAAAATACAGTAACTTAAAGATCCCAACCAAAGTAATGCGCACGCAGTTACTAATTTCAGGCTTCTGCGTTGCATTTGCAAAACTCTACTTGTATGAGCTTGGTAAAAGATGTTAGATTGGATATTTCCTTTTTATATGCTGTAAAATGGCATCGATTTGATTCAACTGTTGCAAGTGATTACGACAACTTGAAGATTTAATTAAAGAAAATGGCAGTCAAAAGTATTTACACTTTCACTGACTTTTCCCATCTGCAAACATTTAGTTGCTAACATATTCTATTTCTCCATGATCAGAGTGTTTTCAATTGGCATCCGAATGATAACAGATTCGTTCGGATGCTGATATGAAGTAATAAAGGGAAACACCTAGCCGAGTGGCTATGAGCTTCGCAACCACATGGCGGGGAAAGGAGTGTCCTGAGTTCGATTCTCATCGCCGACGTGAAGAGCTTAAGGATTATTCTCAGACATAGCCAAGTTAGCGGGTCTTGGGCGTAGACGGCGGGGTTTTTCTCTACAGTTTATGTGTGTGTGGGGGGGATCCTCCCGCAAGCAGACAAACCGGCCCTCTGAACACACACGCATTACAGGAATACTTAAGTCCCAGACATAGGTCTCATTCGTCAGCGATGCCGGTCCCGAGCCCCGATGAAATTTGGGGGGGGGGGGATCGAGATGGTGCTGTACTACCCCGAAAAAGGGGCCTTGCGGCCGTTATATCATTATACGCTATAAATAAATAAATAAGCGGACACACCTAAAAGACATCAAAGCAAAAAGACAAATATCAGGGCATCAAATAAAAAAATATAAAATAAAACAAAATAAAAACTTATTTTTTTATTTAAAATAAGAGGATATTAAATCCCACATTGTTTTAAAACCGAATAAGAAACTCAAAGATCGGAATCAAAGAGTTTCATGCCGAATATAGTACCTATAAACGTATCGGCGACTGCTAGGGTAAGCTAAAGCACGCAGTTCAAGTACGTAGTACTAACTAGGGCAACTCGTTGCAAAGGTGGAGAAAGTTCTGATCGCTATTCTTAGTATTTTCCATAATGTAAAACCCATCTCCTAGGAGATGTATGATGTTATACATTATGATGGGAGGTCACTAGACCGGTTTCGATCTTTATTGAGATCTCATCACTGAGTAGCTAGACCAAAGTATAATACTAAGGGACAATTTACAATTGACATTTATGTCTTTAGGGATGAAGCAAAATGCTTTTCATATTCCCCGCTATCTGTAGTGTTTACAATGAGGGTAAAATTTACGAGCAGTTTGCTCTCCCTGAATGGGCATGGAGATTATGCATCGTTATAAGAGGCTAATATAGCTTTTGGTCTTCTATATTTGAATATGTCCGTTGCCTCGTATGCTGCAGCTTGCTGAACCAAATCGTTGGGATGTGTGGCCGTCTTTAGGAAAAACTTCGATGCTAAGGATTGTAGAAAAGAGAAAATACAGGGAATATTTGTGTCTCTATGGAGTTGATTGTTTCTAACATACCACGGGGCGTTCAGTATCATTCTCAAGCACTTGTTCTGCACTCGCTGTATTTTGATAATGTTAGTATTAGAGATGTGGCTCCAGGCCGAAGAGGCATAGGTGATTATAGTACGAATCGTCATCTGGTATAGTTGTAATTTGATTCTGTTGCTGAGCTTGCTATTTCTATTAATTAGCGGATAGATCTGAGTTATGGCTTTAGATGCCTTTGCGCACGCAGACTTCATGTGTTGGTTCAAAGATAGCTTTTGGTCGAGAATTACACCCAGGTAATTTGTTTCTGTCTGCCAGGTAATTTTAGTATTGAATAGTAACATATCTCCTGCAGGAGACATTGGCCTTTTTGAGAAAAGAACGGCTGAGCTTTTCAGGGGATTAACTTCCAACCTCCACTTGGAGAACCAACCCTCCAGCTTCAGAAGGTTTTCTTGAGGCTTGCTGGTAATGAAATGGGGTCTGAGAGATCTGGTTAGTATTGCCGTATCGTCCGCATACAGGGCCAAAATGGAAGTCATCGGATTGTGTGGGATGTCTGACATGTATACAGAAAACAGCAATGGAGCCAATAGAGATCCCTGCGGCACTACAGCAAAGATATGGCGCTGGGACGATGTGGAACCGTTGGTTTTAACTTGCATTGATCTATTCTGAAGATATGAATGGATTAGATGAACCATTTTAGTGAGGTACCGGCTGAGATAAGTTTGTGCAGGAGTCCAAAATACCAGATTTTGTCAAATGCTTTGGATAGGTCTAGGAAAACCGCTCCTGTGCACTGGCGCCAGTTGTAACTGGTGGTGATGTATTCAACAATTCTGTGGATTTGCTGGGTAGTACTATGGTGTTGCCGAAAACCAAACTGTTCTTTAGGGAAATGATGTTTAGGTCATTTACTGAGGTTTGGAGTCGTGAGCGGATGACCTTCTCTGCAACCTTACCCAGGTTGGATATGAGACTGATTGGACGATAATTTTGCGGTAAGTGTGGGTCTTTGCCTGGCTTATGTATAGGGATTACATCAGCCGGTTTCCAGGTGGAATGAAAATAGTGAAGTCTTAAGATTGCATTTATTATACTGGTCAGGTGCACTACAGCTTTTCGAGGAAGCAGCTTGATCATCCTGTTTGAGATACCGTCTGGTCCAGGAGCTTTATAGCGAGAGTTTTTCTCTTCTTACGAGCGTGGATTTCTCCTTGATCAGAAGGGTTAGAGGTAGAGACAACTAGATTGAGTTTTTCCTGCATTTGAGGAGAGTCTTCATTTTCCTCAACGTCGACTTCAGGTGAAGAATATAAGTTTAAGTAGCCGGGCCAATCCCGTTCAAACTTTTTGAGAAGCTTTTTAATAAACGTGAGTGCTAGCCATTTATCGAGTGACTCGATAATGATGCCGGGGTCGATCATTATCGAGTCACTCGATAATGATCGACCCCGGCTAGTAGGCCATGTCAGCGTGAACTTCTTTTGGAGTTTATCAATAAATACAAGAGCTCTTTATCGAGCAAATCGGTGAATATGTCTAGGTCAGGTACGCTCATATCGTTTTAACTGCGTATGAGCGTTAATAAAAATCCCGCAGGTCTAAAGACCTGCCAGCAGAAATTTTTGTAGAATATCCCGCAGCCGCAAAGGAAAGCAATACCAAGCGTAGGCTAAAGAAAGCAATAGCAATTAAATTGAATCTAATCAAAGTCTTACCTTGATATTTCACAAAATGAAGAACGCTTCGAATTTATTCATTCACAATCTCTTATGCGACAACTGCCATTGACCATTTTCCTCACTCTCTTTAATAATACTAAGGGTATAGCGAAAAGAACTTATATACGAGTTGTCAAAAAGGTGCACCCATAATTTATTTAAAATAACGAGCCAATAGGCTTCATTTCGGCGATGTAAAACATTATTTAAATTAAGGGGATATTAAATCCCACATTGTTTTAAAATCGAATAAGAAACTCATAGATCGGAATCAAAGAGTTTCATGCCGAATATAGTAAACTATAAACGTATCAGCGACTACCAGAGTAAGCTAAAGCACGTTCAAGTACATAGTACAAACTAGGGCAACTCGTTGCAAAGGTGGAGAAAGTTCTGATCGCTATTCTTAGTATTTTCCATAATGTAAAACCCATCTCCTAGGAGATGTATGATGTTATACATTATGGTGGGAGGTCACTACCCAGACCGGTTTCGATCTTTATTGAGATCTCATCACTGAGCAGCTATACCAATGTATAATACCAAAGAGTATAGCGAAAAGAAGTTATATACTCTGTTAAACGAGTTGTCAAAAAGGTGCACCCATAAAGTATTTAAAGTAAAGAGTCAATAGGCTTCATTTCGGCGATGTAAATAATATTTTAATTGGCTCTTTACTTTAAATAAAATAAAAACTTTATAATATGATTTCTGATTGCTTAGCACAGAAAACCGTGCTCCTATCTGAAAAAAAAAACTACTAAATATAAACTAGGTATTATTATACACGAATAAGTACCGAACGCAACAGTGCCTGTATTCCAACCCTGATCCTTCAATCCAAAAGATTTCATTTCCACTGGGCAAGCTGTAAGCGTTCCATATTGTGACTATCTAGTAATAAGACATATGTCATAACATGAAATTGCTTATTTAGAAGACTAATTTAGCAATATTCACAGGATTCTTTGGTTTACAAATGTAGTATAATGATAAAATTGGTGAATATCTTTGCAGAATAATTTCTTTAATTTTAGAAAGAGGTTAATGATGTTTTAAATGAAGGAACACTCACGTGATGTGTACAACTTCTGTCTTTGAAATCCGGAGAATTATAATCAGTACACTTCGTATCATAAGGCGCAGAGAGCAAGTGTCTTTCGATCTGTGAATTGAATGATATTTTGTCTAAAACATAAAGTTATATTAAGAAAATTGCATTTACTCATTCAAGATTAATATTTTAATGAATATTGAAAATTTAATACTTTAAAAATAAACTGTTATTAACTAGTAATTATATTATTAAATTAATAAATTTTTATTAATTTAATAAAAATTCGTCCGCTTAAATTAACAAACTGTTTACTCACCCTCTTAGGAGTTACTTTATAACGAGTTTGAGGCTGAACAGTGAATCCTTCTTCAAAAGGATTAATTACGATTCTTGGATCATGAATTGCCACTCTTGCATCAAAAGAAGCTTTAATCATATCAAGATTTTCTCCCGTTTCAACATCAATTGATAAAATGATTTCTAGGAATAAATATTACGAAATAATTAGTAAATTATTTATAAAATTAGAAATTAGGGTGAAAATGACGTCGCACAGGAATTTTAGACACAGAGAAATAGCTCCGTAACAGACCACTAGGCCTAATACGTGAAAGAAAGAACAGAAGAAGAAGAAGAAAGAAGAAAGAAAGAAGGAGAAGAGAAGAAGAAATAATTTTTCATTATGATAACGAAAATTTCTTTATTATTTGTATACAAATAAGTATTCCATTATCATGTATATAACGAGTCAAAAATTAGAATTGAGGTAAGTTTTAAAAAATAAAAAACCTCATAAGACTATTACACTTTTTTATAAAATCTTTATCAAGTAGCTTTATTTTTATCCTTCTACATGTTTCGCCAATCTGTTTCTATTGGCATCCTCAGGGAATACAAATCAGTAAGCACAAAATGAAGGTTACAGACTAGGTTATAACCGATGGTTTTAAATCATACAAAAAATTGGTATTGTGCGTGACAATGTGCGTGTCTCGTTAACGTGATTTATTCGTGATGACTCATGATGTAATTGTTATGAAAGTTCATTTCTTTGATATTTAATGATCTGATAAAAGTTTTCCAAATTTCTGGTAAAATTAGACCTTGATTCTTGTTTAGGTTTTCAGTTTTACGGACGACTGTAGCTGCTTCTTTAAAGGTTCTTGAATGGTAGTTATCTTCTATGTATGGCATAAGGCTCTTATCCCACTCAATATGATGGTTAGTAGAGGCAAAGTGGCATGAAAGGCCTGAAATGTCTTGTCTGTTATTTCTGACATATCTTATGTGTTCTTTCTTTCTCGTTTCGAAGTTTCTAGATGTCTGACCTACGTAACTAATACCACATGAGCAAGGAATATTATATACTCCAGAGTATTTGTAGAATGGGTGAGGATCTTTCGGTGATCTTAAAAATTTCCGAATAGTGTTGGTTGGTTTGAATGCCACTCTGATCTTATGTGGTTTTAAAAGGTTAGCTAATTTTTTGGAAAGGTTGCTGACAAAAGGAATCGTAATTGTAATGATGTATTGGACGTCATCACGTTGTCGATGTGGTATATCAGTAAATAGAATCTTGTTATAGAGTCTTTTAGGGTAACCATTTAAAGAAAGTTCTCTGGATATTGTGGTTAATTCCGTTAGTAGGTCATCCTTGTCTGTCGTATACTGTATAGCCCTTTTCTTGAGACTATGGATAATGCTAAGTTTCTGAGCTATGTGATGAGCTGAGTTGAAATGGAGGTAACGTCCAGTATTTGTAGGTTTTCTGTATACAGATAGGTTGATACTATTATTGGATTGTTTCTATATTAAAATGTCAAGGAATGCCAGTTTTTTATCTTTTTCCATTTCTAATGTGAATTTGATGGTATTATGGAAACTATTGATTTGGTTGAGGTAATTCATTAGTTCTTTCGTATGATCCCAAATGATAAAGATGTCATCTACATATCTGTAGCAAATTTTCGGTTTTGGAATGATCTGGGTTAAGATTTTTTTCTCTAGATCGTCCATGAATAAGTCAGCACAAGGAGGTAAGAGGGGGCTACCCATAGCTAATCCAGTGAGTTGTTTGTAGATCGTTTCTTGCCAAATGAAATAGTTAGAAGTTAAACAGTGATTGAACAAAGTAGTGATGTTTCTTCGGAACAATTTGTCTAAGATGTTGATGACTTCAACCACTGGAATGTTAGTAAACAGAGATGTGGTGCCCAGGCTTGCTAGTATATCCTCTTCAAAAATAGGGATGTTTTTATCTTGAATAATTGGCCTATTGAAATTATAAAAAAATTAAAATCTATGCACCCACTTACTCCTAGATTGTAGGGCCTTCCAAAAATTCACAAAGAAGGTATACCATTACGTCCAATAGTTGATGGAATCTATTCTCCCACTTACCAACTATCCAAGTATCTTGCGAAGATTTTACAACAACACATTCACGTCTCGGATACTTATATTAAAAACTCAAAACACTTTATAGATAAAATAAAAACATCTAATAGATAAAATAAAAATAAAATGGGGTCTTTCTATTCCAGCTATTGTCAAACCCGTGTCTCAACAAGGAACGAAGAAGCAGAATGAGTAGTAGATTGATGAAGTGGCATTGCACTAGAAAATCAACTTTACTCGATGCATTACATATTATTATTATTATTATTATTATTATTATTATTATTATTATTATTATTATTCGTTTTATTACGTTAGAAAAATGGCTACGCGGCATCGCTTAGGCATTTTTCTAACCACGTACAACACACAGGCTCATCCTAATAGAAGACATTAACATAAATACTCTTGACCACGCTTCTTCAACCACTAACACATATCTTGATGTACTAAGTCAGTACAACATAAACCCTACCATTAACTCCCCAACAAGAGGAGAAATACTCAATAATTCACTAACACAAGCATGCATTGATCATATCAACATATGGGCTCCCATCCATACATATACATCATCAGTAATTAACGTAAAAATTGCCGATCACTACTTTGTCTCAACTTCGTTTTATTACGTTTCCTATCCCCTCTCTCACCACCACAAAAGTCGACAAAACTCGATCATACTAAAGAGTATTATCGATAACCAAGTAAAAAATACAGACTGGAATTCCCTACTTAAAATAAACGATCCTGTAACATTATACGAGAATTTTCAACTCAAGTTCACAGATATATATAAAAAAGCAACAAAACCTACACAAACGAGACGACAAACAGACAACAATCCATGGATAAATGAAGACATATTAAATACTTATACTGAAAAAGAAAATCTATGGAAAAAACTTAAAAAGTCACCCAGTAACACACATTTACAAACCTTATACAAAAACACAATAAATAAACTAACAACAAAAATTCGTAGGGAAAGAAAACGCTACTACTTCCAAAAATTCATGGAATATAACGACAACATTAAGCAAACATGGGCTACACTCAACGAATTAGTAAACCGAAAAAAAAAAACTTCAGCACAAGATTTTATTGCAAAAAGCTTCGGTCAGGACACAAACCAAGAGGAACTAGCAGACTCATTCTGCCATGCTTTCACAAACAAAATCACACAACTTAAAAAAGACAAACGACCAACGATCACCAAAAAACTACCAATACAAAGTCAACAACAAACGATGTATTTTCCACCCATAACAAAACAGGAGCTGAAAGAAGCACTCCTAAACCTAAAACCAAAGACCTCTCCAGGAATACACAAAATAAGACTCACAGACCTTATAACATACTTTGAACAAATAAATCCAATACTTTTGAAACTCGTGAACATAATATTCGACACAGCCATTATTCCACAACAACTAAAAACTGCAGTAATTACACCAATATACAAACACGGCAAAAGAAACGATACTCAGAACTACAGACCAATAGCTACACTACCAGTCATCTCAAAAATTCTAGAAAAAATAACACACGCCAGACTATAGAACTATTTACAGAAGTACAACCTCAACTCACAAAACCAACACGGTTTTCAGAAAACAAAAAGCACCATTACTTTATTAGAAGACATCGCAGACACAATAAACAAAGCCCTCGACAAAAACAAGTATGCCGTCCTTATACTGCTGAACCAAACCAAAGCATTTGACGCACTTGAACATGACATACTACTCACCAAACTATACTCAATAGGTATAAGAGGAACACTGCATACATGGTTCAAGAACTACCTCTGAAACAGAACACAACTAACAAAAATAGGTGCATGTCACAGTCAGAGTATACAAGTAAAACACGGTGTACCTCAAGGTGCCATATTATCACCCACTCTATTCAACATATACATTAACGATGTTCATAACATATCCATAAGAAGTCAAATATTTCAATACGCAGATGACACTGCACTACTAGCAATCCACACAGTCATTAACACAGCTCTATGCAAAGCACAACAAGACCTAAACGAAATCACAACATACTTCCACCAAAACGCAATTCTAATCAACGGCACCAAAACAAAGATGTTGATAATACACAACCCAAGAATCATACGCCCCGCATCACTATCGATACATTGTCACACATACCACTGCATTAACAACAAAAATACCTGCCAATTTTCAAAAATCAAACCTATAACACACGCAAAATACCTCGGTCTCTATATAGATTCCCACCTTAAATGGACAAAACATATAGAATACCTACATAACAAACTCCGGATCATCGCAGCAAAACTCTTCCAAGTTAAAGACATTATTCTACCCAACACAAAAAAACTTCTATATCACGGTATCTGCGAATCCCTACTCAGATACGGAATAACAGTCTATGCAAATACATCAAACAGCCACCTAACAAAATTAGAAACACTACACAGGAAATTCGTGTCAACAGTGATCTGGACACCTTACACGCAACAACCAATATCCGACAAGCACATGGCGATACACAGAATTCTGCAAAATATACCAACAAAGTTAAGAAACCATTACCACCAATATACACATCACAAATCACTAGCATCCAATGCCTACATTCCATACATAAACTAACAACAACACAAATAGTGAAGGCTAAATCCCACTCTCTTCATAAAAGCTAACCCAAGCTTCGAAGTAGGTGGGATTAACTTGCCTCACTCATCTACAAGTAATCCTTATAAGCAAATGCAGAAATTTGTATGTATAATCATTCTTTCTCAAACTTAAAAAAATAAATATAAAATAAAAATAAAATAAAATAAAATAAAAAAATATACAAAAAATTCTGCATAATCTTCATTGTTAATATTAGAATAACATGTATTGTAAATAGATAATATAAAGGCAAAAAAATATTATTAAAAATTTTAAATGAAATCCATTGTAGGAATTGCAGCACTTAGTGCTGAACTCTGTAAAATTATGGGATGCAATGTTACACAAGATGTTTATTGTATGTATAAATATTTTAGCAATCAATAAATTATTATTATTATTAAAAAAAGTATTATTATTATTATTATTATTATTATTATTATAACATACGAACGGGCACACGGTGATATCGCTGCTCTAGTTTTTGTTATAGTTTTAAAGTGGTTCCAACTCCTATTTTAAGTTGAAAGTGTTCCCAAGTAACCCTACTTATCACGCCGAAGACAGTGATATAAAATTCAACGAGATTGGCTAAGAAGAATCCAAATTTTGATGTGTTGAAAAGTGAACAGAGAGGACCGTGGTCAACAACGAGCGAAGAACAAAGGACGTCGCCATCTTTACAATCACGCCATAACTACCAAGTGGAAGAAAGGTGAGTCATTAAGTGTATCAAATGCTTGGAGGATTTATCGTCCGACGGAAATAATATAACTTGTACGAAATGCAGTAGCATTCTACACTTAAATGTGCCGGCTTTTCAGAAACAACCGGGCAATATAAATATAAATCCGATGTAACACGCGAGGAATGGAAGTGCGTACTCTGTAGAAAGAACAAAGAAACGCACCTAAAGTAGCCACCTACGACGCAGTCAATTATACCGGAGGAAAAATCAGACGACGAACTGAACAGACAAAAAATGCAGGTAAGCTCTATAATTTTATCTCTTTAAATATACTAAGAGAAAACGGTCTAGAGACCATAAAAGCCAGCTTAGTAGACCTTGTGCAAGAACTCTTTAATAAATAGAACGAACAAATAACAAAAACATCTAGCGAACATGAAGATTTGGTAAACTATAAAAATTTAGCGGTGATAGAACTGTTGCAAACGGTAAAAGACATTAAAATTAGCATTAACGCACTAAATGACATACAACACAATTTGATGAAAGAGACATCCGAACTCCGTCAAGAACTTCATTCTCTAAAACTACAATACGGACGTTTAAATCAGCAACAACATAAAGAAGATCTTGTCATAAAGAGTCTTCCTGAAATGGCACCTACAGAAAACCTCAGAGACGTTGTTTTAAAATTAGGCCATGCAATTGATATCCCCCTGATGCTTAACGATATTCAGGCCGTAAATCGGATTCCTGGGAAGAGCAAAAACCAAGGCTTGCCACGACCTGCACCAGTCATAGTTCATCTTACAAGCAAGTCCACAAGAGACAATCTCATAAACGCCAGCTTGCTGTGCAAGACAATACACCAATCTTCTTAATCCGAATATTTAACACATTCAACCAGAATCTATTGTACCAAGCAAGGAAAGCAAAAATAGAAACAAATTACCACTTTTTGTGGACCAGAGATGCCAAGATATTCATAAGTAAGTGACAAACTTCAAAGCCGACACAAATTAAAAGCTCAGAAGACATAGAAAGGCTGCCACTGTGAAAAAAAAGCCTCCTAATTAGCTCAAAAAGAAGCCCACAATAAAAGAGAATGTGAACCATCAGGACAGATGCAATAACAATATATGAGCAATTTCACTTTGATTATACCTTTCAGATCATTGATTTGACCTCCCAAAAGCCTACTATTTACAACACAGCAACAAAAAAAATCAATAATATATATATATATATATATTATTATTATTATTATTATTATTATTATTATTATTATTATTATTCTGAGTATCTGAGTATTTAACACCTTTCAATCAGAATCTTTTGTACCAAGCAAGAAAAGGAAAAACAGAAAAAAGTATCAATTTTTATGGATCAAAGACGGCAAAATATTCATGAGAAAGTCACAGACTTCAAAGTCTATACAAATAAAAAGCTCGGAAGATATAGACAGGTTGCCAGAGTGAAAAAAAAAGACTAACTTAGTTCAATAAGAAGATCTCAACACAACAAAATGAATGTGAACCATCAGATAGATGTAATTACACCAGAATACATCAGTAATTGCACTTTTGAATCTCTTGATGCATGGAAACAAAACACAGTACAAGCGAGAGGTCTCTCAATCTTGCATATTAACATCAGAAGCATCCGAAAACATTGGTTATTATTACAGGCGTATCTGAGGAATTACACTGATATTATGATGTATTGATTCTTACAGAAGTATCCATAACTAATGACGAAACGACTGCTTTTCAAATTCCAGGCTTCCAACAATATAGATCATGCCGCCAAACAAAAAGAGGGGGTGGAATATTAATATTTATCAAACAAAAATTAATAACAAAAGAAACAGCCTGAATCAGTTTGAGAATCAGTTTGAGCATGCTGAAACTCTCTGCCTCGAAATCAGTAATACCACGAACACAGAGCATCCAATAACACTAAATGCTATTTACAGACCACCAAACCTAAACATGATAAAATACTTACACGAACTCAATTGCTGGCTTTCAAGCCAAGAAATATGCTCAACCGAACACCTAATGATAATTGGAGCCATAAACATAAATATTGCAAATGAAAACCAGAACAACACTGTACAATACCTAGACAAACTATCCATGTATAATCTAATACCAACAATAACGTCATGTACTAGAGAAGAAATATTCGGAAATACTATCACTGCCTCCTGTCTAGACCATATAAACGTACGAGCACCACCAAATAGTTACACTGCATCAGTCATAAAGTGTAAAGTAGCAGACCATTACTTCACCGCTCTAAACCTGCACACAAAGACAATACCCATGCAATGTCCCACAGAAGAAAAACGACAGAAAATAATAATAGACGAGGAAATAGTCAACCACGAAATAAGAAAAACAGACTGGGAACACCTGGCATCAGATTCAGCAGATATCTTATACAACAACATCAAACTTACACTGGAGGAAATATATAAGAAAGCTACAAAGAAAGTTCGAATTCGATCAAAAACAACACAAAATCCTGGATAACACAAAACTTAATCCTAGAAATACACAGAAAGGACACTTTATGGAAAGAATTAAAGCGATATCCAAATAACACAGCTTTAAAAACTGAATATAAGATAACAAGGAATCGCCTTACAACACAAATCAGAAATGCAAAAAAAAGCTACTACAGAGACGAACTCACCTCCGCACAAAACAACATGAAACAAACCTGGCATCTGATTAATGAGATGCTAGATTCTGTTCCCAACACCACCGCCTCCGAAACCATAAAACACAGCTTCATGAAAGACTCAAAACCTATCCAACAACTAGAAAATGACTTTAACCAATACTTTGCAGACTCCACCCAAGAACTTCACAGAAATATTCCCCCAATCACAAAACGAGACCCTCCACTTGGACCGCAATCAAAACAGACATTATGGTTCCCAACCATAAAAGAAGCAGAACTTCTCTCAGCAATACATCAAATTAAACCAAACAAAGGCCCAGGAATAGATGGTATCAGACCTAAAGATATAAAGCAACATGCAACTAGTTTAAGTCCTGTCCTACTAAAACTAATAAATAAAATATTTAAAACAGGACAGATACCAAGTATGCTAAAGACCGCCATAATCACACCCATATACAAATAAGGAAAAAGAAATTTATTCAGCAATTACAGACCAATAGCAACATTACCAATTACCAATCAAATTATGGAGCGGATCATACTGAAGAAACTCACAGCATACACTGAAATCTTTCATATTATCTCCAAAACACAATATGGTTTTCAGAAAAATTAGGGAACAACATCTCTCTTGGAAGACTTTACAGACGTAATTAATACCGCCTTAGACAAAAACAAAATTGCCATGGTTGTCTTTATTGATCTAACTAAAGCATTCGATACACTTACACATCAAACCTTGTTAGAAAAGCTGAAGCATGTTGGAATAACGGCCTCTTCACAGGTGGTTTACAAACTACCTCCAACATAGAAAGCATATCACACGCATGGGATCAAACCGAAGCAGAGAGCTACCAGTAACCTGTGGAGTGCCAGAGGGAGCTGTACTCTCCCCAACTCTATTCAACATTTACACGCACGATATTAATCAGTTACCACTCAAAGGTAAGATATTCCAATACGCAGACGATACAGCAATAATATCCATCCATAATAACGCAAGCATAGCGCAACCAAAAATGCAACATGATATAAATCTGATCATAGGCTGGCTCTCGAAAAACTCCATACACCTAAACTCAGAAATGACAAAATTAATGATATTCAGAAATCCACTGACTCAACCAGTTGATAACAAATATATAACCATCCAACATCCACTTTCCAACATAAACAACACACAGAATAGCAAAACCATTACAATTACTCAGGTTGAAACAATACGATACCTTGGAATTTACTTCGATACAGATATGAACTGGAATGGCCACATAAACCATCTACACAACAAACTCCGAACAATAAGTGGCAAACTCTACAGGTTAAAAGACATAGTTCCCATACGCCTAAAAACGCTAATATACAAAGCACTATGCCAAAATATACTAAGATACGCTATAACAACGTATGCACACTACAAATTAAATAGTTTAATGTCGCTACAGTATAAAATGACAAAACTGATCTTTTGGGAACAAAGAGGAAATCACGACCTTTTAAACATTGCAATGTCAGAACACAAAATACTGACAGCAAAACATTTATGTCATTATGCAGCCTTGCTAAAACATTATTTCGATGCCAACTACAGGACAGTGAGAAATACATACCGTATAACAAGACCTCAGACTACTAATTATATCACATATAAATACAATAATCACTACGGAAAGGCCATGCGATACTTCTACATCCCAGACGTGATAAACAAATTACCTTTTGAATACAGATACCTTACAAACTACAATAGCCTGAAAAGAGCTCTAAGTACATACTACGAACAAGAAACACGCACCCAAAATACCATACAAACTTAATGAAACACAATATATTCGTTCGGGCTTCCAGTTCAGCAACGCATCAATACATTCCAAGTTATTGTGTGTGTGTGTGTGTGTGTGTGTGTGTGTGTGTGTGTGTGTGTGTGTGTGTGTGTGTGTGTGTGTGTGTGTGTGTGTGTGTGTGTGTGTGTGTGTGTGTGTGTGTGTGTGTGTGTGTGTGTGTGTGTGTGTGTGTGTGTGTGTGTGTGTGTGTGTGTGTGTGTGTGTGTGCGTGCTTGCGTGCGCGTGTCATTGCGCGAACGCGAATTTCTCAAGCATAGATTTCGTAGCTTCCCAACACAGCAAAAAAAAAACCAATAAATAATAACCAACTGGTGTCATCCTCAGATAAGCTTACATATGAGCTTCGAGGATGAAAGCAAAAAAAATTAGTTCTCATCCAATATGTATCATATGTAACCAAATGCATGTAATGTACGTATCGCATGAAACAACCAATGTACGTAATGTAAATATCACATGTAAACAGATGTAAGTAATGTATCATTTATAAACAAATGTATGTAATGTCTATAATAATTTGTAACAAATGTATGTAATGTAAAAAAAAAATTCTTTAAAAGTAAATCATGAGTTTACACCATATGTTTTTGAAAATAAGGAAACATAATATTTAGATTGCATATGTGTAAATACTGTTGTACAATCACACCTTTTCAAACTTGGAAAGAAAACAAATAGTAAACCACAACATCTAATATTATACAACTTATGTAACTCTGAACAATATAATTGTAAATTATTATTATGATTGTTATATATATATATATATATATATATATATATATAAAACTGTTATCATCATTACTATTTAAATCTCATTATATGTAGCACAAAGTGCTGAGCCTTGTACAATAATATACCGAATAGATGATCAATGTACATATGTAAATATTTGAAAGAATAATAAAAAAAATTATTATTATTATTATCATTATTATTGTTATTGTTACGGCAACTCCAAGGAGCCCTTAGACTCATCGAGGGAGGCCCTAAACATCATGTCAAGAATTACTCAGCATTCTCACAGTATCTATGATACCTTTGCTTTGTACTCATTCACAGTCATGGCACCCACAATAGACTCTGTCAGCTTTTTCCACTCCACTCATTCACCACTCCCCAAGTAAAATACCTAGTTCTAACACCCTTGCTAACTACACACTTTCTCAGTTTCCATGGATGGTCCCTAGTTCTCCCACCACCAGATCTGTTCTGAAAAATTTCATCTTAATTAATCTTGTAAAAACTCTTCAGTAATTTGAATGTCTCAATTATATCATCCCTTTTCTGCTTATCAACAAATAACTGTAATCCACAGATGTTCACCCTGTTCTCGTAAAGTTCATTACATAGACCAAATCCTTCTCTACCTCCTCCCCATCAAGAAGAAACCCTGGCACCCAGATCTGAGCACAGTATTCAAGATGGGGTCTTATCAAGGATCGATAAAGAGAAACAATAACCTCTTGTCTCTGCTCGTCAAAGTATTTTTCAGTAACCTAGTGATCTGATGAGCTCATTTAGCCATTTTGCTATTTGTCCCCTAAACTTCAACCCCTTATCCACCAACACTCCAAAATCTCTGGCCTCGTCAATTTCCTGAAGGTACACCAATGGGGTATACTGTTTCTAATCTTTTCACCACAAAATGCATAACCTCACACTTTGCCACATTAAACTGACATCCATTCCTTAACCCAGTCTATCCAAATCATCCGGCAAAATTTAAATTTTGACATCATGTGTATTCACTATTTCTCTACCCAACTTTGCATCATCAGCAAATAACTGAACAATTCCTCTCAGATCCTTTCCTATATCATTAATGAACAAATTAAATAGCAGTTGTCCAAGAACAGAATCCTGCGGCACACCACTAGTCACAGGCCTTCTTTTGGACTCTACTCCTGAATAAACTATTCTTTGATATCTCTCCATCAACCACCTCCCTATCGATTTTAAAAACTGATATCTCTCCATCAACCACCTCCCTATCCATCTCACCAACCTTATATCCATCCCCATGTGCTGCAGTTTACTGATTAGTATTCCATGTGGTATCCTGTCAAACGCCTTAAACAAAGTCTAGCATCATCTCCTAGATGGCATATTCTTGTAAAGTATTCGCTTAGTAATTCTAATTCTACTATTTCAACTGATTCAGTCACCTCCCTACCATCGACATTCCTTAAAATCATTCTGCCATATATATTATTTCTTTTAGCTGCAGCATATTTAAAGAACTGTTTGGGATTCTCATTAGCTTGCGCTACTAATTTCCTTCCATAATGTTTTTTTTCATATTATATTATATTTTTTTATATTCATATATAGATTTAATATATAATATATAAATATATATATATATATATATATATATATATATATATATATATATATATATATAAATAAATATATAATATAATAAGTGTATACTCACCTGTTGATGTAGAAATCATTGTAGGCTCGTGATGTGATCTGTCCCTCAGTGAAAAAATGGAGTAGCAGTTATAATGAAGCTTGTCTGAGAGCAGGGGCACATACTGAACATTGCTCAGGCTGTAAAATAACACACAAAAAAAACAATTACAAAAATAAGAAATTATTAATTCTTATTAATTATTTAAAATATTTATGTTATCAATATTTAAAATATTTAAATATTTTAAATATTTAAACAGAAATGAACGAAATAACTTAAAGAATAATATTAAAGATCCACTCTGTTTTTAACCATACAGTTTAATCCATAGATTCGTGTATGTTCAGCTACACGTTTCATCTCTCTTTTTAGAACATCTGAATTTCTTCAGCATTTCCTTAAATGCTAAAATCTATAAATATGATTTGGTTAAATTTAATTATAGTCAGGAGACTATAATACAGAGAAATACAAGTAATAAGAATATATTTTTCATACTCGCAGACTTCTTTAGTTCCCTCAGGAGTTTTTATAAAACACGACTCTATCATCTGCTTCCACTGATGCCCAATTTCTTTCATTTCTTTGCGTTTTGCTTCCTGTCTGAACTTAATCCAGGGTTTGGGTTGAATATGCATATTCGGGAACTATAAAAATAAAATATAAAAGGCCTATAGTATTCATTTTTATACCTGAAATATAATAAATATTAATATTTATATAATAAATATGATCTAATAATTGATATAATCAAGTACATAAGCCTTGCGTTTCTGTTTTTCACTAATAATATGACCACCACTATCAGTTCGAATGAAAAATACCATCCCAATACATAAATTCTTCGAATGACTATAGGTATGATTATATATATATATATATCTTCTTCTTCTTCCTATCATGGAATATAGGCCATGTGGCCTGTTCCAGTCTCATGCCATCTCTTTCTTGGTCTTCCGATTCGGTTAACATACATAGTTTTATGAAGAATTAAATGATTAGAACCGAGATTTAAGTAAAAAAGGTTTTAATGTAAACACACTACTAGTTTCGGCCTGTAACAGCCTTCTTCAGGTGACATTATAAAAGAAAAAACACTAAACATTCAGGGATAAAAGGCTATGAACAACATAGACAGTCTTTACACATAATTAGCATGAAAACTTTGTAGTTGCATTTGAAGCTGTTCTTTCGGTTGTTGCATTGTTGGGAGAGTGCGTGCTTGCTGCATCACGTGAACGCTAGTACATGATTACAGCTGAATGACTATCTGGGAGGTTGTAGCTTAAGTTGTTATTTAGATGAACAGGATTGAAGATGATTTCTCTAGATTCCACAATTTTTCTCTCTATTTCGTCACTGCAACGGAAGATGTTAGTAGATTCTTCCCAGCAGACTTTGTGACTTTGGTTATCATCATTAGGATTAAGTCGAGAAAAGGATATGACTTGATAATGCACTCGCTCGCTGTCTCTTCTAAGTAATGTCTCTCATGTGTTCTTCCATACGCATTTCAACAGATTTGCCTGTCTGCCCAAAATAAGGAATATCGCAATCACAATATTTTATATACACCAGGTTATTTGAGTTGATGATGCCAAGGTTTTGCGTGGCTAATTAAGGAACGGATTTTTGGAAGTAGAGTGAACAAGGTTCTGATATTGTATTTTCTTAGAACTTTTCTAATATATGTGAAACAGTACTTATGTAAGGAATAGATATATTGCCTTTGAATCTATTTGTTTCTTCTGAGTGATGGCTAAGAGGATTAAGAAGGAATTTTTTAATGATTTTCTTGGAATATCCATTAACTTCGAAAGAAGTTTTCAGATGGTTTATTTCTGTAAGCCGTTCACTTGGGTCATCAAGAAGAGAACGGGCTCTATGTCCCAAGGTGGAAATTATTCCAAGCTTATGAGGAGGGAAGTGATGGGACTGACTATGCAGATATCTGTTGGTGTATCCGGGCTTTCTATATATCGGTATTTTTAGTTTACCAGAAGAGCGAGTCAGTTTGATATTAAGAAAAGGTAAGGAATTATCCGTTTCAGCAGTAAACTTAATACTTTGATGTCGGATATTGAGATGTTCGAGGAAAACCATGAGGGATTCATGTCCATGGCTCCAAACAATGAAGACATCATCCACATAACATTTCTAAACTTTAGGTGTTAAAATAAAGGAAGAGATAGCCTTGGTTTCAAAATCTTCTAAGTAAATATTTGCAAGAACAGGAGATAAAGGATTACCCATAGCCAGTCCATGATTTTGTTTGTATATATTATCTTGAAATTTGAAGTAACCGTACCTGATGCAATGCGTAAGCAAGGCTAACATTTTTTTGGATAACTTGTCCTTGAGTGATGTTAGGACTTCATCTGTTGGGACATTAGTGAACAAAGAAGTTATGTCCAAGCTATCATGATGTCATTTTCATCAACTGTAATATCCTTTATGTATGTAACAAATTCTGTAGTGTTATTTATAAAGGATGGTGACTTCCCTGAAAAACGTTTGAGGTATTTGGCAAGATATTTTGAAAGATTGTATGTAGGAGAATCGATACCTTCTACAATTGGGCGTAATGGGGTGTTCTCTTTTTGGATTTTAGGAACATCATATATGCGAGGAATTAACAGATAGAGAGAGGGTAGAGATAAACGAACGTTTCGGGATAATTTAGTTGTTGTTTTTAATAAGTTGTTTGTACGATTTTGAAGTTCACGAGTTGGATCTCTCTGAAGTATTGAGTAGGTATCATTATGTAGTAATTCAATCATTTTTTTCTGGTAATCTTCAGAGTTCAGGATGACTGTTGCATTTCCTTTATCCGCAGGTAGGATGATTATATCTCTATTGTTTTTTAAACTTTTAATAGCTTTGCATTCAGTTGAAGTAATGTTGTCTGCTGGTGGTTTTCCGTTATTGATAATAAAGATTGATTCAATACGTAGAAGGTTTGCATCTTGTGAAAGGAGAAAAGAAGCAGCTTTTTCTATTTTTGTAAGTAGTGTCTCCTTTTGGGGAAGGAATAAAGTTTAGACCTTTACTAAGGATGCTTTGTTCTACATCTGAAAGTATATAGGAGGATTTGTTAATAACGAATTTGTCAATTTTGATGTGTGGTTTTGAGTTCCTATTATTTTGTAATATATTTAATGTTTCAAATTTACTTATAAGATTTACTTTGTTATTATATTGTATTCTGGCTGCTTGAGATTCACAGTATGTATTAAAGGTATGCCAACTTTCATTATCTAGAGATTCTTCCAGTTTTTCAGCTATGGTTCTTTTTTTATTGAAAAGGAAATGCAACAGTCATCCTGAACTCTGAAGATTACCAGAATAACATGATTGAATTACTACATAATGATACCTACTCAATACTTCAGAGAGATCCAACTCGTGAACTTCAAAATCGTACAAACAACTAATTAAAAACAACAACTGAATTATCCCGAAAAGTTCGTTTATCTCTACGCTCTCTCCATCTGTTAATTCCTCGCATATATGATGTTCCTAAAATCCAAAAAGAGAACACCCCATTACGCCCAATTGTAGAAGGTATCGATTCTCCTACATACAATCTTTCAAAATATCTTGCCAAATACCTCAAACGTTTTTCAGGGAAGTCACCATCCTTTATCAATAACACTACAGAATTTGTTACATACATAAAGGATATTACAGTTGATGAAAATGACATCATGCTAGCTTGGACATAACTTCTTTGTTCACTAATGTCACAACAGATGAAGTCCTAACATCACTCAAGGGCAAGTTATCCAAAAAAATGTTAGCCTTGCTTACACATTGCATCAGGTCCGGTTACTTCAAATTTCAAGATAATATATATAAACAAAATCATGGACTGGCTATGGGTAATCCTTTATCTCCTGTTCTTGCAAATATTTACTTAGAAGATTTTGAAACCAAGGCTATCTCTTCCTTTATTTTAACACCTAAAGTTTAGAAACGTTATGTGGATGATGTCTTCATTGTTTGGAGCCATGGACACAAATCCCTTATGGTTTCCCTCGAACATCTCAATAGCCGACATCAAAGTATTAAGTTTACTGCTGAAACGGATAATTCCTTACCTTTTCTTAATGTCAAATTGACTCCCTCTTTTGGTGAACTAAAAATATCGATATATAGAAAGCCCGGACATACCAACAGATATCTGCATAGTCAGTCCCATCACTTCCCTCCTCATAAGCTTGGAATAACTTCCACCTTGGGACATAGAGCCCGTTCTCTTCTTGATGACCCAAGTGAACGGCTTACAGAAATAAACCATCTGAAAACTTCATTCGAAGTTAATGGATATTCCAAGAAAATCATTGAAAAATTATTATTATTATTATTATTATTATTATTATTATTGTTCCTTGAAACTCCAAGGAGTCGACAGACTCATCGAGGGAGGCCATAACATGATGTCTGGAACAACTATTCAACATTCACACAGTATCTATCATATCTTGCCTTGAACTCATTGACCGTCGTAGCACACCCTCAACAGACTCTGGAAGTTGTGGGTGCTACGACAAAATTCCTTCTTAATCCTCCTAGCCATCACTCAGAAGAAACAAATAGATTCAAAGGCAATATATCCATTCCTTACATAAGTACTGTTTCACATAAATTAGCAAACGTTCTAAGAAAATAAAATATCAGAACCTTGTTCACTCCACTTCCAAAAATCCGTTCCTTAATTAGCCACCCAAAACCTTGTCATCATCAACTCAAATAACCTGGTGTATATAAAATATTGTGATTGCGATATTCCTTATTTCTGGCAGACAGACAAATCTGTCGAAATGCGTATGGAAGAACACATGAGAGACATTACTTACAAGAGACAGCGAGCGAGTGCATTATCAAGTCATATCCTTTTCTCGACTAATCCTAATGATGATAACCAAAGTCACAAAGTCTGCTGGGAAGAATCTACAAACATCTTCCGTTGCAGTGACGAAATAGAGAGAAAAATTGTGGAATCTAGAGAAATCATCTTCAATCCTTTTTATCTAAATAACAACTTAAGCTACAACCTCCCAGATAGTCATTCAGCTGTAATCATGTACTGGCGTTCACGTGATGCAGCAAACACACGCACTCTCCCAACAATGCAACAAACAAAAGAACAGCTTCAAATACAACTACAACGTTTTCATGCTAATTATGTATAAAGACTGTCTGTGTTGTTCTTAATCTTTTAACCCTCAATGTTTATTGTTTTCTCTTTTATAATGTCACCTGAAGAAGGCTGTTACAGGCCGAAACTAGTAGTTTATTGTTAATTTACTGTTACACGTGGTTTATTATTACAACTGTGATCTCTTCAGAGTTTTATATTAGATGGTGTAAGAGTTCAGAGCATAAGATGAAAATTTAGCTTTGGAAAGGACGAAAAGTATAACTTACATTTCGAATAAAATGATCAGCACTTAGCGAAATAACAACCCTATTAACGAAACAGTAACAATTCGTAGTATTGTCGCACTGTCGTTAGGCTAAAGGTAGATGTAAACTCTGCTCTAGAGACCCCACGTGAAACGTTTTCCAAGTCCTTTCGGACCTCCAATAAAATGACAATGTCCCATCGTTATCATGATCTCAGGACCCTATTTAGTCATATTTCAGAAAAATATTCTTTTGTCTATTATTTGTAATTCAAATTAATTAATTTGAATTAGGCAAAAGGACCCGTTCCTTTACTTAAAATTAATTATAGAGAAAAGGAGAGAATACAATTTAGATACACATATTGCATTTATTGACTTTGAAAAAGCCTTTGTCAAAGTTAAAAGAAGCATTATTTAACATATTAAAAGAAAGACAAATACCAAATAATATCCTAAAAGCTATCAAGTATATATGAAAATAATCAAATACAAATAAGATTAAATCACAAGCTATCTTATACGAGAGAGATAAACCAAGGGGTTCGACAGGGATGTCCCCTCTCAGCAACTCTTTTTAATATCTACTTAAATGAAATAATAATAAAATGGAGAAAACATTTACATCAAAGAATTAAACTTTCACCTACAGTTAACTTAAACACTCTCCTCTTTGCAGACGACAAAATAATAATTACAAATTCTGAAGATAAATTACAGAAAGCTATTTTAGAACTAAATGAGATCTCCAAAGATTATGGTATGATAATATCAACGGAAAAGTCAAAAACTATGGCCTTTAAAGGAGAAGATCCAGCAAGAACTAAAATAGTAATAGATAACAAGATCTTAGAACAGGTGAATTCATTTAACTACCTGGGATGTATGATCACATATGAAAATGAAAAAGACATAAACGTAAAAACTGCAAAATATTTAAAATTAACAGGTGTAATTAACTCTATATTTAAACCGAACCTAGTTCAAAAACAAGCCAGACTAAAAGTATACAATACATTGGCCCTATCAGTCTTAATGTATGGAAGCGAAATCTGGACAATAAAACAAAAAGACAAACAAAGATTAACAACAGCAGAAATGAAGTTTATGAGAAAAATCGCAAAGTATACCCTATTTGATCACAAAAGAAACGAAGAAATTATGAAAGAATTAAACCAAGAATCAGTAATAGAAAAAATTAAAAAATATAAACGTAAATGGATGGAACACGTTCAAAGAATGAAAACAGAAAGATTACCAAAACAAGCCTTAAAGTACAAGCCATTAAGAGAAAGGAAACCAGGACGTCCTCTTAAACGATTCAACGATGACTTCTAAGGCCGGAACAGGCCATGCTAGGCCTAAATCCTTGATACGCCTGATGATGATGATTAATTAATTTCTATCAGAATCAATTATATACCACAGAAAAATTTTAGACACACGATGGGCTTCTTACCTTTAAAATACTTCTTTGTGACATAAATTCAAGAGCTAATAGCTATTCTTCGAGATGTGTTCTACACAGATCTCTTTCCACAGACATAAATAACAGATAAAACATAGAAATAGCTGATGATTCCAAACACGACAGTCTGTGAAGTCTATAGTACTAGTATTGTACTGCTTCGATTAATTCAAAACTTTCAGTTGATAACGATGTAATAGAACCATCTGGGAGTAGAATCAGTGATAGAACAAAGTTATGCTGAATAGCTGTGGAAAGGAACCAAAAAACATTTCTCTCATTTGGAAATGATGAAAGTTTCTGTTTTGACAATTTTCGACTCAGGTTTTGATGCGCTTATAATTTCTGTGCAAAGGTTTAGTTTAGTTATTAAACTAAATTAAACTTCCATTGAAATCTCCATCTTCATTTAGATGAAGATTTCAGTGGAAGGCGGTTAAGAAATTCTGGAGTTTTGTAATAGCACACGTCTTAGACAATCAGAAAGGAGAATTTAAAGTGGAATAGAAAAATAAATATTTCTATAAATATAATTTCGTCCACTTTCACACCTATAAGAATTGTTAATTCATTCTAGTGATACCGAAAGAGAAGGCTTTTCTTACAGAAAAAATATCTTGCTGACGGGGTCATATTGTAGTAGTTATATATCTGCGACTGGTTTAAATATATATGATGACATACATAATAAATATGTACACGATCGTATTAGTGATTTTTGAGCAAAGAACAATATTCTATGCATCGTGTTTGCTGAATTTGCTGCAAATTCAAATAAATATTAAAATAGAACCAAAACAAAGTAGACTTTAGAAAAAGGCAGTATGAGTCTTACCATTTTATTTCCTGTACAATACGATGGCAGAAAGGCACAGTATTCGTCCTTATAATCCTGTTTTGTACATTCATCTGGAAATCGCTTACAGAACTCAGATCTTCTAACGCTGAAAGAAAGAAAGAAAGAAAGAATGACACACAGCTTAGCAATTCTTTTCTAACTTATTTTTTTATCAGATTTTTATATGGTTCATTCAAAGTGAACTAAGTGGACACTGTATTTGTAAAAGAAAATGCCGACTTGCAGAGTGATGTGGAACTACTAAGCTTTAATTTTGTAACCCTAAGTCAGTAGGAGGTCTTGGATTTCACAGCTTCACATAAAAGCAATTGTTTCCTAGATGAAAAAAAAAGCGCTGCGTGCCCTGCTATAAGGATCGACTAACTCCCGAAAATGACCCACAGTGACTCAGAAACATTCCCTCTAATCGACGACTGGAATCAAACTTATTAACAATCTTTCTTCGGGGGGGGGGTGTATGAAAGGGAAAGTTTCTGCACGTGTACCAAGCACTTGTAATAGCCCTTACCTTTTCACAGTTGCTATATTATAAAAGATTACAAGGCATGCACATTCATGTTTGGGGGATTCTTCAGTTTGTATTCAAATATTAAAATTATTCTAGAACGATTTTCGCATCATAGACCGGAAAAAGGTTAAGCTAAGTATTTTAAATAATTGAACAAGTATATAGTCCTATGCTATACCTCTCCTCAAGCAAAATAAAAATATTATACAGTAGTCAATCTTTTACGGTCCGCGCGGTTATCCTAGTGACTATGCGCTTCGCATCCATATGCCTGGGAAAAGAGTGTCCTGGGCTCGATTCTCGTCGCTGAGGTGAGGACCATTTTATCTGGGGGCTTTTCCTCCTGCAAGTAGGCAAACCAGACCCGTGAACACACGCAGCTACAGCCATAGGATATACCGGGAGGTATAGGGCTAGTCTATCCTCGGGACGGATATGGCTTAGAAGGGCTAATGATAGTTATGTAACAGTTCAGTGGGCCTAATACGTAGAAAGAAGAAGAGGAATCTTTTATGTCCAAGATTGTTTGTATAAAGTGCTACGTTTTTATTTTAAAATAATATAAAATATTATAAGACGTGCAGAACAGAATAGTAATTAATAGATCATTAATAGTAGTAAATAATAGAACATAATAGAAGAATTTTAGTAACTATAAAATAATTGATCATCATCATCATCATCATACGTATCAAGGATTTAGGCCTAGCATGACCTGTTCCGCCCTCAGAAGTCATCGTTGAATCGTTTAAGAGGACGTCCTGGTTTTCTTTTTCCTAGTGGCTTGTACTTTAAGGCTTGTTTTGGTAATCTTTCTGTTTTCATTCTTTGAACGTGTTACTGGTTCTTGGTTTAATTCTTTCATAATATCTTCGTTTCTTTTGTGATCAAATAGGGTATACTTTGCAGTTTTTCTCATAAACTTCATTTCTGCTGTTGTTAATCTTTGTTTGTCTTTTGTTTTATTTCCAGATTTCGCTTTCATACATTAAGACTGGTAGGGCTAATGTATTGTATACTTTTAGCCTGGTTTGTTTTTGAACAAGGTTTGGTTTAAATATAGAGTTAATTACACCTGTTATTTTCAAATATTTTGTAATTTTTACGTTTATATCTTTTTCATTTTCATATGTGATCGTACATCCTAGGTAGTTAAATGAATTCATCTGTTCTAAGATCTTGTTATCTATTACTATTTTAGTTCTTGCTGGATCTTGTTCCTTTAAAGGCCATAGTTTTTGACTTTTCCGTTGATATTATCATACCATAATCTTTGGAGATCTCATTTAGATCTAAAATAGCTTTCTGTAAGTTATCTTCAGAATTTGTAATTATTATTTGGTCGTCTGCAAAGAGGAGAGTCTTTAAGTTAACTGTAGGTGAAAGTTTAATTCCTTGATGTAAATTTTTACTCCATTTTATTATTATTTCAATTAAGTAGATATTAAAAAGAGTTGCTGAGAGGGGATATTCCTGTCGGACCCCTTGGTTTATCTCTCTCGTATACGATAGCTCGTGATTTAATCTTATTTGTATTTGATTATTTTCATATATACTTGTGACAGCTTTCAGGATATTATTTGGTATTTGTCTTTCTTTTAATATGTTAAATAATATGTTTCTTTTAACTTTGTCAAATGCTTTTTCAAAGTCAATAAATGCAATATGTGTTTCTAAATTATATTCTCTTCTTTTCTCTATTATTAATTTTAGGCAAAAGGCTGGGTCTATACATGATCGTCCTTTTCTAAATCCATTCTGTACCCCTGGAATAAAGTTTTCGGAATATTTCATTAGTTTGTTATTTAAGATTCTGCTGTATATTTTGTAACAGTAATTTAGTATACTGATACCTCTATAGTTTTTAGGGTCATCTCTATTACCTTTCTTAAAGATAAGAATCACATTTGCTTTTTTCCATTCTATTGGGGGGATACCAGTTGAGTAAATTTTATTTAAAAATAATAAGAGTCTTTCTTTGAATGCTAATTGAAAATTTTTTGATATTGAAATTATTCAAAAAGAGTGTATCATTGTAGCGAAGTCACTAGGGGCTTTTCCATCAAAGCTGAGTTAGCTAATCACCTAACGAAGTCGGGTTTATGTATATGTATAGGGAAAGAGAGAGAGAGAGAGAGAGAGAGAGAGAGAGAGAGTCAGAATCAGTTTAACATAAACATACTATCCAAGAACTTTAAAAAACATAACGGTTGCAAAGAGTGAAAAAATTGTATAGCATATAGTTTATTTTGAGGTTCTGAAAGATTATAATGACAGTTATGAATTCATACCTGTTTGCATTACACACAGTAATTGCAGGAAGCTCCAATTCTGATGGTTTGGAGTTGATAAATGTCACCACAGTAGGATAGGATAAATACGTTTTTATAAACATTCCCATTTGATAGAGAAATCCGCATAAACATAAAGCAGCAAATAAGATTTTGAAGTTTTTTCGAGGATCATTTGGAATGCAGTTCTTTAGACACATTTCGAGCAGCCTGAAAGAAAAGTATATTTCTACAGTGAAAATTTTGATCATGGTTTGACAGTGAAAATAATTTAATAAATAATAATGAAATGGTATGATAAAGCTGCATGATTATAGACAATATAAAATTTCAGGATTTTCTAACCCAGCAATTCACAGACAAGAAAATGCAAACAGACGCATGACTATAATGCCACAGTTGCAATGCTTAAATTTAGTTGGATTTTAAATGTAAAAAGAAAAGAAAGGTGAAATCACAAAGCAAAACTACACAACGTATCCCAACTGTTGGTTCATCAAAAAAATATAAACTTTAAAGGGTCTCGAAAAATCGATCTACATTTGTTATACGTTTGGCTACTGTGGTATTTGCAATAAATCTTTTCGAGGCAGCAAGCATCAGCCGGTGCAATATTGAAGTGATATTCGTTGAGGCCAGTGGATTCTGTCTGTTAATCGCATGTAATTTCTGGCTGTGTCCGTTGTGTGGGATGAAATGATGGGAAAAAAACTGCCGAGCGTGACACATCAGTAATAACATAAAGTCTAATATAATCAGAATGGCATAATACTCGCATTTTGATTTCAATTTTTATACATATAACGGAAAATATTCTAATACAACTGGCTTGATTGGCTAAGTGATTAACGTATTCGCTCTCCAGCCAATAGGTCCGTATTTCGAGCTATTGCTTTTTGATTAATTTCTGTAAAGTTTCACGTATAATATGTATTTAATAATATAATAATGACTTTGCTTTAGCACGGTTTACAGACTTTAAATATAATTATTTCACATTAAATTGAAAATAAATAGTTAACACAAACCTACTTAATGAAGAATTCAAATTAGAACTGAGACATTAAGAAACGTAAACTAACCTTCAGAAGTGTTCATGAGAAAGAATTAACTTGAGGAGTCTCATACCGAATGCGTAATATTCTTATCCTTATTATTTATATGTAAATAGAGCCGTTGTTAGGAAACAAATTGTTATTGTGATTGGTGTCCGTTTTTCCAAGTAGCAAAACGCAACCTTCGTGACTTCCACTAGACAAGCATAAGAAATTACGGTCTACTCTACGCATATATTTGTGAGATTGGAAGTCAAGCATCATTTAGTGTTGTGTAAACACAAATTCAATTTACCAGCTCCCAATAATAAACGAATTGTTTACTGCAGAGAGAGAGAGAGAGAGAGAAACGGGAAAGTGTTTTTTTATTCAATGCTTACGTTTCAGATTGAAGGTTAAGCTCGATTTAAGCTGTCAGATCGACACTAGTTACAATGCGCTTGTGTTAATGCATGCGCAATACGAACTCATTCCTGGGTAGGAAATACCTAGTTTCAAATTCTGTCTAATGAACACCGAATGCGTAAACACTGTACGATCCCATGGCAACCCGACATGCCTCAGATTTGAATAAAAGAACAGAAATACTTCTCAACTGAAAGTACTCAGTTTAGTCAGTCAGTGATTTTTACTGCATGATTCACTTTCATCGATAGAGTCCACCAGAACAAGTTTTGGTTTGATAAATAAACAAAAATTAACAAACATCATACATATATTAATTACTTCTTTTATTTTCGGAGTGATATCGCGATATCATGGCCAAGCACCTTGACTCTTAGAAGTTATTTTGCTTGTGCATAATGACCCAGGTGCCTAACACAAAATGGAAGATAAAAGCTGCATGTGAAGCTTATAAAATGATTACGTTTGATTTCGTAGGAATTAATTCTCTAAATACAGTTATATATCTTTATTGTAAAATTCCTATTTTAAGTGATAAACGATGTTTGCCGATGCTTTGAACGAATTTAACCGATTAATCTCCACTTATAATGGATATCAGTGAGAAGCTTACGCTCGTGACTTGGTCTTCAATCCAATAGGTTTCAATCGAATCTGCCGTAAGCAGGGATGTTTCATGTTGTCTTTAGTTAGGAGATGAACTTCATTATTTGATGTGAGACCGCTTTCCCGATTGTTTTCTTTTAAATCCTTGTTCGGTCTCCCTAGATCTTTGGAGTGTTTAAAAAAAAAAAAAACATTTTCTTAAAATGAAAGGGAAAAAAGCCTACATTCCATATCTCTGTAATTTTCTGAAAAATCGATCTAAAATCTCTTTCACTACACGTTCTCGGGTAGGTACTCTACGAAAACAACTTCAACTTCATTACGGTTGAAACAAAATAAAAAAAAAACGTTTACATGCATTAATGGTATTCGGGCACGATACAGACCTGCGATCGTTAAACAAAACACAAGTTTAAATGTTCTCTGTGCAAATATAACAAATAATAAAGATCTCCAAGTTTATTTTAGACAATATGCAGATATATCAACCATAAAGCAACACAGAAGCACTTTTGAAAGTGTAATTTAAAAATGCTGACGTCAGTGAAAACCTGTGCCTCATTTTGAGTAAATGAAAAGTAGAATGCTTTTCTGAGGTTTTTTTTTTAAACTAACATTTCAAGGGAAAACAGAACATTCTATATATATAATATATAGTTGAAATTTGGCTTTTATATATATATATGGAATGAGCAAAAATGTTGCCCATTCGGTGAATTGTGTGATTTCATATCACACCATTAACCATCACTAATATGATGAAATCATATTAGTGATGGTCATATTACAAGTCAAGAACAGAAAATCTTGTAAGGCTTATTTACTTGGTTATATCGATTATTCGATTATATTTATTATATTAATATTAATATTTATTATATTTCACGTACAAAAATGAATATTATACGCCTTTTATATTGTTATTTGTGTAGTTTCCGAATATCACTATTCCACACAAACCCTGGATTAAGTTCAGACAAGAAGCAAAACGCAAAGAAATGAAAGATGTTGGGCATCAGTGGAAGCCGATGATAGAGTCGTGTTTTATAAAAACTCCTGAGGGAACTAAAGAAGTCTGCGAGTATGAAAAAGATATTCTTATTACTTGTATTTCTCTGTGTTATTAATTTAACCAAATCATATTTATAGATTGTAGCATTTAAAGAAATGCTGAAAATATTCAGTTGATCTAAAAATAAAGATGAAACCTATAGTTAAACATACACGAATCTATGGATTAAACTCTATGGTTAAAAACAGAATGGATCTTTAATATTATTCTTTAAGTTATTTCGTTCATTTCTGTTTAAATATTTAAAATATTTATGTATAAATATTTTAAATAATTAATAAGATTCTTATTTTTGTATTTTATTAAATAACTTATTATTTTTGTATACAAATATAATTCTTATTTGTGTGTGTGTGTGTGTGTGTGTGTGTGTGTGTGTGTGTGTGTGTGTGTGTGTGTGTGTGTGTGTGTGTGTGTGTGTGTGTGTGTGTGTGTGTGTGTGTGTGTGTAAACATATCAATATATATATATATTACATATTATGTTCTATATATAATTATATATATATAATTATATTTATATAATATAATATAATCTATATATATATATATATATATATAGATTATGAAAGAAAATAAGCAGCGCAAGCTAAAGAGAATCCCAAATTGTTCTTTTAATATGTTGTAAGTAAAAGAGATAATATATATGGCAGAATGATTTTAAGGAATGCCGATGGTAGGAAGGTAACCGAATCAGTCGAAATAATAGAATTACTAAGCGAACACTTTGCAAGAGTATATCATCCAGGTGGTGATATTGCAGGAATGAGGAACCAATGGCCTATATAGGAATTGAGGTGAATGAAATGGAGGTGAATAGTATATTACAGAACCTGAATGTGAATACATCTGTGGGATTGGATGGTATACCAGCTGGAGTCTTACGTGAAGTGGTAAAGGAATTGTCAGGGCCCTTCACCATATTGTTTAATATAAGACTCAGCTCTGATTTAGTTCCTTGTGCGTGGAAAGAGGGGGAAAATAGTTCCATTGCATAGAGGAGGCTCCAAGAATGCTGTTGCAAATTACCGACCAATCAGCATATTAGGAGTCGTTGTGAGGGTATTGGAGAAATTAGTCAAGAGCAAAATACAGGAATAGATTGATGGAAATAGGATACTGTATGGGGGGCCTGGTTTTGTGAAGGGTAGATCATGGCTCTCTAACTTGCTCAAGTTTTATAATTCAGTAACAGCTGAATTGGATAAGTGTAATGGATTTACAGTGATCCCTGCTGGACTTTGCTAAGGCCTTTGACAGGATACCACATGGAATTCTAATCAGTAAACTGCTGCACATGGGGATGGGCTGCAGTTTACTGGGGATCTCACCAACCTTATATCCATTTCATGGACATAGGGTTGGTGAGATGGATAGGAGGGTGGTTGATGGAGAGATATCAGAGAGTAGTTTATTCAAGAATAGAGTTCAAAAGAAGGCCTGTGTCTAGTGGTGTGCGCACAGGGTTCTGTTCTTGGACCACTGCTATTTAATTTGTTCATTAATGATATAGGAAAGGATCCGAGAGGAACTGTTTATTAATTTGCTGATGATGCAAAATTGGGTAGAACAATAGTGAATGTAGATGGTGTCAAAATTTTGCAGGATGATTTGGATAGATTGGCAGATTTGGCTAAGGAGAATGGATGTCAGTTTAATATGGCAAAGTGCATGGTTATGCATTTTGAGGTGAAAACAGTAGCAGCATTATACCACATTGGTGGAACTGTAAAAACTCGATGTTATGAAAATTAATAAAATCTATAGTACATCGATTTTTATTGTAGGAACACACCTTAATAAACCTTATATATAATGCATCTATGTTTTGCATGTTTAAACTTTGTATAAAGATCAAAATAAGCCCAAAGGGAATTAACTCGCTCATTGTTTAAGAGCAGAAGTAGGATGTTTGGAACCAAGGGTGGTGTCTGTAAGTCGGCAGTTCCATTTGAAACATATTTATCAGTCCTGTAGCAGGTGACCTTCAAGGTCAGTATTGAAAAGAGACGGCCTCCATCAGTCGGAAAGTCCCGTAAGCCACGTAGCCGGATTAAGGACATCAAAGGGGAAGAATAGGATTTGTCGGCGAAAGTTCGAGAACCGCCAGTCACGTGCTGTTGTACGGAGTCTCGTAACTATGCGCAAGACACGTACAGGGACATTTGGGGTACAATAAACTGAACCCAAAGTGCAGGGATATTGAGAATATAAGGCTTAGAATTTTGTTGAGAAGGGCTTCCTGTTTTCATCTTGCCTGATCTGTCCACAAGAGGTCGAGAAGGAGAGGTGTCGATTAGTTCCGGAGGGGAGAGATGGGAGTCCGTCCACCAAGGAAGTTTCCAGTCCGAAGCCAAGGATGAACCGGAGGTTACAGTCTAAGGGGAAATCTTGCCGTATTGGTTCAAGCATTGCCGCTCGTTTGAGTACGTGCATGCCCATCAACCTACGCAGTTCCTTGCCGGTCAGTTCAAGATTCCGGAGGAAACCTATCCAGTATCCCGATGGCTGACGCGATCCCTCAATAGTGCCCTATGACTCCCATCAAGGAAAAGAAGAAAACACGGAACGGACAAGAAACCCTTGAATCCCCGGAAAAGAAAAGGAAAAGAAACAAGGAGGGAAGGCGTATGCAAGACAGTCAGAGACCCACGTGAGTGTGAATGTTAATTATTTTATTTTTGTGATTTAAGAGAATTCCCCTCAAGGAACTGCCGAATTATTTAATATAGAAAAATAGTGGTGTAAGGTACACGAAAGGCTCATAGATTTGTGAAAAAATTATTATTGAGTTTAACGTGAGCGTAGTTAATTTCCCTAAGAAAGATTGGGCTAATTAAGATTTCCTTTGATTAATGCGTGTTAATTAATTGCTTATTATCACATCACTGAGTTGTTCTAATCAAGGGGAATGAAATATGCCAATGTGATTATCAGTCAGTTAACTAAGTCTTTAAGATGAGAATCTAAGAGTCATAATGTGTGTGGTGCATGATTGATGACTGATTACTATTGTTAATGCGCACCTAGAAATTTCTTGTTCTGTGTGAATGATATTTAGTATTTGTGATGTAAAATGCATTATCTGAGATTTAATTAGAGAAACAAATAAGAGAATTCACTAAGTATTATGTTTGAGTAATTATTCAAGATTAATGAATTTCTTGTACGAATGAAGTTTTGAATTCATGTATTGTATAGTAACTATTAGATATCAGTAATTAAATTTTGTTTATATATTAGTACATAATGGTTTTGTCTCATTTTCTTGTCTTTTGCAATGCACTGATTCAAAAATAAAAACCGGATCTAAGCGGGAAACGTTGATATAAATAATAAGTGAGAAAAGGGCCAGGACTGCAAAGAAAATTGATAACTTGGGGATGATAAAGAGATTTTGTTGTGAAAGATTTAATAACCTACTGGAAGTACTATATTTCTTGCACCATATCGAGGCATGGATGGCGCAGTCATAAATCTAAATAAATATTTCCATTGCTCTCCGGCGTCATATTACACTGTCGCAGCATCACCTGGATATATATATATATATATATATATATATATATACAGGGTGTTCGGGATAAATTTGACAGTTTCGTAAGGAAAAAGAAAATCTTCTTTGTATCTATTAAATTTAATGAATTGACAAAAAAACATTACAGGCAGAGTTAATTACAATACTATCAACAAGATTTACTCAAAATAACCACCATTAGCATCGATCACAGCTTCAATTCTGCTTCGGAACCTCGAACAAGCTGATGCTACAGTCTCCCTGGGAAGGGCCGCAAAAACTGTTTTAATTTTATCCATTAACTGGGCTTTTGTATTACTGGAAGTGCGATTGGTGTCTTTTTCAACTGCGCCCCATACAAAATAATCCATGGGGTTAAGGTCTGGGGAGTTTGGAGGCCAAACATTTGGACTGGTGAAGTCGTAGAAATTTTCAGACAACCATTTTTGACTTTTCCCAGAGGTGTGGCAAGGGGCCGAATCCTGCTGCCATACATACGGCCTACCATTGGCTACCCTTGTTATCCAGGGCTTGACTACAGTTAGCAACTCCACGAACAAAGCCCGAATTCCAATGCCAGGGTTCTTCAACACCTGTTCCTGCAGATTTGCGAGGAATTCTGCTGTACGAACGCAATCAGATCGTCTGCTAGGGATCTTTCTTCTTGCTACATCCTCGTAGTCACCATTGCAAGTCTCTAGTTCATGCCTGATTGTTTTTACTGTATTCAGGGAGCATTGGGCAGCAGTCGTAATATCCTTATTTTGATGGCGGGCACGAATCATCATGATACAAGTTATTCTCTTCCATGATTCAGGTGGGTTCCAGCTATCCATCCTTTCTGACATCTTGTATATGAATGAAGAAGGGTCCAAACTTTTAAATGAAGAGAAGTGTGTGTTAATACATGTAACATACGGAAAAATATAATTAATTATAAATATGTCAAATTTATCCCGAACACCCTGTATATATATATAAGTCAAAGCATCCCAGGATAAATCAAGAAACAAGTAACCAACGAACAAACAGAAAATAACCCCCGTTTTACAGAACTGTGCTCCAGGAAATTGACAAAGCCAGAAATTTTGGAGTGTTGGTGGATAAGGAGTTAGCGTTTAGGGGGACACATAGCAAAAGTGGCTAAATGAGCTCATCAGATCAGTTGTTTATTGAAGAATATTTTCACGGGAAGAGTAAAGCAGGTTATTGTTCCTGTTTATCGAGCTTTAATAAGAGCTCATCTTGACTACTGTGCCCAGATCTGGGCGCCAGGGTTTCTTCTTGATGGGGAGGTTGTCGAGGTAGAGATGATCTTGGGGTGAGTGACCAAGGTGGTAGCTGGTCTATGTAATGAACTTTACGACAACAGGGTGAAGATCTGTGGGATACAGAAATTGGTTGATAATCAGAAAACGTGTGTGATATGATTGAGACATACAAATTACTGAGGGGGTTTTTTAAAAGATTAATTAAGAGACAATTTTTCAGAACAGGTGTGATGGTGGGAGAACTAGGGACATCTATGGAATCTGAGCAAGAGTGTAGTTAACAAGGTTGTTAGAACTAGGTTTTTTACATGGAGAGTGGTGAATGAGTGGAGTGGAATAAGCTGCCATAGTCTGTTGTGGGGTGCCATGACTGTGAGTGAGTTAAAATCAAAGTATGAAAGATACTGTGCGAATGCTGAATAATTCTTGACATGATGTTTAGGGCCTTCCTTGATGAGTCTAAGGACTCCTTGGAGTTTATTTTGTCTGAGATAAATTGCATACATATGATATAGAATTAAACAATTATATTACATTTTCTTTCATGTGATTCAAATAAAATTTCTTATTAATATCATTATAATTTGCATAATTTGCAAACGCTATAAGAGGATAATTCATGTATAATTAGTAACAACTATAATACACCATAATTTACGTGTACTATTGTTAAAGTTAGCATTACAATGTAAATTGTAACATTCCCTGTTGAAATTTTTTTTTTCAAAGTTTGGCAAAATATGATCACATACATACATATTTTGATCATTCATATGAATAATATATAAATATGTTTAATATCAATATTTTAATTATTTAAACTGTAATAACATTTTGTTTATCATCATACAGGATATTTACATATATACAATAAAGCATATTATTATAATTTCTGTTCAGTACAAAATGTAGAGTTCAGTGACTTTTTTAATATAAATTGACAAATTTTTTACTTTTCACTATCAATATTATAGCTTATTTTATACAGCCTATTTACATATAATACTACTACTAATAATAATAAAATTTATTTTATTTTTTTAACAATCTATTATTTCTCAATAAAATCACATACATTATATGAACACAATTATGCATAACAAATACTTTCTCGTACATAACTTTTTTTAATTAATAATAACAATAACTGTTTACAACGTATATTATTATGATATTCATAATGATGATTATTACAAATGTTTCTTTGCAATTTTACACTCTATATATACAATATCAATGGATATATTCACTCTATATTGCATACTTTTGTTACAGTCATTACATACATTGGTTTACATGTGATACGTACATAACATATGATACATCTTGGATGGGAACTAATTTTTCTGCTTTCTTCCTCGAAGCTTATATGTAAGCTTATCTGAGGATGACACCAGTTGGTTATTATTTATTGATTTTTTGTTGTGTTGGGAAGCTACGAAATCTATGGTTGAGAAATTCTCAACCATGGATTTCACACACACACACACACACACACACACACACACACACACACACACACACACACACACACACACACACACACACACACACACACACACACACACACACACACACACACACACACACACACACACACACACACACACACACACACACACACACACACACACACACACACACACACACACACACACACACACACACACACACACACACACACACACACACACACACACACACACACACACACACACACACACACACACACACACACACACACACACACACACACACACACACACACACACACACACAATAACTTGGAATTTATTGATGCGTAGCTGCACTCGAAGCCTGAACGAATACATTGTGTTACATTAAGTTTGTATGGTATTTTGGGTGCATGTTTCTTGTTCGTAGTATGTTTTCTTAGAGCTCTTTTCAGGCTATTGTAGTTTGTAAGGTTTCTGTATTCAAAAGTTAATTTGTTTATCATGTCTGGGATGTAGACGTTTCGCGTGGCCTTTCCGTATTGAATATTGTATTAATATGTGATATAATTAGTTGTCTGAGATCTTGTTATATGGTATGTATTTCTGACTGTCCTGTAGTTGGCTTCGAAATAATGTTTTAACAAAGCTGCAAAGTGACATAAATGTTTTGATGTCAGTATTTTGTGTTCTCACATTGCAATGTATATAAGGTCGTTATTTTCTCTTTGTTCACAAAAGACCAGTTTGATAATTTTGTACTGTAGCGACATTAATCTATTTAATTTGTAGGGTGCTCAGAAAGCATACGTTTTTATAGCGTATCTTAGTATATTTTGGCATAGTGCATTGTATTTTAGTGTTTTTAGGCGTATGGGAACTGTCTTTTAACCTGTAGAGTTTGCCACTTATTGTTCGGAGTTTGTTGTGTAGATGGTTTATGTGGCTATTCCAGTTCATATCTGCATCGAAGTAAATTCCAAGGTATCGTATTGTTTCAACCTGAGTGATTGTAATGGTTTTGCTGTTCTGTGTGTTTTTATGTTGGAAAGTGAATGTTGGATGGTTATATATTTGGATGGTTATATAGAGGTGGTGGTGTTGGGAACACAATCTAACATCTCATTAATCAGATGCCAGGTTTGTTTCATGTTGTTTTGTGCAGAGCTTAGTTTTGTGCAGAGCTCTCTGTAGTAACTTCTTTTTGCATTTCTGATTTGTGTTGTAAGGCGATTCCTTATTATCTTATATTAGGATTTTAAAGCTGTGTTATTTGGATATCGGTTTAATTCTTTCCAAAAAGCGTCCTTTCTCTATATTTCTAGGATTACGTTTTGTGTTATCCAAGGAGTTTGGTTGTTTTTGAACGAATTCTGACTTTCTTTGTAGCTTTCTTATATATTGCCTCCAGTGTAAGTTTAATGTTGTTGTATAAGATATCTGCTGAATCTGATGCCAGGTGTTCCCAGTCTGTTTTTCTTATTTCGTGATTGACTATTTCCTCGTCTATTATTATTTTCTGTCGTTTTTCTTCTGTGGGACATTGCATGGGTATTGTCTTGGTGTGCAGGTTTAGAGCGGTGAAGTAATGGTCTGCTACTTTGCACTTTATGACTGATGCAGTGTAACTGTTTGGTGGTGCTTGGACTTTTATATTATCTAGACCAGAGGCAGTGATAGTATTTCCGATTATTTCTTCTCTAGTACATGATGTTATTGTTGGTATTAGAATATACATGGATAGCGTGTCTAGGTATTGTAGAGTGTTGTTCTGGTTTTCGTTTGCAATATTTATGTTTATGTCGCCAATTATCATTAGGTATTCGGTTGAGCATATTTCTTGGCGTGAAAGCCAGCAATTGAGTTCGTGCAGGAATTTTATCATGTTAAGGTTTGGTGGCCTGTAAATAGCATTTATTATTATGGGATGCTGTCTATTGGTGGTATTAGTGATTTCGAGGCAAAGGGTTTTGCCGTTCTAATCTGTGTTGTTAGGAGATTCCGTTTTCCTTTTGTTGTTCGTCTTATAATACCGCAGACTGCTGGAAAACAATGTGACTTATTGTCGATGTCATTACGTATATCAAATGTTATGTCACACACATCCTAAATATTGAAAATGCGTCATTTATTCTTGGTACTTTGGTTTTCAAGTACTTTTTTGGTTCGTTTGGATTATTTACCTCAGAATGCAATAGTTTTAGTTTTCTTTAATGAGATTCGTAAATTGCGTTCACTAGTTAATTGCTATAGATGGTGACCGGATCTCTGTAGATCGTCTTCTCATTTTTGTACAATTAGTTGATCATCTGCAAAACAAAAGTATTACATTTACTGTATTATGTTGATTTATGTTTATTCCTGGGTTTATTACAGATTTCCACTTCCTCATTATATCATCTATATATACGAGGGGAGCTGAAAATATTTGATAAACACCTAGAATAAAAAGGACTATATTAGGCAACAAGGAGAACACATTTTTCTTAGAGGATTGCAAATGATGCAGCACTTGTATCAAGTATATAACACTCGTGGGGAAAAGGTAGATTTTGGCATAAAAGACCATTTGGCTTTACTGAGGTGTTTTGTAGGAATACTAGGCTTTTCTAAGCTCATAGTTTGTTTTTAAATCAGGTAAAATGTAATATGTTATCTCATTCATGGTTAGAATCCAAATATAATTTAATTTATTACCTACTTCTGATAAGCGTACTTACTAGGTGTATATAAACGCGATGTTCTGGCTGTGATATGTTCTGCAGTAGCACAAACAACTTGAATGGTTTATATCACTTCATCTCTGCTTATATTTGTACATTAACAGGCATTTTGAAGCACTATACAGATTAATAGATGTACTGGGCTAGGGTATTGGATATATACTCTTAGTTATATATTTCCCTGGATGCAAACAAACTGAGTAACTACAGGTAAAGATTTCGTTCATGCAAACCTGTCAGATTTTGTCCAAATCGTAATGCATTTGGTTCAGGCTGGTCTCATGATAATTTCAATCCGCTTTCTAGGCTTGAAGGATGCACTCACATTATCTTTAGAAGTTGTGGAGAGGAGCATCTGTAGTGCAGTTAGTAACACGACAATGCTGTTCGTCTGGAAAGACTTGTTTCGAATCCCGCAAGACTCTGAGAACCTTTATAAAGCGTTTTTATCCGAAGTTGACTTTGAATATGGAAATGGAAGGGTTTTATATCCAGCAAAACAGGCCAGAATAGGAATGAGAGTCAATTAACAGACATAATCAAAGGTTGGTCGATTGGTAGAGCGTCTGCTACTAATGGCTCAGTTAAGTAAGTTTGAGCGCGGTTAGTAGTTGGAAGGGTTGCAATCGTTCGATGCTGTTGGGACACTCTCCCTCGATGAGTCTTTGGACTCCCTGGAATAATGTAGCCTATCCTATTACGGCTGTAGTTTTAAACAACTCAAACACAGAGCTTGTGTATTTTCCATATTTATATCTGAAAATACATCCACAGCTCTCTCTCTCTCTCTCTCTCTCTCTCTCTCTCAGGTTCATCTTGATTCTTTACAAAGTTCTTGTTCCCATTCAGGATTCAGAATGCAGTTGTAACGAAACGTTTAATTCTATGGAGTTATTTTTTTCTAGAACCGTTGAAAATTGACCTAGATTAACGACAGTTATTAAGTTTTCAATTTAGTACATAAAATGTTAAATCAATAAAGTAGATTCCAAGATCCAAAGCAACAAATTATCGACCAATCAGCATTTCAGGAGTGGCGGTCAAAGTATTGGAGAAATTGGTTAAAGACAATATTCGGGAACAGGTGGATAAGAATGGGATATTGAATGGGGTAACATGGATTTGTGAAAGGTAGGTCATGCTTCAGTAACTTACTTTTTATAACAAAGTGACAGCTGAGTTGCTGAAGGTAATGGCTACACGGTCATACTGATGGACTTCGCAAAGGCATTTGACAGGATACCGCACGGAATATGATACATAAATTACATCAAACAGCTTTGTACTTGGGCTACTACTACTATTTAATTTAGTTTATCAATGATACAGGAAATGATCTGAAAGGCAATATCCAGTTATCTTCAGATGATGCAAAATTAGGTAGAGCAATGGTCAACGAGGTTGGTATTGACATCTTACAGGATGATAATAAATAGACTGGCAGCATGGACAAAGAAGAATGGATGCAATTAAATGTGGTAAAGTGTAAGGTTATGTGTTTCGGAGAGAAAAGATTACCAACTGTGTACCATATTCATGGGACTGTACTCCAGGAAATTAATGAAGTCAGGGATTTGGGGTTGTTGTTGGATAGGGAGTTAAAGTTCAGAAAGAATATTGAAACAAGTGAGTAAAACAGCTTATTGGATTATCAATAAGCTGGTATTGCAGAACATCCTGACATGCAGAGATAAGAAGGTTATTGTTCCTCGTTATAAGGTTTTGATAACACCTTATATGGATTACTGTGCACAAAGTTAGTCCCCTGGATTTCTTGGAGATGTCGAGCGTTTAGAGGAAAGTAAGTAAGCTGGTAATATCTGGTAAGTAAAAGAGATTATTTTTTTAAAATACTTAATGCAAATACTTAATACAAAATTTTTTAATGCAAAGCACATCTCCTGACAAAGCATCATACATCGCCTCCAGGAGAAGTGCTTTGCATTAAGGGTACTGTAATGTTATATATATATATATATATAAACAGTACAGTTTAAAAGCTTGCAAATATTAGATTTTACTGTCGAACTTTCGATGAACGACATATTCTTTTAACATAGAACTAGAACTTAAAATAAAGATCATATTTCTTCATGACGTCCAAAATTTATCTTAAATTTGAAGTAAGCTTTCTTTTTTTAAATAATAATTTGATATTTGCATGAACATATGTTAATTTCTGCCTTTCAATGTATTGAACAACGCTGATTTAAACTTTATGTTATGTCCATAAATTAATGTACAAATATCATCTGTGATTCATTCTTTTAATGTACACAACATAAGTCATCCGTCAAGAAACAAATACAAGGTATTTATTCCTTAACGAAAACTGATATGTAAACATTAACATAACAAATTAAAAGGAATTAATCGATCGTTTGAAATATGGAAATGTGCACCAAAATCCTTTGTAACTGCACAGTGCAAGTTTGATGAGATTAATTTTATATTATATAAATGAAATTAATAGACGGATTATACATTGTATTTGACATAAATAAATAGATATCTAGTGTAGACTATACAAATAAAATCACCGCATCTGAACTGACCTTCTATTGAAACCATGCTTTTAACTGAGACAAAAAGCTTTTCTTGTTATAAGAAGATTGATCTAAAATATCGGGGGAATGGAATTAAAATGACTTAGGGAAACTACAAATAGTATTAAATCGGCAATCATATAAGATATTCCCAATTTTTACTGGTCTGTCTTACCTGAAAAGAAGACAAATTAAAACCTCTACTCAGTGGTAGACAGACTGATCTTAAGTGCAAGCATAGTATCCCCTTAATCGCATTGTGAAACGGGTGAATTGAAGGAGCAACATGAGTGCTTCATGTTGATACAAAGTTGAGTGATTTCAAGACGTTTTCGTGGTATTTTGGTTTTAAAAAAAATATATGATTGGTTTCTTTATGGATCTGAAATTTCTTCCTTTAGGTCAGACCATGATTCTGGTCTATAGGAAGAAATTTCATGATTTTGCATTACAATAAACGTCATTTTATGTGGTACTGAAAGTAGATGTCCACGCAGAGTACCCCTGGTTAATCGTTGATGTACTCACAGATTTATTTTCTTTCCCCTGTGGCAGATTGAAAAGCAGCCTCACACGGAAAGTGTGAGTCTGTTTGAAATCACGGAAAGTGTGATTTCAAGTGTGTGTCAGACATATTCGATCCAGCAGCTATAAAAATCCCAAATAAATCTAATATCGATCATTGAATAATGGATGAACCGATAGAATTAAAAGGTTCGCACCTTGGAAGAGAATAAGGAAAACTGATTCTGTTTCTATACTTTAACAATTCTCCTAACAAAAATTCTTTATCAGTTCGTATATTAATGGACTGTATAAATCGTCAGGTATGCTTTATTATTTAGACGTAAGTGCAAGTTTTACTTTGATTCTCTAAGCAACTGCCATTTCACTTAAAACATTGAACAAATATTAATTTTAATCTCATAAAGTTTTACACACATTTTTTAAAGTTGATTCATCAGTATGAAGATTCTTGTAATAAATAAGATTTTGCATCTGGTGAATGAAATATGCATGCAACAATAGTAGTAAAGATTAGATTAGGATTATCAGATCAATTATTTTCTAATTCGTTAATCGTACTAATTAGATTCTGAGATTGATGAGAAGTTCTAAATAACTTTATTTGAATTAATAATGAACAGAAAACTTCGTAGACACTGGAATGTAAATAAATAATTTATCAGTTAAAATTAATTATTTATATCCGTTAATTTATATCCGTTTATTAATTATTTATAACGTTTCAGTTGCTTAAGCTATCATTATCAAAGACAATTTAACACTCAGTGAAGACACCGAATTTAATGGCTTGGATACAAATAAGGTCACATATATGTAGGGTGACATTGGCGACTGTATTCGAGCCTCTAAACAAAATTTCTACCTGCCTAAGGGAAATCAAAGATCACCTAGATCCTTTCTTCTTCCCAGTTCTCTCCAGCATCCTCTTACAGTGTGTAATTCAATATTTCGGACAGACAACACAAACTACTTTGGTCAGGAAAAAATAATATAAAAATACATCTAGAATGGAGACCCAAAACGTGGACAATCTCAACATGCCATAGAGAAAGACTACTTCATAAGATGGAATGAAGCGCGGCTACTTTACATATTCTAGTTTAAATCGGAGAGACTTTTCCTGTAAGCGGTACAGTTCTAACCTATCCAGCTGACAACAGCAGAACGGACGGTATGATTTTAAATAGATTTTAACGCACCTGTCTACTTACCAGAATTGGCACCAGTAATCACCCTATATGCACGCGAATGCCTTTATTATAGAGTTTATTTTAGTTTGTGTCTTCACTGAGGATGTAGTGTTAAACTGCCTCTGATAATGCTATCTTAAGCTAGCGAAACGTCGGTTGTAAATAGCTGATTTTAGCAAGTAAATTAGTTATTTACATTCCGGTGTCTACGTTCAAGAAACTTCGCCATGAATAATAGCAACAGCTACGAAAATTTAAACATGGAAATTCATTTCAGTTAATTGTGCCTGCCAGATTAGCAGAATGGATGCCACACTCGCTCTCCTACGTGCAGGCTGCGGGTTCGAATTCTGCAGTGGACATGGAAGTTTTTTGTAATGTCATTACGTTGTAGATGAATTTCTTCAAACGCTGCAAGACCGCGAAACCTCTTACGAAGACCAGAATTGACTTAAAAAGATTCCATGTTTGACCTCTAGGGCACAGTACTAATGCCACTGTACCATAGACTAACATATTTTCATGGGCGGAACTCACATTGAAATTAATGCCAAATATATTGAAGACAGGCATTCAGAATAAAGTTCTTTATGAGGTGATGTGAATCCAGATGTGAATGTGCTTTTTTTAATCCGTTCAGGTTTAAATTATATCCAGAATTATACAATATCCAGAGGAAGACCAAGATGTAGATGGATTGATACAGTAAAATGTGCCTTAGAAGACAGAAATGTAAGACTTGTAGTATTGCAATCTTGACAGATATCAGATTAATTTGGAGTAAGATTGTCGACAGGAGGTTAGTAATTATGTAACGTTTTACTATTGTACTATCATAGTATCCTGTACAGCCCCTCAGGATACATGGCAGGAGTTTGATAATAACGGTGAAATCATCATCCCCAGTTCATCATCATGATAAAAGTTACAATTACGTATCATTATAACTACGGCAATGCTCGAATAGTTTTAAACTGTACAAATAAGAGCAAGCAGTGTTGCATTTACAAATATTGATACCATTGATGAATTCAGTGTACAAATAAATTCTTCTTTCGGAAGTAACGTACGCAGTTCAAATTCAGAAGAAACTGCGCTGCTTTGATTTAGAGTTATAGTGATTTGTACACATCCTTATACATCGCATATGTGCATTCTTGAAAACCATAATTTATCTGAATGAAGATATAATCTTAACATTACGGAGTTAGAGATTTATGGAACAGTGTGCCGAGAATGAAGTTGAATAATTATGTTCTCTTGTTATAGCCACCTGCCGTGTTCCCCCACAGACCATTTTAAATATTTATTGAGTTGAGAGGAGGATAATGTGAAACTTCCCTAGAAAGTAATGGGAGCAGATATGAAGTGGTTGTTTGTGTTTTTCGAGTTGTAGATTTCCCATGAATCTCTTCGTGTTTCGGAAAAACAATTGCAGATTATCAATAGAAGATGATTAAAACCGAAAGATACTTTTGTGTAAGTCTCATGAGTTATGCAGTGAAGTAGCCCCACTTTAATTGTTGTTTAGTGGGTGCTAATTTGTTATGAGATTGTTTGTTTCTCGACAGGATTATTAATTTTAGGAATGAGTGTTTATTTGCTATTTTAAATTTTAGAAAATTTAAATTCAAAAAATGTTGCATAACGTATGGTACATTTCCCTTTGGTTGTTTTTGTAACTGTTCTTTCACGTAACTTCTATTATGAGTTTGAATGAATGTGTTCGTTTAGGTGGAATTATTTTGCCAATATTGTGAATACAAATGATATTTTTATTTTATATTATTCGAAAGATTACTTCTGTTTTAATTTATTTCAGTCATACCATCTATATAATGTTAATTATATCTAATGCTAACTTGATTAAAATTCCGTGTTCATAACAACCAAATGCCATCATTACAAACAGACATGTTGAAAGAAACAACATCATCGTGATAAAAAAGCAATCCCAGAGCAAATCAATAATAACTGGCATACGAAGTATGTAATAAATAAATGTGTGAGTTTATATTAACAGAGATGAATCTAAAACATTTCTCCTTTTACTTTTAAAGTAAAAGTTATGGCAAAATGGAAAAATGGCAACCGTAGTAACATTCTAGAACATTACAAAATCAATTAACAGGCAACAGGCTTCGAGAAATGCAGTGGTGGAATTGAATTGTGGGTTTCTACGTAAAACGACCAGGAAGTTGCTACTGCTTTAGCCTCGAAAACTCCCTCAAACATTCTTCATCATCGGCTCTTGATAAAGTTCATACAATAGAATAATGATAGCTTTCGGGTAAGAACGTATTAATAGGAAATAATCCAAACCAAACACAAAACTTTCACAAAAATTATATCGCAATGTGATGGCTTTCATAGTATAAATACTCTCTTCACATCCCATTCCGTAATCTGAATCCTTACTGCGAAAACGCAATAACATCTACGATAATTAGTATAATTAGTTACGTCTTAGAGAAAAAAAGACCAAACTAAAAGAAAAACTTTAGTTTTACCTGACTTCATGCGAATATATCTCAAGAGTCTTCCTCGTCACGTTTCCAAATGTTTTAGAAGACTTACATTTCTGGCAAAGTAGTAATATTATTTGTATTTCCAGTTACTCCTTTTGCTCGGTACGTTTTACATTAACAGAGTGCAGCTGTATGTCTCGAGGTATAAACTAAAGAGTGTCTTTTCGATAAACAAAAGAATGGAATCTACGATATTTGTGAAACTGCAACATATTCCTATGAATCGGTTATACTACCTGTCACCCATACAAAATGAACCGAACTTGAGATCCAAATTTAATTTTTATGTCCATTGCATTTTCTAGATTCATTTCTTAGGTCATTTAATTGCACGAGATAGATTGTTGCAGAAATAAAAACATCCTTACACCGAATACGTTTTAACATCAGTCTTCACCCATCGCTTTGATATGGTGTTAGCTAACATTTATAGCTATCGACGGGCTGAGAAGTGTGCACTGTAAGGAAACCAAAAATGACTTGTGGATGTATTTTGCTCTTGAAACGATTTAAGGGATAAAATTCATTTTAGTTTATTGACATAGGCGAGGACTGTTTAATACAATACAATGTATTTTATGATTCAAAGAGAATGATAAATGCAAAATAGTTAATGATATTTAATGAAATGAATGTTTTCGGAAATCATCTTCCAAAGATGTGGACAAGAAGTTCGTTAAGAAACCGACTGGTCGCTACGCACCTGGATAGACGAATATTTTCCTTCGTTTGATATATATATATATATAACTCTAAAATATTAGAATTAAGTATTCTAGCTATAATAGTTTCAAGAACACCACCAATTTTTTTCGAAAACATTATCACGTGCTAGCTCAACAGTTGCAGTGACATCAATGATATTGCGAAAACGTACCATACTATGATCTCTAAGATCACTTCCATACGCAATTTAGTTATTTTTTCAGCACCTACAGGTGTATATGACGCAGTAGAAAACTCTGGAAACTTCTTTGTTAGCAGAAGAAACAGAGACTGAGTAAAAGTTATTTTTATAGGAATATAGGAAAGTACTAGTGGTGGTAGGCTGCGCTAGATGGCGTTGGTGTTAGATGATGAAGGTTGGTTGAGTAGTGAGACGTAGAGTTGTAGAGTAGTTGCCCTCCCTCGATGAGTCTTTTGACTCCCTGGAGGTGTGATGTAATAATAATAATAATAATAATAATAATAATACTCATTGAAAATGAAACCAAACGCAAACTCGAGTATAGATTTCTTTTCACGTCCATGATTAAAACTTATTTTATATTTTCGGCTCATTTAATGATTTTTCTATTTCGAAAAAAAAACATTAAAAAATTCCAAGCTTATTAAAATTAAAAATTACGTGAAACAGTGAAATATGTGAAGATTGATAGTAAAATCCTATTAAGAAAAAGAAGAATAAGCGCATATCTTATTTTCGAAGATAATAGAGAGCTAGCCAAATCATAAACATATAATAACAGTCACAGATTATGAAAAAAACCGTTTAATTTTTAATCTTTTGAAAAACCTTTAAAGTTTAATCTTTGCACTTACAGTGTGTGAAAGATTCATAACTTTTTTACGCGGAAGTCTGAGATTATTTTCTTTCCTAATTACCATTTAGAAACCTATGAAAGGTTCAATATATTTGCTTCAAGTCTGAGCCCAAGAAGGGATTCTGGGATTTTACTATACAGCAGTTCAAAACCAACCAGACCTTTGCGAAGCTTTCAAGTAATGCAATACTAAGACAATCATGCACAACTTCTTGCATGATTCAATTTCGTTAACTCTCAATCGCGGTGAAAACTCTAAGGATTTAGTGCTTAGTAATTGTTTAGAGTCAGTTGACTTATTTGTTTAGTTAGTATGTATTTATTATGCTCCATTTTAATAATAATATTAGTAAAGCGTAGTAATTAAGACATCAATTCTTTCCATTGAGATACTTCTACAGAAGCATTATTACATCATTGGCAGTGAATATTGAAATTACTTACTTCTATTCTAATCAATGCGTCAGTGAATTACTCAATACAATGTAAAGTCCCAAAATGTGTTTAAATTACAGAAACAGTTTTAAACACGTGAACGTTCAAGTGCTGTTTGGTTTAAATTGTGAAGTTATTAATCTTAAATAATGCAGATTAAATATGCCTCTGGTGAGATGGTCTTATTTTGAACAACATTTTCTTTTTAGTCTGCTTGCTGCTCCATATATGGAGGAGAACGGATTCTGCTATTCCATAGATGGTAATCAAAGACGCTCCAAGCCATATTCCAACGTATCCGCCCAGATAGCTGAGGAGTTCGACGTCCTGAAAGAAAATAATACAAAGGATACCATTACTAAGCAGTGTGTGTGTGTATGTGTGTGTGTGTGTGTGAGAGAGAGAGAGAGAGAGAGAGAGAGAGAGAGAGAGAGAGAGAGACGGTGTGCTCTTTAGTGATATTGAAATACATACACATATGGTAGTGCCACATGTACTACTAATAAAACAAACACTGTTTTTTTTACCGCTGCTTCCAAAATTCATTTATATAAACCAGTATGAATAATAGAATATTCTTGCTTCCATACAAAGAGAACTTCCTTAAATTCTAACTATGTATTACGAGAAGCTTCGGAGTCTTAATATTTCCATGTAAGAAGCCACTTTTTTACGTTTACCTCTGTTTTTCTGTGGTTATTTCTGCCTTATAAACAACGCCAAAGAGGAAATATGACGCTGCATATTACTGTATGTATTATGCTATTTTGTCAGCGAAGCGTTAGGTTCCATCTCGGATGGACGGAAATTCAATAAGCCTCATACCTTCTACAATTCTAAGCAATATAGATTGTAAAAATATTGCTCAATTTCCAAATTAAACATTCATAAAATTGGCAATTTAATATCTAACAGAAATAAATTTACGTAAATAAATACATCAATGGTCCACTTTATGAATTTCAACTGTGTACGGGTGTCGTATTATCACTCTACGTTGCTATATGCAGAATCAAAAAGACGAGGAATCGTTTGAAATATTTTTTAGAACCTTGTTGGAACCATAAATGAGCTCTGTTTCTAAATGAGGATATCACATCCTCAATGCAGCATTCTTGTGTGCAGATATACTCGCAGAGGATTTCCCTATCCCACCTATCGCTCCTTCCTACCTTAGGACGAGTTGTGTCCCCCCCCCACTAATGAAAAGCATACGACGAATTAGTGCATCCAACTCTTCACTCCTTTGATGCAAGAGGCTACGGTAAGAAGAATTAACGCTAAAAGTATAAAGCGAAATATTATTGTAAAAAGGAACAATATTTTGGCTGTTTAACAGGAGATAAATATCAGCTCTTGATTTAGGAAATGGAAAGAAATATTGCAAGTTGTCACAGATTGTTTGAAGTTTGAGATTCAACTTACGGGATATTTTGGGTGATACGAATATATGATCACTTCAGCGTTTTTGAATGAGATTTCTATCTTTGCAGTAGCGTTCCTGTAATCAGAAAAATGAAACTTAAAATATTCAAACAAGTATTGTCTCGTTTTGGAAAAAATTTGCTTAAATAAAAGGAAATATAATCATGCGTACTAAAACAACAAGCGAAACATTGCTACACACGATAAATATATATTTAAGCGAACTTTAAGGAAACTAAAGATACAGGTACCTATCGGCACGTTTCCGAATATATTTAATATAGTAAAATATAAGAGATATAAAGCATTATATTTATGAATCTTTAGTTATTGTCCTGATCTGATCCTGCGGGACAGATATTCTCTGAACTTGAAAGCTACGCGCTCTAAATAACACTCATGTTTAGATTCATTGAAGGTATCTAAGAGTACATCTTTTGTTCGAATTGCAACTTATAATAAATGTAATAACTTAACTAAATAATACAAGGAATGTTGACACTCTTTGTGTGATGGTATTACATTGGAAAGGAAAATTATCTTCAACCTAGGGTTTTTCAATTTTTAGGTAAACTTAATCACGTTTTCTGGAAAAACAATCATTTTATATTCAGTATTTTATATGATAATCGAAGTAAGAGCTAAAATCGTGGAGATGAGAAGCTCCTGAAAACACATACAGCGCCAAATTGAGAATACTAAGCCAACTCAGAACTCGAATACATTCACACATCAAATATTGTGGCAGAATATGAATCAACACCTAAGTTGTCTCTATCTCGTCTAAAGTATTTTGTCTACACGAGATATAGAGATTATTAATATGGTATAAATACAAAATATAGAGAAATGAGTACGTACATAAACTTCAGAATACTTACAGTCTTAAAATCTGAAGTTCATTAGGCGTGGTTTGACGTCGCAACTATAAATGAAATAATTTAAAAATTATCAATAATCTTGAAAGTTCTTTTATATAGAATATATACTGGATTCTTGATGTGAAGGTATTTACTATTTCATGTTTAATGACACCAATATAATCTGATAAATGCACTAAAACTCAAGCATAATTTTAAGAAAATGTTATTTCTTACCACGGAGGCTTTCGTTGAGCTTGTTATTACTTTTAAGTCATAAGATACCGAGCTAAATGTAAAAAAAATGAAAATTAAAATAATGAGAACAAATAATTTCATTTAATTTAATAATTTTATTAAACAAAACATTGCTAAAAATATCAATAAAACATTTAACTGCAATTAAGAAAGAAGGTATAGCCAGCTCTGTTGTATCCCTCTAATGGTAAGTATTTTGTTTGTCTGTTGATATGATAAAACACAGTAAAAGGTACAAAATAAAGAAGATATAAATAAACTGGACTTTCTGTTTGGATGCTGAAACACATTGTGTATTATTAGTGACTGAAGATTAAATTGAGATTTAAATCAAAAATATTTATTTTAATCAATGGAGAAGTGAACAAAATTGCTCCGAACACTTTGCAGAAGCACTGGTGAGAATAACTTAACTTAAGAATCACTTACTGGCATGGCTGTTGGCAACTGCTGGCGCACAAACGATGGATTTCATTGGAGAGACAAATCGTACCTGAAATCGAATTAAAGTTGAAACATTAAAATACCTTTCATTAAGTGCGTTGCTAAATATTAACTAAACTAAATTAAAATAATAAATAAAAATATTAACCACCTCACTATCTGTTATGTATCAAATATGCAACCTCATATGCTTCGTATCCATCATATATTTCAATGTATTTTCAATGGTATTACAATTTTAATATGCACTTCGCATCCATGATAACTTTGACGTCTATAGACGTCTTGGCCGGTTGCGTGGTTACGAATTAGGATATGATAATACTATATAACGACAGACTTCAAAATTCATTTTTTTCTTAATATGAACTCAGAATAAATAAGGATTCTCGTATGTTAAGAATGGAAACTTAAAATACAGTGAAGTGGGATTTCAATAAGACGTTGTTGGAACTATTAAGAGTAAGTCTAAGTCTGTGGTAAAATAATTCATTTTGAAAAGTTTCAAAACAAGGTCAAGCATTATTAGCGTTAAATTAATACGGTTTCTTACTTCTTCCAAACTACTTCTAAAATTATATTCTTGTGCAATTTAACAGGTATTCTTTTGTTGATGAAGAAGGGCTGTTCATCCTTCTTCATCCTTCTGTTTCTTAATGCATTCAATTATAGTTATTATAAACATAAAATGAAATTTTTAACGAACTATGGTTCCGAACATACCGTGGGGACAATATTCATCGTCCGTGAGGTATATAGAAATAGAACGATCAACACATCCACATAATTTCAGGGATCGAATTCGCTTACAGTCATCGACACACATCTGAAAATACAACAAATGTTTGCCTTATCAGAGTTTGTCAGAAACTGAAATAGCCAAAATAAAAATTAAAGTAAAATTAAATGGCATCGACTAAGGTATGTAGAATACAAATTATTTGAAACATTGAAAACAGTTAAAATACTTGAAGATTAAAATATTCGTCTCATTATGAACGAAACATGACTTGCCTGAGCATAACAATTAACATAAAAAAGTCCTTTTGAATCCGCTTACCTCCCTTTCTGATTTACGCTTACGCATAGACCAACACTTCACCGTGCAGGTATTCGAAACCAAATGTAGCACAAAAGACTGATCAACACATATATTTTTACAGTAATGCAATGAAATATTTAATGTAGCAAACTTAAAATACCAAAAAGATATATTTACCGCTTGTGTAAAAATTTTTCTGTTGAAGAAAGAACTGTAATCGATGCATTCAGTATCATAAGGAGCAGATAACAAATTTCTCTCAACCTATTAGAACAAAGAAAATTTCTAGAACTCGTAGAAAAATTTAATATCAGTTGTGTCATATATAACAAATTTTAATATAACGTAGACATAGATTGCAAACGTAGCGCTAAATAAACGTACCCTTGAAATATGCAGAGTTAGAAATCCATATCAACATATCTTAAACTTAAAGAAATAAAAATAGTAATATTTCTTTTGATTTTTAAGGGGTAATATTAAATAAATATTTCAAAAATAAATTACACCTTTTTCTCTTACTTTCAGTTTATATATATATATATATATATATATATATATATATATATATATATATGCAACAGTTTATATTATATTATATTATAGTATTTATATTATAATTATTTTTTTTAATGTAGATATACTGTATATTACACTCACTATCTTAGGAAATACTCTATAACGATTTTCATGTTGAACAAGGAATCCATTTTCAAGTGGATTGACAACTATTCTGGGATCATGAATAGACACATATGCCAAGACTGGAGAATCAAGAAAATCGAGGTATTCTCCCGATTCAGCATCAACAGACATCTCTATTTCTGAAACGAAAAATGTGAATTAATCTACAATAGGAACAATTAATGTTCAGTGCACATCTGGGAACATCTGAACTATTCTTATAAGACTTCGTATTAGTCCAAAGTAACAAACACATTTGTTTGCAATCTTTGGTTCGAATTGCATCTTCAGAGAACTCTCCACATTGCCAGACATAGCAGATCATTAAATAGGGTTAACCTCTGTAATGTTGTTTTCCTTAATATAAAGCTAAGTTACTTGACCCGTGAGAGGCTATTAAATCTAATATATAAATGAAGATCGATACTTCTTATATATACGAGGGTGATCTGAAACGTTCTCGGCCTAACAATGAAAAAACGAATTTATAATTTCAAAATAATTTTTATTTTTCAACATAATCTCCCTTGAGACTAATATATTTATTCCAGCGATGCTCCAGGGCCATTTTCCCGTCCCTGTAGTGGTTCTCAGTAAGATCTGCAAAATACCCCTCTACAGCTGCAATCACTTCTTGATTCGAAGAAAAACGCCGACCAGCGAGGAAGAGTTTTAGTTTTCGGAAGAGACAGAAGTCAGAGGAAGCCAAATCTGGAGAATAGAGTGGATGTTCCAACAATTCATAGTGCAGATCCCTTAATTTTCCTATTGCCAAAACACCTTTGAGGGCAGGTGCATTGTCCTGATGAAAGATGATTTTTTTTATTCTACAAACCGGTTTTTTTTTCTCACGAATATTTTCATCTAGTTTGGTTAAACATCGGAATAATATTCTACGGTTATTGGTTTACTATTTTCAAGATAATTAATAAACAAAATGCCTTTAGCATCCGAAAACATCGATGCCATGACTTTGTCTTTTTTTTTGGCGCTGAACAACTGGCTTCTGTCCACTTTTTTACTACGGTGTGGATTCTGGTGTTGTACTTGTGAATCCAAGTCTCATCCATAGTAATAGATCGACGCAGAAAATTAGTTTTATTCTTGTTAAAACGCTCCAAGCACTGTTCAGAGATTTTCAATCGAGTGCGTTTTTGATCTGCACGGCACCCATCTTGTGCAAAGCTTTTTGATTTGCAATTCTTCATGCAAAGTATATCCTACACGTTATTTTGAAATTCCTATAGTCTCAGAAATTTCACGCACTTTAATTTGCTGGTCATATCCCATACCATATCGTGCACTTGAGCAATGCCAAGTGCACGATATGGCACGACACTTTTTGGACGTCCTTAACGTGGTTCATCTTTAAGGCTGGTACGACCACGTTTAAACTCGGCAGCCCATTTCTTAATTGCCGAAAACTAAGAACAAGAGTGACCATAAACTTTTATGAACTTAGAATGAATTTTGGTTTGGCGTTAAACCTTCTTTTACAAAGAATTTTATAACCGCTTCAGACAACTATATAAAACAAACTACTTGATAGAATGGCTTGCAATTTCACATGGATGCTTATGACAGATGTATACCAACTCAGAAAAAAAAAATCTTCCCGTTAGTGTTGCCATGTACGGTTGAAGCCATGAACTTTTCAGCCCACCCTCGTGTATATTGTAAAAAAGTTTCGGGTGAAAATTGAGTAACATATTAATATTGATATGTAATGTAAAAGATTATAAACGTATAAAGGATATTATTATATATCATATAGAAATATTATATAGTACACAATATAATATAAATATATTCTTTATATGGAGCAAAATTTTCAAGGATGTTAATTTTTTTTCCTTACATGAGACAAAAGATAAGGCGTATAAGAAATATATTTACTTTTTTTATATTTAATACGGTCGACAAAGAAATTAAATAAGTTAGCTTTAAACAGGTAAGAGAATTATATTTAATACAAAGATAAAACTACATTAACAACGGAATAATTCATACCAACCTGTTGATTCTGGAATTATTTCTGGTGTAGTATTTGGTGATCCCCACGAAGAAAACATCGTATAGCAGTTGTAATGGTACTTGAAATTTATGGGAGCGTACTGAATGTTGCTCCAGCTGTCCAATAGAAACAAAACACAATCAGAACGAAGCAAAAATTCTGTATTTTATATGGTGTTGAATTTATTGATTAAGAATGGAATTTTTAAGCTTTATTTAATTGTATTTTGAGAGAAAAATTATATGAAATATTATTAAAAATAAAGTATAGTTATATATCTACTAAATGAGTCCAAATTAAAAATCGAAAATGGAGTCTGCAGTATTTCCGGTTTGGATTGATGAATATCAAGTATTATGTAAGATTGTTTTGGGGGAAATCTATGTGAACAACCTGTAAAAATCTCAAAAGGAACATTTTGTGGGCAATGTCTACAAGTCACCTAGGGGTCGAAAACGACTGAAAGGGAAAAACCAAAAAGAACAAGAGTAATTATTCAGTTTACTATTATCTGGAAATAAATAACTACAAACGAGAAGTAAAGGAACAGCAGTGAGTTAAAATTGGATAAATAAGCGTTAGATGCAATTAAATTGCAATGTAACAGGGAAATTTAATCGATTTTTTAGACGGCAACCATGCATAAAAGTGAGTGTAGAAATTGAAATACAAGATTTGAGAAAAAGCTTTATGGAAATTCCATAAAGATTCTTGTTTCTCTATCTCACTTGTGAAACGAAATTCCACAAGAATCTTACTTCACAAGTTATTTCGAATATCTCCAATTGTTACACTTTATTTTATTAGTGTCGATGCTGAAGATTGTATAATAAACATACCAAACATAATGACTAGTTATTTAATCCACTTTTAATCCAAAATTACACTTTCGGTCATTATGTGATTGTCTGTATTGGAGCTTGAATATTTTTTTTTTAAAAAAAGGAGAATAGATTAACTTACTTGCACTCTTCAGTCTGGTACGGCATTTTGAGTAGGCAACTTTCTATCAGTGGTTTGAATTGGTGACCGAAGAATTTCATATCCTTTCTGGATGCATTTACTCGCAATATTTCCCAATATTTATCCCGGAGAAACGGGTCTGAATACTGTAAATTGATATTTTATTGAAATTTGATAATATGGAGATACGATGATAGTATAATTCAAAAACTGATATGAGAATATCTTACACAAATTAATTTCGAAGAAAATAAACCGATAGCTGGTAATAATATTACCTCTAAAGAATATGCAAATATATTCTGCTTCATTTTCTCTTTTAGCTTCTTTAAATTCTTATTCCTTTCTGTTTTACTTGTGCTCAAACTCAGCTAGTCGAGTGTATAGAATATCTGCTCTCTAGACTCTGGGTTCGAATCCCACAGTGAGCATATAAGTCCGGAGTTGTATTTAAATGAGAGATGAATATTAGGCCCTGCTTCTTGGAAGTCTGAAGTGACTTGAAAAAGAATTCCATTTTGGTCACTAGCGCAGAATTTTCGTATTGTTCAGTCTTTAGCCCATCTTCACTGCTTCAGTACAACATAATTACAACCTTTCGTGAGTGGTTAGATTTTGGATTTACATGTAATGAAAACACGATTAATTCCTAAGAACTGACTAAAATGAAATCAGGACTGGTGCGTCTCTTATAAATTGCCTGACTTCTTTCTGTACATTTTAGGCCTTTGCTTGGTGACCTCTTCGACCTCTACTCACAAGAAATATAACTTTCTTGTGAGTAGCGCCAACAAGTATTGATTAAATACAAAACTAGAAAGTACCGCTTCAGACCTCATACTTTCAATGTTGTAATATGGTGGGCATTGTTCCATATTTGAGAAAGAACGTTTATCATTATAGATTACCGACGATGAATAGATTTACGTGTATAAACTGATGTGACATAATATATCTAATGATATTAAAAGGAGAGTATGACTTTGAGACTAAGAGTATGAAATATATGGTAGGCTATTGTTGCTGGCCTGGAAGATAAGTGCATAATGAATCGGCTGATTAACTCAGCATCTTTGGAATAATCATTACAGAAGACTCCAACTCTTAATGAATAATTATCGTCGGCAGCATTTAAAAGCAGGGCTTAGAGAAAAATAAAGTATTTTCAGGCGAGAAATGCCACAGAATGCGACATTGTGATAATTAAGAAAATATCAAGATTTGGAGTATTGAAAGGGTAGATTAAGGTAATAAGGATGCACAGTTGGGTCAACAGGCGAAAAACGGTAGCTATGAGAGACATATACGCGATGAACTTTCATAGGATAGATTTTAAATCCATGGTAGACAACAACCTTGGTTATTGAGTCCTAGTGTATTTAAAGGATGACGGATAGATTTTTTTTTTGTATTGAGGGATCAATGAGTGCACTCATTGATCTGCTTATCTGCTTATTATTATTTCACAAGAATGAAATAGAATGGGCCTCATGGGATGAGACTTAGTACTCAATGGCTGCATCCAATTAATAAAAATAACCGTTTTCAATTTATTACCTTCGTTAATGTCATTGATTATTATTACTGACCTAATCTTGAGTAACATGTCCTTTTGCAACCATAAACAATTAGGTGCTGCCTGCGTATCCTTTTTCTGCATTGATCAGAGCTCTATCGATTATCCTTTCTTTCAGGAATATACAGGTATGTTTTTAATCGGCATTCTTTTCAAAGTAAGTATTAATCTACGGGTTTAAACTTATTTCAACCTTTAGGACAATGGTTACATCATCGCTGCACCTTTCCCACTAAACTTGCCTTTTATTGTAGATCAAAGTATTTTTTTTTCTTATTATTAGGATATTTAATTTTGATTTTTTAATGTTTTATTTAGGTTTATTAAGATATTTACTCATTTCCAATGCACTTATTTCATCCTGGTCTAGTCGTGTTTTTACGCTATTAAGCATATTCAAGGATCATTTTAGAGAGCTAGCAACACACCAGGCATCTGTTCAACTGTCTGCATACTTCTCGACTGGCACGCAGAACAAACGCACGTGATCGTGGGTAATATCATCATGTCGTATCCATGAATGAACGACATGATACATAGATGAATGCCATATTGCTTTTTTATTCGTGTATAAAGAGAGAACTTCATTTGCCTTTTTTTTCCAATGGCAATTCCTTTCCAATGGCAATTTGTTGATCGTGTCGGGTATTTAAAAGCTTTTCTATAGTGATTGTTATATCTATTTGTGTATTATTTATTTAAGTGCGATCTTGTTAACTTATGTGATGTTCTTATGCTGTAGTTAGGACTGACGTAGTGTTTTATATGTGTGTTGTGGCATAAGTATCTTACTTTAAATATTTTGTGTTCTGTCATTACCGACTGATCAGACACCTTTTCTTTATTCCAAGAAAATCAGTTCTGCCATATTATTGTAAAATCCTTCTCGGTAAAATTCTATAGAAATTTCCGCGCTCGCTTTTACATAGGTTTTAGATGATGTAGAAATCAGAAATTGTAAAGTTTAAACTAATGTAATAATTCTACTGTTAAGTTGTATACAACGATGTATATATATTGAAAGTCTATGAGTAAAGAAAAATAAAGGATTAGCCCTTATTAGACGGGATAAAGTCCCGACGACTTTATTCAGTCTTTAGATAGGAAGCTTGCGCTCAAGCTCCTCAAAACACTGTTGAAGAAATTTGAGGTTGAGTGGACAGCGTTCCTAAACCTTTATTCAATTGCAGTTTCACCACAGAAGGGGACGACACAACACCAGGGGAAGAAGGGAAGATGGACCTGATAATCTCTACTCCCACACCAACAGATCACACAGAAACCCAAGCGCTAAAAAAAGCGTAAAACAGTGGAGACACAAGCAAACGAGGGGATGGAAGAACACGACCCAAACCTGACCCCCCCCACCCCAACACCGAAAAGTCCCTCCAGTTGAATTACGGGAAAAAGATAGATGGACAGCCCTAAGGCCCATTATGCAAAAGAAACAAATAACCTATTCATGGGCAAAGAATATGGACGACGGAGTCAAAATTCAGCCTACCACAGTGGGGGGGGGGAATACAGACACCCTCAAAAAAACCATGGACAACTTAAGCAATGAGAATCGTGATTTCTCGCTTAAATCAGAGAAAAACTTAAAAGTTGTGCTCAGGGGAGTAACGGAGAACATCATCACAGATGAAATAATCGAAGAATTCAGCCTCCACGATATCCCATTTGTCAAGGTCAGCAAAATGCTGCTAGCAGACCAGAGCCCAATGCCCCTAGTTCTCGTGGAGATATACAACATTCACAAGAATATTTACAACATAACAACGATATGCGGTGTGAAAATTACACCAGAATCACTGAGGAAAAGAGCCTCGTAGGGCCAGTGCCAGAGATGGCAAAAATACGGGCACGAGCAGAAGCTCAGAAGAGCGGATTACAAATGCCTCAAATATGGACAAAACCACCCCACAGCCACCTGCTCAAAATAGAGGACCTCATAAGCAAAATGGGCGAACTGCAGGGGCCCCCACTGGCAAATTATAGAGACTGCAGTCATTACCCCAAAACAAAACAGATAACAAAAGGAAACAGATCACCTCTCAACCCTGCCCAGAGTCACGAGAGACGACGGCTCCTCAGTTGCCTGACGCTCAACAAAAGACAGCAAAACACCAACTTCCACAAACAGAAAACACCAAAAGTCCAGAAAGCCACCGTCTAAGCCGGACATACGCCGAAGTGGCCTGTCCATTAAAAGATTTCCAAAAGGACCAACCTCACCCAAACATGACAGCAATCATCACAGCCTCATTGGCAAACATGCTCCAAGACTTCAGTAAGTCAAACCCTTCACCAAACTCCAGAAAACGATTGCTACTAGAAACATAGACTATCTTATCAGCGCTTGTTAATAAACAAAATTAGACTACTCCAAGACTCACTACAGATCGTTGCTCGGAATGCCAACGGACTAAAAAACAAGACACTGGAGCTTCAAGAATTCTCTCACAGACACAACTCTGATATCATTCCAATAAACTAAATTCATCTAAGAACTGCAGACAAACCAAACCTAAGAGGCTACACACTGTACAGAAACAGCCGACTGGACTACAAAGGTGGCGGAACAGCCATATTCATTGAAAATTACACCGGGCACAACGGAATACCCAACCCTCCAACCACCACCTACAGCTCATCGGCATCGAAGTCCACACAAACTCAACTGGAAGACTTAAAATCTACAACGCCCCCGCAAATACCTTGCTATTATCCGACTTGGATGCTGTCCCTCTGTGTAAATGAATCCATCATCGTCGCTGAGGACTTAAACTCAAAACATTCCTCCTGGAACAGCAGAAACACAAACAAAAATGGCCGTATCCTCTTCGGCTGCACAGGAATAAACAACGACGTCGTAACAGGACCCACCGAACCAACCCAACAAGCAGAGCCGACATCCTAGTCATCGCTATCTTACACAACATTAAATACCAATACAGCCTCCAAGCCCTGAACGAATTATCATCAGATCACAACCCAATTCTACTTTATTTAGGAAACAAAGACCAACCACCTTCCTCCCCAATAATCCATAGGCTGGGAAAAACTTAGGAAAGTGCGACCAGAACATATTGGTCCGGTTTCCCACATAAAAGCCAAGGAAGAAATAGAACAGCAATAAACAACCTCACGAACCAAATCAAGAAGGCCATAGCAGCAGTCACAGTAACCATGACCACCAACAAACAAAATCGTCTCCCGGAAGAAATCATCAACTTGATAAGAGAAAAAAAAAACAGACAGAGGAAAAGATACTACACCACACGTGCTCTCCAAGACAAAACACTCCTCAACAAACTAAACAAATCAGTCCGAGAAGCTCTCCAGAACCACAGTAATCAGCAATGAGAAAACAAGCTCACGCCCATTTCTACAGATGATCATTCGATCTGGAAATTCCTATATAACCTCAGGAACAAGAGCAAATCCGTCCGCCTCTTTAAACAGAACAGCACCTAGTGTACAGAGACGTCGACAAAGCAGAAGCAATAGCAAGAAACCTAGAAAAACAAGACAGCCCTGCATACGAGAACCTAAACATCAGCCAGAACTGCCACATATACAAGACTCATCGTAAAATCAGGCTAACAATAAATCGTCCTGACGACAATCCAAGCCCTATTACTCCTACCTCACTGATCGAAATAAACGGCATCATCAACCACCTCAAGAACAAAATATTCCCAGGACCCGACGGTATCACGAACAAAGTCATCAAGGCCCTACCACGCAAAGCCATAGTACATGTGCAAACATCATTAACTCCATCCTCAAATGGCAGCACTTCCCCCAGTCATGGAAAATAGCCTGCATCATCCCAATTCACAAGTCTGGCAAAGAACCCACACCTACCACAAAATTATAATCCCATCAGCCTACTATCCAATCTGGGACAAGTAACAGAGAAAATCATCCTCTTCAGTGGAAATTCAATCTACACTGTCCAGGAAAAACTGCCACCAAAAGACCGTAAAGGGCCATTCAAATTATAGCCATTACCCAGGAAAAAAGGCAAAGTGTAGCAGAACTAACGGAAGTATCGTCCAAATTGTTAGGACTGTATGCGACACGCAAATGTGAGTAAGCTCTTATCTGTTAATGTTACAGTAGTTGTACTTGAGATTGTATGTATACTTACTGAGGTTAAATTGTGAATAGTTAATTATTAGGTTACGGGAATAGAGGGGGAAGCTAAATGTTAAATTATTTGCCTAAATAGACAGCTAAGTATAATATAAGAGGCAGCTCAAGATCGCTAAGTGTTGTAAACAAGTTGATTAAGTATTGTATATGTTATGTCCAAGTATAAATGTTGCATGCTGAGCAAGTGATAGGCCTTGAAGAGCTTTTGATTGGTATTTGTCTAATGCATCGTACAATTGACTTAGTTTAAAATAAACGTTTTGTTTATGTAAATCTCTTGCCTGATCTATTAGCCAATGCCTTGTTTCCAAATAAATAACGAAATTGCGAGCCTGAATTAGTAAGAATCGCCATGACTAACCTTTAAGGAATTGTGTATACTGCATTAAGATTCAGATATTGCACAAAACTTAAATTCTCATGCTGTATTCTCACACGATTTACAGTGGCGCAGTCGTAAAACAAATAAAATTCTGTAAATTACACGGTGTGGGAGTTGGTAACCTGTCATAGTGGACAGGCTAAAACTAAAGTTCTTTCACTAACAGAGCGAACACAGGTAAGAGTAGAAATGCGGGGCCTAAGATAAGCAGGTTATTGCTAAGTTGAATAAGGTACTAAATGCGGGCGTATATGAGAACTTAAGCTACATTTTAGTGGGCAAAGAAAGCAAGCAAAATTTTTTTAAATATAGAATAGAAATTAAAGTAGATACAATCTTTTACAATGCCACACTTAACATTATTTTACATTATATTGCAGTCATTGGAGTCTGTTCAGTCTAATCTGCACAGAACTCCCAAGTTTTAAAGCATATCTTAAAAAGTTGTCACATAGTACTTGCAGATTAGTGTTCCCATGAATGCGAGTGCTAAGCCTTTAATGTAGCCTAAAATAATTTGCCCTCTATTATTCTGCTGTTTTCATAGCAGTAGTTGTTCGTCTAGAATTCCAGACAATAATACAACAGCTGCTGTGTGGACTTCGCTTTGTACATACTTTACATGACTATTTCGATTTATTTCAAGGTCAAGGCGTGGTGTTGGGATAATTAAGGTACTAACAACAATAATGATGATGAATAAAAAACAAGAACTTCCAGAAATAAAGAAAGCACAACCAAAATAGTAAAATAATAGCAAATATATTTTATCTTTTCATACCATTTTCCCTCCTGTACACCAGGATGGTAATTTGTCACACATTCGATAGTCTAACTTCGCGTGGTAGAAACATAACTCAGGAAATCTTTCGCAGTATGCAGATCTTCTGATTCTGTATAAAGAACGATTTTATTATCCTAAATGTTCATAATACTGAAAATAAAGATCAACTTTTAAAATATATCTAAAATTTACTTAAGCATTTTTTTGGGAAAATAACTCCCTATACAAGAAGTTGTATAAAACAAGCAGAACATCAGCTCTCTCTCTCTCTCTCTCTCTCTCTCTCTGTGTGTGTGTGTGTGTGTGTGTGTGTGTGTGTGTGTGTGTGTGTGTGTGTGTGTGTGTGTGTGTGTGTGTGTGTGTGTGTGTGTGTGTGTGTGTGTGTGTGTGTGTGTGTGTGTGTGTGTGTGTGTGTGTGTGTGTGTGTGTGTGCGAACAAATTGAGACAAGCACATTTTCAAAATCAGAGTTTAAATTATAATATTTCGATTTAAACTATTATGATTATTATCAATGACGATGCTCATAGTGATTTTCTTCATGGACTGTGAAGAACTGTGAATGGTAACAAATTGGAAGAAAATAGTTCACTATAAACTTAAGGGAAAAGGCCATCGTTTAAATAATGCATTCAAGATAGCCTCTTAGCTTAGACGGACCTATTTGGATGGAAAGACCTGGACAGAGATTCAATAATACAACAAATTCAATAATTCGAATAACTTTCATGACGCTAAAACCTTCATCAGGGATTTTCAACAACTGAAAGTAAGTTATCTTTCTCATACTGGTGGATGTTTTTCCCAAAAAAAACTTGGTTTTCTCATATTTCAAAACAGGCAAGCCAGCCTAGACGTAATTTGACAAATTACATCTTCTCTTTTCCAAAAATATTGCTGTAAGAAAGCTCTTTATTTTCAGTTAGCTATCCAAAACATGTTTTCTATCATGACTCACCCTGTATCCTTTCTCTTTCCATTCTTCAAGTTTTCAACCCATCAATAAATCGTACGACTCTTTAGAAAAGATAAACTTGATTTAGTTTTCTGGTTTCTTGTCATCTAGATTCTAATCTCTATTTAGTGTAACCATGGCGTCACCATAGTAACACCATGAGAAAATTTCGGATCATTTTTATAGAAATATAACACATTGGCGGTCGCATATCACTTACCAATCGCTAAAACTTTGTTTAATGTTATCTAAACTCTGAATATCCGGAAAATTATGTCATTTCTAGTAGAAGTTCCATTCCAATTATATTAACAACATAGATCATTTCCTTCTAAAGGGCTATTATAGTATCGTAATTAAAGATGATGTTCTTAGGCTAAATAGTCGTTAGATGATAAGCATTAGTTACTTTGTTAAAGTCTTGAGAATATAGTAAAAAGTACAACATAATGAGACAAGATAATGCAACAGATCATGAGATAGAAATGAAACAATAAAATCTGTGGATGCCTTCAAATATTTTGGCTCCATGATGCATAGGTCTGACCAATGTAAAGGGGATATATTGTTTCGGATAGGACAAATACCACTGCTATTAGAACCATGAATGGAATTTTATGCAGCTTTAAGGTCTCAAGAAAAACCAAGAAGATGCTGTGTCATGTGATTATAGAGAGCATAATGATCTTTGGATGTGAGTGTTTGACACTCACTGCGAAATTGAATAGCTCGTTTTAGAGAGCACAAAGAAACGTGCTTTGAAATGATATGGACACGTCCAGAGAATGAGAGAAGAACGATGGCCCTTGAGAATTATGACCTGGTCACTTCGTGGTAGGAGAAAAAGAGGAAGGCCAAGGGCTACATGGAAAAGGACCATGGTGAGAGCGATGGAGACAGCGGCTTAAGGGATGAGGATTGGATGAATCACATAGAGTGGAATCTGAGAAGGGGACAGCTGCTGACAAGTGGAGAAGCCTGAAAGAAGAATTTTCATCTGTAAAATATAAACAAACATACTTACATATTTGAATTGCATACGGTAATCGCAGGGAGTTCAAATGCCGAAGGTTTCACAATTTCAAATGTCACTATAGTCGGATAGGAGAAATATATTTTCAAGAAGATTGCCATTTGGTAAATAAACCCACTCAGACATCCAATGACAAACAGTACTTTCAGACGTTTCGCAGGATTGTTCTTAAAATAGTTCAATAATTGGGTTTTTCCCATTATCTGAAAAGAAAAAGAATATACTTCTTGTAGTAACGTTTTTGTAACAGGTTTATTTACACAGAAAGAACCGTCTAGAATAGGATTGTTTAGAATAGTCACGATCACATTATTATTATTATTATTATTATTATTATAGATGGTAGAGACGTAATTCCTTCAAGAATGGTAATGACATTTATTTTCGCTAACTTTAATTAAATTTAAAACCTAGGTTGGCTTTATATTTAAATTTCCAGACTTTTTATGTGAGTTCCAGACAGAAACGTCTATTAGCTTATACACGGTGTAGTATTAATATCATGGATAGGCTAAGGGCTAAATAATCCGGCAATCCTAAACTAGAAACCAAACATACCACCTTTTCGAGCCACTTCAGACAATCACGTAAGAAGAAGGGTGGTATTCTTACATTCAGCTCGTATCCTGTCCCACCTAAAGATATTCGCAGAACATCCACACATTGAGATTCGAACCCACAGCCAGTTGATTGGAAAGCGCATATCCTAACCATTCGATAACCCAGAAAAGTAAGTGAGATGATTCGACAACTCACACACAGTTCCGATTTACTATAAGAACAGTACAAATTGTTCTAAGATATTTCTTATTTAATATATGTTCCATTATAATGAATAAAATGATCAACCTGACTGGACGAGTGGATAGCATACCCACTTTCCAGGTAACAGGTCGTTAGTTCGAATCTCACCTTGGCCATGGATGTTTGAAAGCCTGCTCTATACGACCTTGTGTAGCGTTTTGAATTTATGAGGTTTGATCTGTCAAAAAAGACACCTAACACATGTAGCACATTTCTAGAATTAGCCAAGATATTAAGAAAATGCGAGTCTGTTGTCGAATTAATACATCACGATAACAGAATTTAATTTCAGGAACAAAATCAAAATTCTTTCGAGAAAAAGTTTATGAATTAATTACAAGCCAAAATAAATTGAAATGAACAGATAAACATTAATTCTTAAATTAGCATCTTAGTAATTAGTATGATACTGCGTGATAAATGTTATTGATAAATAATAATAATAAATTTTAAACATAAAATACTGTTTAATTAGCCTGTCATCCAGATCGCCTTCAGGTCTTAGCAACTCACATTTACTTCATGTACTTACACGCTGCCCACTGCACTTTCTGTGACGCTTCCGATTGTGGCCTACGGTTGGTTTTCCATTTATCGTTTTGAAAAATACAAAATATCTAGGAACTCTCTAATCCGTATGAGATTAACTGGATATCTTGTATTTTTCAAAACCATCAGAGCCATTTTTATATTTTAAAAACATACTCCTCACGTTACTGGCGACAACAGAACTGAAGTATATTTCAAATAAGGACCCGGTATTCCAACTGTACCTGAGAGTCGTAGGTCACATCGCATATTATACTTCTGAATTACCTAAATGAACATTAAAGTTTTCAATTTGCTTTACTGTTGTTTGAAATTTTGCAGTGAATTTTTAATACTTACTTGAAATGAATCGGATCTGATATGTAATTCTTCTGTTTCTACTGAATTTCATAAAAGGATTTAAAGCCAAAAGCTATGGGAAATCTGATAGATAAAATGCACCTGATGCAGAAGACCAAGCAGGACTGGTTCGAGCCTCCCTTTTCACAGAATCTCTAATTTAATTATATCACTTAACGTTGTGAAACAAAACCAGTGCCACCGTTTTTCTTCTCTGTAAATATAACGATTTTTTATCTTTTGGAGAAAGGGTGTTATTTATCTTCCAGTGTTTCGGCAACACGCAATCTGTTCATTAGTTCAGATGAGAAAATTATATTTAGCGAAGGTGAGTATATTAAATCTTTATGTTCTATGAGTAGTGGAAGGCAATTTAATGCCTTCTCAGAGAATATGATCTCTTTAGTTTAATGGAACAAAAGAGAAAGATGTCAACACCTGGTGCACTTTAACGAAATACTTACATCATTCACTCGAAGTGATCATTGATTAGGAGTCTGTTTTCAACAGAATATTGTTTTTTTTTATCTGAAAGAAAAAAATTATCCGATTGAAGGATTTATCGATCGTGGAGAAAGAGAAAGATTATGCATACATGTTTAAGTAAGAATTACATTAGACTTCCTTCTTTACAACTTTTGACAATTAAAAAAACTTTAAAAATTTTAAATCAGAAACATTTAACACGTGATATTTTCAATACCGATTTAAGGTGCAGATGATTTTCGTCATCTGGAGTGAGACCGTTTTCCTTCTCATTGGGAGGAATGAAGTGGCTTCAAAGGATACTTGTTTTTAGGTGTCTGTACAGCAGAGTTCTTGGGTGATTTAAAATTTAACCTGATACGCAATAAGGTACCATGGATTGGGTTTATCGTGATTGGGTTTATCGCGAAATAAAATAAAAATGAAAAACGTTATTTTAGAGAAAATTTTCGAAATGTTGTCTTTGAAGATAAACTCCTAAAAATATTGCCGTGCAAAATGACACAATTATATTTATCAGATAAATGATGCTTCAAGAAAACCACTTGTGTAACGAGAAGCCAAAAATGACATAGGAAGTTAGTATTATAAGAGAATCCGTAGCTCAATCTGTTTCTATGATGCCCTTTAGAAAGATCTTCGTTCCAATTTCATCTAGGATACAAAGAACATTCATCGGGGCTTTTCAAGTGAAGATACGTTAGAAGGTCTCACAAAAATGTATCAGGTTTTTTCCTCGATGGAAACAGGGTTTTTCATTCCATAAAATAGACACTCTGACCAAAGCTCAATTTTAAGACAATTCAAATAGGATAACAGTCCTGTTATGAACATTGAGCGGGTAGTGACAAACCTGCTTAATGTTTACTATTGTTAACTGAAATCATTAACTATTGCAATAAACTGCATATTCTCAATAAAGAGTTGCGAAATTCTTAATAAGGAAACCCCGGTATTCAAAATACGACCCACTTTGCTAATCATTCAAAACCATCACTTCTATCACATCACTTGCTTTCATATACTACACGAAAAGAAGTTAACGGACACCCTCATGGGCAAGATACATCTTGCCATGCAACGAGTCACGTGTTTGTAGCCGGTTTAAATTGGAGGAATATATAACGCTCCCAAGGCAGGGCAACTCTGTTCAGGTGAAATGTCTGCGATAAGGAAATTGACGGAGTTTGAAAGAGGTCTTTTGATAGGATGCCATGTTGCAGGCTAATCTGCTCGGTATCTTTTTGAATATCAGGCCATTCCAGGTCAGCAATCAATGATATAATAGTCAGATGGCAGAGCAGGGAGTCAAGTGCAAGGGCTACCCAGAGTGGACGACCGACCACACTCACTGAACGTCACCATAGGATACTACGAAGGACAATATACAAAAACCTCCTTCGTCGACTATCATGTTCAATGCGAAGACAGAAGCATCGGCTGGAACACGAATCTTCACAAAAACATTCAGAACCGAGGTTCAGAGCATGAGATTCCATGGTAGGACAGCAGCATGCTTTCCCCACAATACCCGAACCAACATGTAGCGTCGTCTTTCATGGTACAAACAGCATGCGTGTACGGTGAGACGTGGAAGCTTGGAAAGCTGTGTTATGGAGCGACGAATCGCACTAAACCTTCTGCCGATCAGATGGATGAGTATAAGTGTGGCAGATGCCTGATGAACGTCCATTACCAGAGTGCATAACCCCAACTATGAAATTCGGAGATGGCGGTGCGATGGTATGGTCCTGTTTTTTCTGGTTTGTCCTAGGATCTCTATTTGTGGTGTCACTAACATTGAACTCAGAGATGTATCTTGAGAACAATGCTTCCTACTTTGTGGTATTTCTAGTATTTCTTCGGAACTGACCATTGTCTTTCAGCAAAACAATGAACCTTGTCACAAAGCTACTGCTGTTGTAACTGCGTGGTTTTTGAACATGAACGTGAACACTTATGACTGGCCTTCACAGAGCGATGATTTCAACCCTATTAACTTCTATGAGATGAACTGGAGTGTCGAGTGAGGTAAGGAAATGTTCACCCAACAACAGTCCAGGACCTCATTACATGCGTATCGAAAGAATGGTCCCAAAATTCCCATTGATCGCTATCGTACTCTTCTGGAAAATATGCCCCGTAAGATTGCTGCAGCATCATAGTGAAAGGAGGTCCTACATCTTATTATAGATATGTACCCAAATGCATATATAATACAAACATCCATCCTTATGATTGGACACTAACCCACAGCCGGTTGGTTGTTAAAAGTGTTCTGTTGTTTGTCCTTGTATGGAACTTTTTAGCTTGACAACTTCTTTTGAGCATGTGTAGAACTCCATCTAGATTGATAAAGCTATCATGCAATAATACGGCAAAAACGAAGTGCTGAAATGGTTTTTCTTTGAAGACATTTAGCCAGCACGTTTCCTTATTAAATGAGTCAAGAAATCGTACAATGCATCGGGTGTCTCATGTGGGCATATCATAAAAGAGTAATAATTATGAAAATTCGATTAATTTTAGCACACTTGAAGTTTCTTATTTGAACAGACGCACTATTCAGCTTTAGTCAGTGATTAGGTGGAAAGATGAAGTCAAAATAGAATGTAACATAATATAACAATAAAGTACATATTTTATTTTACTAAATATTAGGATATAAATTTTAACCACGTTTCCACTCTCACCGTACACTCCAGTTGTGTTGTGTATTGCAGCTGGACATGGCCTGAATAAAATTCAGAAATGCAGTTGGAAGAAACCTGTATGTAGGCGTACATGAACCTCTTTTATGTATATGAAAAATGCTTAAATACTAGGAAACTATTTAAGAATACTGCTAGTCAGTAATCGTCAATGGTGTTGATCACAATGAGAAAAACAAAGGATCTTTCGGAGTTCGTTAAAGGGCTTATTTGGGTGTCCGTCTGGCTGCAGCTACGAGTTTTAAAACAGCAGTTAAAAAACTATAAGTGAGATTTAATGCTAAATGATCAACAGATTTATTCTGTTATAAATCTTCTTTGACATGGACTTTTTGTTATTGTTTGAATCAGTGAGTTGATGATCATTTAGAACTAGATCAGCACGCAATCTGTTCATTAGTTCAAATGGAAAATCATTTTTACAGCATCTTCAGGCGTGTTGAATAATACATTAATGAGATTTAGAATTTGAAACGCTTTGAAGTAATGCAGTGGAAGTGAAAAACTAGTCACGTTTTGCTGAAGTTTCGGTGTAGAGATGTCATCATTAAATTGAACATGAAACTGCTTGGAAAACAAGAATGTATCTATCACAATAGTAACAACAGAGAAATATAAATAACAAAGCTATTTCTTTGTCAGCAGAGCCACTCTCAGACTTGTGTGTCTTTCAGCACTACAATGGCATTATAAGGGATTAACGTCCGTCTTTCTACTCTTTTTCAATGGTCGGATTACTGTTACCGCTCTTCTCATCCAAAGACACCTTCTCTGATGGAATACGTGAACTAATGAACTAATTCTTGCTAGAATGAAGGTTTTATTCTCTTTCATTCAAACGTACATATAGTTCGATCTCTCGAAAGAGGTGTTATCAAAAATGCCAAATCAGTAATCTCATCCTTCCGTGACATCAGTAAGAGTCTGTGTGAAACAAAATCAACAGTGGGCGATTTTATCTGCCAATGGATATTTGAGGGTGCCATCTCATCAAGAAACAAAATGAGGAAAACAGTGAATTATCCATATCAATAGAAAGCGTGCACTATTCGAGTTCTGGTGGTAGAAATCCAATGATTTGGAACTGTTTTGGAATAACACCGTTTTGCAATGAAATATAAAGATAGGCATATACCTGTTGATACTCATAATCAATACTGTTCTATATATGCTGTTTTAAGAATACTTGTGACATAAGACTGAATGATAAATACACGTCAACACAAGAAAGATATTTAATTAACCAAATATTTCGGTCTGAAAATAGCAGACCATCTTCAGTGGTATTACAAGAACAGTTTTAAAAAATACAAGCTAGAATACTAACAATAGATCGTTAAAAATAGAACACGCCACGTGATGTTATATCACTAAGTATTAAGTATAAAACGGAACATTTTGAAGTAGAGACATGATTGAAAAAAAAATGAATGAGTAATCTTGATTAGACTTTCCCAGATTTTTGATATAGATATGCAGTCATTACGATTCAGGTTGGGCCGATGGAGCAAGGCCTCCACGCTTTCCTTGAACAAACGTTCGAACCTATAACGGGATCTATGTAAGAGGCAAGTCCTGGACCAAAGGATGCTGTGGTCAGTTTCAATCCCGTGTTGAGCCAATCCAGACTTTTCAGGTTTGTTGTGAATAAAGGAAGATTGATGTTCTTGGATTCTTTTTTCATGAGAACGTCCAGTTTGTCCAAAATAAAAGAGATCACAGTTGCAAGGAATTTGATAAACTCCAGGAAGAGATAAAGTTGAGCGTTTGTCTTTAGGAGAAGGAAAATGAGAAGACAATTTGTTAACAGGTGAATAGGTAGGTGTTAAATCATATTTCTTTAAAATTCTTGAGATAGGTTCTGAAATACCGGAGATATAAGGAATAGGCACGCGACGTATTGAAACTTTGTTGTTTTGTGGAGGATTATAAGAATTGAGATGTTGAATACTTTTTTCAGAAAAGCCATTGAGTTTCATGTGTTGTTGGATAGTAAAAAGTTCTATATAATAGACCGTTCACGGGTCGTTATATTATTAAAGAATCAGCCCATCATCCTTGTCAAAAAACAGGAATTATAAAATGCCTCATCAGAAGAACCAAAACTAATTGGTATACTTTTGATTATCTACAGAAAGAACTTTCTGTAGATAATCAAAATTTCTGTAGATAATCTGATTTCAATTACACAGTAATCCCAAAACACAGCAGCATTATGATAAGCAATAATTCCAAATCAAATAATAGCAGCATTATAATGTGCTGTAGTGAGACAAGAATACTTTGAGATTTTAAATCTTTATGATAAAAAACATTAAAATAAACCTTATTGATGATTCTCCAATTTTGCCTCTCGAAATATAAAACTGATGAAAATGAGGAGTTGACTGCGACTACGTACAAGGGAAAAAAGATCTGAAAAATGAGGTGTACTGGATGTTGATTTCTCTACCATGACAATTCTCCTGCTCACTTTGCATCAGCGATATCGGAATATCTGACTCGTTCCGCATCCTTATATTTCAACGAATTCAGCACAGTGGGGGCTTTTGTTTTCTGGCACCGATGGAAATAAATGAATAGATCATTACAATTAAAAACGAAAACAATAACAAAAAACTCCATCGTGAAGTACAGGGAGATCAAAATTAAAAAACCATGTTTAAGGCCTTGTGGAGCGCCATCCAGTGATTTAAATGCTGCACAACTTTGCAGGAAGACATTGAGCATCATGTGGAAGTGATATATGAGAAAAAAAGTAGTTCCACAATTCACCACTAGAGGCGTTATATACATCAAGTGAATGGAAGTTGCACATAACGCAAATTAGCAGGTGCTAGGAGGGTTTAAAAAGATGTTTTTCCTTCATTCTGGTTGTTAATACTGATGACACTAACCTTGCTTGTGAAGCTTTAGTACCTGAACAATTGCAATGCTGTTGCTGCACTGCGTGAATTACGTCGCTTCAACAAATGTGGATGAGAACCACTATCTCCACGTGCTCAGCTACGAATGGTTAGCCATTTTCAAGAAACGGAGTCGTTGGGAGTTAGACCTGTAAGAGATCGCAAACCAATCAGTTCATGACAAGTGAATGAAGTTGTTACTGAGGTTGTGGAGCAGGCCATGAACAACAGCGCTGGCCGCAGTGCACTTGCTGTATCAAGACACATGGATGTGCCTCAAACAACTGTCTGGAAAATTCTACGGAAGATTCTGCATTTCTACTCATTCAAGATAACCCTGACACAGAAGTTGCGCAGGCAGGACTTTGAAAGTCGACTGACATTCGCCTTTAACATTCCTTGCTCGAGTGGAGTTGGATGCTGCGTGGCCGCGGATGATTTTGTGGAGAGATGAAGCTCACTACACCTGAACGTAGCTGTGGATACCCACAATTGCAGGGGCGTGGGCCACACAAAACGCAATCCAACAAATTTCTTGGTACTCACTGAAAGTTGCTGTCTGGTGCTGGTTTACAGCTTCGTTTATCATTCGACTATTCTTCTTTGAGGACATTCTCCAGTCGGGTCCTGTGACCTGCTTAATTACTGCCGAGAGGTATTGCGATATGATAAACAATTTTGTTATGCCACAGCTACAGCAGAATCTGTGCATGGATGCAGTCATTTTCGTGCAGACTGCGCCCCTCCACACATCGGTCGATTCATACAGAAGGCTCTTAGAGAACATTTCACGAAAGCCAGAGCGATCAGCCGTGGGTTTCGCAATGCATGGTGCCAGAGGGGATTAGATCATGGTGCACATGATCTAATCCCCTCTGGGGATTTCTCATATTCGGAATTTGTCGGAATCATCCTGATAACTTGCTAGCGCTGAGAGGCAGCATAACGCAGCATATGCGCAACATCAGTCCCGATCAGCTGCGTTCTGATATTGACGCACTGTACAAAAGATGCAGTTTGTAGCATCCTGGGCAGAGCAGCATATTGAGCAATTCAGCTCGGAAATGCATAATAGAAGTGAATAAAAAGGTGTTTTTTTGCTTCTATAGCTTTCCTCCTTCTTACACATACAGAAAAATTACATCTAAATTTGGTACTAAATTTGGTACAGCGCCCCTGCTAGTGAATTTCGGAACTACTTTTTTTTTCTCAGATATCTCTTCCGCATGATACACAATGTATACATGCAAAGTTTCACAGTATTCGGATCACTGGGTAGAACCTCAATGGCCTTAAACAGGGATACTTTAATTTTGATCATCCTGTATACTTACGGATTCCATCCACGGAATTTGTTAAAATGTCTCTTGAAGAAGACTATATGCATAAGAAATGAATTTCACTCATAACTACCAGCCTGGTTTGCGGAGTGGATAGTATACCCGATCACTGGCCAAGAGATTGCGGATTGGAGCCCCACCGTAGGCAGAGATTTTTGTGATTGTCTTTAAGTGAAAGATAAAATTCATCTTTCTGTGTTTGAGATCATCACCCCACTTACTAGAAGCCTGAGGTGGTTTGAAAAATTCAATGTTGCGTCTCAAAGCGTTTCGGAGTTATGCATGAAATATATTTAAAAAATGAAAGAAAAAACAAACAATAATCGATCCCTCCCCCCATGGTCCTAATGTACCATAGGTTTACGGCCTTTTGTTTGTGGAAGTTGCACACAAATCACGTGACAGTGATTATTGTTGTTTTCCTTGTTGTTGATTTGTTATCTCAAACTTTTTATTCTAAAATGCCGTTAACTAGATCTGCATAATTTCTGAAGGATACACGTGGGGGTAGGGGGGTATATTTTGGATACAAACATACTGACAATACAATTTTTTAATGTATTATTCCTTTTTTTTTCATTGCAGTTCGTCCAATTTAATAACGGTTGGAATATTTTTCATTGGAATATATAAAGGGAAACTTCATTCATTAGCGTTCTCAAACACTCAGTGAAAATGTTGTGTATTACGAGTTCAGGACAGATCATTTGCTTCTAATACAGCACTTGAAAAAGTTGCAAAACGTCAATAATGACAGACAACAATGAAGAATGACTGTCATTTGAGGACATATTTTACTTCATTCTACCTAATATATTTCGTCACTGTTATTAAAAGAATATAGTTGTTCAAAGAGTGTGATTTAAAGAAGATGATTCGAAACAACGAATGTTTGAAACACAGGGAGATGGTAAACTGAAGTATAAACTGATCCTAGTAAAGCTATCTTAATGATCCATCTCTCATAGTTTCAAGCAAATTTCTCACTGTCAGAGGATGATTTACATCCATCTAGTAATTTAGGCCGGTAGAAGTATAACTGAACAATGTTATAATTTTTTTCATATTCATATCCTTGTTTAATAAACAACAAAATGTTCATGTAATATCGGTGATGTTCCGAAAAGAAGGCTTAAAAACAAACTAGTTATTTGCTTATGTGCTAAGCATACGCAGCAGACTTAAACCACAGAATTGCGAACACTCATATTCTTCAAACTTTTGTTTAGGCCTTCATAATTCTCCTGTTAAGGATTTTGTGACGAGAAAAATTCGAAGATATTCAACAAGGTAATTACTTTTCTGAATTTTCTGGTTATATTGAAATTGAAATTATAGATAATATTAAGAGTAACCATAGGAAATATTTCATTTTTGAAGATTCGTGATTACGTAAATATTATATTAATCTTCCAAGTGTAAGTTAAGGGATTTAAGATTAATCTTTATTAATGATCAGGGTAATCTTTCATAGAAAAATTATAGGAATCAATTACATTATTTTGCTAAGTCAGTGATTTTCAACCTTTTTCATAACACGGCACACCTTGACTAATTATTAAAATTCTGCGGCACACGAAAAATATATTCTTTTAATTTTTTTGACGACCTGGAAAAAAATAGGCATAATTTTGATTGATTTACACACACAAGAAGATGGAAGACCACACATTAATAAATAAATGCGCAAATCACGACATTATTTCTTTCAATTAATTTGTTTTCATAAATCTCGCGGTACACCTAAAGACCTCTCGCCGCACACCAGTTGAAAATCGCTGCGCTAAGTTATATTTTAGAGATATTTAAAAGATATTTTCTAACATTATGAAGATGTTTGTGTGGTAATTCCCCTTCAAAATGGTACCCCTTAAGTCATTCTGAATAAGGCAATGTGCAACTTAGATCATTATATCCTTAGGTTGAGATATTCCTTTATCCTAAAATCGATCCTATAATGATATACTGGTATCTCTTATTTATATCAGCGGCAATACTCTACCTTATCAATACATCTTGCACTGAACTGAACCAGCAAATAGCAGGAACGATACTGCACTATTTTGCTTTAAGTTTCGCACAGTTTGCTGAAGGGAAAATATCTGTTTGTGTTGATGGGAATTCACAGTAGCCTTTTTAAGGTTCCATGGCGCTTTATTTGGATTCAGATCATATACAGGATGGCTATGAAAATTTTTCACTTTAGTGGTGTAGTATGTTTATGCCTTTAGTGTGATTTACTGAAAATGTCACGTGATATCAAAAATCCTGCAGATGAAATGCTCCTATAAAGCTTTTCCCGTCCTAGACAAAAATCCAAGTCATTTCAAATCGGTTTCTTGTTCTAAAGACAAATTATCAAGTTAAAGACGTTTCATGTAAAGCTTTTCCTCCATAAGTCTTTGGAACGATCCGCATGTTTTCATTTAAGACAAATGTGATCTTTTAGTTGTGCTACTGTGAAATATAAAATGTGTAATCTGATGTCTCAGAAATAAAGAACAATAAATTAAAGACCTACTAATGAGACTTTATCGGTCTTGGATAGTGGATCGATTACTGTGCGAAATGAATGCGGTTTCTCCTTTATCTTAATCCGTAATCCAATTTTTCGAACAGGTCACATCAGGTTATAAATAGTCTGGCTGTGGGCAGTTTAGTGATACTTCGTGAAGCTTCTGTGTTATGCTTGTCAGTGATCAGTACTACTGACGTCTTTCATTAAGCACAGTAAACATTAAGGATTTGACGCGGAGCAAATGGAACACGTATATGAGAAACCCAAAATCATGATAGCGGTAAATATCGAATTTATTTTACAGAAATGCTTACTTAATAAAATAAAGTTGGGGAGAACAACACTTAGACGGTCTTCTCTTAATTGTTTCTTTTTTATTACTTCTATGTTTTTCTAGACGCTAATCAACCTTCAAAAAACACAAGAATTTCAAGAAATCTAAAAAATTCACAAAGACACTGAAGTTTTTTTATATATTCATATGACACTGCTATTAACATATATACCATTAGATCAATGTCTTTCTTAATACTTCTTGATAGGCACATAAGCGGTAGATTTTTCTAAAATTTCAGCACATTTCTCAAAATAGATACCAAAACCGCCCTTCTTTTATTAATTTTATTGCTAAAATAAGCACTTTTTTTTACTTTCTTACTAGCTTTTATGAATACTCCGCTTCCAGATATTTTATCACTTGAGCTAATTCATCTGACAGAAATTAATATTATATGTTACTACCCTGTAACGAATGTTAATAATATTGTATCCCCTATATTCATTTGCAGGAGATCTAAATTATGAAGATTCCGAAACCGAGTGACAAAACAATCTTTGCAATATTTTGTTTTGTTGGGTTTCTCTACCAAATGGCAACATTTCTTCAGATTTTTTTTCTTTATCCTACCGTCACGTCTGTACAAATATCAAGGATATCTGAGGTAGAATTACCTGGAATCACTGTGTGCAATGCAAATATGTAAGTATAGATGACTAATGTTGAAAAACATTATTTTATAAATTATATTTAGATTTCAATTACACATTTAAGATACGAAATTAATTTGACTTATTTTACACATGAAATACTTTAGTTTGATAAATGTGACGGTAGAGAATAGTTTAAGAAAGATTTTTTTCTTAAAGAAAACAAAATGAAATATTTCTCATAGATTTCTCATTCTAAATATGTAATATTTAAAATGAGAAATCTATGAGAAATATTTCATTTCTTATTTAATATTTAATATTAAATTTAAAATTTAGAATTATTTAATATTTCTCATTTTAAATATCTAAAAGACATATAAAATATGTCTTTTACATATTTAAAATTTTCTTTTTATTTTAACTACGTCGTGTGTGTGCGTGCTTTTCTTTATAGACTTAGGAGGTCAGCACATGCAGTTCAAGAATAACTGCATGCATTGGAAAGGACTCACTGACCAATTTTGTAGTCTGTCGCCAGCATCTTGCAAAGAAATAAAAATGGTTAGATAACCCCCCGCAAAAAAAAATCAAATAATTTCTCTCTTATTTTTAAGTTTTCAAGTCTACCATGTAATCATTATTTTTAATATATTTCCTTTAATTCTTAATACGGGCAATGATCGTGGTTTCTGTGACTTTGTACTTATTGATAATTAAAACATTAAAGAATATTTGATGCTTTTATTAGGTGTTGTTACGGTCTCCATGAGACTGTAATAACACCTAATAAAAGCAGTGTTAATTGTAACGCAGTTACAATTAACACTGCTTGAGCATGATTAGAATTTTCAGAAATAATCGCCAGATGTCACTGCTATAGTTAGCATTAAGCTCCTCCTGTAAGTGTGGGTAAAGAAGAATGAGAAAAATTTCGTCATTGATGCAACAGACATCAGATACATTACGAATAACAGACAGCATTATTACTGAATAGAGTAGTCTTTTTTTTTTTTTTAATTGATCGGTGCAAATAGGTCTTAGACCCATTCTAAAAGGGGAAAACATTATGTTTCGTAATTGAATAATAATATTTTTTAAAACATTTTATTATTTCTGAGATAAATTACCTACATCCATACAATAATAATTTTTTTCATTAAAATTATGATTACATATTGTGATTACATATTTAAATTACATATGAATTTAAATATGTATCATCTGTAAGTATGTGATACTTACATATCATACGAACATACATTTGATTACATATGATACATACCATGATTACATATTTTTTTGCAATTCGATACTTTTTTTATTATTAAAATTATGATTACGTATTGGAATTACATATTTACAACAGATTTAGTTCTTTTTCTTCTTTTTGTTTTGTAACAACGAAATTCGTGCTCATTTTTCTATTTTTTTCTGTATAATGTATTAATAATAGTTACTTCAGTTGTATATATATATATATATTTGTTCGATGCTGTTGGCACACTCTCCCGCGATGAGTCTTTGGACTCCCTGGAGTCAAATTGATTCCTAAAATATTTATTCATATAATAAACATCTTGTGAGACATTGCACCTTATAATTTTACCGAGTTCAGCACTAAGTGCTGCAATTCCTACATTGGATTTCAATTAAAATTTTTAACAATACTTTTTTGCCTTTATATTATGTGTTTACAATACACGTTCTTCTAATATTAACAGTGAAGATTATACAGAATATTTTTGTATAATTTTTTATTTTTTTATTTTATTTTTTTTTATTTTTTAAAGTTTGAGAAAGCGCGATTATACATACAGATTTCTGCATTGGCTTATAAGGATTACTTGTAGATGAGCGAGGCAAGTTAATCCCACCTACTTCGAAGCTTGGGTTAGCTTTTATGAAGAGAGTGGGATTTAGCCTTCACTATTTGTGTTGTTGCTAGTTTATGTATGGAATGTAGGCATTGGATGCTAGTGATTTGTGATGTGTATATTAGTGTTAATGGTTTCTTAACTTTGTTGGTATATTTTCCAGAGTTCGTTTTTTAATGTTCTGCAGTTATCTACGTGTTTTAACTTTCTTGGTAGGTTGTTGAGTTGCGTGGGTATCTGATGTGATCTCACAAAAGAATCGTATGCATTGTTGAAGGGTGTGGGGATGTAGAGGGTTGTCGTAGGTTGTGTTATACGATATGTATCTCTGTTGTTTCGATAGGTGATGTTGAAGTAATTTCTTGTTAATATCATGTAGTGTTTCAGGTGTTTAATGCTCAGAATTCTGTGTATCGCCATGTGTTTGTCGGATATTGGTTATTGCGTGTAAAGTGTTCGGATCACTGTTGACACGATTTTCCTGTGTAGTGTTTCTAATTTTGTTAGATGGCTGTTTGATGTATTTGCATAGCCTGTTATTCCGTATCTGAGCAGGAATTCGCAGATACCATGATATAGGAGTTTTTTTATGTTGGGTGGAATAATGTCTTTAATTTGGAAGAGATTTGTTGCGATAATCCGGAGTTTGGTGTGTAGGAATTCTATGTGTTTTGTCCATTTAAGGTGGGAATCTATATAGAGACCGAGATATTTTGCATGTGTTACAGGTTTGATTTCGGAACATTGGCAGGTATTTTTGTTGTTAATGCAGCGGTATGTGTGACAATGTATCGATAGTGATGCAAGCCGTATGATTCTTGGGTTGTGTATTAATAGAAATAAAACACAGAATACTTAAGCAACATAATGCAACTGATCGGCAGAAAAATTGGAATTCAAATCGCAACCACAGATATCACCTATATCAACCGAGGCCCACAAAAAAATAAAGAGAGACCACCAATCATCGCTCGTTTTACCAACAGAAATCTGAGAGACTCCATTCTTACAGCAAGCAAGAAATCAAGGCCGACATCAACGATCCTAACTGATAAGAAACTCCCAACACCAATCTATATAACGGAACACTGGACTCCATACTTCAGAAATCTTCTATACCAAGCAAGGAAGACAAAAACAGAGAAAAACTACGAGTTCCTGTGGACAAATAATTCCCAGATATTTTTGAGAAAGAATGAAAACACTCGAGTATACATAATTACAAATTAATCAGACTTAACAGTCTACCAATATAAAACACTAACTCTTTACATCCTTAAGAATAAGATTAGAACCCATTTAAAAACTATATAATGGAGATCTCAAACATAGGCGAACATACAGTCAGACAACATGAACTTCAAGATCTTTGACTCTTTGAAGAAATGGTCAGACAACATTTCCACCAACACCAACTTCACTATCATACACACAAACATAAGAAATATAAAAAAAAACTGGCTTACATTGATAACACAGCTTAATTATGCCATGATAAGCATAGATGCGCTAATATTGACCGAAGTTGCAATATACGACACAGAAATTTACGCATCCGACATAAATAATTATCAAACCTACAACTTATGTAGACCAAACAAAAGAGGAGGTGGTTTTGTGGCATTTATCAAAGAAAAATACAATGTGATAGAAAAACAAACTCACTTCGAACATGCGTAAACACTAATTTTGGAACTCACAAATAGCCACAATAGTATCAAAAACACAATAAACACAATATACAGACCCCCAGATTATAATCCACTCAGTTTTCTTCACGATTTAGAAACATGGCTAAGCGGTATCAAACCGCGTATAACTCAGGCTCATCCTAATAGGAGACATTAACATAAATACTATTGACCACGGTTCTTAAACCACTAACACATATCTTGATATACTAAGTCAGTACAACATAAACCCTACCATTAACTCCCCAACAAGAGGAGAAATACTCAATAATTCACTAACACAATTGATCATGTCAACATACGGGCTCCCATCCATACATATACATCATCAGTAATTAACGTAAAAATTGCCGATCACTACTTTGTCTCAACTTCGTTTTATTACGTTTCCTACCACCCCCTCCCACCACCACAAAAGTCAACAAACCTCGATCCTACTAAAGAGCATTGTCAATAACCAAGTAAAAAATACAGACTGGAATTCCCTACTTAAAATAAACGATCGTGTAACATTATACGAGAATTTTCAACTAAATTTCACAGAATTATACAAAAAAGCAACAAAAAACGAGGCTACAAACAGACAACAATCCGTGGATAAATAACGACATACCAAATACTATTACTGAAAAAGAATATCTATGGAAAAAACTTAAAAAGTCAACCAGTAACACACATTTACAAACTTTATACAAAAACACAAGTAATAAACTAACAACAAATATTCGTAGGGCAAAACGACGCTACTACTTCCAAAAATTCATGGAATATAACCACAACATTAAGCAAACATGGGTTACACTCAACGAATTAGTAACCGGAAAAGAGAAAACTTCAGCGCAAGATTTTATTGCAAAAAACTTTGGTCAGGACACAAACCAAGAGGAACTAGCAGACTCATTCAACCATGTTTTCATAAACACCAACAAACAACTCAAAAAAGACAAACTACCAACGATCAACAAAAAACTACCGACACAAAGTCAACAACAAACGATGTATTTTCCACCCATAACAAAACAGGAACTGAAAGAAGCAATCCTACAATTAAAATCAAAGACCACTCCAGGAATAGACAAAATAAGACTCACAGATCTTATAACACACTTTGAACAAATAAATCCAATACTTTTGAAACTCGTGAACATAATATTCGACACAGGCATTATTCCACAACAACTAAAAACTTCAGTAATTACGCCAATATACAAACAAGCAAAAGAAACGATACTCAAGAACTACAGACCAATAGCTAAACTACTAGTCATCTCAAAAATTCTAGAAAAACTAACACACACTAGACTACAGGACTATTTAGAGAAGTACAACATCATCTCACAAAACCAATACGGCTTTCAGAAAACAAAAAGCGCCATCACTTTATTAGAAGGCATCGCCGACACCATAAACAAACCTCTCGACAAAAACAAGTACGCCGTCCTTAGACTGCTCGACCTAACCAAAGCATTTGACACACTTGAACATGACATACTACTCACCAAACTATACTCATTTGGTATAAGAGGAACACTGTATACATGGTTCAAGAACTACCTCTCAAACAGAAAACAAGTAACAAAAATAGGTACATGTCACAGTCAGAGTATACAAGTAAAATACGGTGTACCTCAACGTGCCATATTATCACCTACTCTATTCAACATATACATTAACGATGTTCATAACATATCCATAAGAATTGAAATATTTCAATACGCAGATGACACTGCACTACTAGCAACCCACACAGACATTAACACAGCTCTCTGCAAAGCACAACAAGACCTAAACGAAATCACAACATACTTCCACCAAAACGCAATTCTAATCAACGGCACCAAAACACAGATGTTGATAATACACAACCCATGAATCATACGCCCTGCATCACTATCGATGCATTGTCACACATACCGCTGCATTAACAACAAAAATACCTGCCAATGTTCCGAAATCAAACCTGTAACAAGCGCAAAATATCTCGGTCTCTATATAGATTCCCACCTTAAATGGACAAAACATATAGAATACCTACGCACCAAACTCCGGATCATCACAGCAAGACTCATCCAAGTTAAAGCCATTATTCCACCCAACATAAAAAAACTCCTATATCACGGTATCTGCGAATCCCTACTCAGATATGGAATAACAGTCTATGCAAATACATCAAACAGCCACCTAACAAAATTAGAAACACTACACAGGAAAATCGTGTCAACAGTGACCTGAACACTTTACACGCAACAACCAATATCCGACAAACACATGGCGATACACAGAATTCTGAGCATTAAAAGCCTGAAACACTACATCACGTTAACAAGGAATTATTTCAACATCATCTATCGAAACGACAGAGATACATATCGTATAACACGACCTACGACAGCCCTCTACATCCCCACACCCTTCAACAACTCATACGGTTCTTTTGTGAGATCACATCAGATACCCACGCAACTCAATAACCTATCAAGAAAGTTAAAACACGTAGATAACTACAGAACATATGAAACCATTAACACTAATATACACATCAGAAATCACTAGCATCCAATGCCTACATCCCATACATAAACAGTAGCAACAACACAAATAGCGAAGGCTAAATCCCACTCTCTTCATAAAAGGTAACCCAAGCTTCGAAGTAGGTGGGATTAACTTGCCTCACTCATCTACAAGTAATACTTATAAACAAATGCAGAAATTTGTATGTATAATCACTCTTTCTCAAACTTTAATAAAATAAAAAAAAATATTATTAACTTGCAAGTATCTATTAATCACAATTGTAATATATTATATATATATATATATATATATATTCGTGTATATACAATTATTATTGTATCTATGTATGTAATTTATCTAAGACAATAAAAAATTATTATTATTATAGGAATAAAAAATTATTATTATTATATTATTATATTATTATTATTATAAGAATAAAAAATAATAATTATTATTATTATTAAGAGAGACCTCTAGGGAGTCAGAGACTCATCGAGAGAAGCCCCATACTACACACCAGCTATCATACTCATTCTTGAATTCATTCACACTGCTTGCACTCACAACATCCAATGGCAATCCATTACAATCGCTCACCAACCTCTGAGAGAAAAATCTAGCCCTCACCCCCTTCTTAGCGGTCTTCATTCTCAGCTTCCAAGGATGCTCCCTTGTTCTTTCCCCACCCTCCATAAATTGAAAAATTTTATCAATTGAAATCTTGTATGACCCTTTCTGAAGTTTGTAAGTCTCAATCATATTGTCCCTCTTTCTCCTGTTTGCTAGTGTCTGCAGCCTACAAATTCTCAATATCTGTAAATAATCAGTATTCCACGATCCTGAGATCAATTTTAACACTTTCCTTTGTACTCTCTCCAATATATCAGAATCACAACGGAAACCAGGAGACCAGACCTGCGCACAATAGCCCAAGTAAGGTCTTATCAAGCTTTGTAAAGAGGCAAAATGACATCCTTATCTTTATATGTGAACGTTCATTTCGGCATCTTTTGCGCTGTAATTGCAATCTTTGCCACATGGCCCCTGAACTTCAACTTAAACGTAAATTCAAGTTCAATGAATTTACATTTACTGACATTGAACGGAAACCATTTTCCCATGCCCACAATTCCATCCTATTCAAATCATTCTGCAAATACTGCATATCAGCAGTATTCCTGATTACCCTACCTCTCTTTGCATCATCAGTAAATAGCTGTATATCGCTTGTCAAATCTTTCCAAATCATTAATGTGCAAGCACTGATCCTTCTGGTACACCACTGGTTACCTTAAAGTTTGCAGACCCGCATCCCTCATATACCACTTTTTGATATCTGCCAGTCAGCCTTTCTCTTATCCACGTTAATATTCTATAATCCAAACCCATTTTCTCCAATTTATGCAGCAGTCTACCATGTTGTATTCTGCCTTAGCAAAATCCAAAAGTGTCATGATGTATCCATTCCCCCTGTCTAGTTCAATGGTAACATTGTTATAGAATGGGAGCAAGTTGCTAAAACATGACCTTCCCTTAGTAAACCCATGTTATTTATTGCAAAGTAGAGATTGACTGTCAACCCATTTTTAAATGCGAGACCTGACCAATTTACCCAAAATCTTCACCTTCACATCTGAGATACTAATTGGTTGATAGTTGAATATATCGGTCTTTGAACCGATTTTGAACCAACCTTGTGCAATGGGATTACTTTACATTGTTTCCATTCCTGCGGAATGATCCCTGTTCTCTCATATTAAATATCCTGGTAAAAGGAATAGCCAGTTTAGCTGAACACTCTATTAGCACACATGCTGATATCCCATCAGTCCCTATTGCTGAATTCTTGTTGATTTGGTGCAGTAGCTGTAATACCTTGTCTTCATACACCTGTGAGTTTCATTATCTAGTGAAGAGGTAAGTTCAGGTTGATAGCTTTTAACTAAACGGCACTCATTAACTAAACAAAATCTTCTGCATCTGTAACTCTCACGACATGAGGATTCAGAAGAGTTATTCTTTCATATTGTATTATATATATATTATATTATATATATATATATTTCATATTATATATATATATATTTCATATATATATATATATATATATATATATATATTACTAATAATACTTTTTTCCTTTTTTAATAGCCTTACAGAAGTGCTGTATTCTTTAATAATGCACAAATTCCATTATAATTGCTACACCATTTTTTCTAAACGAGGTAAAAGAGAAAATGAGGGCAATATAATTTCGACCCCCGCTGGTGAGAATATGAATATACAAATCTGTTTCAAATAATTTGTACATGATGTAATGTATTTATTTATTGTACAGTTAGTGATTCATATATGAAACGAAAGCAATTTCAATATTGCTACACATAATAAATAATCTATCTTTCTCTCCCTGTGTCCAAACCTAAGGACGACAACTATTTCTAAAGATCAGAACTGAAACTTCAGACGAATCAGCATGCTACAGTTTGTATGACTGACGATTTCGAGTAGAAAGCGGGTAGATATTCAAATTTTACAATCGCACGCAAAGCGGTTTCCTGGTAGCACTCAGCTGGATAAAAAGCAAAAGACTGGGCTAAACGAATTGTGTTTGAAGTAAGCTCTTTTTGTGAAGGAATAAAGTTGCTAACTTGGATGTCTGGTAATGTCTCAAAGACATCATCTAGATGATTTCACGAAGGTAAGAATTATTGGAAAGCTTGATTACTGATATTGCCAAATCGATTGGAATCTCATACAGCATTGTATCCAGGGTCTGTGCAGCATTTCAAACTAATGGAATGTGTTCCAAATGTTTGCTAAGAGGTCGACACCTTACTCTGCCATGGAGCAGGAAGACCAATGTTTGGTTATAATAGCAAAACGTAATCGATGAACCAGGTCAGGTGGGCTTGCAAGTCGGCTCCATTCGAGCACAGGTGTGCCGATATCTCGACAAACTGGGACAGGTTGTCTGCCACAAGTAGGCCTGTAGTCTGCGTTCCTTGGCACGTTTTCGATGATGTTGTATCCATAGAAATTGGAGACAACTTCAATGGGTTAATGCACTCTTTCCAGATGATAGTCATTTTAGTCTTTCCTCCGATTCTAGACGACACTTGATCTGCCGTGAAAGTGGTACTGCTTCTGCTTACCATCGCGAGAATGTTCTTGAAAGGGATAGATACGGCGGTGCTGAGGTCATGATGTGGGAAGGGATTATGCTTAATGGACACACCGAGCTACAAGTGCTGGAAAAAGGGACTTTAACTGGTGAATGATATTGCAACGAAGTTCTTCAATGCCATGTTCGATTGCTTCTTGGTGCTGTAGGCGAAGAATTCATTTTTATGGATTACAATGCCACACTACATCGTACACGAGCCGTGGAGATACTTCTGGAGACCGAAGATATTAATCGAATCGAGTGGCCAGCACTCTCCCCAGATCTCAACCTCGTAGAACTCGTTTGGGACGCAATACGGAGATGCATTGCTACTCGAAATTCCCCTCCAGAAAACAAACAAGTCCTTATCCTTTCTCTGAAAGAGGAATGGCCAGTTTGCTACTCAAGAACTCCTGAATCACTTGGTGCTATAAAGGGTACAATGTTGTGAGAGCTACATTGCAGTTCAGGTGGTCATATTTCATACTGAACTATTCTCTCAGCATAGTTTTCTCTAAGCATCGTACATTAATTCCTTAACTACGTCCTTACAAAATTTGTAACTTTTGTTAAAAACTTGTTGCAATTTAATTTGTATGAAATGTATAACACGTATTTATTTATGTAATATGATTTATTGGCATGCAGGCAAGAAATTTATGTCCACATTTGGCTGTAGTCATGAAAATCTTTTTCATATACAGGTAAAATGTAGTTTGTCGTTAGCTTTTAGACACCTTTGTGTGTGTGTGTGTGTGTGTGTGTGTGTGTGTGTGTGTGTGTGTGTGTGTGTGTGTGTGTGTGTGTGTGTGTGTGTGTGTGTGTGTGTGTGTGTGTGTGTGTGTGTGTTTCTCCCAGTAGTAGTAACCCTACCAAGAAGTAATTTATTCCTACTTGCTCCATTGTATACAGTGTTTATATTACATGCAGCTTTCCTTCTCCTTTTTTATGTATTTTCGTAGCATCCTCAGTGAGAGGGTGCAGCACCATATCCTTCCAGTTCTCTCGGTTGGTGGCTTTCCTTTTTGTTTCTGCATAGCCATGTGATCCTGTCCATGATCTTATATCTTCAAGCCATGGTCTTCGTTTTTTGCCATTTGATTCTTTTCCCATGTAATAAAGATCTCTGTGTTCTCATTCTCTGTAGGACATCTGTATTTGTCACATGTTCTCTCCATGAGATTTTTCAGAGCTCTCCTCTAGCATCACATTTAAAAGGCCATTATCTGTTGTCTTGCTCTCTTCTTGAATGTCCAGGTCTCACTTCCATAAGTGAAAACTGACCACATTAATGTTTTTATCATTCTTTTCTTTGTCTCGATACTCACAGAACACATGTAGCTTACAAGCAATGATTAACATTTATATTTATATTTTTGTATGAATATTCATATTTACATTTATATTTTTATATCCTATATTAAAACTATAATATAATTATGTAATAATTATATTATAGTTATATAATACTATAACTAATTCATATAAATAATATAATACTATAATATAATTCACACAATATCAGTAATTATGTTAAGTTACAAGGATTAGAAGTTGATCTTATTGGCGAATTTAATTAATTCTGAGTAATACTCTTTGATAAGCCTCTGTTTTTACAACGGCCACTTGTCACCCGAATTCGTGACATGTTGTATTAGAGCCATCTGGATGGAGTCCAGTAGCTGACAGTCGTAGAGTATGTGGTCAACAGTCTATTGAAGGTGTGGTGTGGGCTACAAATGCATGATGGTGATTCCAGGATATGGAATCTGTGTAAATAGTATCTTAGTTTTCCATGTCCCATTATCAGCGTGGTTAAACCTTGGGAAACCACGGTTTCCCAAGTCTTTTCAGCCTGCTTCTGATGCTTGGCAAGAATTCCTTTCTTGTTGATCCGTTTTTTTTTGATGTCTTCCATTCTTCTTCCCACAAGTCTAGGCTTTCAAGTGTTTTTGTAGCAGATTTTGAGTACTTTTGGTAACTAGTTTCTAGCTGCTTCTTTAGCCAGCTGATTCATTCTCTCGTTTCCTGCTATTCCAATATGCGCGATCACCCAGCAGAACTTGATTTCCCATCCCAAAAGAGTGAGATTCCGAACCAGATTTTTTATCTGTTCTATTAATGTGTGTGTGGAGTGAGGGAGTGAGTGTGTCCGTGTCTATGTATGTTTATATATACATAATCACGACGTGGGTGGATGTTTTATGAAAGTGGTGGTCGATTTCATCATCCAGTGTGAGATATTCCCCCTTTTTATTGAATGCCTGAGATGGTGTGAGACAAAGTTTCGTTTTTGTTGCTTTCTCTATAGAGAAGAGTTTTCACATTATTTGATCAAAGAGATGAAAAATCTGTCTGCTAAGATATAAAAAACCTTTTGAGCTATGCACTACCACATGGTAACCAACACATTACTCTAACGATAATATACAATCCCCCCCCCATTTGGCTTATGCATATCCCATGTACGGATTCAAATATCCACGGTTCAAAAGTGCAAATGTCACCTCTCTGAACACTAATCAACAGATTGTTATAACCTCCCATCAGAAAAATCTCCGAATTCTTTCTTAAAGATATCAATACTAACAGTCTGCCAGTTAAGCAATGAGACAACAATTATTATATCAAAACAAAGAACTATATTTGGAATTGTCAATTACAGAGATTCAAAATAATCCCCTCCCCCCAACTCTACATAACGTTTATATCTGCCGTTTTTGTTGCTTTCACGGTGGAAGTCCTGATAGGAAATCTCTTTCAGCGTCTGGTTCACACTGCGTTTGCTCCTCAATGTCGCAGAAGCGCTCCCCTTCCAAGTCACGCTTCATCTTTGGAAAGAGAAAGTCTGTGGGAGTCAAATCTGACAAATGGGGGTGATCAGTCACACAGATCGACTTCGAAGCCAGAAACTGCGCGATCGCTTGTCGTGTAACAGAAACCAATTGTTATTGTGGAACAGTTCTTTCCTGACACGTCGCATGCGAGAGTACAGATGTTGCATTACTCCTAAATAATACTGACCGTTCACCGGGGGGGGTCCTCAGGAATAATTCGCGATGATGGATAATTTTAGCAGCGTCGAAAAAAACAAGGACCATGGTCTTGGCACGTGATTTTTGCAACCTGACTATCTTCTGCCGGAGAGAAGACTCTCCACGCCATTCCATGCTCTGGCGTTTCGTTTCCGGATCAAATCCAACTGAAAACACCAACTTTTTAACAATTCTTTGCAACACATCACGATCTTGATCAACTGCACGGATGAAATTTTGAAAACACGCAACCCAGTGCTCGCTCTTCTCTGTTCGTGTGTCAACGTGTGCGGCACAAACCTCGAACAAATCTCTTTCTAAGATTAATCTGCAGTTCACTTACCGACACTATGCTGTTATTCGCCTGTCATGGCAACAATTTTCGTAGCTCTCATCACATTTTCATTTGTCCGTGCAGAAACTGGCCTCCACAGCGTGGTTCATCCTCCAGAGACTCCATCCCCTCTTTAAGCGTTGAAAACTAGTGGAACATCTGTGCATGGCTGAGGCAGTCACCACCGTAAACTTCTTGATACACTTCTGTATCAGTGTTTCCTAATTTACAGTAAAATTTTATGAGAGCTCTTTGTTCCATGACGCATCTTGTGACCTGCATTCACACACTCTTACTTCAACAATTACCGCACGAAAACTGATGCGTCAACCGACTCGAAAGATGCATCTGCGATTACAGTCCTCTCTACTGTTGAAAACTATAAACGCGCTTGTTACTTTTATTCAAAGGGCTGTCCTGCAAAACTCTATCTCATTACATAACGGACACACTGTGTAAAAGATACTTCCAAAATGGCATCCAAAAACGAACTCTATATTTTTCAAGCTGTCTCCTTCATTAGCCTACGCAACTCAGTTAGTTTCGACCATGCCCTTCGATTCGAAAGACCTAGTTTCGGAAGAACCTTCACAACGTGTATTCAGCTGAAGGTGAGTTGGCCGGTTGGTGGGTATCCAACCGGCCAACTATAATGATAATTTTTTTAAAAGTATCATTGTAGTTACAGGTTTTCGTTCTACAACCAAACTTTAGCTTTCAATTTCTTCACAATTGAAAACTTTGTTCACAGCAGTATTTGGTATGTCCACAAAACCACAACTCAGTTTCTTTACCTTAATTATCAATATTAAGGTTTGGGAATTGTAAGCATTAAGAAATTATTTTCAGTTATACTAATTTAGATACTAGTATTACAAACGAATACTTTTTGCAGATATTCAAATCCAAATATCGTTTGATGGGGGAGATTATGCTGCACAATATACACCGAAACCGGCTCCTATAACTGCATATTTTGCAGTCCATGATCCAAGAGTAGTCGTCAACCCCATTCAGGAAGGATTTGTCATTGAACCTGAAAAAAACTACAGGATCGTACCCACAATTGTAAGTGTATGTGATTAATATATATTAATATATCGAAATCAAAAATGGAATGATAATATATTTAAAAAAAATCTTCCTTCATCGTCGACTTGACCAACATCTCGAGGTTCCAATAATTACTTCAGATTTGTATAAAACCACTTAGTAGCCAAGCCGAACTCTCATTTCTTAATGAACATCCACTGACATCCTGTCTAACTAGAGCTCATCTCTACTTTTCGTATTACACACTGCATGATGCCTTTCGCAAAAATGGCGGAACATGCACTTGATCAGTTTTGATTTTGTATGCCAAAGGTTATCAGACCAGTATCTCCTTTGTACGATTGCTTTGACTCTGGATTTCTTTGCCTCATTTTATAGTCCTTCATTTACTAACTTTACCACTCTCTTGACACTGACCTATACTTAAATAATTTCACGTCGCCGAATTGAAGCCTTTGGCTCTTCATATAATTACATCATTTTATTTAGCCAAACAGTCAGACCTTGGAGATTTCCACGTTCATAATTCAGACTGGCTTTTCCTTACTCTAAATTCATAATTCGAAAAGCTAATTTTTTTACTGTGAGTATTGTTATAACATAAATTTTTAACCAGTCCACTTGAATTCTTAATAATAATAATAATAATCAATAATCATCATGATTTTTCTAACCTCCTGGATCTTTTATTAACCAACTTACTCTCCAATTACACTTCTGATTTTAGTTTCGTTCTCTTAGATCTTATATAATAAAGACAGAAAATGATATTAGAAAACAGAAACAGCTGGCTCTAGTCTTCCATAACAAATTTCGTCCCATCTAGAAATCATCATTAATAGCATTGAAGACAAAATTAAGATTATAAAAAACAACCTACTTATCTAATTAACTCCTTTGGAACTACATGTCTCAGACTGATCCTTGGATACACTTGGATAGACCTTGTCACTAACTCTAATGTACTAAATATGGCTAAGAAAGAATCACTTGTCAATATAGTTAAAAACTACAACTTAGATGGCTTGGACATCAACTCAGACATCCTGAAGTCTCACCCGTTTTTGGAATCCCTCATCCAATACAAACCAAAAGATGGCAGTCACAGTAGAGGAAGACCATGAAAACAATTTTGGCAATACATATATGAAACCATCAATAGGTTGAACTGTAAACTCCATCTGACATTTACCAGTTAGCACAAGATAGAGAGAAATGGAAGACCATAATTTGCAATCTTTAACTTTTAATGTAAATCTCTTTTCCCTTTTCACATTGCATCATTTTGTGAATAAACTTTGATGATGATGACGACTCTGTGGAAATGGGAAGAACTTTGGGTTCTGCATTCCTCTTTTGAGTGGTCAGATTATTGCTTCTCCCCTCCTTGCGCAAGGCATTTGTTCCAGTCAAATAAGTGAGATTATCTTTCTTGATTGAATTTCTTTTTTCCTGACTCCACCGACTCCATTGGAAACAATAATTTTTCCAACAAATGTATGAAAACAGTCCAAGATAAAAATTCAGCAATTACTCAATGACTTAGAAAAAAATCAACATCTTGTCACTCAGCTTACTTACACTACTTTCTCATCTTGATAGAACGGTAACATAACTTCAAGACAAATTGTATTTTCTCCAAGTAGGTTTAGAAGTTCAAGAGAAATCTCTTCACGCATCTTACTCGAGGCATGAAGTGTACACTTACTGAATTAGAAACTTTCATTTTACGTATAGGCATGCCAGTGCCAATAACGATCCTCTTCAGTTCCCTGCGCATAGTTCGGTGAGATATTGGTAGAACAGCCTTCATTAAATGCTTCGGCCAACTGATGTACAAAGGAAGTGCTGTTTGTCCGTACACGTCTTCTCAAAAGACAGCGATCGCACTCCTGACAGAATGTCTTTAGAATCATAATTAAGCCTCTTAGACAATCAATGTGAATTATTTTCCCACTGATTAAACACCCTGGATATCTCACTTTTTGAGAAAACAATCAGCCTTGTTGTTTGCAAAATCGTGGCTCCAGCCACGCGGACGTCCCCAATAAGCCCTTTATCTACCTCGAAAGATCCTTTGTTTTTCCCATTGTGATCAACACTATTGAGATTACTGATCTGCAGCATTCTTAAATAAAATCCTGGAACATGCCTAGATTGCTTAGAACCGTTGCCTTTCATAAAATGGAAGCATTTGCTGCAATTCTAATAAGTAACGTTTATTAATTACTGAAATTATTATGATATAGAATATTTTTAAAATACGCAGCTTAACGGTTATACTGGTAATTAAGATATTTATAATTAAAATAGATACCGTGATCTCAGTATAGTGTCAATTGTTCCAGGTGAAGGCATATCTACTTCCCCATCCGTATGACACAAATTGTACTGAATACAGACCTCGTGATGACTTTGTGGAATTCGACCGTCCTATGAATCAAGAGGTAAATGGAATCGACTTCTATTTCTGTTCATTTATTTCATCCTTGCAAAAGATAAACACTTCTGTAATCTACTGCTTTCAGATCACTTTTACCATTTTTTCGGGTCCTTGTAAAGCAATGCATATTTGAGAGAACATCAATACCTACACTATGCACTAAGTAATATTATCATCTACAGATTAGTCAGAAAACATTTTGGTCACATGTTTGTAAATCTTTGTACAATTTCCAACTTAAATGTACATTTCAGATGTGCATAGACGACTGCCTTTATCGTCGGTCAACGGAACTGTGCAAGTGTGTGGACAGGACTATCGCCATATTCTTCACTGATGACGATTACTGCCAATCCAGTAAGTACTGTTGCATTCAGAGTGGAAGTAAATGCCAGCAGATGATAGTAATTCTGTTATTAGTCATATAAACGAAACAATATATGTATATATGATTAGGTGATATCTGTCTGCATATAAATGCAGACAGGAAAATGCATCATCATTTTTAAATAATTTTATTAATTCCAGATTTCAGCTGCTTAACTAAGGAGATGAAGGCGCAGTGCCAGTCATACTGTAACCAACCTTGCTAGTAAGTATCTAGTAAGAGATATCTTTATAGATATTAGAGATATCCTATGCACGTAATGTAAAAGAAAAGGTGCATGTGTGTGTGTGTGTGTGTGTGTGTGTGTGTGTACGGGATAACAGACAATGATTCATTGATTCTTCTTGGGTCTATCAACTGGATTCTAGAAAGGGATGACTTAAGAAATTAAGTCATACCTTTTATAATTAAGTCATACCGTATATTTTTATTAAGAGCATTTATGCATACATGGAGTGAACTGTTCATTTTTGTTGCATAAACTTTCATATGATTTTGTTCTATTCTATTCTATTTTTATTTCATTTACAGTTCTATGAAGTACAGCTCAGACATCGCTTCCAGCAGTCAGTCAGTAATAAATGTAAGTACATAATTAATAGAAAAGTTTAATCTCTCATTAAAGTTTTCTATTTCTAGTGAGTGAAATGCTTTGTGTTAGGAAGTACCGACTGCAGAGATGTAAATGTAATTTCACTAAACAGTATTGCCAGATTACTTCCTTCGTGTTGTTTTCTACAATGTCTTTAACTTTAGGGAGTATATTTGTGGTGGCGATGAAGTAATAATAATAATGATAATGAAATTGCTATCAAACGTATCGGATGGATATCAATTGTGATATTAATTAGATATCGTAATTGCTTCCTGTCATGCAATTTAATGACATATATGTATTTTGGGAATTTTCTACAAAAATTGGAATTATTCTATTTACAAATGAAGCCCTTTCAGGGACTGTATTTTATTATTATAATTCTGCACTAACGGAGAGTTTACTTATGAAATACATAACTTTATGACATGGGATCAGCTGAACAGAGGATTGTTTTGCTCTCTTGAAGTTTCTTCCTGTTCTCTAATAAGAAATAAAAGTCCGAAACATCTTCAGAGCAATAAAACTTGAATGAACTGACACAAAGCAAATATCTGGGTTCCATGGCAGTGTCCACCTCTTTTAAGAGCAGTGCAAGTTAAAGCAACCCCTATTCCGGTAGCTAAATACTTATGTGTTGTCTCATATGCGGAATTTCGAAAACTGTAGCTTCAGTTCTGTTTGGTGAAAGTAATGATGAATTAATATTCATAATTTAAACCATTGACAAATTAAAGCATTTTAAGTTCTATATTCTTGTATAATAGCTAATTATTGTCTCGTTTCTGCTAAAACTATTATTACTGTGTTTTTTAATTATGTGTGTAATTAAACACTGAAAACATTACTTTACAAACATTTAGTTTGAAAGGAATTTTCGAAGAGATCTGCATGTATGTATTAAAATATTTTTGTCAGTGAAAGTTGTCTGAATTTTATGGAGTGTTAGAATGTATTTTTTTTTTTTATATTTGTCTTTCAGATCAACAATGCGTATATGCGTGAAATGATGAGAATGTAAGTATCCTATTATATTGATACAATAGAATATCCATGAGTGATATTGTTATTTTCGAAATAAAAATTCCTCATGATCCTCAAAATTCCTCAAGGCTTCTAAAGATTCTTCAAGTGATGCCTTTGTGTTTGCTCACAACATTATCCTAATTAATAAGAACTAGTCGAAAATCAGTGCTGTTAATTTAGTATTGAGTGTCAGTTATGGATGTCAGCAGTGTTTCCTTCATTCATGTTGACTTCGACATTTCGAATCTACACACGAGAGCGCTACGTGAAAGTGGTTGCCAAGAACATGTTTTAAAAACTGGAATAATTCTCCTTTTTAAGTTGTAACCCAAACACATGTGCTCTTCCTTATGTGAAACACTGAGAACGGGTTGCTTAATGATTAAAAGAGAGGATATCAGAAATGCTCGTACAGGAATCAAGGTTTTCTCTACAATCCCCCAGGTTTTCTTTATATTCAAAGAAACACCACAGAAAATGGTGTTTCTTTGAATAAAATGAATACTTTGAGAAAACAGCTGTCGACATTGCCTATTTTGTCTCTTATTGTTGTTAACATTAAGAGCTGAAGTCCGTTTTTACTAAGAATGTGCAGCAGTTTTCTGGAATCGAACTCTCTGAAATATTAACAAGATTAGTGTTGTAATTTTATCACTTAGAACAGTCACGTGTCGTTCATCACTACAATGTGCAAGAAGATATGTCCTTTTTTTCATCAATACGACAATTATGACACAGTAACGGAGATACAATGTTTGCACTTAACATATGCCTATTTCATTCCAGCCAACTTGCTATAGGTTGAATCCATCTACAAGCATGGATATTTCTCACTGACTTCAGTTTGAATATACATCTTTAATTAATTCATCTATCCTCTAAACAGAATAAAGGAATGAATTTCATTCATCGAATTCAATGCCTCTTATTTTGAAGACTTAAAGTGGTTCCATGTTTGGTCTTTGGATGGATTATCTAACTGTGAACATCGACGCTACTAATGTACAGCACGTTTATAACTTTCCTGAGTGATTGAGTGATGAAAATTATATTCGAAAATGTATGTACTTTACAATGATCTCTTAAATACGCATTCGCAAGAATTTTTAAGAAATCATAAATTCAATTAACGTATAAAATGCACTTAATAAAAGTTCATCAATGTGATGAAATATTCATTGTAAAGATGTTTTGTTACTGGTGAAGGTTAGGTATTTTATTTATTTTTATTTATTTATTTACTTATTTTTTAGAACGGCTCCTGCTGAACTCAAGATTTCCTTCAGCAACACTGACCTAGTCACGTACAATTATATGGCAATGTATCACGTGAGAAATTAGCAATTTTAAATAATCTCATCTCATCTTCCTTATACCCTCTTTTACCTTGCGGTGTCGAGGGTCCATTGATCATCGGACCTCACTCCGTTTACAGGATAAGGTGGTCAGCCTTATGCCCCGGAGTATCCTATGGCCTGTTTAAATAGTATTTAATTTGAGATGAAACCCCGGTGCAATCTAGTAATCTAGATTACTAGATTTCATCGGGGTGTTGCTCGTGGGTCCTATTCCTTGAAACCAGTGATTCTTGAATTGGTTTTTCTACTAATTTGTATATTGGACAACAGAGTGCTCATTAAAATACTTTTAAGTAAAGTTGATTTCGGTTTTCTGATTTTTTGTCATTATGATCAGAAAATAAAACCACTTTTTAAAAAAAAAAGTTTAATTATTATTGTTATATTACTACAAACTAGGGAGGGGGTCGCGAAATATTTTAGGATATGTAGGGAGCCACTACTACTAAAAAGTTAAGAACCACTGCCCTAAACAATATTATTTAGGTTTTGAACTCGAAACTGCTGGCCAAACAATACCCTTTACGCACACCAGCATCTGAACAGCATGAAATCTTCCCAGGAATGTTAAACTGCATTTAATGCTTTAATACTTTCACGAAACCAGCTTAATGTAATTCTAGGATCAGATGTGTTTAATAGAAAACTATTAACATCGTAGCAAACGATTTCCAGTCGATAGCTTTTTAAAACCTTCATTGAATAATGTTTGAAGAGCTATAAGAATTCTTCTTGGAAACTGTTTTCGGATGAACCGAAGCAAAAAATTTAAATTTTTCTGAGAAGAGGAATTAAGTGGTAAATCTTGTTTGAAACCTTTTTTTTTCTTTTGTGAGACGTGAACTGTAATTGGTCAGTAATTAAGGAAAAAGGTTTTTTAATGATATAAGCTAAATCCGCTTATAAAGTAAACTTTATATTGTATTTTTAAACTAGTGTGATTAGTATAAATTGGTCTTCCTTAATCCATCACGAAACACACTTGTATCTACTACTAGCATACGCCAACCCACGAACCAGCAATCAGCATAATAGGGAATGCACGCTTTTTATTCTTTAAACGTCTTCAAATTCTTTACTAGAAATTTATTTTATTTATTCGTGCTATTTCCTGATGAAGGGAAACAAGGTTTTTTCTTTTCTTCTATACCTGTTTTAAATTATTCTTTGCTGCTCATATTTTAGTTATTACGCATGCTCTACTATAGGTTATAAATAAAATATTAATAATAAAATAAATATTAAAATCAATCACTTAAAATACCTTTGCAAACGTAGATTGCATAACATCACATTCCTCTCAAGATATCAAACAATTTGTTTGATATCTTGAGAGCATTTCTTTGAAACAAATACTTAGAGATAAAGAAGAGAAGAATTCCTATTTTCATAACCAAGCAGTATATTTGTTTTGTTTGTTTTATTTTTAGGATGTAGAACTTCTCAGTTACTTAGGAGGTTTTGTCGGCATTTGGCTTGGAGTATCGCTACTTACCGTGTACAATGGCCTGAGGGAAATAATAAATCACATCAAGTACATCAGAGAAAAGAAAAAGAAGAAAGAAGAAACATCAGTGAAGTTAGCTTTTAGTTAGCTTTGAATTATTGTCTTCTTTTGTACATTTTGTACAAACTGCGGTTGACTAAGATAATTATCGAATAAATTCATTTTGTCATTACTAATAAAAAAGTTGGGAATGAGCACTGCAAACAGATAAAATGTTTGTTAAAGGTCAAATGAAATTTAAATGAAAACTAAAGTATTATGTGTTTCAAGAAATTTTATTGCAGATTTATCAGAATATAGTTATAAACACTGCAAAATATTTTTAAAGATAAGTGGTATCGCTGTAGGGTAATAAATAGCGCCTTCGCCCGATTGACTATCGTAAAAATAGTCAACAGCCCGAAGGTTTGAAATCAAAAAAGGTTTGAAATTCTATTTAGAACGCGAGAATTCTTTACGAGCAATTTTAAAATAATGATGAACTAGTAGTTTTCACAGGTAGAACTCCCACCCCCACCCCCTTCACTGAACTCCGGATTTCTGAAAAACAGAAAGTGGACAGAGAAAATAGGCATTTTAAAAAAAATCATTTCAGGTGATGAAGATGAACGTGTGATTCTCCCTAGCAAATCTTAAAGGGTTTTCTCCCATCACGGCCAGCCTACATTACTTATAAAGGCTGCTATGTAGATACTATGTTCAGTGTAGATGCTCCAACTGCGATACATGAACTGCCCCAGAAATACAATTAATATAACTGTCGTTATCTTTAGAAACGGAAAGAGTAACTCGAGCAGATAATGCTGATAAAAAAATTCTGTATATCTCCCCAAAAGTAACCAGTACATGGTTATATAGTATCTGTTGTTTATGTCATATAAAAGATAAATATTTGTTCATTAGAAGCGACGCTCTGTTCCACTCTCACTTTCATATCATATCGGTTATTAACTCATTTCCGGGTGCATAAATATTATTCATCCAAGACATTATAGGAATCTAAACCTTTCCAGCTATAGGAACGTTTAACCACCACTCCTGTAACCGATATGTTATAGAATGTGTGCAGATTTTAGCAACTTGCACACATTCTGTAACAATGTTACCATTGAACTTGACAAGAGGAATGGATACACCATGGCACTTTTGGATTTTTCTAAAGCTTTTGAGAGAATACAGAATGGTAGCCTGTTGCATAAATTGGAGGAAATGGATTTGCTTTATACAATATTAGCATGGATAAGAGAATGACTGACTGACAGATATCAAAAAGTGGTATACAAGCGACATACACCTATTTGCTTTGCTGATTATGCAAAGATAGGCAGGGTAATCATGAATGCTGCTGATATGCAGTATATTTGCAGAATGATTTGAATAGGTTGGAATTGTGAGCATGGGAAAATGAATGCCAGTTCAATGTCAGTAAATGTAAAGTCATTCACTTCGGCATGATTACCTATCCAATGTCGCATTATATTGGTGGGATTATGCTAGAAGAAGCTGATGAAGCTATGGATCTTGGAGTGTTAATAGATAGGAAGTTGAAGTTTAGGAGCCATGTGACAAAGATTGCAAATACAACTCAAAAGATAATTGCAAGGCTGAAACTTTCACACGTAAATATAAAGATGTTATTTTGCCTCTTTACAAGGCCTTGATAAGACTTCACTTGGATTATTGTGCGCAGGTCTGGTCTCATTGTGAATCTGAGACAGTGGAGAGAGTTCAAAGGAGAGTGTTAAAAATGATTGAGGAATCTTGATTATGAAGACAGATTGAGAATTAGTAGGCTGCATACACTAGCAAACAGGAGAAAGAGGGGTGATATGATTGAGACTTACAAACTTCTGAAAGGGTCATACAGGATTTCAATTGCAAATTTTCAATTGATGGAGGGTGGGAAAAGGACAAGAGGGCATCCTTGGAAGCTGAGAATGAAGACCACTAAGAAGGGGGTGAGGACTAGATTTTTCTCTCATTGGATTACCATTGGATGTTATGAGTGCAAGTAGTGTGAATCAATTCAAGAATAAGTATGATAGCTGGTGTGCGTGTAGTATGTGGCCTCCCTCGATGAGTCTGTGACTCTCTGGAGGTATCTCTTAATAATTTTGTAAGAATGAAATTCGTACAGATTTCTCTTTCTTTTTTTTTCTGTATAATATATTAATAATAATAAAACAGCATTTATTCATTTAACAATGAGTTATATATATAACTTCGATTATTTTGATTTTAATATATTTAAGCGCTGTACCTTCAGCACTTAAATGTGATTTATGGATTTCTCCCCTTTTTTTTTATTGATCTTGGATGAGATGTAATTTCTCAGCTTTTATCCTCGAAGCTTATTTGTTAGGCTTATCTGAGGATAACACCAGTTGGTTATTATTTATTGGTTTGTTTGCTGTGCTGGGAAGTAGAATAATATTTAGTAGGTTTGATTTCCACTACAGCCGTTGATTGAGAAATTCGCGCATGCACGCACACACTTACACGATAAGTGTGTGCGTGCACACACTTACACGATAATTTGGAAAGCCTGAACGAATATATTGTGTTTCATGGAGTTTGTGTGGTATTTAGGGTGCATAGTTATTGTTCATAGAATGTCATTAGGGATCTTTTCAGGCTATTGTAGTTTGTAAGGTTCCTGTATTATTCAAAGGTAATTTATTTAGCATGTCTGGGATGTAGAAGCTTCGTGTGGCCTTTCCGTATTATTGTATTTATATGTGATATAATTAGTTGTCAGAGGTCTTATTATACGCTATGTATTTCTGACTGTCCTGTAGGTGGCATCGAAATAATGTTTTAGCAAAGCTGCATAATGACATGTCGGTATTTTGTGTTCTGACACTGCAGTGTATATAAAGTCGCTATTGTCTCTTTGTTCCCAAAAGATCAGTTTTATCATTTTGTACTGTAGCGACATTAATCTATTTAATTTGTAGAGTGCACAGAAAGCATACGTTGTTATAGCGTATCTTAGTATATTTTGGCATAGTGCTTTGTATATTAGTGTTTTTACGCGTTTGCTAATTGTCTCTTAACTGTAGATAATACTAATAGAATACTACTACTAATACTACTACTACTACTAATAATAATAATAATATCTCTGTCCTAAAAGCCTAGTGTCTATCCGTAGAAAGTGAAATGATGTAACATATTTTGAAAGGGAACCCTGTCTCTTTTAAATGTCAGCTTACACTTTATTTTCAATTCGTTAAATTACTTAACATTCAGATATTTTTCATATGAACAAAAAGACATTAACAACATCAGCAATATACAACGCACTAATAAAGATTATGAAGAAATGCACAAATACAAGTTTACTACAACTACATTACTCAGCCCATTGATACGATTATACTTCGAAGTCATTATTCTCAGATTGCATTCCCGAATGTCCTATTGACATCATTTATCGCTATATGAGAACACTGGTTCCATAAATTAGTGATACGTTTACACTTGACATAGAATACAAAGGAAATATTAGATAAATATAAGAATGTGCTCATTTTGATTCAAGAAGTGTTTTACGCTGAGTAATATTATTTATATCTCTTGCTGGTGTTTCTTAGCTGATTTTATTCTGATTACTTCTGTCTTCTTATTTTCTGTTTTCTTCCAAAGTTGAAGGAACAAAGATTCTGTTATTCCGTACAGGGTAATAAAGGAAACTCCAAGCCAAATTCCAATGTATCCACCCATGTAACTGAAGAGCTCCATCGCCTATAAAAATGAAAATTAAAATAGAGTAGTTTATACGGTCTCTTGCGTTTATTAAACGAAAAACCCAAGAGTGGTCCGGGATTTAAAAATAAAGATTTTCCTCAGATAAAGATCGATTAATTCGGGACAGTCGAAGAAAAGGTTAGAAGAAGTTCCTCTAGTCGGCGACTAGTTTCGAACTCAGAACGACTTTCATCTGACGGCCTAGAACTATGGATGCAAACTCATATCTAATTTAATTAATCTGAAATTTTATCTGAACTTTATATAAATATATATATAAAGTTGGTAAATCAGTGTTAAGTTAAAATTAACTGTATTTAAATTTATTGCTTAGTAAATGAGGGATAAAATGACTTACAGGATACTGTGGCAGGTAGGTGTATTTGATGAATTCCGTGTTCTTGAACGAGACTTCAATGTCAGCAGTAGCATTGCTGTAAACAGAAAACAGGCTCTGAAATATATCCTCAGAGAAGTTGTTTTTGTAATTCTTGGAATGTGCATCTTAGTCCAAAAATAAAACGTACTCATATAAGATTGCTATAGAAATAGTATTGCATTCATTTGTGTAATATATACTGTAAATATACATTAAGGAAATCGACATTCAACAAACTACTGTTATCTAGAACTTAATATACTGTGCATTAAACTGAAAAACACTTACAATCGGAAAAATTCCAACTGTTTGACCTTATCTGTGATCTGAAAAAAATAAAATAAAATAAAATATTTAATAACTGATAACGAACCAACAAAATGTAGTCTCGATGTAGAATTTCAATTAAGGTTAATATCACTTAATTTCACTGTTATGGTAGAAACAAATCGAAATTTTAATTAGAGAAAAAATGTATTGCCTACCACAGCCATTCTGGTCGAGCTTGATGTAACTTTTAAGTCATAAGAAAGAGAGCTGTGAAAAAAAAAAGGAAAAGAAATTTAAAGTTAAAAATCTATATAGCTGCAAAAAACGAAACTGACGTGATAACAGTTACTTGCTCTAATTTTCTTTCGCGTTTAAATTAATACATTTTCAACAAACTTTCAACAGCAAATATTAATTTCTTCATAGCTTTCTATCGTATACAGAATGATTTATTCCATTGAAATATGAAGGCCCTCCTTGAGTTCTTTCAGTGTGGAAATGAGACTTCGTGAGTGAGTACATAGAAGAAAATTCCCATAAATATATTTCTAAATATATGTAATTATTCATATTTTAAATATATCTTTTTTTTTTCAAAATGCATAGATACGATATTACAGGAATTATTAGTCAGAAATTATGTATTTAGTTTGATAATTCGAAATGTTAGACCATAGTAGCAGCTCCAGTTCATGTTGAAGAGTAACTTATGTAGTATTTGGTGGAATCGTATCTTTTGCCAACAAGATGCTGGAACGTATTAATCACTATGATGTTCACAGTGGTGTCATTCACCTGGAGATCAAAATATCAATCAAGAATTGGCCAAATTCATAATCATACTATTAAAATAGATATTAACGGAACAAAGAACAATTTGAGAATTAAAATATAAAATCTGATAATATTTTTCTGAACTGCTTCGAAACCAATAACTCGATTAAAATTTTAGATTTATATAAAGCGTGTTCAAAAAAGACCGAACGTTTGCTATAAAGATTTTATTGCTCATTTTACAGCATTTTAAGCACTGTCCTCTTCAAAGTCGTCCCCCCCTCTACTGGTGATACCCCGTTGTCAACGTTTCTTCCATTGTTGTAATTTTTCCTGGAGCGCACTTTGTGGTGGCGCGCAGTTCTCGTATCGCATTTTTACTGAATCTCCTCTATGGTTTGGAAAAGACGTCCTTTCAAAGTGGTTTAAGTTTGGGAAACAGGAAAACGCCTGCTGGGGCTTATTCAACATAAGGTCTGAGGATTAGTTATGAGATTATACGCATTGAGAGGTGACACAATAAGTGTAGGTACAATTAATCGTCTTTCATTACCAAAATGGGATTTGAAAGAAAATAGTTACCAGTCGTAACAAGCCCTTTGGCGTCATCCTTAAGAGATAGGAAGAGGTTGCAACACATTACTACATGCATACAGTATACACACACAGCTTGGAAAGAAGTCAACGGGCAAGATGCATCTTGCTAAATGTAACCGAGTCACGTGTTTGCAGCCGATATAAATTGGAGAAATATGATGCTCCCAAGTGAGTGCAGCTGTGTCCGGGTGAAATCGCTGCGAGAAGGAAACTAATGGAGTTTGAAAGAAGCATCGTGACAGGATGCCATGTTGAAAGCATATCTGTTTGGCAAATTGCTGATAAACTGGACCATCCCAGGTCAGCAATCAATGATACGATACTGAGAAGGAAGTGCACAGTGTCAACTACAAGTGCTACTCGCAGTAGACAACCTACAACACTCACCAAAAGTAACTATAGGGTACTACAAATGTAAATATAACGCTCCATAACACAGCTTTCTAACAGAGGTTAGAAAGCTGTGTTATGGAGCGCCGATCACGCTACACCCTCTAGACGGACGGGTGTGGATGTAGCGGATGCCTGGTGAATGTTTCTTACCAGATTGTATAACCCCAACTATGAAATTCAAAGGTGGCGGTGCGATGGTATGTTCCTGTTTTCCTGGTTTGGATCTCTGTTTGTGGTTCGTGTTTGTTTGTTTGTTTGTGGATCTCTGGAACTGATCATTGTCTCTGACAATGATCAGTTCCAGAGGAAGTTCAGTTCCAATGCGCCGTCCTCTTGGTGCATAAGGCTTCTTCTGTAACGGCGTGGTCTGTGAACTTGAATGACCACACTCCACTGGCATTCACAGAGCCCTGATCTCAATGAACAACTGTGAGATGAATCAAAGCGTCGGGTGTGGTCAGGGATGTCTGCTCCACAACATTCCAGACTCATTACATGCCTACAGGAAGAATGGTCTAACATTTCCATTGATCGCTATCGTACGCTTGTAGAAAGTATGCCTTTTAGGACTTCTGCAGTTAGCGCAGCGAAAGGAGGTCCTAAATCTTATTACGATGGGCGCCATGGCTGCTTGTTTCTCTCACTATGGTGTCCGTTGACTTCGTTCCAATCAGTGTATGTTTAACATTAATACAATCAGAGGTGTGTTCTATAACTGTACCTAGATTCAAGCAATACAATATATTAATTAAATATTGTTCATCTATGTCCGTGCAACTTATACAGAATGAACAACGTGCAGCTTACTATCAGTAAACGTAATAAAAATATACTTACTGACATGCCTGTGGACAACTAGAAGCACACACCTGATTAATATAATCTGTAATGCAAGTCATGCCTGAAATTAAATAATGCAATTAACGAACATAAAGCAGTATTTCGTAAGTTGGTTACTAACATGCTAATGATAATATAATAAACCATCTTAATCAAATAAAAGCTGGGAAATAGGCGATATATTTTTATTAATAAGGTGTGGGACCACCATTTGCTTTTAAAACAGCTGATTAAACACACCTGAGACATCTCACCTTTTGAGAAACCGGTCAGTTCTGTCTTCAAAATCATGTCTCCAGCACAATGAGCCTTTTGTCGAACTCCGAAAGATCTTTTTCTTTCTTTTTTTTTCACTTTTTGTTGTTTTCGAATTAATGTTTTTCTGACAAAATGCTTCCGAGTCACCTCCAGGCAATTCAGTGTCCATAATTTAGTCTATTCCCCCATCGCACCCCATGGAACCACACTACAGAGTCACACTGATCAATGTGTAGTCTGACATTAGAAGGAAACAAAGCTGGTGATGTTGTTCATTCCTTTATTAGGTTATCGTTTCGGTTGTAAGTACAAACAACAACAACAAATGAAAAATTATTATTTGGTCTCGATCATTTATTCTGTATTTCACTTTCATTTCTTGTTATTCGTTCTCAGTTGATAAGAAGAATCCCAAGGTTCCTCATGGGAGGAGTATCACAGTTGTTTTCATCGAAATCTCCATTTTAGCCCAATGAAGCTGCAAGCAAAGTATCAATACAACCCAATCGGATTTTGAAATAATTTAAACTCGACAGCCATGTTTGTCTATTGCCATATCTATTAGCCATAACTTTTATCCGACTGTAATTCTGTCCATTTTATACTCAGATAGTTCTATTACAACCTTATTGTTATAAAAGCCAATCTACTGGCTTATTAATTTTTCTTAAACTTTTAACTATTTCTAAACGAAATAGGTAAGATTATCTTCTTACATCTTATCATTCCAAACGCACAACGTTCAACGCCCCTTTGATTTTCCACCAGAAAAAGTTCGGAAAAACTTCACCAAACTGGATACTACCAGGAAGTCTTGATGGCAACTTCAGAGTTGACTCATATGCTATGTCGTCTTTTTCGGCTCTTTTATCCCCCCTTACCCTTCTCGATTTACACCAACACATGCGCCCACATTTCAACTTGTAGGTGTTTGAAATCAAGTAAGACGAAATAAGTTAGTTACGCCTTATTCCGTTAGTGTTCTATGTCTGTAGATTGCGTGTGTTCTTCTGGTCAGTTTGCCTGTTTTAAGGGGACGAAAAGGCCGAGTCTCCGGAAGCAAGATTCTCTACCTCCGTATGTGACCGGCTAACCCACCATTTCATTGAAAACACGTGATAAATTTTCCTAACTTCCTTTTACAGGATTCGAACCTTGATATTTTCATCCAAAAGCTCGTCTAAATCAACTGAAATAGATAAGCTGTAACTTATTTCGCTGGTCTCTTTCCTGCCGCTCATATTCAATCCATTCCTAAGAAAGACGACAAATCTTTATAATCAAATTATAATCCAATTATAATCCAACATCAGTTCTTTCTAAAGAAATCTAGAAGCACTTGCTGTGCTACCTTCAAACCTCTCAACTAATAAATCCTGGCCTGTATGGATGTTACCACTCTCTATAAACATAGGATCCTTATGTCGCTCCTCTTTGAATAACTGCCATCGGAAACGTTAAGTCTCAAGGTTTACTCTTGATATCTCTGAAACATCTGATCCGCATTGGCACAAAAGTCTACTAAGTAAGGGTCTATCATGTGATCTATCTTCTGATTTCTGTAACAGGATTGCCAGCTTTCTGTCTGGATTTATATTCATTCTGAGACTTTTCAACTAATCCTGGATTTCCGCTAGAGTCCGTCCTTTCAGCCTTCACTCTTCCCTTTATATATATCAACGACCTTCTCCGTTTGCTTGCATATTTAATGCGCAGCCTCTTATTTTATTCTAAATAGCTGCTAACTGCACATCGCATATCACAAATCCATCCGACTGTTGAATACTGTACTGGCAGATTATTAATAAATTCTCTTCAGTTTTGCTGTTTTCATTTTCTTCATATATATTCCTGCACGAATATTCATCAGAGCTGGCATCAGTAATTGCTCCATTTTCTTCTAAATCTGTTAAAACAGATGTAGCAGCTATTCAACACCCCTATGTACTAAAGATTCAAGAAGATACAATTTGCATATGTGATTATTATAAAACTACTAATTATTCTCTGCAATAATAATTAACTTAAATATCTGGGCATTGACTCATAAGCAGAGAGGTTTTGTATTATTAAAAATAAAATAAAAAAGCCATCGCCAATATTTCAGTTTCCTTTCTCATCCAGAACTTCAGATTTTTTTTATTTTTGTAAGTGCAAAACGGACAAAATAGTCAGTACAGCTGCATTAAGACATAGGGATCAAAGAACTATCTGATTTTTCATTCTAAAGAATCTGGAATATTTATTCTTTATATATGTCAGAAAATTCATGATATCACGTGTAGCAGGTCAGTTATTTATTTAATTATTTTTTGTGAGTTTAAAGACAGTAAATATAGTAACGAGTTGAGTACAGATGCTATCCTCTGATCTCTCAATTTATTCGTTTTTGAATTCAATTTTGATTTGAAGGACATACTACACCACTCGAAATGCGTTCGGAGGTGCTCAATATTTTGTATAATCTAAAGCGGAAGTTGGCCACTTTTTTTTAACTAATATTATTTATGCAATGAATTAAAGGCGTACTGTTTTATATTGCAGTATATAAAAATAAGTAAAAATTTAATAGTGTTTTTGCTCATACCAGGGGCACAATATTCATCGTCAGTCAGATATAAGGAGATAGTACGGTCAACACATCCACATAATTCCAGAGATCGGATGCGTTTACACTCATCGACACACATCTGAAAATAAATTGGGACCAAGTATATCACAGCATTATTGTTAACAAGTCAACAGTATGAAAAAAATATTTAAAATACCATAAAGAATTTTTTATCAAACGGAGCAGGTAACGAATGCTAATATAATACAGTTTTGAATTGAATTTCTGATATTTTCTAAAAAGTAATATTTGAAAACTATTTATAAGAAAAAGGACCATTATTTTATATATGGTATAATTAACGGAATTTATCACCAAAATATCAAAATATTTACCGCTTGTGTAAGAACATTGGGACCAAATGAACTGTAATTTGCGCAGTTAGTATCATAAGGAGCAGGAAGCAAATTTCTCTCTATCTGTTGAAAAAAAAATGACAATCTTCAGAATTTAAATAAAACTCAAGTCCTGTTTGAATTAAATATTACAGTACTAAAAACATTTTGATGATGGAGCGAAATTCCAGCACATAGGTTTCTTCAATTCACGTGTGTTTTCTTGGTGGTTTATCTATTTTTCAGGTGTAAAATACCACGTTATGGGATGAGAAGTCCCATTCCCTCTGTACATACCACGTGTCCATGCACCTTTTGCTGAGATTTTGACTGCATAGACATCAAGCATTAATAATAATAATCGCTTATCATGTGATTTTTGTTCAAATTCAGCTAGTGAAATAATTGTTTTTATTTTTATTTGCTTATTATTTATATTGTGTATATATACACATACAGAAAAAGAAAATTTATCTGATTTTTTTAAAAAAGATTCCTTCTATATATACAGGAATTCTTATTATCGTTTCCAAAAATTTAGCGAAATTGTTTTGGCAAAAATAATCCGATTAAAAAGAAATAAGATATGTTCTTAGTATACATCCGAAATTCACAATCAAATTAAATTTTATCCAGCTAGACCGACGATGATCCAATATACAAGTTATGAACATTTTGCCAGTTTGCACACTTGCAAATAGTCCGACTCAAACAAAAACCATCTAAAAAAATATCGAATTTTGCTAAAATGCACTTCAAATAAGTCCGCGCGGTTAGTTCGAAGTTCAAAACTAGAATGTGAAGAAGAAAGGCCTGCAATAGTAGCTCGCTCGAAACAAATTTATGTAAAGAGACTCATTCACCTAACATTAGAAAAAAGTTGGTGGTCTGTCGACAATACACTAAGTTTAGGCGCAGTAATTTTTGTTGAGCTAGATATCTCATTATAATTCTTAATTCACTTCATTTTATTCTTTGTTCTTTCGTTATGAAAACAATACTTACGATCTTAAGGAATACTCTATAGCGATTCTGAGGTTGCACAAGGAACCCTTCTTCAAGCGGGTTAACAGCTATTCTTGGGTCATGAAGTGACACATACACTAAAAATGGGGATTTATACAGGTCAATATATTCTCCCGATTCAGGATCAATCGACATCATTATTTCTGTAAAATAATATCAGACTGTGAGGGAAATGCAACATTCATTTTATGTAGATATGAAATAAAGTTAATTTTGGTTCTACATCGTCACCAATCTTTTCAGAGTTGATACATGAAAATTACGAGAAAAGCAGTCACACAAATGATGAGGCTTCGCATTTAGAATCAGAATGAGAAAAGGTACGTTGTCTTCCTTTGAAGCTGCATATAATTTATATAATAAGTCATCTGACTTATTATATAAATCGTTGGAGGATAAGAGAGGATCCAGAGTAGAATCGAATCGCCTGCTTTTTTGATTTTCTTTAACTAAAAATATATTTGTCTCATTCTATTAAATTCAGACCGTGGTCTCTCTATAACGGTCTTAATACAATCATTGCGACCTTGTGACGAATACAAATTTTGTTGGCTTACTCAATTAGAAACTTTCCATAATATCGGAAATATTACAAACTTAGCATTACATTCCTATAAAGCAGAGTCAAGACCACTTTTGACTCCGATATTAATATCATAACAAAAACATCACAGTATTAATACATATTAATCATAATTAAAGCAGATCCAACCTGTGGACTGTGGGATTATTTCAGGTTCACTGTTTGTTCCTCTCGTAGAAAACATAGTGTAGCAATTGTAATGATGCTTGGAGCTTATGGGGACATACTCGATACCACTCCAGCTATCAAATAGAAACAAAATGAAAGGTTATAGCCATTCATTATTGAATTTATTATATTTCTCCCGAAATTTATTCACCCATATAAAGTTACCCTTTAATTAATACACTACATTACTATAAAATGAGTTGTTTTTGAAAAGAGATGTGTTTGTGTTTTTCATTATTTGCAAGTTAATCGGTAAATTTGCTCGTTAGCTAAAACGTCTCTCTGCATAACGAAAACCGAAAAGCCAACTATTGGAGTGATAAATATGCATCTGAAATAGATTATCTACATTTCAAGGTGATTTGCAAATCAAGATTTCTTTTGTGTGTGTATGAAAAAGCGAGTTAAACCCTCTGTATTGTCCTCTCTCCGTTTTGCTTCGCCATGGTGTGAGTGATTGATGTATTCGTACGATATTAACTGCGAATTGAAAACATTCAGCCCCTTTTTCATTCGATGTACAGTATACGCCAAAAAATATAATCCAAGAGCAATGACTTAAATTGTTCAGTATCACAATATGTTTTTTTATTTATGAAATATGTTTACGATTACGAAAGCTATAGGGTTCTTATTCTTTTAAAAAAATTATATCCAAACATATATTCAAATAAAATATTATTGCAGTATTCATAATTATAATGGGGTCAAGATGTTCTGCTCCCGACATATAAGATGATTTTTTTTGAGGTGATATGACAGTAGAGAGGTCGTGTTTAAATTTTGGACACAAGCACTAAGTGTTCCATACATGACATACATTTAGTAATAACTCTTTTATATATGGCATACAACATGTTCCAGGATGTTTGCACAATGGAATGTCTAATGCAACGTAGTGTGAATATCCAAGTAACTGGTCGTAGTGATACTTCAAAAAGGGGTAAAACAAGGTTGTATTCTACCTCCTGGAGTCAATCTCTATGGTGAGCAGGTCATCAAGAGAACTCTGAAAAATGAGAATAAAGGTATGTTGATGGGATGGTCAAGAATCGACATAGTACTAATAACAAGGGATGAAAATGACATGAAGGAACTCTTTGCAAGAATAGAATGGCATAACTTGACATAACTGTTGAGTTTGGATAAGAACACTTTAGGACAGCTCATTAAAACAAAGAAAGTTGATCAGTGTATGGGTTCACTGCTGTATGCTAATGAGAGTCATATGGATGAAGTAAGAAGACAACTTACAATGCGAAAATCAATGACTCAGCTCATATTGATCTGGAAGGATAAACATATCTATGAGCACAAAGATTGGACTGGTTAGATCCTTTTAATCTTCTGTATAGTTTGTTATAGTTCAGAGTCTTGGATGCTGAACAAGGCAATTTCAAACGGTATGAATCCTTTTGAAATGTGGGCCTAAAGAAGGATTTCCCGACAGAATAAACTAACCTGAGAATAAGAGACCAACTGAATATTGAATGACTCTCCACAAGATAGAGGAGAGAAGAATCCTCACATATTTTGGGCGGATCTCAAGACCCCACCCCCCCCCCCCCCCACCCCCCCCCCCCCCCACCCCCCCCCCCCCCCACCCCCCCCCCCCCCCACCCCCCCCCCCCCCCACCCCCCCCCCCCCCCACCCCCCCCCCCCCCCACCCCCCCCCCCCCCCACCCCCCCCCCCCCCCACCCCCCCCCCCCCCCACCCCCCCCCCCCCCCACCCCCCCCCCCCCCCACCCCCCCCCCCCCCCACCCCCCCCCCCCCCCACCCCCCCCCCCCCCCACCCCCCCCCCCCCCCACCCCCCCCCCCCCCCACCCCCCCCCCCCCCCACCCCCCCCCCCCCCCACCCCCCCCCCCCCCCACCCCCCCCCCCCCCCACCCCCCCCCCCCCCCACCCCCCCCCCCCCCCACCCCCCCCCCCCCCCACCCCCCCCCCCCCCCACCCCCCCCCCCCCCCACCCCCCCCCCCCCCCACCCCCCCCCCCCCCCACCCCCCCCCCCCCCCACCCCCCCCCCCCCCCACCCCCCCCCCCCCCCATTCGAAAATAGAAGAAACTAGTGGCGCCACCCGTTGTATCTTTTTGTTGTCGAAAGCGGCAACCTTCATTTGTGTTGTGTCAACTGTTTATGACATTTGTTGCATTAGAAGCCGAGTTGTAGTGCCATGAGTGACAGTGTGTTTTGACGAACAGTCGGAAAATGAGTTTTAAACAGAGGGCTGCGATTGATGTTTCTGTTAAACTTGGTAAACGTTTTATCGAAAAGCATCAAATGCTTCAAAAAGCATACGGTGATGAATGCTTATCCCGTACTCAATTTTCGAGTGGTTTAAATGATTTTCAATTGGTCGTGAGACGCTTGAGGACGACGAAAAGCCGGGCCGTCCAATAACCAGATTGAGCGAAGTTAACATACAAAACGTACGTGATTTCATCAAAGAAAACCCGAAATCATCCGTGAAATTGATTGAAGATGAATTGGGGATTCCACAATGAACTGTGCACAACATTTTGACCGATAGTTTGGGCCTTCGTAAATTGGATTCGCGATTTGCTCCCCACAAGTTGACCGACGACCAAAAAATGTATCGAATTGAACACTGCAAGGACCTCATTAAAACCGCTCGTAAGGACTCAAACTTCCTTGAAACGATCGTTACTGGTGCCGAAACGTGGTGTTTTGAGTATGAGCCCGAAATAAAGTGCCAGAGTGCTGAGTGGAGACCACCAGAAGAGGAGCATCCGAAAAAAAGTCGCTTGGAGTAGTCAAAAAGTAAAGACAATGCTGATTTGTTTCTACAATTCCAAGGACATTATCCACAAAACATTCATTCCACCTGGCCAAACCGTCAATATTGAGTTTTATCTCGACGTTTTGAAACGATGGATAGCGAGAATTCGTCGTGTACGTCATGAATATGTTTTGACGACCGACCGTTCGTGAAAACACACTATCACTCTTGGCACTATAACTCGGCTTCTAATGAAACAAATGTCATAAACAGTTGACACAACACTAGTGAAGGTTGCCGCTTTCCACAACAAAAAGATACAACAGGTGGAGTCATTAACTTCTATTTTCGAAAAGTTCGGTTTCTTTTTGGATAGAGGGTGTAGATACCTCACGGTTTTATTCTAGGAAATATCCCTTTATTCTCATTGCCAATTATTTATTTTACTTAAAATAAAAACTTTAAATTATATGACGTCGACTGCCATGTTGACTACTTTAAAATAAATTACGATTTCATGTTTTACACTTTTTCCAATTGAATTTGAAAAGCGTCTCCTCTTCCCAAAAAGTGTCAAGAAGACTGCAGTAACTCAAAATCGACCGATGGAATGCAAGAGATAATGTGGATAATAGACTGATGAGAGATGCAATTTCTCTCTTCTATAGCATCTTGCACTATATTCTACAGATATTCCACTAATTTTTGTAATTTAGTAATTTTTAATCTTTATAATTCTCTCTCTCTCTCTCTCTCTCTCTCTTTTTTTATAAATGCATTTTCTTCTTAAAATAAAAGCACTCTATTCTTAAATACTTATGCATTTGTCCTCCTAATTCAAAATGTGTGTCACTGTATTTAAGAAAGGAGCTGTTCTAATTGAGTTCGTTTTTTGACTGCTTTTATTAGAAATTATTTGTTAGCATAGTCAATTAAGGAGTGTATATATATTATATGATATATATATTTCGTTTTATTTTATTCGTTCATTTCATTTCATCTGAGAGCATCCAGAAACATGAAAAATTTCCCATCGCTTAGAGTAATCTTTGAACAAGATTTTCCTGTTGGAGGATTGCCACAATGTCTAATTTTTGTCGATAGATTGCTCCAATATCAGATTCGTTAAGAAAGATTTTTTCTTAAACAAAACAAGATAAAATATTTCTCGTAAATCAGACGTTTTTAACTAGCTCACATATATATATATATATATATATATATATATATATATATATATATAAATATATATATATATATTTTTTTTTTAAATTAATTTTTAATTTAACTACGTTTTGGGTGTGTGTGCTTTTCTTTATAGAATTAGGAGATCAGGATTCTGTATGCAGTTCAGGAATAGCTGTGAGCACTGGACAGGACTCTATGACCGATTTTGTAAACTATCGCCAGGGTCTTGCACAGAAATAAGAATGGTAAGATAGTACAAATAACCTAAATGAGTTTTTCAAAAACTTTCCTTACTATTTGTACATTTTTCCCATGTTATCATTATGTACAAAGATTCTCAATTCTGAATATATTTCTTTCCATTCGGAATACGGAGAAAGATTTAATTTCACTTTCAATAAGTACAAAGCTTCTGTGAGTTTGTACTTGTTGATAATTAAAACGACGGAACTAAAAGAATATTTGGGGCTTTCATTAGGTGTGGTGTTGTGATGGTCGCCGTTTTTGTGAATATTCTGTTTCTATTCTTTGCTCATCCATTTGGTTATATTTAGGTCCCTAATACTCTGTGTTTTCTGAATTTTTTTCATTAGATCCCAAAGAAATTCAACAACGACAAACTGGATTTCTTAATGAGGGAAACTCCTCGAAAAGAAATGAAATATTTTGGTCCTCAGGGCAGATCACTGATAACCTCTTGCACGATTGAAAGTGTAAGTGGAACAGAGGAATGCAAGTAAGTCATTCATTCAATCATCATTGTAGAATACTAACAATTAACATTGCTTAGATATGATTAGAATTTTCAGAAATAATCGCCAGATGTCACTGCCTATAGTTAGCATAAAGCTTTTCCTCTAAGTGTAGGTGAAGTAGAATGAGAAAGTGTTCGCCATTGATGCAACTATATTAGATAACATTACAAATATTATTATTATTATTATTATTCCTGATACCTCCAAGTGCGTCAGGATGAGTCTTCGGACACCTCCGGAGTCCGAAGACTCATCGCGGGAGGATACCTACAACTGTCTCAACCACTACATCGAACTTCTACTACGAATCATCTCCATCAACGCCATCTATCGCCCACCACAACTAGTATTTTTTGTCTGTAAATAGAGTGTGTTCTGAAGGGCCGATTTGTCTGTATGCGGGATGAAAAACCGGAGTTTCCGGGAGAAAAACCCTTCTACCTCCGTATGAGATCGGCTAACTCACCTTCGATTGAAATCGTCCTGATAAAGATTCCTCCCATCGCGACGAGAATCGAAGGGCGCAATGTACCGTCGTTCTTCCAATTGCGCTACGGAGGCGACAAATAGGTCTTAAACCTGTTCTAAAAGGGGAAAAACATTACATTTCGTAATTGAATTATATTATGCTATACCATAAGAGTTCGTGTATCAATTCAATTTGAATATGAACAAATTGTTGACACAAGACATCAAAATAACACTCAAAGAGAAAATCGTATATCTGGTCGAGTTTCTATTTCACAAAACCTGTGGAATGGAAACGGTTTTACGATGTTTACTAGGGAAGGTCCTTAAAAATCTCTTCCACGTGAAAATTCATTTCCATTACATTCGTGGATGATATCAAGAAATTGGTTGCATCTGTAGAAACGTTTATTAATTCTCTTTGATCGAAAACTTCTCATTAACGGCTTTTCACTCGAAGAGAATATATATATAAATATATATAAATCATCTTGATTATCAACAAATCATCTTGATAATCAAGATGATTTATTGTTAAATATAATATGAGTAATATTGAATTATTAAGAGTTTTTTTCTTTCTCTTATGTAGCCTTACAGAAGTGCTGTATTCTCCAGTAATGCACAAATCCCATTATAATTGCTACACTATTTTTTCTAAACGAGGTAAAAGAGAAAACAAGGGCAATATAATTTCGCTCCCCGCTGGTGAGAATATAAATTTATAAATCCGTTTAAAATAATCTGTATATTTAATAAAGTATTTATTTTTCGTACACTTAGCGATTCATATGCCTCTGAGATGGAATGACAAAGTTTTGTGTTTGTTGCTTGGTCTCTAGAGAAGAACTTTCGAATTATTTAATCCTAAGTGCATTCATTGCACTAAATCAGGGATCTCCAAACTATGCCCCGAGGGACAGATGCGGCCCGCGATATGATTTTATCCGGCCCGCCAATTGGACTAATTTTTCAATAAGAATCCGCAAAAAAAAAAACAAAAAAAACAAGGGGTGTTGATAGATTTCAAATGCATTAATTAAAATTGTGTTCAAAATATATTCCCGAATAGCAAAAAGTAACCGTAATCCAAGTTACGGCCTTTCTGACAGTAAAAGGTCGGTTAAAAATGGACTGACGAAGAAACAAAAATTTGAATTTTACAAAATTTTACAAGTAAATTTGAAGACATTTGCTTATAAATTTATCTCTGTTTTTGGGACAACGTATCTTTGCGAACAAACTTTTTCCCGAATGAAATATATCAAGTCAAAATACAGGGCAAATTTATCTGATGAACATTTGAAATCGCTACTTGTAATTAGCACTTCAAAATTTGAACCTGAGTTTAATAAGATTTTAAAAACACAAACAGTTACATCATTCACATTAATGGTTTTATTTTATTATAATTCGTGATAAAAATGAGAATTTGCTGATAGTGTTCGTTGTCATTAATATTAAAATGCGAGATAATTTAATCTCACATACTCTGTAATCAGTTTTTATCTGCTTTCAATAAAACTCATATATCTAGTTCTAGAGTTTTTTTTTTTACAACGGCCCGCTGAACAGTGCTGGAGTAACCAATGTGGCCCTCACGGTGAAAAGTGTGGAGACCACTGCACTAAATGATTACGAAGCGTTCGTGTGTCGCTTCTCTGAACACCACGCAACAGATTATTATATCCTCATACCAGAAATATCTCCCAATGCGTTCTTAAAGATATCAATGTTAAAATATACTTTCCAGATGGTATTTAATACTGACTTTCCCAAATGAAGCCATATTTTTTAAGTTTATTTTACAGTTTAGGAGTTGTAAGCATTAAGAAATTATTTTCAAATATACTGACTACTCTCACAAATGAATATTTCTTACAGATATTAAAATCAAAATATCCTTCGATTCTGGAGATTATGCTGCACAATATACAAAGAAAATGCCTCCTATAATTGCATATTTTGCAGTCCATGATCCAAGAGTAGTCGTCAACCCCATTCAAGAAGGTTTTGTAATTGAACCTGAAAAATTCTACAGGATCGTACCCACAATTGTAAGTGCATATAATTATATGCAGATCAAAAATGGAATGATAGTGAATGTATGTATGTATATATATATATATATATATATATATATATATATATATATATATATATATATACAGGGTGTTCGGGATAAATTTGACAGTTTCGTAAGGAAAAAGAAAATCTTCTTTGTATCTATTAAATTTAATGAATTGACAAAAAAACATTACAGGCAGAGTTAATTACAATACTATCAACAAGATTTACTCAAAATAACCACCATTAGCATCGATCACAGCTTCAATTCTGCTTCGGAACCTCGAACAAGCTGATGCTACAGTCTCCCTGGGAAGGGCCGCAAAAACTGTTTTAATTTTATCCATTAACTGGGCTTTTGTATTACTGGAAGTGCGATTGGTGTCTTTTTCAACTGCGCCCCATACAAAATAATCCATGGGGTTAAGGTCTGGGGAGTTTGGACATTTGGACTGGTGAAGTCGTAGAAATTTTCAGACAACCATTTTTGACTTTTCCCAGAGGTGTGGCAAGGGGTCGAATCCTGCTGCCATACATACGGCCTACCATTGGCTACCCTTGTTATCCAGGGCTTGACTACAGTTAGCAACTCCACGAACAAAGCCCGAATTCCAATGCCAGGGTTCTTCAACACTTGTTCCTGCAGATTTGCGAGGAATTCTGCTGTACGAACGCAATCAGATCGTCTGCTAGGGATCTTTCTTCTTGCTACATCCTCGTAGTCACCATTGCAAGTCTCTAGTTCATGCCTGATTGTTTTTACTGTATTCAGGGAGCATTGGGCAGCAGTCGTAATATCCTTATTTTGATGGCGGGCACGAATCATCATGATACAAGTTATTCTCTTCCATGATTCAGGTGGGTTCCAGCTATCCATCCTTTCTGACATCTTGTATATGAATGAAGAAGGGTCCAAACTTTTAAATGAAGAGAAGTGTGTGTTAATACATGTAACTTACGAAAAAATATAATTAATTATAAATATGTCAAATTTATCCCGAACACCCTGTATATATATATATATATATATATATATATATATATATACATATATATATATACATATATATTACTTAACCAAATTTAACCACCATTTCTTAATGAACCTCGACTGGCATCTTAACTATAGCTCACCTTTACTTTTCATATTACACTCTGCATTATACCTTCCTCAAGAATGGTGGAATATACACTTCATTATTCTGATATCGCATGCCAAATGTTATGAGACACGGAATCTCCTTTATGTGATTGCATTGACTGAAGATTTCTTTGCATAGTTTTCTAGCCTTCCATTTACTGACTTTACCACTCTCTTGACACGAACCTATTCAATTATTTATCGATGGAAATTGATTATTCTCTTTACCCAAACAATGAGACCTGTGGAGATTTCAACTTCCATAATTCAAACTATTTCCGTACTCTAAATTGTTCATCAATCCATCAGAATAGTAAATAATTATTATCATTTCCCGAACACCCTGGATCTTTTATTTACCAACTTTGCCTCCAACATTTCCTAATTTTAGCTTGGTAATCTGTGGGACTGGAGAGAAATTCGGTTGTCCATGTTTCTTTTCCGTAGTCAGATTACTGCTTCCTCTCTCCAGCTCCAATGCACTTGATCCAGTCGAATAATTGAAACCATCTACCTTTAATGAGTTCCTTTATTTCTAACTCCACTCAAAACTTTCAATCCAGTTTCAGACAACAGCGATCTCGTTCTGCAGTTACATCTCTCAAACAAGTAAATAGGTTATATTTCCACTGATTAAATACCCTGGATATCTTCCTCTTTTCAGAAACCAGTCCTCGTCAGTCAACTGCGGATATACGCTTACCTCCTTGTTTATCTTACCAACCTGTAGAGACAGGCAAACCATAGAAATGTTAGGAGAAACTTATGTAGTCGCTTTTAATATTTCATAGATAGGCATTTCATGGAATTTTAGTCTTCCTATCAAGCTGTTTCCTTATCGTCTCCCTAGCACCCTTTGTAAATTATTACAATTAATTAAACTCATTTAATTATTTTAAACATTTTATTATAAATTAATTGGAATCGAGAAGTTTGATGGATTCGCCAAATTTACTATTGCACAAAAATATAGACGCAGATTTTAAGTCATGATTGATTTTATTGGCCAATATTGTTTCCCTGGACCTGAAGTCTAAAAAAGAGCCATCGTCTTCTCCCCTCTTTATTTTTTCTCTTTTACCACATTGAGGTTTTTATGACTATTAGAACAGCACCAACACCCAATCACACCCTTTAATGTTCGTCTAAATGAAAGAATGACAATCAGTTTCTGCAATATGACAGTGTCACTGCCTAACCTGCATTGTCTGGCCGATAAGGCTCAGTTGCAGAGGGATCACAGCTTAGTTGTGTGCCGAACATGGGCAGAGGAACCCAATAAAACTTTCTAAAAGCCTTCCATAAAATAAGTTATTAGTTGTAATACTAATAAGCAACATTCATTAATTACTAAAATTATTATGATATGGATGATTCTTTTTAACATCCAGCCAGATAATGATCTCAGTAGTGTCAATTGTTCCAGGTGAAGACACATCTACTTCCCCATCCGTATGACACAAATTGTACTGAATACAGACCTCGTGATGACTTTGTGGAATTCGACCGTCCTATGAATCAAGAGGTAAATGGAATCAACTTCTATTTCTGTTCGTGTATTGCATCCTCGCAAAAGCTTAACGCTTCTGTAATGTACTGCGTTCAGATAACTGCTACTATTTTTTCGGGTTCTTGAAAATCAATGCATATTTGAGAGAAAATCAGTACCTACTATGCACTAACTAATATTATCATCTACAGATTAGTCAGAAAACATTTTGGTCACATGTTTGTACAATTTTCGACTTAAATGTACATTTCAGATGTGCATAGACGACTGCCTTTATCCTCGGTCAATGGAACTGTGCAAGTGTGTGGACAGGACTATCGCCATATTCTTCACTAATGACGATTACTGCCAATCCAGTAAGTAATGTTGCATTCAGAGTGGAAGTATGCCAGCAGATGATAGTAATTCTGTTATTATTCATATAAACGTCAAAATATATACATATGAAGAGGAGATATCTGTTTATATGCAAACAGGAAAATGCATCATTATTTTTAAATAATTTTATTAATTCCAGATTTCAGCTGCTTGACCAAGGAAATGAAGAAGCAGTGCCAATCATAATGTAACCAACCATGCCAGTAAGTATCTAGTAAGAGATATCTTATGATCATAATGTGAAATGATCTGTTTGCATATACCTGATAACACGCAATGATTCTTTGATTCTTCTGGGGTTAATCGGATTCTAGAAAGGTATCCACGTGTATTTTCCCATCGGAAACGCCTACGAGTCAAACAGATCGTTTTGATTTATTGTCTTCCACTTTAATGTTCTATGACTAAAGAAACATATTTTTTATTTACAGAATTCATTGCATATATGGAGTGAACTATTAAGTTTTTGATCCATGAACGTTTATGTGATTTTTTTCTGTTCCTTTCTCTTTTTCTTTCTTTTCCAGTTCTATGAAGTACAAAGCAGTTATCGCTTCGAGCACTCAGTCAATTACGAATGTAAGTAAATAAATAATAGAAGCGATTTATATTTCTGTTGTTGAAATCATTTATTGTCAGGAAGTTTATGTGAATCTAATTTTCTCCAGGAAGAGAAAAGTTTACAATTTTCTACAATATTTAACAAGAGGAGAATTATAAACTTTCGTCTTGTTTGTTTATGCAGTGCTGTATAAGCAGAGGAGATGAAGAGGAGAGTTTATGACTGAATTTGCTTCAGTCCTACTAAACATAAATATTCGGAATAAATTAAATATGGTTAAATAATGATAATAATTTTAGTACTGTTCAAGTGGAGGTGGAGTGTACTGTTTTAGAAAGGATAGGAATGAAAATAAAACCGCCGATGTAATTTGGTTTGATAAGAATTAAACCTGCCTGGCAGAGGGAATTGTGGATTTGAATTCCTCCTTTGTCATGGATTTTAGTGAGGTAATGAATTTCATCCATAAAAAGAAATTCTTCGCTTAAATCCCACAGAACAATCTAACACTTCGTTGGAATATCGTTCACCAGACATGATCCTTTTTTCCAGCACGTATGGCTCGTTGCATCCATTAAACATATTGCTTCCCAACACCGCCGTTCATTCTTGAAATGGTAAGCAGTACCACGTTCATGCAAGATTTCAACATTCAACACTAGCATCGGAGGAAAGCGACAAAAACGACTCTCATCTGTAAGGAGTACATTAGCCCATTGGTGTCTTGTCCAATTTTTATGGATACAACACCGCTGAAAACGTGCTCTACAATGAGCTGTGGATAAACGAATGCAGACTACAGGCCTTTGGGGAAGATAGGCCTACTTGTCACAGACCTCTTGCCACACTTTGTCGAGATATCCTCGGACCTGTGCTTGAATGAATCTGACTTGCCGTGGTGCGTCGATTACGTTTTGCTGTTAGAACCAAAAAGCTGTCTTCATGCTTCGTGGTGAAGAGACGACAACCTCTTAGCAAACATTTAAAACACATTCCATTGGTTTTTAAATGCTTCCGAGAGCCTGGATACAATGCTACGTTAGATTCCAAACTCTCTGGCAATATCAGTAATTCTGAACATTTTTAAAGCTTTCCAATAATTCTTCCCCACGTCAAATCATCTGGATGATGTCTTTCAGAGATTAAAATGCATGCAATTTTGCAAATTTATTTCACGAAAAAGAGCTTCCTTCAAACATTCGCTTAATGTTCAGTCTTTTATCCTGTTGGTCATCTACCACATGTCCTCTTTGCGTGGGAATTGAAATGATGAATGTATATCTTATTTCCACCGGAAATCATGAGTCCTACAACGTAAACCATAGCTGACTGCAGATATGTAAATACTATTTCACGACACAATATGGCAGATATTGTAATTGTCAGATTACTCCCTTCCATCAGTTTCCTAAATGAATATTAATAATAATAATATCGTTAACAAAGTTATATGCTGGTATTTTCAGATCTTACTTAAAGATGTCTGAGTTTTCCAAAATTAATATTCCACTAGTTAGCACAAATGCTTCACTGTCAGGTAATTAAATAAAATCTATGCATTCTGGGAATTAGCAACAGAGTAAAGGAATTATTCTATTCAAAAATGCAGCCCTTCCTAATTCTGCACCAATGACGAGTTTACTTATGAAATATATATAACTTTCTGACATGAGATTGGTATGATATTGAACAGAGGATTTTTTGCACCTGCTTTTTCCTGGATTCTGATGAAAAGTAAAAATACTACGCAGCTGTGAGAGCGGTGAAACCAAAAAGCACTAATAAAAGTGAATAAATGGGCGCAAATACTCATAAGCTCTCTGTAAGTTTGAAAACTGAGGTTTCGGTTATGTGTGATCAACAGAATGATGAAATTAATACATTGATAATTTAAGCCTTTTGAAAAATTAAAGATATTTTAGGTTCTGTATTCTAATATAATAGTTAAATACTATTTAGTTTCTGCTAATAACTCTTATTATTGTGCTTTTGTAATTATATATGTAATTAAGAATTGAAAATATTACTTTACAAATATTTAACTTGTAAGGAAACTTTGAAGAGATCTTTATGAATGTTTTAACTTCTCAAACATTTTTGTCAGTGAAAGTTGTCTGAATTTTATGGCTGTTAAAATATATATTTTCTATATATTTGTCTTTCAGATTGCCCAGCCATTTGTGCGTGAAATGCTGAGAATGTAAGTATTCTTGGTACAATAGAATATCCACGAGTGATATCATTATTTTCGAAATAAAAACTCGTCAAGATCCTCAAAATTCCTCGAGGCTTCTAATAATTCTCTAAGTGATGCCTTTGTGTTTTCTCACAACATTTATATCATAATTAATATGCACTAGTTGAAAATCAGTGCTGTTAATCTAGTATTGAGTGTCAATTATAGGTGTCAGCAGTGTTTCCTTCATTCATGTTGACTTCGACATTTCGAATCTACACACGAGAGCGCTACGTGAAAGTGGTTGCCAAGAACGTGTTTTATAAACTGGAATAATTCTCCTTGTAAGTTGTAACCCTAACACATGTGCTCTTCCTTATGTGAAACACTGAGAACGGGTTGCTTAATGATTAAAAGAGAGGATATCAGAAATGCTCGTGGAAGAATCAAGGATTTCTCTACAACCACCCCCCCCAGGTTTTCACTACAGTCTATGTTGATTCTATAGAAAGTGGTGTTTCTTTGAATAAAATGAATACTTTGAGGAATAAAAATGTCGACATTGCCTATTTCGTCTCTTATTGTTGTTAACATTAAGAGCTGAAGTCAGTTTTTACTAAGAATGTGCAGCAGTTTTAGGGAACCAAAGTTTCTGAAATATTTACAAGATTAGTGCTGTATTTTTATCACCTAGAACAGTCACATAGTTTCTCACTACGATGTGCAAGAAGAGATGGCATTTTTTTCTTCAATACGAGAATTATGCCACAGTAACGAAGATGCAATGTTTGCACTTAATATATGTCTATCGGGTTGAATAATTAGCGCATTCACATTCCACACAACCAACAATACATTGAGTCCATCTGCAAGAATGGATATTTGTAAATGCCTTCAGTTTGAATATGTATCTTTAATTAATTCATCTACCCCCTTTTGGGGCGTTAGGGTAGATTGTCAATTATTGAAAATATAAAGTGGTCTGGGGTACTTTACACGTTTGGAAGAATTTTTAAGAAATGATAAAATCAATTAACGTATAAAATACGTTTAATAAAAGTTCATAAATGCGATGAAATATTATTGTAAAGGTGTTTCTTTATGGTGACGTTTAGCTAAAAATAAGTACTTTATTTTTATTCATTTATTTTTTAGCAACACTCCTGCCGAACTCAAGATTTCCTTCAGCAACACTGACCTAGTTACGTACAATTATATGGCAATGTATCAGGTGAGAAATGAGCAATTTTAAATAATTTAAATATTGTTAAACTGAACATGAAATTTGTATATTCCCATGTTTATTGGGGTGTTGCGCTCGTGTGTCCCATTCTCCTAAACAATGTATTTTTCTATTTAGGTTTGGCTCCGAACTGTCGGGCAAAAACCCACTTTAGGCACACCAGCATCTGAACAGCATGAAATCTTCACATAAATGCTAAACTGCATTTAATGCTTCAATACTTTCACGAAACCAACTTAAGCTAATTTTAGGATCATATATGTTTAATAGAAAACTATTAAACAACGTAGCAGACCGTTTTATAGTCTATAGCTGTTTAAAACCTTCATTGAACAACATTTGGAAAGCTATATGAATGCTTCTAGGAAACTGTCTGGATGTATCGGGGCAAAAAAAATTTAATTTTTTTGAGAAGAGGAATTGAGTAGTAAATCTTGTTTGAAACCTTTTTTTCAGATGTGAAGTGTTCAATAATTAATGAAAATGGTTCTTAAATAATACAAGCTAAATACGTGGATAAAGTACCCTTTTAAGCTAGGGTAATTAGTGTAAATTTGTCTTCCCTAATCCATCACGACCCACTTGTCTCTACCAATAGTATGCAGCAACCCACGAACCAACATCCAACATAACAAAGAATGTACGCTTTCCATTGTTTAAACGTTATCAAATATTCTTCACTAGAAATGTTAACTTTTTTATATGTCGAGTTCATACTCGAGATGTTGGTTGATCAACCTATGGTACCGTGTATGGGTAGTGGGTTGGGAAAAGAGAAACTTCTTTATATTTGATTTCAAAGACTGTATATTGTATTCCTTGAGAAATATAACAGGCGAAAGACTGTTCCACAGTACAGCAGTTGCAGGGATGAAGGAAGAGAAAACGAAACTTGTTCTGTTGGTTTTGAGGTGCACTGTGATTGGATGTTGAGCAGCAGCTGCACCTCAAAACCAACAGAACAAGTTTCTTTTCTTATTAGTGAGTGGAGGAATTATTGATGTTATTTCAGATGAGCATTTGCCATGGAAATATTTATAGAACACACTTTTTGCGGAAACGAAACGTCTATGCGAAAGAGGGTGGAGTAAATTGGTAAGCATTGGACTACTAATCAGTCTAATTGCTCTCCACTGTATTGAGTTAAGCTTGATTGAGCTTTTAGGAGCCCCGCTCCAAATGTGAGAACAATATTAAATAGCTGGGATGATTTGTGATTTGTATAATGTTAACAGCTATTGAGGTATGAAGTAACGTCTTAAGCGAAAGAGAAATTCTCGTTTTTTGGAAGCTGAGGATGCAATGGTTGTGATGTGCTTATGCCAGGAGAAGCTTGATGTCAGTATAATTCCAAGAAGAGAAATCTCAAATTCTCTGGAAATTTGAGTATTGTCAAAACTAATACTGGGAAAAATGTTTTTTTAATGAGAAATAAGGCAGAACTGGGTTTATTAGAATTGAAATTGATGAGGCCATCTGAATCCCCATTGGAGGATGGTTTGAAGATCAGAATTGAGGCCGGTGGTGATTGATGTTCTGTAGGTTGAGATGAGTTGTGCAGAGTGAGATTTATCAAATAAAAGGGAGCAGTGCAATGTGCTGTCATCTGCAACACGGTGTATTTGGGTGGAGGTAAACTCAAGTAGGTCATTGACATACAGAAGGAAGATGATTGGTGAGAGGACAGAACCTCGTGGAACGCCGGCATTAGTTGAATGGTGAGAGGATAAAGAACCGTCCACCGTCACACGCAGTGTACGTCGAGACAAAAAGCTGAAATCCAACTCCAGAAGTCCTGAGATAGATCAAGTAATGGTACTTTGCTTAGTAAGCTTTTGTACCAAACCCCGATTAAAAAGCTTTGGAGATATTAAGTGCCCCCTTCAGATTCGTCAACCTTCTCCATGGCATTTTTCCAGAGATGGGCGATATATCAGAGTAGATCTCCTGTTGATCGGCAGCAACGGAATCCGTACTGGTGGTCGCTTAATAGCTGGACGTCTTCAGGTTAGTGTAAGTGTTGAGAATTGATGGTTTTCTCCATCACTTTAGATAGGACACTCAGGTGAACGAGATAAGTCGGTAGTTGGACGGCAATGACTTGTCGCCCTTCTTGAGCGACAAGTCACTGCCGGCCATGGGTTGAATATACGCCAACTTTCAGGGTGTGGAATAGATACCAGTGGAGTAAGAGAGCATATACAAGCGACATAGGATAGGAGTCAGTTCGTATGCAAAAACGTTCAAGACAATTGGAGGAATGCCATCATGGCCAGGAGACTTTTTTGTGTCTGATTTGGACCAGGGTGAATTTCTGGCAAAAGGATGTAGGAGGCATTGCATGTTGGGCATCTGGAATGGTTGGGGGGACTGGCTTTTTTTTGTAAATGATGATGTGATAGAGCCATCTGGGTGGGAATATATTATTGGGCAGAAGTTACGGCCTTATTGCTTTGCGAGAAAAACCAGAAGGTTCGGCTGCTTGCCGTTTGGACAGGTTTCTAGTTTCCTGCTTTTTGATCTTTTGAACTCTGTTTTGGAAGCGTTGATTGTTTTTTTGCATCTATTTCGGCTTCAGTATAAGCTCTAAAGGAGGAGGATGGTGTTCTTGATTTGAGCCAGTTGTGGTATGTTCGTTTTTCATTTGTACAGCCTTGGCACATTTTTTGGAGAACAGGGTTTAGTTACCGAATGATCAGAGTAGTGTGGGAAATGCATGTTTCCATGCCCGCTGTTATTACTTTGATTGTATTTTTTTTTTACTTTATTCGTGCTACTTCCTGATGAAGTGAAACAAAATATTTAGACGAAACCAGTCGAATTAAAACATAGCTTCTTTTTGACTTCTTTGTGAGTGGTTTGATACCGTAAAACAGTGATTCTAATAATTTCCATACTGGTCGAAAACCAGCCAGAGAATACACCAAGTAACTGGGGAAGGCATATTATATAAACCCTATTCAATGCAATGTTATAGTAAAAGCTTGTATAAAATGAGGTTTCTTGGCTATCATAGCCGCCTGATCCTAATATTCAAAGAAAAACTGGAGACGGCATACAACCCTGCCCTTAAACTAATTTTACACTAAACTATGTTCCTCTAGATGACTCAGTTCTAACCTTCATTGGTAACATATTTGTAAAATATGCTTTTTTCAGTAATAGATTCCATTTACGCTAGAGGGGGAGATTTAGTTTATTGAATAGTTGTCTTCTTGATAAAGTTAACGAGATCGGTAATAACAGAGGATTTCCGCTCAATCCTAGGAAGACGAAGATTATGGTTCTCAAAGGAAATAGAGAGATAGAGAGAGTGAAGCTCTTGAGAAACAAGTGTACGTTAATGGAGAAATAATTGATAATTGAGGAAGCTTGCAAGTTTGAGTACCTGGGATCCATTATTAATGAGAAGAATTGCTGTTCTGGAGTTGTCAGAAGAATATTGGTAATGGCTGAAACAACAGTCAGACAGTTGTCTAAAATCTGGAAGGATGGATCGATCACCATGTGAACAAAGTTGAGTATTTTTAATGCAGTTGTTTTTCCAACAGCGACTTATGGATGTGAGACTTGGAACCTAAAGAAGTCAGATAAGAAAATGATATCTGCTTTTGAAATGTGGTGCTACAAAAGGCTGCTGAGGATATCATTTACTGAAAGGCGTACAAACGAATGGGTGTTAGAAAAGATCAGTAGAACTTTAAGGCTCCTCGAGAATATTGACAGAAGAAAGTTAGAATATTTTGGGACACATTTTAGGGAGTATTTTTCAAAACAGTAATAGAAAGTAAAGTTCCTGGAAAAAGAGGAAGGGGTAGACCGTCAGTGAGCTGGATGGATGGTGTATATGGAGTGACTGATCTTCAGAGAGTTTAAGCTTCCATAAAAGCATACAACAGGACTACATGGCAAAGACTGGTGTAGCTCATCACCGAACATCGGAGTTACCATACGGCATCTGTGGATGTCCAATAAGCAGATGCTGATGATGATGAACAGGTATCCACTTGCTACCTTATCCTGTGCTTTTCTTCAGTATCAACACTAATCGAATTTCTTTTGTTCCAGCTGTATTTTCACATTTTTCAGTTTTCTGATATTCAAAGGAATGCTTCTGTTACTGTTTTGTCGTTTGTCACTTCGTTTGATACATGTTCGAATTAAAAATATCGGTCAAATAATTTCTGTGCCTGTTTTACATTTTCCTTTGCTACTGATATTTTACTTATTATGCATTTTCGATTATATGTTATAAATAAAATATAATTAATAAAATAAATATTAAAATAAATCACGTTAAAATTTCTTCGCAAAAATAGATTGCATAACACCATATTCCTCTGAAGATATCAAACAAATTGTTTGATATCCTGAGAGCATTTCCTTGAAACAAATGCTTAGAGATAAAGAAGAGGCGAATTCCTATTTTCGTAACCACTTAGCAATATATTTTCTCTTTTTTTTTTAGGATGTAGAACTTCTCAGTTACTTAGGAGGTTTTGTCGGCATTTGGCTTGGAGTATCGCTACTTACCGTGTACAATGGCCTGAGGGAAATAGTAAATCGCAACAAGTGCATGAGAAAAAAGAAAAAGAGGAGAAGAAAAACATTAGTGAAGGCTTTCAGGATATCTCACATTTAAACAGTTTTGAAAGATTGTTTTATTTTGTTTTGTTTTGTAAATTAAATCGCGATCTGCAGTTTTCATAGCTTTAGCAAATTCATTAATATGTATAGAGAGAGCATTACATAAGATATTTAATTTCAAATAAGCTATTATTCCATAGATTTAATACGGAAATCGTGGTTGACTAAGATAAAAATCGAAATAAATTAATTTTGTCAGTATCGGAAAAGAATCAAAAATGAGCACTGTAAACAGATAGAAAGCTTGTTAATGATAAAATGAAATTTAAATGAAAAATAAAGTATTGTACTTTTAAAATTGTATTGTAGATTTATTAGAATATACTGTATAAAAATGGAGAAACGTTTTTTAAACAGTATATTCTGTTTAGAACATTTGTGGTATTGCTGTAGGGGAGTCAACAGCGAATTCCTCCTATTGACTATCCTAAAGGTAATCGGCAGGACGAAGTTTTGAAAAAATAAAGTTTGAAATTCTCTTTAGAATGCGAAAATTCTTTACGAGGAATTTTAAAGTAATGATGAGCTAGCAGGTACACACGCAGATCATTTTTCCCCATCACTAAACTCCAGATTCCTAAAAAATAGAAAATAGGCATTCAGAAAGATTGAAAATTACAGATCGTTTCTTAGCCGAATAAGAAACTCAAAGAGTTTCATGACGAATATAGTAGAAACTATATAAAGTTCGGCGATTCCAAGCGTAAGCAAATACCTGGATAGTGCAGCAACTGACCCTTAAGGTAGTGCAAGCTGAGGCAACTCATGTCTAAGGTGGGGCAAGCTCCGATCACTATTCTTGATATTTACCCATAATGTGAACTTAGCTCCTAGAAGCTGTATTACTGTTCACATTATGAGAGAAGGTCACTACCCAGACCGGTTTCAACCTTTATTGAGATCTCATCAGTGAGTAGGTAGACCTAGTTAATATCAAGTTTGAAGCGAACAGAACTTACCACCCTCTATGGGTATTGCCAAGAGGTGTCCTAATAATTATTAGACATATGAAGAGCCAACGGCTTCAATTCGGCGACATAACTTAAGTTAAACAAGTTATATGTGACCTTCTCTCATAATGTGAACAGTAATACAGCTTCTAGGAGCTAAGTTCACATTATGGGTAAATATCAAGAATAGTGATCGGAGCTTGTCCCACCTTAGACATGAGTTGCCTCAGCTTGCACTACCTTAAGGGTCAGTTGCTGCAGTATCCACGTATTTTCTTAAGCTTGGAATCGCCGAACTTTAGTTTCTACTATATTCGGCATGAAACCCTTTGAGTTTCTTATTCGGCTAAGAAACGATATGGGATGTAATATCCCCTAACTTAAACAAGTTATATGTCGCCGAATTGAAGCCTTTGGCTCTTCATATGTCTAATGAAAATTACAGAATTTTTATAACAAGTATTAGCTGCTCTGTCATTGATCAAATTAAAGTTATATAAACTGAGTCAATTGAGCTTAAATCAAAAGAAGATGACCAATGTTTCAAAGGGAAAAAAAAGGAATTACCATTCACTGGATCTCTCTCTCTCTCTCACACACACACACACACTATGAAAAAAAAGAAAGGTGCTGATGTCCAAACGACATACGAAGTTTTGCCTCGATATGATCATGTCCCACCTTTCAGATTATTATTACGAAATCATGCCCTATGGAAAACGATGGCAGAGGTTCTCTTTTTCACGAAGCAATGTTTGGTTTTTAACTGATTTTAGTGAGACAGATTTAGCAAGAAGTTTCTGGCCACCTTTGTAGGCGTTGGAGATTCACGTATGAAGCTCCCTAACAAATCTAAAAGGGTTTACTCCCATCATGGCCAGCCTACATTACTTATAATGGATGCTATGTAGATGTCCCAACTGCGATACATGAACTGCTCCAGAAATACAGTTAATATAACAGACATTATCTTTAGAAACGGAAACGAATAACGTGCGAAGGGGTACGCGTACCATTTTTTAGGAAACACTCATGTAAGGGATAGCTTTATCTTCAAACACGCAATGATATAGACAGTATTCTTCTTAAGTCATTCTTTCTTCAAGTAAAATTAAAAAAAAAAAAAAGCTTTTCAGTGAAGAAGCTGCTTTTAGGGTTTTCGTTTCGCACTTGCAACATAACATGCCGGAAACAATTTCCGATGCTTATTATAAGTGGAAGTTTTGAACTATAATGAGTTTCAAAATAATCCTAGATATGCATGGGATTCTGTAATATAGCAAAATATAATAATAGTTTTTATTCGTACTCCTAAAATCAACGTTATAAAATTTTATACTAATCTCCTCGTGACTTGTGACACGAAGCATTACTCGCCTCCACTTGTCACTGTTTCCAAACATGGGAGATGGCATCTTATGGCCATCTCCCATTGAGTCTTCCTCTTTCTCCTGCTCCTGGCATCTTGCTCGGCATGAGCAGTTTTTCACTGGTCTCATCTTCTCTTCTTGAGATCCGTATAAAATATGTGAGGATTCTTTTCTCCTCTATTTTGTGGAGACTCATTGAATATTCAGTTGGTCGCTGTTGTTCAGGTTAGTTTGTTCTGTCCAAGGAACTCGAGGCATCCTTTTCTAGGCCCACATTTCAAAAGCATTGATACTGTTTGAAATTTCCTTGTTCAGTTTTCAAGACTCTGAACTGTAACAAACTACAGAGGATCTATTACTAAGATCTGGCTAATCCAATCTTTGTATTGATAGAAACACAACTGAAGTTCTCTGCTCATAAGATGTTTCTACATTGGTCCTATTATTTTGCTCATATTTGAGCCATGTCAGGAATAACAGTTATTTGTTCTGTTCCCGATATGTATGATTATTTTTTTTTGCATTTGGTGGTGATATGACAGTAGAGAAATCATGTTTGAATTTTGAATACAAACACTAGGTGTTCCATACATAACATACATTTAGTAATTAATGTTTGATACCTAATGTGAATGTTTGATACCTAACCCTTTTATATATGGCATACCACATTTTCCAGGATGTTTGCACAATGTAATGCCTAATGGAACTTAGTGTGAATATCCAAGTAACTGGTCTTGAAGATACTTCAAAAATTAGTAAAACAAGGTTCCATTCTCCATCCTGGAGTCAATGTCTATGGTGAGGAGATCACCAAGAGAACTCTGGATAAAAAAGAATACAGGCATATTCATAGGATGGTCAAGAATCGGCAACGTAAGCTATGTAGGCGACATAGTACTAATAACAGGGGATGAAAATGACGTGAAGGAACTCTTTGCAAGAATAGAATGGCATAACTTGACATAACTGTTGAGTTTGGATAAGAACACTTTATGACAGCTCATTAAGACAAAGAAAGTTGATCAGTGTATGGGTTCACTGCTGTCTGCTAATGAAAGCCATATGGATGAAGTAAGAAGACAACTTACAATGCGAAAATCAATGACTCAGCTCATAATGATCTGGAAGGATAAAAATATCTATGAGCACAAAGATTGGACTGGTTAGATCCTTAGTCTTCTGTCTGGTTCGTTACAGTTCATTGCACGCCGAAAAACGCAATTAACAGTATCGATGCTTTTGGAATGTGGGCCTCTACCTGATAGAGGAGAGAAGAATACTCATATATTTTGGACGGATCTCAATAAAAGGTGAGGGCAGTGAAAAACGAGACTGTTCATGCAGAGTAAGTTGCCAGGAGCTGGAGGAAGAGTCAGGCTTAATAGGAGATGGCTATATAGGCGTCTCGAATTGAAATACGGTTGCACTTTGAGGATGCACCTGGAATGGCATCTTAGATAGGAGTTGAGCTCATGGTCTTCTAATCAAAGGACATGATCATCATACCTGGCCAAGCAACAACATCTTTGTTATGGGTATCGTCTTTAAATTAATACACATATCTGCTTGAAGCTCTAAGAAAAGTGAGAACAGAATGGACAGCTCTGGCTGCCTAGATAACAACATTTTTGTTTCTGAATATTTCTTGTGTCTTTTATGAACAAGCTTCTTACTTGGACTGAATTAAAGAAACACAAAGTTTGTTGAACAGAAAATTGATTTTTATTGTATTATTCTATCTACATTTTTTATTCTAAAATCTAAATGATGCTGAAGACATCGCACCATGTTGTACCATCATCTGCATTTGTAGTTTAAGCTAATAAGAATACAGTTTGGTCAGCTAAGTCCTAAACTGCTAACAAGGCGCACCACGTGAAGGCTAGGAATGGACATTGAGTCAGAAGACCAGTCGGTTCTCTGCATTCCTAAAAGGAGATGTGGAAGTTTCCTCCAAGTTCCGGGTATTTTGGCTTTAATCCTTAAGCAACCAGATACTGAATACAATTACTGAAATTCATAAAAACACTAACATAAATTACATCGTAAAATATGTAAAAGAGTTTTCACCATCCAGTTGTATGGAAATTTTTATACCTGTATGGTCATACTTCTATGGGCTGACTGCTCCTTTATGGTATGTCTGGGGTTAGATGTGTTATTTTGGCATTGTTTCGGAATTTTTTCAAACCTTTTCGATTCTTTTTTATCTACAAACTGAAGAACAAGGAAGTACCACTCCAAACAATGCCCAACAAACTTGTCTGACATTACAATGTTATGTTGGCTAATGGGTTGGTTAGTCCATAGAAACATGCAAATGCAGTGAATTACATTATGGCTATCCTCCCCACTTCCTACGAAAGGCTAGGGAATAATCTGTTGTTAGAATAGGGAATTCAGTATTTAGATAATAGGTAAAACTTCAAAAAACGGCCGTGTCGTTTTAAGAATACAGCGCGGTGATTATCAGTTCTACTAGAAGATATCGTCTCAGTAATATAGAAAAAATACGAAAAAAAAGACACCTGCTTCTTCGTTCTTTTACCACCTTGCTTACAATACTACTGGTCTTATGTAGTATTATTCTGGTCTTGCTTACAATACTACTGGTCTTATTCCCGATTAGTGGTGTGAAAACTATGCAACATCATTTTAAAAATGTGCACTTTTTTGGTAATATTTAAACACTAATATTATTTTGGGAGCATTTTAAATCCGAGTGTGCCTACAATTATTATTATTATTACTACATAACACCTCCAGGAAGTCCAAAGACTCATCGAGGAAAGGTACCTACTGTTCATATCTCCGTCTCCACCACTCAGCCAGCCGCAACTACCTTCATCATCTACACCAACGCAATCTACCGCCAACCATCACCACCACCACTGGTGGTGGTGGTGATGGTTGGCGGTAGGATTCGAACCCGCAGCCCAGTCAAATTATTTTGACTGGAGAGCAGATAGGCTAATCATTCGGCCCACCAGGCCTGAATATTTATTTGAACACTGTTTTTTTATTGCTAGTTGTATGAGTACGTTTGATCGGTAACAAAAATGATACTACTTTTTTTTTGTCAGCACAAAAGAGAACCATTCAAAGGTAGCTCTTTAGGTTGAAAATGATATGTATCTGCAGAGATTTGTCAGAGGATAGGTGTTTTCCTTGAAAACAAGTAAATCCTTGTAAATTCATTGAAGAAACAAATCAAGAAATGTCGGTGGAGCTGTAATTAAAGTTAAATTTATGCACTACCGAATATTATTATAGTGGATAATGATAACGAACCCAGGCGAAATCCATGAAAAACAAAGATAATCAAATCAGTGGGTTGAATTCACGGTATACAGGGGCCACCTGAAGATTTTAATTTTGAATTCGTCAAGGGTTCACTGTATGCTATTCTTTGAATACTAAGAAACCCCACATCTACTCCCAATTTTATGTGATGGTATTATAATATCTATGGTTTATACAGTGAAGACTCTAGGGCAGATTTCATTTCAATGAAATTATTTTTATTTTTTATTTTATTGTTCTTAAGATGAATAAGCCAAGTAGACTGAAAACGACAGGAATATTCTCCACTACAAATAATACATCTGACAGGAATGCATTTCACTATAGAGATTATATTGGAAGAAGCATAAATAGAACACATTAAAATCATACGCATTTACAAAACGTTTCTCATTCAAAATTTTGCGACATTCGGTTTATCTGTTTTCTTGATAAAGGCTTTGAGTTATTCTGGTGAAAAGTCGTGATGGATGCTACCAGATGGCTAGTATCTGATTATGATAACAGCGATGCACAGATGAATCACACATAGCTAAAGCAGACTTGAAGATAAAGAAATGTAAAGGAAATATCGTAGCAGAAAATCTGTATGAATTTAAGATCTTTCCTCTTGAAGTGCTTCTTTTTCTCTTTACATCATGCTACTTAATCTGCTCATGACGCTTTATAGTTGGCGTTATTTTGAACACTTTTGTCTTCTTATTTTTATTTTTCCTGTAAAGTTGATGTAATAAATTCTCTGTAATTCCATACACTGTAATCAAAGATGCTCCAAGCCAAATACCAATATATCCACCCACATAACTGAAGAGTTCCATGTCCTGTATAAAAAATTGGAAATAATAATTAGAAGCATAAGTAACGTTTAAACTATGAAAGTAAAAGAAGATATTCCTCTGATGATACATTCAATGCTTTTATAAATATCAGATTTATTCCAAGTATATAATTTCTTGGTATCTTTAATTTAATGTTTCAAACTATCAAGCTTTAAGTCACATGGGCTGTGATGGTTACTTTATTTTTAATAATATTATAATTTACTAGGGCGATAAACTAAAATAAGTGAAATCAATATACACACACATAAAAAAAAAACTTTTATCATTTAATGGCTGTGTATTTTAGAACTCCATACTTGACTTACAGGATATTTTGGTTGGTAGGAATATTTGACCAATTCGGTGTTCTTGAACGATATTTCTATGTCAGCAGTTGCATTGCTGCAAATAGAAGGGAAATAAAATATATGAGCAGTGAATTAAGTTCATTTTGTAAAATATATTTATGAGTAAGTCACATATACTACTTTGCAAAAGTATTTAGAATCATTTTTGTGAAATACTGTCTAGTAGCGTGGCAAACCAACGAACACAAAATACTTGGTAATGGTGAAACATACTGGAAACTGGTTTTGATACCAATCGACTCACATTAAAGGATATTTTCACCATCAAGTGCAACACTTGATGGTGAAAATATCGACTACTTATCATATTTTCACCATCAAGTGCAACACTCAAATATCGACTACTTATCATTGCGAATTCCACTTCAGCAATCGAGATGATCATCGCATGTAATAATTCTCATAGTTATTTTTAATTCTAATTTTCAGATGTAATAATTTAATATTTAAAGTTCATATTTAATTGTAAGCCTATACTATTCTACTCATACCATGAGAGGACTACACGTTTTAATTAATTTTATATTATTTTAGTATTTAATTTATTTTTGGTCAAAGTCTGGATCTCCTGCTCTAGAGACTAAACGTGACAGTTTTCAAGTCATTTCACGGCCTCGACTAAGAAGAACGGTGGAGTAATCTGTCACTTTATTTGTAATACATTTCTCGAGTTGATTCACTAAAAATATTGAGCAATAGACAGCGCATGAAATTCAATATAATTATATAAAAAATGAACACTTACAGTCTCCACATTTCAGAATTGCTTCCCACATTAGTGAACTGTAATAAATAAGAAAAAATGAAAACGCTTAATATGATATAAAAAGAATGAAAATTCTCTCTCTCTCTCTCTCTCTCTCTCTCTCTATATATATATATATATATATATATATATATATATATATATATGTGTGTGTGTGTGTGTGTGTGTGTGTGTGTAGAAAATATTTTACCTTGGGTATAATAAATGTTAAAGATACCAAGCTATATTAAACTTGGTTTTACTCCATTTCCCAAGTAAGCAAACAGACAAACAAGTCAAGTTTGCGCCTGCACGTAGTGCAAGTCTAGGTGACCCGCAAAGAAGTGCAAGTCTAGGCAACTCGTGGTAAAGGTGGAATAAGCTCTGATCACTATTCTTAATATTTACCCTTAATGCAAAACCCCTCTCCTTGTCTGTTTGCTTACTTGGGAAATGGAGTAAAACCAGGTTTAAAATAGCTTGGTATTTTATATTATTAAAAACACACAAAACTATTAAAAGACTATTAAAACACGCAGTACTCAACCAAAATAGTTTTAGTTCACAAAATAGTGAACTAAAACCCAAACCGAAAATAGTAAACAAAAACCGAACCAAAACCAAATATATATATATATATATATATATATATATATGACGATTCATTGACTCGGTTGAAATACATATTGTAAAAGTAGTATTGAATGACTTAAACCGAGAGTTAGGTAAAAAAAAGGGGGGGAGTTTAAACTCCCTTTTTTACCTAACTCTCGGTTTAAGTCATTCAACTCTATTTTGCAATATATATATATATATATGGCCAATTTAGCTTCACTTCAACAGTTTAAATCATAAAGGTTGATACAGGAACGAACAAATTTATCATAAAAAGCCGAATTTTCATAAAGTTTTGGTTTTGGTTCGGTTTTTGTTTCAGTTCAAAATAATTTTTGGTTTTGGTTTTAGTTCACTATTTTGGTTGAGTGTTGCGTGTTTTAATAGTCTTTTAATAGTTTTGTGTGTTTTTAATAATATAAACAAATTGATATTCGTAGTGTTTTATTCATTTTGTGTAGCAATAAAAGGGATACATCTCCAAGAAAGTGTTCAAATTATGGACTCTTTCTCAGCACACATCCATGACTCAAAGACAAATTGCCAATCAGTGAGAGGTTGGTTTGGTTATGTTAATGCGATTTTAAAGAGGTTTAGGAAGACAAGCACCTTTTCGCCTGATAGAAAAGGAAAATGTTAGGGAAAAAGAAAAACGTCACTCAATATCGTTTACTAGTTATAAAAAGCAAAATGAATCCAAGATTGTCAGCTGTAGACTTAAATAGAGACTTGGCGGCTAGTGGGATTTAATGCTTCTGAGATGGCAGTGTCTGTCGAAAATTGTTGGAAGCAGGGAGGACTGCCCACAGACCAAAAAAGAAACAAATGTTGGCAAAGGCTTTGCAGAAATCTGTATGAAAATGATGGTATGATGAAAAATGACCAATATATTAAAAATATCGGAGAATAGAGTTTTTCCCACATATCCAGAAAGACAAAGAACAATTCTTACAGGTTCTCGTTCCATGGCACACTTCAAAAAAAGTGAAACACTTCCTCAAAACTCACAACATCCAATTCCTTCAGTGGCCAAATCACTCTTCTGACATTAACGAATTGAAAATTTGTGGGCCGTAATGAAAAATAGACTTGGAAAATTAAATTGTGATACAAAGTATAACTTAATACAATCAATTATAAAAGTATGGTTTGGTTTTGAGATGCAGAAATAAGAAAAATGTGTTCTACGTTGGTAGAGTCCATGCCCAAGCGAATTAATGAACTTATTGGGAACCGAAGGAGCACATATAAATTATTAGGTAAAGTCGGTGTTTAATTTTTGTACTTATTTTCTTGAGAAATAATTTTTTTTTTTTTAAATGTGAGTGTTCGGATTAATTTGTTCGCTACTGTAGCATTCTTGATCAATTTATAAACCAAGTCTTTCCAGCCAGACGCCATAAATCTTCCTCCTTCTGATTATCATGAAGAAATAAAATTTTCATATAACAGCCTCAATTGATTCTGCTGAAAAAAAAATAAAAATAAAAATAAAAATAAAATATATATATATAGATAGATAGATAGATAGATAGATAGATAGATGGCGCTGTACTATAGCGGCATCTAAAGTAGTATAGTCTCTCCTAAAGTAGATCAAGGCTTAGCTTTTTTTTTTTTAACATGCCTACTACAATCATTTATATTAGAAAAAGTCATCTGTTTTATACATTTACTTTGATAAGAAAGACGAAATAAAATCTGATTTTTTTTGTAAAATATTTGAACTGTTTATTGAAATGGGTAGAAGGATGAGAAAAAAGATGGAATATTCAATTCTGAAATTGAATATATCGTAGTACTGATTGAGCACCTCTGGAATCAGCTCACATGAATTTGTCCACCTGTGTGCCCCACAGTGAGAACAGCTTTAAAAGATTTCAACACATAATTAGTAGGCAGTTTAGAATATAAATTTTCCAGCGACTGCAGCAATTGTATTACTTAAATAAGTATTCAAAACTACGGCTAAGTTGAATGTAAAAATATGTAAAAAATAGATTTCTTACTGTGGTCATTCTTGTTGAACTGGAAATCACTTTGAGGTCATAAGAGAGAGAGCTATGATTTAAAAAACGAAATACTAAGTTACTAAAAATCAACCTACATTATAAAAATATGAAAATATAAAAAAGCATGTGTAGTTAGAGTTGCTAAGTTAATATTTTTAAACTAATTTATGAGAGAGGAAGAAACACAGTGACACTTTCCAGCTTAAGAGACTGAAACTTTATATATTTTCCCTTTATATTTATTTATTTTATTTACAAGCATATATATATATATATATATATATACAAGTAAACTATATAGAAATGAGCCTATTTAGTAGAAGTGGCGTTTGCACTCTACAACGCTTAACCGCACGAAGAAAGGATTTGGTGGTTCAAATCTAGTCGCCGACTAGAGAAACTTTTTCTAAGCCTTTTTTCGGCTGGTTCCCGAGTTAGTCGATCTCTGGGCTAGCGGGTTTTTTCTCCCGAAAACTCGGGTTTTTCGTCCTGTAAACGCAAGAAAATCGACCGTAGAACCTACACTATTTTCAGACATTTAAAAAAAATATATTGTGTTAGGGTTAGAGACCACGAGATGGCGGCAATAGCTTGCCGCCTTTTTCACTGCGTACCGATGAATCAGTGATAGCCTTGGGCCAGCTATCTCTCTGATTGTCTACCAGTGGAGATTGAACTGCCCACTCAGTCTCCAAAGTTAGATAGGGTAAACGGCCCCGCCTACTCCCTATACGGGAACAACATAGGCATTAGCTGATTTTTTTTTTTACTATATAGAAATACAGACAAAATAGAGAAATAATTTATTTGTATTTTGAATTGTATTCGTTAGTCAGATAATTTCATATTCATTTATTTATATGTGGTATAAACAACCCTAATTTGCTAAGTTAAAAATGTAACACCTTGGTCTGAGACCTAGCAACTTAGCCATTTGTTCAGTAACGCTGATAGCGTCTTTACAGATTTCGAAACCTGTTTTCAATCAAAAGGAAACTGTTTCTCTTATTCAGCTACCAAAGCATCAATAACTAAAGATTTAAAAAAAAAGAAATAATAAAACATCCTGAGTTGTTCATCCCGCGTACAGATAAATCGGCCTTTAGAACACACACACACACACACACACACACACACACACACACACACACACACACACACACAGTTTACAGACAAAAAACACTGTTGTTAGTGATGATGGGCGATAGATGCCGTTGATAGTAGTAGTAGTGTCGTAGTTGGAGAATTCAGTAATAGTGGAGAGGATGAGACGTATTTAGCGAAGTAGAGTAGTGGGCCCTCCTAAGATGAGTGTTTAGACTCCCTGGAGGTGTCACGTAAGAATAATAATAATAACAATAATAATACTAACTAGCATGGCTGAGAGCATCCTGAAGCACACACTTGGTTGATATAATCGGTTAGACAAATCTGATCTGAAATTGAATAAATGTTTAATATAAATTGTATTATTCAATAAATAATATTATTTATACACTGAATTAAAATATTATTATGTTATTAGGCATTGTAATATTTATGTAATATTCTTTGAAATCTGAAATGAAATGTTTCTTCTCATACCAGAGGAGCAATATTCGTCGTCAGTGAGGTATATGGAAACGGTTCGCTCAACACACCCACATAATTCCAGAGATCGAAGTCGCTTGCAATCGTCGACACACATCTGCAAATAATTTACGTGGAAATGATCTTTCACAGTGTGAAAATTATACTTAAAAATATTGATTGTTTGCACATTTAATTCGAGTCAGTGTCTTTCATTTTTAACTTAAAAGTGAATAAAAAAATGGAAGTATATAAACATATTTACCGCTTGTGTAAGAATGTTGGAGCCAGAGGAACTGTAATCAGTGCACTTAGTATCATAAGGAGCAGGCAGCAAATTTCTCTCGATCTGTTTTCAAGAGGGAAATTATCTTCAAATTATATATTTTAAGAGCAAGTCAATGAAAGAGTAAAATACAGTACACCAGGACTACGTACGGCGGCTGAAATATCTAGAGAGTTATAAGTATTCGTACACCTGTGGTACCGTGAATGCATGTCCGTTAGTTTACATGGGCAACTGACAGAACTACAAATGCCAGGTTAGCTCATATGGCCAACGAATTATCTGCAAGTAATATATATAGTTGTGCTGATCAAACTAACAAAGGCAGTTCCACTGACTGTAACATCTAAAGACCAGAGATTGTGGAAAGATAGTTTAGGAATATCTCATTTGAATATGTAACAACTATTTACTAGCCCTCCAAATTTTACTAGCTAACTACTAAAATAAAGATCCAAAAGGTTTCATTTCGGCAATGTAAAATTATAAATTAAGGGGATATTAAATCCCACATTATTTCAAAGTCGAATAAGAAACTCAAAGATAGCAATCAAAGATTTAAGAGTTTCATGTCGAATATAGCAAACTATAAACGTTTTGGCGGATTGTAGCGGATTTCCTGATTAGAACTTTATCCACCTTTGCTACGAGTTGCCCTTGTATTGAACCATGTGTTTTAGCGCACGCTACAATCCGCCGAAACTTTTATAGTTTGCTATATTCGGCATGAAAGTTTTTGATCTTTGATTTCTATCTTTGAGTTTCTTATTCGGCTTTGAGTTTCTTATTCGGCTTTGAAATAATGTGGGATCTACTAGCTAATATAAATGAAAACAGTGAATGAATCTGATATTAAAATTATCATGATTTCCAAAACTGGCATTAGCTTGCCAAAATGAAATGCCTTGCTAGCTATATACTGTGGTATTTTGGATTAATCTTGAATAATTTAAAGATTAAAGTGCTAAGCATGCACATCAGCAATGGTTAGTATTCCTGAAAATAATAAATGTGGTCACGCATTATATTCTGTTCTACCATTTCATATGATGTAGGTATTTGGGGACATTTTGCCAAAAATATCTAAATAAATCATAATCTTTGATGTCATATCCTGTCCCCTGACTAAATGAGTGTTTTATTTCACAGTAAAAAGAAACTAAATATCAGTTCTATGTTATACATACGATCTTAGGGAATACTCTGTAGCGATTTTGAGGTTGCACAAGGAACCCATCTTCAAGAGGATTAACAACTATTCTTGGGTCATGAAGAGATACGTACGCTAAGAATGGGGATTTCTCGAAATCTATGTACTCTCCTGATTCAGGATCGACGGACAGAATTATTTCTGAAAAATGTGAATAACAAGCAGGTTAGGAAAATATGACATTCATTTTGTCAACTTTGCACAAATGTATACACCTAAAACAAATCCTACGAACACAATTACGCAGCAGATTGTTATCGTAAGAATAAAATGATCTTACAAGCACATTCCAATCAAACCAGCCTTCACAAAAGTGAATACTAATTTCTTAATACCTACACTAATAAAATAATAAATAAATAATGAAATCAACTGTACATGGGTTTGCTACATTTACAAATACTTAAAATTCACTCAATGGTATTGGAAGGATCGCTCAATCAGAACTCGCCACAATATTAGTAATATAAAGTTAAAAACATAAGACTGCAATATAACACAGAAAAAACTTCTAGAATTATATTTTGATTTAATTAATCTCATAGCGTAACCAAGTTGAACAGACCTACCAGTCGATTCTGGAATTTTTTCAGGTGTGCTGTTCGATCCTCTCGTAGAAAACATGGTATAACAGTTGTAATGTTGTTTGTAACTTATAGGGACATACTCAATATTGCTCCAGCTACAAAAAGACACGAAAGTAATTCACAATATTTAAAAAAGAGAGAAAAAGACAAGACAATATTTTAGCAAAAAAAATTAAAATGTCTGTGTACTGTTATACTCAGGCCTGGTTGATAGTGCGGCTCTACGTCTGTGAATTGAGATGATGTCATGGTCAGTTATGATTGTATTTAATATATAATAAACACTTCATAGATTTAAAGTAAAGCTACTATAAATTAGTTTTTTTATTAAAAACATCTAAATATAATTGTCTTACTTGCATTCTTTCCTTTTATATGGGATTTCGAGTTCGCAAGAGTATAATAATGGCTCGGCTTGGTGACCTAAGTCCTTCATATCTTTCCGTGATGCATTTACTGCTACACTTAACCAATCTTTATCTGAGTCAGAGGCGTTTGGATACTAAAAATTAAGCAGAGAGTGGAGTGAATATTTACATATGTATAGACGCGAAGAAATCTGTCTTTCTTTCCAAGTATTTTTCAAATATTTATTTCATTTATTTCACAAACATTTAATTTATACAAATTCTTAGGAAATGTGACGTAGTCGTTAGTTATAACTGAACGACATCCTACCACCAAAAAGAATCTTATGAGTAAACGAAGATTATTCCTTACGTATTATTCTTTAAGATTAAAGATTAAAGATCCTGCAGTTCCATCCACGAATGGAGTGATCCCAACTCAAGATCATTGGCTTTGAGGCTTGAAGATGGAGAGAAGTTCCTTTTTATATACGGTGACAAAGCGAGCGTACTGCATAAAGTTATTCTGAAATAAACAACTTATATGGAAAAGATGGTCAAATATGAATAAATGCTAAAACGTTTTACCATTCTTCCTCCTGTGCACCAAGATCGTAACTTTTCACATATTTCATCTGGTATTTTTGCATTGTATTCACACATGTGAGGATATCGATGACAATAAGCAGATCTTCTGATTCTAAATAAAGAATAATGTGGATTAAACTAAATACTTTAAAAAAAGTATCCTGATTATAACTGTTAGCTATAATCAGGGTGAAAACATTATTTAGGGAAGTTCACTGTTCATAAGCTTCAAGTAATATTAATCGTGGGATTAAAAATGTAATGCTAAAATTTAAATTTCTAAACAACACTAAAGCGGGAAGGCAATCAGCAAATATCAGAATTTGTCTGATTATTGATAACTAAGATTTAACAGCTTAAAATGTAAAATCTTTCATTTTTGTAGCAAAAATCAAATAGAGAGACGAGCTGTTTTATTGATCAATGATCAGTATTTACAGAGTTGACGTTAGTTTTATCTTTCAATTGACTACGAAAATTCATTGCTTTATTATATCCATAAGGTTCCATTGACTTGACTTTCTTTGTATGATGATAAGGGTTATCTCCATCAGTGAATGAAAGGATGTAAAAATATCCTTTCATTCAAAGGATGTCTTAGTTTTAATTTTAGTAATAAGAAACAATCCAAAAAAGACTATGTTCTCTAAACGTATAAAAGAAATACTCACATATTAGAATTGCATACAGTAATTGCAGGAAGTTCGAACACTGATGGTTTCAAGATCTCGAAAGTCACTACAGTGGGATAGGAATAATACGTGTTCAGAAAGATTATCATTTGGTAAAGGAATCCACTTATGCATGCTGATGTAAATACGATTCTAACTATTTTTATGTGCTCGTTTACGATGCACACCATTATCCAGATTTACGTCTTTCTGGAATGAAAAAATAAAATAAAATTATATGATACATTTCTAGTATCTTTACTAGCAAGGTCATTAAGTATTTAGTTTCCACATAAGAGATTGCTTATATCAGAGTGTAAAAAGAAGGGGAAAGAAGAGAGTTAAAACATTCAAAATGTTATACTAATATTACCTTTGCAAGTAAGAATCTGCATAAAATTGGAGTACTTGAAGCTTGCATGGGCTTGAAAAAGAACAGTTCCATGTTTGATCTCTAAAGCGCAGTTTTTTTTTTTTCTGGACTATGTAAAAAAAGTAAATACAAAAGACATAAATAACAAAAATAGAAAAAAATCCTTATCTCACCCCGGTACGAATGTGCTATAGGTTAAAACATTTTGTGGGTGGTAGACACATTAAAATGACGTTGTCCAATAACTTTAATTTAGATTATCCCTATTGTAAATTTTTTTATTCCTAAGATATTCTTCGTCAATTGCACTGTCCTACCATTCGCTACACTCGAATATGCCCTTAAACTTCATATGTTGTTTTTATTCACGTATTGCCTCACCTTGAAGTCCTGTTAGCCCACCCGTGGGAGTAATTGCTCTTACTCACCAAGTTATTGCAGACTAAATGAAGAAACGACTTCGGAAGAGCTCAATGATAGGAAAACCCTTTAATTAATATATGCTGTTAACTGTAAACGTGTTTGGAGAACATCTTCAATCCGAAACATTCATGGTAAAGACTCAAAAATCTATTGGAATCCTAAAGTCCAACAACAACAACAAGGACCACAAAAGCTTAATGTTTAAAATTTTACTCTTAAAGATAAGATTTACCAATAAAATGAACCCCAGATTTTCCGAAGCTAATTTATAGAAATATTTGTTTTTAAATTCGCGAAGAACAATGAAAACAAAGAATATCATTCAAATAATTGTAGTTCTATCATCATCATCGCTTATCAAGGATTTAGGCCTAGAGTTGCCTCTTCCGGCCTTAGAAGTCCATTGAATCTCTTAAGAGGACGTCCTTTTAGTCATATGACGCAAACAAAGTCATGTGAGTGATCTACAAATTATTTTTATTTTAATCCTTTCCAAAATACAGAAATCAGTTATCAGTAAACAATAGGCTATGGCAACTGCAGAACAGATTTTGTGATTACTTAACGCACTTATTGGACAAACGAAATGGAAGTCTTTGTTCAGAAAGGCTGCCAATCGTTCTGAACGTCTTGGAGTGAAAGCTGAAGGTTTTTACATCGTAACCGGCTCACTGGATTTGAAGTCTTCCAAAATGTGAACAATTGTGTATAACTCCTACTAGGAGATGAAAAACGTTTCGTTAATATTCACTGATATTAATTTACTGATTTGTTTTCTGCGTACTAGAAATTATAGAAGAAAATTAAAACATTAGACCTAATTCACTGAGGATCTAAAACATTAAATCGAAACATTGCTGCTACTTACATTAACGAACCCGCAAGTGATATTCAAAACTTCAGTCTCTTGTGAATTTTATTCAAGGAAATCAACTAGAAAACTCCGAGAAACACATTTTAAACGAACTGTTGCAGATCGCTTAATGGGATTTTACATTTCTACTTAGTTATAAAAAAAATCTTCATTTTTGTTTTTTAGTTTATCACTTATAGTTATTATATCACACATGGATGGAAAGAAAAAGGAAAAAAAAGCATAATGGATTTATTTTATTCTATGCAAATATATCCGGAAAGAGGATGTGTATTGAAGATTACAGCAAATAGGTTCGGCATTACGCTAGCATTTAGTTCTTTCATTAGCTCATATGACTAAATTCTTTTTCAGTGAACATTAGGATATTAAATCTTTCTGTTTAGAGTAACTGAAGAAGCCACGAATGTGCTTTTAGCGAATATGAAGCTCTTAGATTTAATGAAAGAGCAGTAAAGCCGGTCATTATCTGGTGTACTTCCCCAAGAACAGTTTAGTATCATTAATTCAAAGTGGAAAGTAGTAGTGGTGGATACCTATTTAATGGCGTGATATTCTATCAAATGAAAAAGTGAGACAGAGACTAAAATATCTTTCAGTTAGATGGCAATTGTTACTAAAAGTATATGACGTCATGGCTTTAGACGATAGCTGATTTCCATAGCCTTCTATGATCGATTTCTACGCTGCTTATTATAGGCCTGAAGGAGAGACCGAAGTAAAGCAGTGGAAGGAAGCTGTTGCCAATCCTATTGAAAACTCTTTATAATAAGACAACGGACGAATGGACGAAAAACCCTGTCACTTCAATAGGATACCGTCTATCTCCCCTTCAACTAGAAAGCTTTGACAAACGTTCTCCGCGTCCCAGACCTTTTTAATTAACCAAAGCGCATTGAGCTACGGAAGCTCCACGGTAGACAGATGATATTAAGATGACTACGATAGACTGAAGTACTTCTATTTTTTATAAATAAATTATTATTTTGTGTGTTGTATAATATAGCTTAAAAAGCGGTTTACCCTCTAAATTTAGAATACCAAAATCTGAATCTGATTGCTCTGCAAATGATGCATAAACGATCACAGAGAATACCAAGCCAAACCAAGCAAAACAAAAACAGAGAAGCCAATGGCGATTTATTTATTTATTTTTCATTGTCAATCCTTTGTAACACAAAGGCCTACTAGTTCTGAACAGCAAACCTGGCGTACAAATGCATAAATCTGTACTCCTAGGCGTTTGCACTTCACAGTAACATTATTTACCACTCACAGGGAAGACAGTTGCTTCATTTGCTGGAAATTTTGCAATAATATTAAGTGCAAACGGTTTTGCAACCTTCACAGAGTAAAGTGAGTAAACAGTAAAGTGAGATTAACAGTAAAGTGAGCCACACTGAAGAACTCGGTGACTTTCAGTGACGCTATTATAAAATTCCACTTTTGCAACAACTGAAGGAGGAAAATGTCTGCCCTGCTGCAGTTTCCCCGATCAACTGTGAGTGGTAAATGATGTTATTGTGAAGTGCAAACGCCTAGGAACAGCAACAGTATAATTGCGACAAGGTAGGCCACATAAAATTACATAGCGAACCTCCAAGTGCCGAAGCGACTGGTGCACAAATATCGCCAGTCTTCCTTGGAAACAATCGCTAGCGAGTTCCTCAATGCCTCTAAAAGCAACGCCAGGAAAAAGCTGACAGAAATGGATTTCAATAATACAAATTTAACATGAGCAAAGGGCAATGCCGAGCATTAGGTGGATTAGGTGGAGTAGGGTACAGCTTGCCGCCAGTGTGTGTGTGTGTGTGTGTGTGTGTGTGTGTGTGTGTGTGCGCGCGCGTCATTTATTCCCTCTTCTTATGGATAGCATTAAGTAACTGTAGGTTTCTCGTAGAGCCTTCATAACTCAGTCTGTTTCGATGATACCCTTTACTTGGAAAAACCGGAATTATAATCCTCTCTAAGATTAGAATCCTGTCCAGGATAGGACCTATATTAAGACTGTGCAATAGAAGATAAGTAAACTGGTAGCACACGGAGTTGGAGGACCCTTTCTCCCTGAAACACGAGTTTTTTCATCATCAAAAACAGGGAATGCGTGCATAAGGGGGGCTAGTTTGAATTGATGGCAAGCCGGCTCATAAATCGGATCAGAATTGGATGGATGATAGTTGAAGGTTGTCCTGAATCATTTCAAGTTTGAAAACAGTATTACAAGTTTGAGCACCCTTGTTAGCAGTTGTACAGGTCCGAAACAGCATTGTAAGCAACCGATGAGAGGGACTTTGGATTTTAGAGGCTGAGGAGAAATGAGAATCTTTCCTACGAGAAATAAGAAATGACTGTGATATGTTCAATGTATGCAATTTTGGTAAGAATACCGTGTTTGAGACAATGAATACGAAGGACCTTGAAGTTTGAATAATTTGAGGCCTGCAACGTTTTTTTTTAAATGATGGAGTGTGTTGTCATCAGAGAAAACTGTGGATAACCTTTAAGGTGAATGAGCAAAAGTGATTAATATATAAGAGAAGGGCGTGCGGTTAAAGTAGAAAGAGGGTGCGGGCTTTGAGCTTCTCTGACATTGGTAGAGAAATCTGAAGAGAGTAAACTGGACAAAAGATGTACCTTAAGATGGTAGATTGGTAAACAACCATCTTTGCTAGAACTGCGTAAATGATATATCAAAAGCGATCACATTTTTCCAAACCTTCTATAATTTCTATCCAAAGATGAATAATTTAGGAAACCCACTGTGCAGCCATAGACAACAATTTAATCAACTTCTATTGCCTTTTTATAAGGCAATTGTAAGCTTGTTTCACTCTGTTAGTGGACAGCAGACTAACATGACAGCGTCAATAGGCGATATATTACGAGGGTTAATTCTGTAGCGCAGTATTGAATTCATTTGGTGACTACTGTCTTGACCAGCAGATTTCTCACTATTGGAAGAGCAGGATTTGCGTCCAGTAGCTTTGATAAGGAACAGAAAGGTTCCAAGTGATCCTTTTTAAGATCTGATTTAGATCTGTTGATATTTTGAACGAATGAGTGATTCTAATTATACCAACAGTTAAACTTTGCTCTTTTTGTTTTCTTCCTTCATAATCAGTGAAGCTAAAATTCATGAATTAATTATGTTTATTGAAACCCTTCACGCATAGATTATGTTAAAATTACTAATCTGCACGCCGGAGTTAAAGAATAACGAAAATTAATAATGCAATTAAAACACAAACACTGTACAGCCTGCACAGTATACTATGATCATCTCATAGCAGACATGCTGACTTACTAATCATATAAAATTAACGTACGTTTACAAATAAAACAACCACTTACCTTTACTATTTTAGTTTTCGTGTTCAATAGATGCAAGTTTCATTTAGTAAATGGAAAAGAAAGAAGTCTTTAAGATAAAAAGGCAGTTATTTGTTTGAAGTGTTATTCCTTGTATTCTCTTCTTTCATCTAGGAAGTATTTTTTCATAAAATATTGGCTTTGTTTTTATGTTAATAGTATGTTTGCTTGTATCATTAACTAAGTTTAGGAAAACGTAATTTGCTAAAAGACATGATCAGATCTATTTCATTTCTAAAGTGCTAAGTACATTAGTGCATGTTTTACTTTCTAGAACAGAAATATTGAGGAGGTTATTCACTATAAAGTCAGCTGACAAATGTCACGTGCTTTCTTCATTAACAAATGCCTTATGTCATTTCTCAATAAAATGGTTACCGACTGCATAATTTCTAAGTAGTATGTTTACTGGCTGGTGGTTCGAGTCCTGTCTAGGATAGAACGAAAAACTTTATAATTTTTTTTTTCTCATCGGAACATGAGTTAGCGGTTGTCATGAAAAAGACTTCCAAATGCTTTCCTCCAGGAAACCATTTGGAAGTCTATCTTCCAAACACCATGGATTTAGTATGGCGTATAATTGTGTAAGAATCTTAACGGATATACTAATTTTGTAAACTCCCAACCAGTTTATGTTTATGCAGTTCTACATGAATCATTTTAGTGCAGTCTGTAAGATTAAAGTTGCGGATCTTACCATTAGATGGCGCTCTTGATATAAATGGATGCTAAGCAGATTTATATAAAGTAAAAATCCTTATACTCTATTTTAACAGAAGAAAACCATTGATTGACACTCCATTTGATTAACATGACTTTGCATTACTAATAAGCGAGATGGGATATAAAAGCAACCTTGAAATCTTCATTATCCCAATGGAAATATTGTTTCGACATAAGCGCATGCGTACATTTATACTTTTATAATGTGAGTGAACTAATGATGTTTTTCTTTCTACTGTTTGCACAAATCTTTCCAAGAATTCCCATTTGTTTACAGTTCCCTTCATACTTTCAGACAGAAGTTTTGTAATGCATCTACTTATCGGATATTGAGATTTTTTTTTCCAGATTGATTACAGAAAAGTGGATTGACGAACGATTTTAGTAAGGACCTAAAAGGAGTAAACACACATTAAGTCTCAGCTAAGAAAGTGTCGAGTTCAGTTGATGAGTTGCTACATGAAAGGTTCCAATGGTGGAACCAAAACCATAAGTCGAATATTCGTCCGCGAATGCAAACAAAGATGCTGTTCATCAAGTAGACTGGATGCACATTCCGGTGAGTTCATTTAAGTATACGTTGCCTCCGAAAATATAATCTAACTCAACCAACATTTAGGTTACTAAGGTATATAACTTTAACAGAGCCTAGATTACTTCAATTTGGCAAGATTAGTAATATATAATAAGAATATGTTGAATAATAACAGTAATATTTTAAAATAAATGTATTTATACTTACAGTTTTAAAGGTATATATAAAATTATCCCTATATATCCCTATATTAATCCCTATAATAAAAGAATTAGGGAGATGGTTTGACTACTCATTAAGCCCCATTATTTGATAGAGAAAATATTGGGAAGCGTGTTTAATAGGCTTTTATGTCAGACTGGGTCGAAGATGTCAACTCTAACGAAATGAGATTGACCAAACTTTTCAATGCCATTAGTCCACAGATGGATGTCATAAGTAAACAGATCTCTTGTTCATCTGCAGCGGAAAAAGTCATAATGGAAGTTGTTTATTCGTTGGGTGTCTTCAAGATAACAGAGTAGGAGTTCAGTGTGAATGGTTCTCTCCATTTACTTTGGAGAGGATTGTGGTGAGTGAGATTAGGCAGTTTGACAGTAGGCATCTGCCTCCTTTCTTGGAAATTGGTTGAACAGAAGCCATTTTACAGACTGTGCGGTAGATGACAGTGGAATAAGACAACATAAAAAGGCGACACAGGAGTAGAATCCACTCTGGAACAGAAACCTTCAGGACAATAGGAAGATGCTGTTTGGACCAAGAGACTTTTTGGTGTTTAATTTGAACAAGATTCTTTTAATCTCTTTCTGGTGAAAGAACAGAGGAGGCATTAAGCAGCACTATGCATTTACAATGGTTGGGAGGGGAAATTTACCATGATTGGTTATGTGTGCACTGGAGGCAAAGTGTGAAATCTTCCTCTGGCATCTACCGCACAGCCTATAAATTGCCTATATTAAACCGATTTCCATGAAAGGAGGAAGATGCCTACTGTCCAATTACTGCCTAATCTGGTTATAATATGCTTTTGGTTCTATTGAAATGTTTTAGGTGAGTTGATAGTTTTCTTGAAGCTGTTTCGGGTTTGGTATAAGCAGTAAAGGAAGATAGAGTTCTCGATGAAAACCAGCTGCGGTATACTCTATTCTTCTTCTTGGCTTATACAGCCTTGGCGCACTTTTTTTGAAGAAGCAACGCTTAGATAGGGGAAGATAGTATGAGTAGAATGAAGAATAGATGTTTCCTTACCAGTAAGCATTACTTCAGTGATACGTTCACCGCATTATGTTTGGATTGGAAGGCCAAAAGCAATAGTCCAACCAAGGCATAGAAGTTACTTTGATACTAAACTGGAAAATCTAACCAGCTGATGATGTGAGGACGGACGGGAAAAAAAAAATAAACTACAACTAATATGAAATATAAGCATTTTCAAATATACTTAAAATAAACAAAAAAAAAATCTGTTTTTCAGAACAATGGAAAGAGAGTTACATCGTACGAGATTTCACCGTAAGAGGTTACGGAAGGCCGTTGTTGTCTTCGCGTGCATATTTGGATTCGTATATCAGATGGTAGGTTTCATGGCACTCTATCTACAGTACCCAACTGTTGTAGGAATAAAAATGTTCACCCCGTCTGAGATTGAACTTCCAGCTGTGTCAGTCTGTAATGCTAATCCGTAAGTCTTTCTTCCATTTTTTCTATCTTTCTCAATGTTTTCCTGTTTCGTATTATTTATTAATATGTTGTTTATTATTTGTCAACATTAATTAACACTTGATCTAATTTAAAGTTTTCAAGAAATGTGTTCGTGATGTTTTTAACACCTAATAGTGCATTTGGGTGTGAAATGCACTATTATATGTGAATGAATAAAATAAATAAGTTTCTAATTTATATTTGATTATGTTTTTCCATTTTAAGTCATTTTGCTACATCTGTTTTTTATGATTTCGAAATCATCACTGAATGTAGCAAAAGATTAAAAAACAAATGCAGTTGTATTCTAGTATCCGGGTACTTGCTAAAGCTAACAATTACAGTCTAAAGGACAGTAAATGGTTACCCAAATGTAAAATATATCAGAGGTTTTAAACTTAATATCTACTATAATTCAGTTTATTTATTGTTATCTGTAAAATATAGTTTTGTAATTTTTGTGTGTCATTATGCAGCTAAAGTTAGTCTTCGATTGAGATGACAGCTGAGATGACTTGACAAATCTCCAACAAGGTCCAAGTTATTACAAAGATTCCAAATAATATGAAATTATTGTAAAATCCATTCAGTGTGAGCAGATTTTTATGTGTAATGATGGATAAAACGAATCTAATGGATGCTATAGATTTTGTAAAATATACCTAAAACAGACAAAGGACTTTATGATATTATTAATCAGGTTATGATTCTTGTAAACCAAATAACTATTTAAATGTATTTTGTTATATTTCAGCTACAGAAGAACTGCCTTTTGTAAAAGATTTCCACGCAAATGCAAACAGCGCAAAGACCTGATGCGCTGGTGTAAAGATGTACCTGAGATCTGTAAGAACAATGCAATGGTAAGTTGCATTTTCATCAAAGCATGGACAGTTAGAAGAAACAAATAGCGAAGTGATAAATTTAATAACCCTGAAATATGTTTGAAAGAAATGATGGTATTGTCATGCTTCTTGTTATGCAGATAGTGTCATGGCCAATAATTGTTTCTGCACCATCGCTTGCAAAACTTTTAGTTTATTAAGATTCTAAAGCAAATATGGTTGTGCTACTTCGTTTTAAAACTATTTGTTATTACCATCTAACAGTAAATTGTTCGACAATAAAGTTTTCTCCTTAAAAGATTAATACCACTGTACTTATCTTAGCTTGAAGTATTTTTAGTATTATTTCTGCTATCGAACTAAACACAAATTTCAGTTGACAAATTTCAGTTGACATAGTACATCAATGATAGTTCGACAGTAATAGAATGGCTATTTTTAATCGTTGACTATTTAACATGAAATGAAACAACGAACTTTTTTTGCAGGTGGCGACACTGCACTACTTGTTACGGCATTCCAAACAATGCGCCGCTTCTTAATGCCCACATCATCACTCTCTTGTAATGCACCAAGTTGTGCATGATATCGTAATGATTCTGTACCAGTTGTGAAGATCAGCTTTAGCCATTCCTGCTAAAAATGCTTGTGCTATCAATTTATTGCCCAGTATGCCAAAAAATTCATCCCTTACAAAAAGGAAATTGCTTATTAACAAATGTCGGTAGACATTTGTTTATAAATCTTACTACTGTGATATTATGGCCCTATAAAAGTCTGCCAATCCTTCGTTGTTCCTATGGCATGGACTCAGTCACAAAATAATAATTACAAATTTATAAAGCCTTTGGTACAAATGCAGATTCATCTGGAAAAAAGCATAGAAAAATTTCCTTTAATCGGCTACGAGAATCAAGCCAATCATTGTCTTTCTTCTAGCGGTCCACCATTTTGTAACCAGAGCCATTACAAGGGCCCTCACAAAATACTCCATGTTTGGAATATGGTAGAAGACAGATCACTGGCGCCACCTTCTATGAAAAATATCATTAGCGTATTTTATGACATTTTAATATGTCAAATAATAGCGATTTATCTTCGTTGTTCATGTTACTCACACTATTTTTATTCTTTGAATTAGTTTCCAAAGAAATGGGTGAGGGATATCGCATATCAGCTATCTCCAAGAGAACTTAGCGAAGTTGGTCATGAGTTTAAGCCTTTGATTTCACGCTGTGATATATACGAAGGATTTGCTCACACATCGTGCAAGTAAGTTGTTTAATCAAAGAGGTTATATCCACTTTTAAAGAATTATTAAATTTCTTAAAAATACCCTAATTTAGCTACAAGAAACTGAACACAAAATTCTTATTTACAACCTAGATATAGCAGCCAAATGATTTTTATTTTTATTTTTATGAAATGATATGAGCTGGAGGCGTATAAATAGTTTGTATGATGCCTTCATTAGGATATGCTCTGTTGTAATCGAAAGAGTCGAACTCCTCCGATAAAAGGATACACAGTCATTTTAATTATAGATATTTCAGAGTTTCATGGGCTTTTAGCTTATTTGAGCCTTTAGTTGTATTTCTAAATCTTTATAGATATAATTAATCAGGAAGTGTTTACAGACTTAAATTTTTTACGTGATGCAGTGTGGTATGTTGACTGTGCCTCAACTTGCGAACTAAGCTTTAGTCACTGATGAAATTAAAAACAGAAAAAAAACAACAAAACGGCAGTCTGTTTAGAAGAAATTTAACATACTTCTGTAAGGAGTTAAAGCAATAGAGTTATGTTTTAATATCTGAGTGAGATTTCGAATTCAATTTAACGAAAGGGCCTAAGATGCCACACTGGGTTTCATTCTCTTGTAGATAAGAAACCTGAATTTTCATTGCTTATTACTCATCAGAATTTAAAGCTTTTCTTTTACCCCCACCATCAAAATCATCTTGAAATGATGTAAGATGATTCTGGAACGTGAACAACATCTCTTCCATGTTCTGATCATTCAAATTGTCTAGATAGTAAAATCTGAAGTATGTTAGTTCTTTGAATTAAGGATGTTTTGGTCTTGTTAATATCAGATAATCAACATATAAAGGGGGATCGAACCCACTCTGAATCTACAATTGACTACCGAACTCAATTTGGTAGTTGATTTGATTTTTACTACTCGGATCGCTTAAAGCCTGGTTCTGGTCTCAAACTGGGCCGACGTGTACTTTCCATTGCGATGAAAGAATTCAAATAAAGGGGAGATGTTCTTTGTCCAATACTCAGATAATGATTTTCCTTCTCATATTTCAGATGTAATTCATGTATTAATTACTTGCTCTAATTATCAAAAGCAGGAAAAAAGTCTTCCGAATGTTTTACAAGGCAATGAGATTGTGGTGTACAATCTCATCTTGTTTTGGTTGCCTTTCTCTTCCTCTTTCCTTCCTTGGTGTCCAGTCAGCATTTAATTTTGCTTTCTATAAATCCCTTCATCTAAATTAAGCAAAGAAAGCAGTTGCATTACTTCATAGTCAGAGCATTTGTTAGGTTTCTAAGAAGGTAAGGTATTACGTGCATTAACGAGTAATGGAAAGAAAAAGAGTGTTCCCATTATGATGAAGATGTTTCATAGATGAAAGCCTCTATATAAAACTTGGTTTACTTGTGGATGACAGTCGTAAAATGGCTCCTAAGGTGTTATAATAGATGCACACTGTTTGCGTTGTGCTTTTCTCTCTTTATGAATAGTTTGAAAACAATTTTTAAAAAAAATATTTTTGTTGAAACGGATACAAGAGAAGGAGAAGTGAGATCAGAATCCAGACTCATAAAAAAGTTAAGTATTTATGAGTAACAAGTAGCTAGTTTGAGGTTAGATGTTGAATAAATCTGTGTTGGCAGCAGAAGTTAGATGCAGATGAGCATCCAACTAACAGGTTGCGCTTCAAATCTCACTGGAATATGATTGTTTTTGCGAAGATCTTCAAGAGATAAGTGAATTCCACTAATCCATAAGAAATCGCACAGATAAACATGTTTTTTTTTATTTAATTTAATATTTTTGCTTGTGTCTTTGAATGCACTCCAAAGCTTTCTTAGTAATATTTTGCCGTTTTCTTGACGAATCACCGTGAGAAACGTTTTCTTAAGGAAACGTCGAGAGTGATACTACTTAAGCAGGATCACTCTCGACCCGTCTTAATCATTTTTTCTCACAAATATAATGCTGGAAAGTACCAATTGATCTATTCGAATTCATAAATGAAGTTTTTAAATGTTAGTTATTAGCAAAAAATGCATTTAAAACCGAATAATTATATAAATAATTTTATAAAAAGATATTTGGGTGTACGTTTCTAAGCGTGTATATGTTAATTTCATTCTAAACTTTCGTTAATCGATCTCCCATTTGAGCTGTATGCCAAAGTAGGAAGAATCTCTCTCCCACATGTTTATTTTTGTACTCCACTTCAAGTGCCATAAATAAACTGCTTCTTCGTATCATCACTCTGTTATTTTAAAACTTTTAGTGATGGCCTGAATGTTAGGAGAATAAAAGACATTAATATGGATATTTCTTATTCGATTAAGTTTTATTTATTTTTTTCTTTGTAAAACATAAAATCATAAAAAACATCTCTCACTTGTAATATTAGTTATAAAATTTGTCTTATATTTTGAAGTATTTTAACAGCTTCTGAGATCGGAACTGAACGTGTTAAGTAGCGGTTAGCGACTCCTCACAGTCTAGGAACCATCATAACCAAAATGTCACGCGAAATATCTGAGAATAATTCTGTCATTTTTTCTTTTTGTCTATACGTTCTATCTTTTGTTTCTATTAAGTCATTATTCTGTTAAAGAATAATGACTTAATATAAGTCATTATTCTTTAATATGCAATAAAGTGATTTTAAACAATACATGATAGCATTTTGATCCCACGAAACACAATATTTTATAATATAACATAAAAACGCGTATTCCATAAAATCGTTACTGTATACATTATGCAACAATGCAGTTTGGTCGCAATTGACGTTATCATATTAAAATGGATTCAAAAACTCTCAGATAACCAGCAGATACAAAAGAACATATAACAATTGAATAAATAATCATAATAATAACTGAATAAAATTAATATAAAAATAATCTATAAAATAATGACGAAACTCCCGTAAACTGCCCAGGTTATATTATTGACCACATCTAACCTCATGACCTGTTAAAAATGAAACCGACCATTGCTCAAAAGAATGAAGAAATTGCACTCCGGATAATAATTTTATTATTTTATGTTTTATGATGTAAGTTAATTATCATTATATATGTTTAATATTAACATTAACACTCAGTATATTTGAATTTTTAAGTCTTACTGAAGCATCAGTTCTTAGTATTCCTACGTGGATTCTCTTCTTTCAAACCAATTGTTTTACGATTAATTCAGTGTGGAACAAGACTCAAGAAAAACCCAAGATGATTTCTGCTAATTCAGGTATTTTATTTATGCAGTTCACTTACTTATTTTTTTTAATTAACATAACATATAGAATATGCAAAATTGAGTAATACGACAGAAAAATTTTACAACAATCTATTCATTAGTTATACTAATTTCGATAGAAATATTTGCAATGAGCGTTCATGGATAGGGAGCTGAGCCCAAGCTATCAGTGAATCGAATCTTCTCGGTAGAGTACTGCAGACAACTGCCATCTAGTGGATTTAAATTTTAACACTCGTATTATTGTATGTAACAGTATGTGTTCTACTGTCGATTGTTCGCGATGTGGAGTTTAAAACCAGAGTTCTCGGGCCGTGTGAGAAGTCCACCAACTCAGAAACGGGATGAAGAAAGGCTTAGAAAGACTTCCTGTAGTGAGCAACTGGAATCACACCAATAACCGTTTTTCTTTGGGTGGCCTACAGCTACGAGCGCGTTCACGCCATTTTCACGCGACTATATAAGCACCATAGTAAATATCCTACTCTATATTTGATGAGATGTAAACAGAAATATAAACTACAGGTCTATTTACTCCCACTATTATTATCTTGTTCGAAATTACTTAGAACCTCAACTTTCATGGATGCTGTAAATTTCTTCTGCAGAGAACATTTTTAGTGTGTTTTTATTCTGGGAGCTTGTCATATTCGTTTGGTGATGGTAACTAGTCGATAGTACTAGCCCAAAAGGAATTTTAGACACTATGAATGTGGAAATCATGGATGCTATATAATATGACAAACATTAAAAGGTAATTCATTCACTGTATTAATTTCCCTCAGAAAAATGTAGCTGAAACTAAAAAGAAAACTTAAAGTCTCAAGTTGCGTATGCTATTTCTCAATATCATTACTCATTCTTTCAATGTATTGTCTCTGCCGCTAACAATATTTTTTCAAAGCCCTCGTATTAAAACTCTCGATGTTTTCGAAACCATTTTCTCATTTTAAGTCGAATGAATTCTGGTTACTTTTGAAGAAAAAAAAACAGAATTCCTGTAAAGCTAAGGCTACTTTAAATCTGATATTTTCAATGGAGATTGAAACGAATTGATTGATTAGTTGATTTGTATTTGCAGCTGAAGCAACTCAGCTATGAGTTCAGTGTATTATGTGTTAATTGCCGATGTCCTCATGGACGGTGTCTGTTTTTGCGGGATGAAAGACCCATGTTTCTGAAATGCTCGCTTCGTTCATTTCTATGTTCCACAAATTCGGATTGTTCCCTAAATTTGAGGTGCATGTTGACGATTTACATCTTCAGAGTGATAAACAAGTCAAAATAGAGACAACAAAATCATTCCGGAAGTAAAACTGAAGAGTTTGCTATAACTTTGAAAAACGCCTTACGCAGTGGAGAAGGATATTGAAAAAAAAAAAGGGGAGGGGGGAATTATACAGAAATGGTTTACGAAAATAAAATATGGTCTTCAAACTAATGATCGTTTGTTTTTGTATTTCACTGAAGCATCTCTTTTGGGTGAGGAATGAATGCCTCACAACATCTCTCTTATATAATTATTGATTAAAATGTAACATCCCAGTTCAGATCTTAACAATTTGTACTCTTTGAGAAAAATAAAATTGGAACAATAAAGGTGGAGCAAGTTGTATCGTGCACATAATTCATTTCACATTTTCTTGCGCCCTCTGCAAAGATAAAAGAAATTTTCATTTACTTAAAATATTTTTTATTTACTTAAAATATATTTTTTTAACTGTTTTAGGAATGTATCTTGAAATTGATTTTGAAGGCATGGAATACAGTATGCCCACCCAACCGAGAGCAGGATATATCTCTATTCATGATCCCAGGATTATCCAGAATACTCTCTACGAAGGAGTCAGAATAGAAAGCGGAAAGTACTACGTAATAAATCCTAATATCGTAAGTTAAATTTAAAGAATATCAAACGTTATAAGTAAATGACAGCAAAATTTCGCTTAAAATATTGTTTAATATTTTAAGCGAAATCTCAGGAGTATTAAATTAGTGTTTCCACTGAAATAAGAATGTCACAAAAGTAAATGTTTTGGAGTTGTATCTAAAAATGTAAGAATTCTGGAAGAATTTGTACATGCTTTTGTTGTTGTATGCCATTTAGTCGTTTTTCGAGTTTTGGAGATCCTGCATATTTTATACTGTTTAATTTTTTCCCCCTCCAATTCTGCTTGGGTCTTTATCGAAGTCAACCACTTCCGCACCTGTCTTTTTTCCACTTGAACACTATTCGTTTTTACGTTTGGTAAATTTAGAATTAAAGAGTCCGTATGTGCACAATCTTCTTCTACGTCGTTGAAAGTTTTTGCAACAACGAAAATGTTCTTTGATTTCAAAATGAAAATAAAAATCCTGCTTCATTCTTCACTCCTAAACCAAATTTTCCAGCGATGCTTCGTTCTTATTTTTCTCACACTTTTCATTCCACTCTTCTATCAATACTGTAAAAGTCTTCGGTCTCATGCACTTGCGCACGTTATTCACACGTGTGAGTGCGACATTCGCCGGATATGCGTCTATTGTGATTTAAATTAGTCTGTCGGATATCGAGACAGAATTAATGAGGGACGACACATCCGTTGTCCCCTCGTTAATAGTATTTTGATTTGTGGATTGCGTGTATTCTCTAGCCGTTTTGCCTGCATGCAGGGCGAAATAAACGAGTCTTTCTTCTTCGTACCATGATCGAATGCGCATTATACCATCTTCCTTTCAACTGCGATACGAAGACACTCAAATTGTCTGGTAATATCTTATCATAATATGTGAGCACTGATATTACCAAAGTTATTTTTGTTCACTTTATTTCCTATTCGTAAGAACTTTTATGACACAAAAGACATTCCTTCCTATCCCTTAATATTGCCGCCATCTATGTACTGCATATCTTGATAAAGAGGTCCAGAGATGCCGTAGTGAATATCTAAAATGCTATTTTTGCATGAAAGTAATTATATTTAAGATAAGTTGTGCAAGCCAAACAATAAAACATTGTAAAAGACTTAGAAGAATGACCATGATATTTATAACATCACCAGTTTAATTTATGTTCTGCGTAGATAACAGAAGAACTCCTTCCGGCTCCCTATGATACTAACTGTACAGATTACATGGCTTATTCCAAAGAGAATAATAAACCAGAAGTCGTCACTGCAAAGGTAATCAAACATATGTTTGATAAATGGCAAATAAGAAATAATGTTTATTAATATATTCGTAACCAATAAGTAACAAATACTGGCAATTTATTTTATCTTTTAAAACCGATTATAGTTACATACAAAGTTGGTAAGTTGGTTGATTGAAAATTCGCTATGTATATATACATGTAAACATAGTGAATGATTGAGTGAATTAGTTTTAAATAACATAATTTGCTCACTAATTCACTCACGCATTCGCTATGTTTATATACGTAGTGAATGATTTTCAATCAATCGTTCTTTATCAACTAATATGAATATTAACAGTTCACTTATTTATATGGATACTACTTATTATTTTGTTTGTTTTGTATTTATTAAATGTGCAAAATTATATTCAGTATTTTTTTTAGATGTGTGTACAAGAATGTGTAACAAGAAAATCATTGGAGCTATTAGGATGCGTAGATCTCAGAGTGAACATTCAGTTTAGCAATGTCCACTTCTGTCCGAAAAGTAAGATATCACATAGAATCGTATTTCGCCAGATATTTAATTTACATCAATAAATAATTTCAATTGTTAATTATTTAATAACCAATTAAAAGTAACTAAAACAATAAACAACAAGAGCGGATTACTTTATGAAATACTTTTTTATTCATGAAAGTTTCATCTAGTATGTCGTAGACATCTTTAGCATGAAATCTGTAGCAAAATCCTAACGATACACTCTGACAGAAGGATTTAATAAGGAAGACAGAAATAAGTTTAGTAGATCTTCTTCTTCTTCATATAGTCTATGTAGACCGTTGGGAGTACTTAACATACTCTCTCTCTCTGTCTCTCTCTCTCTCTCTCTCTCTCTCCAGATACGTCTGTCTTGGGATCTCCTTAACCAAGTGGAGAAAGAAGAATTAGTCCATTTTCTATATGATTTCACTTTATATTTCACTTTGGGATTTTTATGATAAGCATGATCACATATTTTCTTATAGATTTATGTAAAACTGGATGAAATATAAGTAATCAGTGCTTACTTATGATGTTCTTCCAGTGCTTGGCTATCCCAGTTCCTTTTGCTCACTCCACTTGACAGAATTCGAAAAAGGATTATGTGATCTTTTTCCAGGGTAACTCCGCTATAGGGTAATATCTAATATCCTATCTTATTGCGATGGGGAGAATTGAGTTCGAATCCCACAAAGAATCACGAGAAATCTTTCTAAATTTTTTTTCAACCTAAGGTATCTTAAGATAGTTTTATTAACAGAAGGTTTTTTCTTTTTTCTTTTGCAAAACAGAAACCTTCGGTACACAGTACAAATAATTTCAAAAGAAATATATCCGCCTATAGCAATTTATTTATTCCAATATCCCTAAGTAACTGCAAACCAGTACAATGTTCTTAGCGGAGCTTACTTAAGTAAGGCATAACAAATAAGTCTTCTAAATGACTGAACACTCGGACCTTCCCTTTTATAATCTGCTGAATTTTCATATTGTTTTCTGGATTTCATATTTTCATTATATATATATATATATATATATATATATATATATATATATATATATATATATATATATATATATATATACAGGGTGTTCGGGATAAATTTGACAGTTTCGTAAGGAAAAAGAAAATCTTCTTTGTATCTATTAAATTTAATGAATTGACAAAAAAACATTACAGGCAGAGTTAATTACAATACTATCAACAAGATTTACTCAAAATAACCACCATTAGCATCGATCACAGCTTCAATTCTGCTTCGGAACCTCGAACAAGCTGATGCTACAGTCTCCCTGGGAAGGGCCGCAAAAACTGTTTTAATTTTATCCATTAACTGGGCTTTTGTATTACTGGAAGTGCGATTGGTGTCTTTTTCAACTGCGCCCCATACAAAATAATCCATGGGGTTAAGGTCTGGGGAGTTTGGAGGCCAAACATTTGGACTGGTGAAGTCGTAGAAATTTTCAGACAACCATTTTTGACTTTTCCCAGAGGTGTGGCAAGGGGCCGAATCCTGCTGCCATACATACGGCCTACCATTGGCTACCCTTGTTATCCAGGGCTTGACTACAGTTAGCAACTCCACGAACAAAGCCCGAATTCCAATGCCAGGGTTCTTCAACACCTGTTCCTGCAGATTTGCGAGGAATTCTGCTGTACGAACGCAATCAGATCGTCTGCTAGGGATCTTTCTTCTTGCTACATCCTCGTAGTCACCATTGCAAGTCTCTAGTTCATGCCTGATTGTTTTTACTGTATTCAGGGAGCATTGGGCAGCAGTCGTAATATCCTTATTTTGATGGCGGGCACGAATCATCATGATACAAGTTATTCTCTTCCATGATTCAGGTGGGTTCCAGCTATCCATCCTTTCTGACATCTTGTATATGAATGAAGAAGGGTCCAAACTTTTAAATGAAGAGAAGTGTGTGTTAATACATGTAACTTACGGAAAAATATAATTAATTATAAATATGTCAAATTTATCCCGAACACCCTGTATATATATATATATATATATATATATATAATTTATCTGTTTACTTTGAATTAGATGAAAATCTTACCAACAACGGACTGCTTTCGCAAGAGATAATGAAGGACTGTCTTTTGGGATGTCAAAATCCAAGTTGTCGGTAAGTTTTTATTATTTAGGAGATTATATATAATCTCATACCTGTACTGTGTATACGCAAAGATGGAGAATATCATGCAGTAACGATATATATATATATATAGAAAGATAAGCGATTTCTATATTCTGAGAAAGATAAGCGATTTTTATATTCAAACGCACAGCTTCTTCAGCTATCTTATTTATTCAATTCAAATGTATTTTCTTGTTTATGAAGAGAAAATAGAAAACTTCCACAGAAATAACGAGTCGATAATTTTGGTCGTATCTCTCCTATTTTCGATCTTCTAGACATTCGCGGAAAATCAGGATGCTCTGCCATTCGCGTTTTTGTCTTTCGGTTGATTTTTTTACGTATGAGATCCTGTATTAATTGAATGTCTCATAAATTTTAATGCCTATTATAAACTGACGACACATAAATTTATATTAAAACCTGTCATAATAATCATACCGAATATCAGTTGCAATTAGAACAAAAGTTTTATAAATATTAACTGAACTTCATAGTTACAGAGTTTATTAACTTACATTTTTTTTTTAAATTTCATTACACAGTTTATATCAAGAAAGTTTTTCATGAGTGTTTTAAATTTCAGTTTCATTTAGAAGTATAGTTTCCAATTATTAAAATTTTGCCTCGATTTAAATTAAATCTGAAAATTTAAAAAAAATGAATTAAAGAAGGTTTTAATACTTTTCGTTATTTTTAATTTTCATTATTAATAATAAACCAATCAAGAAACCCCTTTATATCGAAATCAGAAAATATGTACAATGATTGAAAGGGTAAAAAACCTTCTCACTATTTTTTTTCTTAAGATAATCCAGAAAGAGAAACAGAATTAGATAATCAAGACACTGTTCTCTACTTCCACATTCTAACTGGCCAAATAGTTCGTTTGCATACTTGATACTTTTTAGGCCAATTCAGGTCTCATCAGCAGGGTGATGGTTTTTTACGAAACAATGAAAAACATCTACTAAATACATTAACAAATATGATGCTGCCGAATAGCTTCTAAAACCAAAACTAAAAGACCATGGAGAAAATCTGGAAAAACTTTACGCTTGCGATTGACGCATTCCTTTGTACAGAACTGGTTTTAATTGTATCACTCCTCTTCGTGAAATTAATTTTTTTGTGCCTAAGACTTGGGTTAACGTAACCCTAATTTTAAGAGTTAAATCACTTCAATTTTTATGTTTACATAAATTAATTTTATAGACTGTTAATCCAAAATGACCTTTAACTCAGATGGCTGGGAGATATCCTATTTCCAATGAAGTTCTTCATGAAGGCTCTTTCGCATCATATTATTATTACCCTTGCCTATATATTCATAATCACAAAAAATTTTTGTGCTGATTGACTTTAACATTCTAAATGCCCAAATCTGCCCAGATGTTTTGTTTTTATAAAACTACAGCACTGAATAGCTTGGTGGTCAGCCAGCAGTTAAACTAAGGTTTTAAGAACAGAATAGAACGAAATAGCAGGACATGGAACATCACTGCTCAACGAGCAGTTACTAACATCAATAGCTTTGGGACAACATGGCTTCGATCACATTTCTAATACCACCATTCTTGAAGAAAAGCCAGAAAAGATCCAGAATAGAAGCAATTCAGAAAAGTCATCTGAAGCGGTTGGGACACCAATTTAGACATTCACTTCACCTACATGCAGTGCCCTTGTCCTCTACAGACCAACTAATGGACAGAAAGGAAAATGAAGACCACGAAACAGTGTTCTGACAATACCTAAGCAAACTTCTCTTTGAAGATGAGGCTCATGACTCATCTGACATTTAGCATTTGGCACACGGAGAAATTTCGCTCACCTTCACTAAATACACTTTGTCTCCGTGAGTTGTTGGCATATGCATTTTTCTGTATATATTCTCCTACTCATGCATCAATAAACGATTATAATGAACTGAAAATATAAAATTCCATTTTTGTTTCATTTTCTACATCACATTCTGGTGTAATTAAATCAATCTTCATTATTATTATTATTTTGTTCATTTCTCTTTCAGATCTGTCAGATATGAAATGAACTTTCAGTCATCTGATATTTTTGGTCCTGATGTAAGTGTGACTTGCCATTTGTATATTGCTATAAAATCATATAATAATCTCTTAAATATGCAATACGAGATGTGTTAAAAAAAAAACATTCTGAACCCATTACTAGATGATACTGCTGATCTCAGTACGAAGTTACCTCAATTTGTGTACATAAGTAAGATTTTTAGTTAATTCGCCGTTTATTTCAAAGTTGTACATTGTATTATTGAGAAGTTAAGTTACGTAAAGTGTGAGAAGGTAATTTCCCTTTTCAAAAAATCAAAAAAAAAAAAACATTCTTCACTCAAAGTGCTATAAATATATTAAAATATACACCAAAGAGATGAGAATGATCTGAATTCAAATACCGTGTTTCAAAAAATCGAAGTGACATTTGTTGATAATGATGGACATCGGGGACGGCTGTTGAGATCAAAATGTATTCAGCAGATATCAAGGAATTCGTTCTAGAAAACAGTCCCAGTTCATTAGTCGCCTCGTTATTTGAGAATCTAATTTAGATCACGAAGAATTCTGACACCAACTTTATCACAGCAAAAATGTCTATTACGAAATTCGTATAAAACTCGAGGAGGTTGTAGTTCAAAACTTTCCCAGTTCAATGATCTGACACTCTGCGGCCATTTTCCTTTCTCCAAAAATCAAATTATGTCTGAAGAGAATACGATGTTATGACATAATCACGATAGGAAAGATAAAAATCACAAGCTATACCTTACTGAGTTCAAAACACAGAAGTAGTACAAATGTCTTCAAGAAAGAACAACCTCAGGCTCATATACGAAGTCTCGAGGGACTATATATATAAGGTAAATTTTATCAGCTTAGAAGAATAATAAAATGCAGAACGTTTTATCATATCTCGTATTGTTTCCATTACCGCCTGCAAAAGATATATTTTTAACAGAAATCATATTAGCATTGAACATTGAAGTAGTTTATTTGACTATTTAATTTCAGTTATTTGAAGGGAACGTTGGAACAGAGCTAAAGAAATTGTAAGTATCGTTTTAAACAATTTTATAATAACAATATCACTTATTAACTGTTTCATTTGGTAATTAATATAAGTTTTGGTAGTACAGAAATAGCTGAATATTATGGGTATGTATTATAGTATAGTCTGTTGCATTTGCTAAAACTTCACCGACATGGAAGTAATTATTTTAGTAAACAAACAAAAATTTATAAGAAATTCTCCTTTCAATATGAGAAGCAAAAAATTGAAGTTACCATGTGGTGTGGCATTGTCATGCACAAAAGTGAATTCTTCGCCAACAGCCACACGAAAAAATCGACCATGACGTTGAAGAACTTCGTTGCAATATCGTTAACTAGTCATAGTCCCTTTTTCTAGCACTTGTAGCTAGTTGCATCTATTAAGCACAATGCTTCCCCACATCATGACCCTCCCACCACCACCGTATCTCCCTTTCAAGTGGTACTGCTTACCCTCTCGCAATAATAAACAGTACCACTTCTACGCCAGATCAAGTGTCGTCTAGAATCAGAGGAAAGACTAAAACGACTCTTATCTGTAAAGAGTACTTTAGCCCATTGATGTCATTCCAAATTTTTTATGGATACGACACCACTGAAAACGTACCGTACGATGAACAATGGATAAAGAGACGCAGACTACAGGCCTCCTACCGTATAGGACTAATTGTCGCAAACGTCTTGCAACAGTTTATCGAGATATTCGCTTACCTGTGCTTCCATGGAGCCGACTTGCAAGCTGACCTGCCGTGGTGCATCGTTTGCGTTTTGCTATTATAATCAAAAATCTGTCTTCATGTTCTGCGGTAGAGCGAGGGCTACCTCTTAGCAAACGTCCGGAGCACATTTCATTCGTTTGAACTTGCCCCGAGCTTAGATACGACGCTATGTCAGATTTCAAACTCTCTGGCAATATCAGTCATTCTGCGACCTTCTTCAAGCTTTCCAATAATTCTTCCCCATAATTAGATGATCCCCTCGTGAAATCATCTAGTTACGTATTTGAGACATTAAAAGACATCCAAGTTTGCAACTTTATTCCTTCATGAAAAGAGCTTCCTTCAAACACAGTTTGCTTAGCTCAGCCTTTTGCTTTTTATCTTGTTGAGTGCTACAACGTGATCCCTTAGCGCGAGATTCGAAAATTTCACTGTGTACCCGCTTTCTACTCGAAATCGTTAATTATACAAATTGCCACAAGCTGATTCGCTGAATTTGGGGTTGTAATCTTCATAAAAATTGTTTCTCCTTAAGTTTTGGATACCATTATAGTAATTGAATCAATAAACTCCCAGTTTTTAACTAACGTGTAAGGATGAACATCGCTAGGAAGGTGGAAGAAAATCACTAGAATCTATCAACAATTTTAATCCGATTTTAATTCAAAATACTCGCCTTGTAGAGAAAGCCAGAAGTGTGAAGACAATCTTCTGACCAGTACAACGACTAGCTAAGGAGAGAGATCAACTTTCGCAGAAAGTCGTCCAACATGGTGGATTTGTTTTCATGAAAATTTTTCTCTGTATGAGGACCCTGTGTAAAATATGCCCGTCTTTCATACTGATGATAATTGGGACTATCCTCTACTTAAAATAGCTGCTTTATGTGACTTTTTTCCCATTTTATCCAGTTTTAGTTATTTTTTTATTCGATTTTATTATGTTTATGTTAGTTCCACTGAACTCAAGTTGAATTTGTAAATCTAATAAACTGAAGGCCAAAACATGCCATTTCACACCTCCATTAATCCACATAGTTGTATCACAGTGGAACATGGAAGTATCATTCATGTCTCAGCTTGATTCAAAGATAGTCCCAACGCCTTCCAACAATCTTCTATGATTTCAGCAGGTCGCGTCACTTCTTAGCAGGTTTATCTAAAACCAAACCGAACCAAATGTATCAAATGGCAACGTAATCAAACGGTAGTCTGAAAAGTAGCATAAGAAAATGTTTTTACATTATTTATTTAATTTGATTATTTATTTTTTTGGGCACAAGACAGGTAAATATCCTGGTGCGTCTAAATTTTTAATATTATTTAGTGTAAAATTGGTTGTTATATTATTAAATTAATTTTAATGATGATGGTTTGAACCAAAACGGAAGTGAAAAAAATATTTATGCATTGTAACTCGCCATAGAAGTCGGCTGAGCAGGGGAAGCAGCAGAAGGATGTCAACTTGTCGGAGAAACGCTTGACGTATTTACTCGAATATAACTTGTCCTCGCGTATAACTCGAACCCCTGATTTTACTTTACGAAAAAAAAAACATTAAAAAGTTTTGCGTATCCTTGCAGACGAAAAATGTTTAAACATGTTCACGTTGAGGCGATAGTAACTCGCTCCACGCGGTTAACAGCATGCCTCACCCAACATCCATTATACTGAAGATGCAAGAAAAACAAGTCGTTTTATTCTATCCCTGAATAAGGTACACAGCCTTTTGTAGTCTATGTAATATATTTCTCAACAAACAGTGCAATTACAGACAGCTGGAATGAAAACAGCACTAACTAATGAATCACATGTCCCCATCTCAATGAAACTATGCTGTATAGACTCAAGCAAAGGTTTCAGGGCAGTTCGTCCACTGCTATTTGTCCAAGTGAAAATAACTGGACGAAATGCCCTGAAAGCACCAGGGTTTGCGGTTATTCGTCCAATCCTATTTCGATTTGAAAATAATTGGACGAAATGCCCTGGGTTTGAGGTTATTTGTCCAATTCTTCATATTAGTCCAAGGAGTTATAAGTTATAATTGATGTGAAACCGCATGTGAAAACGAGATAATGGATTTTTAAATCTGCCGTGTTTGGAGAATTTAGTCTTCCTCGGCTGGGTTCACCTTCAAACAATAAGCGATTGACCGCAGGCATGTGTTGAGTGTTTTCAGCCTTGTACTATGGATATTGCTGTACTAGGGAGAAAATGCGTTCTTGGTTACCTAGGTACAGACTATTAATAGAAGCCCTGATGTTTCTTTGACCTCCAAAAACTAACGTTAAATCATGACAGATTTATTTTTTATGATTCTGGTGTACAGGACGAGGATCGTCTAATTGTTTTTGCCACAACGGAGAACCTAAGATTACTTGGAGCGAGTGACATTATCGTCTCCGATGGCACATTTAAAACTGCACCCTCACAATTTGCTCAGTTGTTTGGAATATTTCGAGAGCATGTCATGCCTCTGGTGTACGCTCTAACTCCCGCAAAAACTGAGACTACATATCGATCAATATACACTTGTTTTGCAGTGTTGTCAACACTGAAAAAGAAGCAGGAATCATTGTGAATCCACATACTGTTATGATGGATTTCGAGTTGGCGAATATGAATGCTGCACGGGAGATATTTCCTAATGCAAATATAAAGTGTTGTCTATTTCACTTTTTTCATGCCCTTTGGCAGCTTTGGGTCAGTCACGGCAGCATAAAGTTGCAGGAAGCCCTATACGTGAAGAAGCATCAATACTGTTCGGATAGCCATTCGTGCCGATCGACGAGGTATTTGACTACATTGCAATGAGTGTTTCGGAAGATCTGGAAGGAATGATAGAGTATATTGAACGTGTTTACATTAGAGGGAATTGAGCTCTAGGGCGTAGGAGGGGGGACGGAAAACTCGCTTTCCATCCGATTTATGGAATGTCCATGATTTGGTCATCAATGGGACACAGAGAACCAACAATTCCGTAGACGGTTAGCATAATAAATTCCAAAAGTTGATGGTGGTTTATCATCCATCACTTTGGAGATTCATCGATTCCCTGAAGGAGGAACAGAGGCAGAACGAACAAGATATAACACGTCTTCTTGGAGGCCAAAGAAACGTCAAGGCTCCTATGAATAGTCTGTACATAGGTAACCAAGAACGCATTTTCTCCCTAGTACAGCAATATCTACAGTTCAAGACTGAAAACAGACTCAACACGTACATGCGGTCAATCGTTTATCGTTTGAAGGTGAACCCAGCCGAGGAAGATTAAATTCTCCAAACACCGCAGATTTCAAAATCCATTATCTCGTTTTCACATCAATTTCCAAACTAATTCTGTTGTTTCTTTATTTGATTTGTTATAATTACATGCTCGTATACATATCATGTAGAAATTTGTAGAAATTAAAACAAGTGGCTCAGAATCATTCTTGCGTTATCACTGAGGAAAAATCTAGGTTCAAAGAAACATAGACATTCAAATAACAAATGAAAAGGATATTAGACAGTTTAGGGCTTCTTGCAACTTTATACTGCTGTGACAGACCCAAAGTGAAATAGACAACACTTTATATTTGCATTAGGAAATATCTCCTGTGCAGCATTCATATTCGCCAACTCGAAATCCATCATAACAGTATGTGGATTCACAATGATTCCTGTTTGTTTTGCAGTGTTGGCAACACTGCAAAACAAACAGGAATATTGACCGATATTTATTGTATATTCTATATTGATTGATATGTAGTCTCAGTTTTTGCGGGAGTTAGAGCGTACACCAGAGGCATGAGATGCTCTCGAAATATTCCATGCATAGTAAGCAATTGAGAAAATTGTGAGGGTGCAGTTTTAAATGTGCCATCAGAGAAGATAATGTCACTCGGTCCAAATACGCTTAGGTTCTCCGTTGTGGCAAAAACAATTAGACGATCCTCGTCCTGTACACCAGAATCATAAAAAAGAAATCTGTCATGATTTAACGTTAGTCTTCCGGTGTCTCAACGCCAACCAAACTCGCGGGAATACGAGACCTCGCAGTATTCTGCCATCTATTGACTTGCCTCCGTAAACTATTCCTCTCCTGCAACATAAGTAATACTTCATCTTGCTGAACTTCTCATATAACCATATGCATAACGTGTGGCGGTGGATCAGGCATATTGTCTTGCGCCCTTCTCTTTAGATTATTTTTAACTGATTCATATTGGTGATCGTCCTTGCCGTCTTTATACACCACAACTTTGTCTAAACTGGCAGTTGTGATGCACCTACCATTACAACTCTCACGAACCTCGCATCGCCAATACCATCTAATCTTATTCTTGTTATAAGAGTGAAAATGATAATAATTTTGTAAATAAAGCATTGGTTTTCCCCTGTCGCTCATCACAATTTCCGCCATATTCAGCACTGCCAAATTTTAAGGATAAATTGAAAAACATTTTAACTTCAATTTACTATTATTAATTATCACAAGTTACTTATCACAAGTTCCTTGGACTAATATGAAGAATTGGACAAATAGGATTGGACGATTAACCTCAAACCCAGGTGCTTTCAAGGCATTTCGTCCAATTGTTTTCAATTGGACAAATATCATTGGACGAAATAGCCTACTAGACGAGAAAGGTAATGGACGAAATCGAGGGAATGGACGAGATTTTGATTGGACGAAAATAATTGGAAGAACTGCCCTGAAACTGTTATGACAGTTTCAGATGTTATGGAATTCGACTGAAGAGAATTAGCATTTCAACTCAACAATTGTAGCTTGCCTTTGACTTTGGCTCACGCGATCTTTTGTTAATACCGTACCAATTATATGCGCGTCTTCATAGCTGCTCTCTCGTGTAAAACAAAATTTAACTTGTACGTATTGTAACAATTGAAAAAAAAAAAAAAAAAAAGTTGAATAATTTATAAGCGTATAAAAGGATATCACATGTAAATCGTTGACGTGCTAGCTAAATTCTCGGACATGCCACCTCTGGCACGCTCGCCATCTAGGACCTATGATAATAAAGTTCTAATTATTATATTATATTATATTATATTATATTATATTATATTATATTATATTATATTATATTATATTATATTATATTATATTATATTATATTATATTATATTATATTATATAGATATTCAATATATTTTTGTAGTACCAGGCGAGCCCGCATTAGGATTATGTTCGCAAATACGCATATCAAGTTGCAAAAATATACCCCCAAATTTCAGGCAAGTGAGTATGTTCAAATTAGATTTACTATAAAAAAAAATTCGGTAGATTGTTGTTTTTCTTAGCTAACCGAGCTACTATATAGCATTATAAATTACATAGCATTTTAACTATTATTGCTGATTACTTTTAACTCACTTGCGCGTAGCTTATATATATAAGTTTATCTTTTAAAAAAAACTGTTTTTTACTCTACGGACATCACCTTTTTGCACATTTCTGTAAAGTATTCTTATTTCTACATCTGAAACTTGGATGCAACTTGCATCTGTTTTCCTATAATAGTGTCATACTTGTACGCTATTCTCCTGAAATATATCTCTGTGACAGCATTTTATCTTTACATAGTTTTTCGTTTCATTTGGATTTCAAAAATAAACTGACTTGAAAAGGAAAAAACGGGAAAACTGAGGACTTGTTGTAAGAGACCAACTTAGTGGGAACAAAGAGCTTGTCGCTACCCTCAGTGAACGGCTCATCCCACCTCTGCTGAATAATCTATTTGACACAAAAAGAACGTCCGTGGTTTTTCTCTGCACTCTGTCAGCATCCTTGCAGAGTTTGTAATCACAGTTCCGCTTAGGGAAAAGTTGTAAAACGATAATATTTAATTCAATGGAAGGATTACAATTAAATAATTTGGAAAACCCTGCCCTGCATATTAATCAACGAAAATTTTTTTCGAGAAGCTTCAAGCCTTCGGTAAAATTTATCTTCACTCTAAATCAGTCTTGCTAAGTGTTATTAGCATGGAATCCATAATCCTTTTTGAAATGATGGTATTCTTTCCCATTATTGCGCTCTTCAACCAATAGAATGACACGTCAATTGCATAAGGTTTATGCAATTGGTTCTTGAAGTTTGAACATGTTTGAACTGTTCTTTTTGAGTAGAAACTTTGTTGATGTTTCCGCTTGATGACAATCAACTACTTTTGTGATATTCCTGTTCTTTACCACTCTAAACTAAATACATTTTCTCCATCTTTTCAATATAACGTTGGAAACATTATATATAAAAATGAATACATATATATTGTTTCTTAAAACTAGTTCTAACACATATGTTTGCTTATTTTGTCACATAGGGTGTTGAATTATTTAGTTACGTCGGAGGATATATTGGAATTTGGCTGGGAGCGTCTTTGATAACCTTATATAGTGCTCTTGAAGATATTATCCTCTGGTGCTACAAAAAGAAGCTGAGGAGGAGGCGAATATCAAATCAAACTAATTCAGGTTTAGTTAGGAATGCTAAATGTAGAAGAAAATTTACGATTCGTGTTGCTTAAAAACCCATTTTTCACAACATATAATAAAGCATTGATTTCAGTTTGTATTAACTATGATATTCGTCATTTAAAAATGACGAATATCATAAACAATATTTTACAAGTTTAAATAGTATTTTAATCTGTATGATAAAATAATGCTTGTTTTTCCTGATAAGAATCTTTTGAATTTTTTCCAAGCTAAAGTTTCCACCCACAAGACTCTTCCGACACTTGGACTTAAAGGCAAATTAGGGAACAATAACTAAGAGCTTATTGAACATTGTAAAGGCGAGATTTGATGTTAATGTTCTTTTCATCTGTTAATAATTTGAAATTAACTGGACTTGGCATATCTCCTCCTTGAAGAGATAATAATGGATTATAAAATCGGCTTAAGGACGAACAAATTCTACAAAATAAAAGGTATATACAACACAAAAAAATCTTTAAGGTTATGAAAAAAAAAAGCCAGCTGTGAATCTTAATTTCATTGCAGTTAACACTAATTTGTCTTTAACGTGTAAATAAAAAGAAAACCAAAGCTTTAGGGAGCAATTAAAATTAGTACGTTCATTAGTCTTCATGTGTATCAGTGAATATGTAAAAATTGAACTTTTAATTAAGACTATTTCATTGCAATTTATGATTAGTTAAAACAACGCATCATTGAAAATGTGTAGATGCTACATTTTACATAATCCTAATACCCAAAATCATTTTTCGATTCTGGATTTAGAAAGGGATTTTCGAATAAGTATATAATAAATAATTCCTTAGAGAGTATCCCTTGAAGTAAGAAATCCCTTTAGTGCTCAAGTATATTGGCCATTTTAATACGTATAAAAAAGTGAAGTTGACTCCTGTTCCAACAGTTTGGATCTTAATGTGTTATTTTCTTAGATTATCCGCTTGAAACCCCTAATAGTTAAAGGGAATTGTCATGCAGCCTTTAAATAGATAATGCAACAGGTGTCTTGTATGCATCAACAACTGCATAAGGTAATATCAACACCTTCCTAAAAATTCCATCACCACATCTTAGCGTGCAGCTTGAATTATTATTCATAAATATTTCTGTACATAGGTGATGACTTTTTGTGTATTAAAATTAATTAGTGGATTGAGTTTATCAACGTTTTCTTTGATTGATGTAATTGACTCGAGTGTATTCAAAATTATAATGAAGTAAATCATGACAAAGGCTGATGCCAGTGCTGTTGGCCGTGTGCAGGAAACTGTATGATTTTCCCATTAAATATTCTGTGTTGTTGTCTCATTTGAAATTCAATTATTTGTGTAAACAACATACATTTATCAAATGATCTTACAAAATTCGAACAATATTCCAGAGATATAAATACAAAGTTTCGAGATTATGGTCAAAATAAACGGATTATACTCAAATACCCAATTATATGGTTTTTCGTACTAAATTTATATGAATGTAGTGATCCGCATAAAATCTGTATAGTAAGCATAAACATTGGAATTTAAATAGAATTAAAAGTCATCTTATCAGAACTGCATATATAGAATTAGGTTAAGTTATCTTGAATTACATCTGAAGCAACCAATGCTATAAGACCAGCATATTCGAATAGAAGATCCTTAGAATACTACAGCTTCCTAGTTCAGCCGGTATAGACGAAGTCCTTTGGTCTGATAAACCTGTATTACAACTCTCTTCTTTATTTGTGTATGTGTTCTCCTTTTCTTTTGTTATTGCCTTTGCCTTTTACCCCTTATGTTCTATTCCCTTTGTTTCGTTCTTATGTGTCTTATCTATCATGTGGCCCTTTTAACTTCTTAGATTGTGCCCTTGCTTTACGATGATTAATTATTATATCACGTGTACTTAGGTTGATGTTCATTCCTAAAATAATTCTGCTATCCGCTTTTTCCTGCACTTGAACTTTAAGAACCCTACAAGACGGTGACACTGCTGGTGAATATGCCTGTGAACTAGGCCACTTCACGAGTACAGATAACTTTCTCCTACGCTAAACGAAATCAGGAAAATTTAATATTTTTATGACTGCGCCACCTGAGTTCTTCACGTAAAGCATCCGAGATATGTCATAGCACCTTTAGGATATAACCGAATCTAATTGTGGGCTTAATTAACAGTCGTGCCAATTCCCCAAATTCTTAGCATACAGGTTTGGAGTTTTGTGAGGCATTGCATTATACAAAGATCGGACGATAGTCTCCATTAAGCAAACCAAAACACATTTATTGTAACTTAAGGTAATTCTACACTATTGTACACTTTTCAAATACCTTCTTTCATAATCTTATCTCGAATTTCAATCACTGTCTAACATTACTAAACTTGCCATTTATAGTGAGAGGAGATTCTCATATTCTTACAAATCTGCCTGTCACTATTCCTAACTTATGCTATGTTAACATTTTCGATTTCAAACCTTGCTATCCGCGACAATACTATTAGCTTAGTAACACTACGTCCAGTGGACTCACAATCATCCTTCCGCACTTAACTATTAATACAAAAAATATACTCACAGGACCTTAGTAATACATATAGTCCTACATGAGATCCGTGGCTGTTTTTGCCGATTCCTCCGATCCACTCTGTGTTCGGAATTTTCTCGTTGGGTGCTCAGTAGCCAGCCTTCCGCAATTCACTTGCGGGAACAGCGGCACACCTTCGCTGAAGGGACTAGGTCGAACGAAGGCGTCCTGCTTTCGGTGCGAGGGAAGTTCCCTTACTTGCTACACATTGCCAAAACTTTCAATGGTTCCCCAGGGCTCTTTACACGGGTTGCGAACCGACGAGTCTGATCGAGCCTACGGATTGCAGCTAGAGGACTACGACACACACAGAGAGAGAGAGAGAGAGAGACGCAGGACATTAATGGCGCAGAGGGTGAGACTTGACGCTTTTTATATTCCCTGTTGTCTGTTTCGGAAGCAGCGATGGGAGAGATTTGTGAGCTGTGGGGGGGAGGTGGTAATCCGTCGTCGATGGCTGTTAGGATGGCTTTTGGTCTTTTATGATTCCAGTGGTCATTACCGTCGTGTCGTAGTTTCCGGCTTGCTGTATTAATTGGTTTGGATGCGTGGATGCCTTCGTGAAGTATTTTTCTGCTAGGGAGCGTAGTAGTGAAGAGATGTGGGAGATATTTATGTCCCGGTGGATCTGGCGAACCACAGAGCATCCAGGATCATCCGTAGGCGCTTGTTTTGTAGTCTTTGTAGCTTGAGGATATTTGTCTTGGAGGTATGACTCCAGGCTGGTGAGGCTTATGTAATTGTGGGATGGATCACTGTTGATCCATCCCACAATGATGTTGAAGTAATTCCTTAGTAGTATTATTTAGTATTTCAGATTTTTAATGCTCAGGATTCTGTGTATCGCGATGTATTGGTCGGATATTGGCTGTTGTGTATAACTATAGTTTTATAGTTACACATAATTGTGAGATTGTTTCAAACTATATGTAAGTGCCCTGAAGACGCCAACAGTTAAAGTTTGGCGAAACTAGTTGGTTAAGTTAATAAAATTGATCAACACTTGATCTGTAAACCAAAAATATTATTACTAATTCTCAGGATCAAGAAAATAAACCTTCATTATGAAAGTTGATATACCATTAACACTAATATACACATCACAAATCACCAGCATGCAATGCCTACATCCCATCCATAAACAGTAACAACAACATAAATAGTGAAGACTAATCCCACTCTCTTCATAAAAACTAACCCAAGTTTCGAAGTAGGTGGGATTAATCCGCCTCATTCATCTACACATAATCCTCATAATCAAAGACTGCAAGTTATATGACAAAACAGTAAGTACGGTGTATAATAATAATGAAGATACATTACTGAAGAGCTGGTGTAGCTTAATGGAAGTGGTGTTTGCACTCCTCAGCGCTAAACTGCCAGAAAATAGACTTACGTTCAAGTCTAGTACCACGCCTAGAGGAACTTTTTATAAGCTTTCTTCGACCAGTTTCCGAGTTAGTCGATCTCTAGCACGAGCAAGCGGTTTTTATCTCCCAGAAACTCAAGAAAACCGACCGTAGAACCCACATTATTTCAGACACTAAAAAATATTCTGTTAGGTTTAGGAACCACGAAATGGCGGCACTTGTTGAGCCATATCTTCATTGCAGGCTGCTACTTAATTAATGATAGCCTTTGGCTAGCTATCACTGAGTGGTTTCCCGTGGAGATTGAACTGTCTCCAAAAGGTTAGATAGGACTAAAACGGCCTCGCCTACTCCCTCCCTATACGGGAATAAAAGGTGTTAGCTGATTATTATTATTATTATTATTATTATTATTATTAGCACCTGACCTTCATCAAGCCTAAAGACTTATCGCAGGAGGCAAACACTATACACAAAGCTTATCGAACCACACTTTAAGCTCATTCAATGTACCTGTATTCACCACAATGTTATGCAAAGAATTTCACTCACAAACAACTCTCAATGCAAACGACCTGCTCCTTATGCTCCTGCTCACACCATTCTTATACAACTTCCAGGGATGTCCCATTGTTCTGCTTCCTTCTCTCATTCTGCGAAAAATTTCTTCCCCATTAACCTATTAACGACCCATTATCAACTTAAATGTCTTAATCATATCCTCTCTCTTCTCCTATTCACAAAGCTATGCAAACTGCATTCCCTCAATCTATCCTCTTATACCACATCCCTAACAATTATGACGTTAGTCTTCTCTGGACCATTTCCAATATATCCTCAACACCATGAAAACGAAGAGACCAAATCTATGCACAGAAATCCATGCAAGGCCTGATCAGAGCCTTATACAATGGAACCAGAGCCTCTTTATTAATTCTAAAAGTTAAAGTCCCCTGCATCATTGCCATAATCTCACGTGATGTCTTCATAACGTGTGAAATGTTAGCTCTGAATTTCAGATCCTTGTCCACCACCACCACTCCAAGATCTCTTATCTACTCAACTTCCTCCAAAATTTCCTTCCTCCATTTGTTGCCTACCAAATTTCACAACTTTACACTTTACAACATTGAATTGACAGTTCCACACTGTTTCCCACTCAAACAATCTATTCAAATCCTCCTATAAGGCCATAGTTCTGCTTGATTCCTCATCACTCTCCCGAATTTTGCATCATTTGAAAACAATTGTATATCACCAGGTAAACCTATCCCAGTATCATTAATATAGGGATTGAATAATTGTGGTTCCAAAACTGACCCTTGGACACCACTAATGACTTTTCTCTTTCGAGATATTGCCCCCGTATACACGACTTGCTGATACCTATCCGATAGCCATTTAGTATCCATCTATCATCCAATCTCATCTGCTTGAGGTTAATGACCAATTTGTGATGTGACAATCTATCAAAAGCCTTTGAAAAATCTAAGTATGCCACTGCATGTGAATCTCTCTTCACCAATACATTTGTCACCTTGTTATAGTCCAGAAGCAAGTTTGTTAGAGATATTCAATTAATAGATTGCATCATCATAAGTTTCCAGAACAGTTTCTATATCCCAGACATCAAATCCGCGAGTTTCTTCAAACAAACTTCGCAGGCAAACATGATGAATATTCCCTTAATTTGTTGGATAACATGCCATATTTCTGAATTTAATAAGTGTTTATTTGTATGTAATTTATTATATTAATTTTATTAATTTATTATTTGCCGGCCTGGTTTCCAGAGTGGTTAGCATGTCTGCTCTTCCACCAAGAGGCTGCGGGTTCGAATCTCGCTGTAGGCATGGATGTTTGTGATTGTCCTACAAACTTTGTGTGGAAAGAGAATCTGCAACCCTACCACTTATTCTAGCAGAAGACATCATTGCCAAAACCATGTGAGTACCTTACGGCATGACCATACGCCATCTACGAACGTCAAATGTGAATTTTTATTATTATTTGTTTTTTATTTGTATGTATTCGTGTATATTATACGTTGTTCTGCAGATTTCACCTTACTTATACTTATTCATAACTACAGTTCAAAGAAGCAAATCGACTTTATCAATAAGCTCAATATTTGTACTATGTCCTTTGTCGACAAGTCAATATCCATAACCGTAATTTCGCAACAGGTAGATATTTTCTTTACCTAGTATGTTACTACTGTCCCACTTGGCAGAAACTAGAGTAACCCGAAAGCAGTTCAATATTTGCTTTAGAGCAGGAATTCCAACAGTAACGGTGTTTTATAAGTTGGCATTTTTTTCTATGGGATTGACGTTAAACAAAAATTATGGGTATTACTTTTCACTCTTCTAAACACTAGATGGCAGCAGGTGTCTGCTGAACTTTCCTGCCCGAATGCAATTAAAATAACTTAATAGTCTCAGGTCTGCTATTCTGTGATTGGCTAAGGTTGGAGGCAAGCTGCCCACTTGTCTTCAAATGGTAGCCAGGGTTCAATGGCCATGCCTACTCCTTTTGAAGAATAAATGGCCTTAGAAGATTTTATTTATTTATTGTGCTAAACACTTGATTATCAGATGCCATAATTATTTTTATGTATAATTCAAATATTTCAGAAAATAATACCAGCATTTTATATTAAAAAATGTTTAAAAGACATTAGCGTATTTTTAAAGCCAAATTATTAATGATTACGTAGATAGGATGTATACTCACTTAATCTAACAGTTCCATGAGTATATCTGGAATACATATAGTTCCAGATCAATCTTCAGGTATTCAAGTTACTGATAGTAACTGTGATTATCAGTATACAAATTCTGAATGAATGATTCTTGCAGTAGGAGAATTTATGAGTATGTATTCAATTTATCCTCTTGATGTATCTAACACAAAATACATCAAGAGAAATTCAACATTTATAATCAACATAAAGAAACTGTCAATTTTTAAAGATTCCCCGAGATCTTTGCCTATCCATTACCTGAAGAGATGATTGTATAGAAGAGAATCGATTTATTTTGACTTGGTAGTACCATTTTACACATTTTCATTTGTTTTCCTACGTGAGACCATAACGCGCAAAACATACGCATCAAAAATGTCCTCACTGCAAGATTAAAAAAAATCTTGTACCTACAGTTACTCAGAAAATGTTGTAATACACTTAACAAAAGCAGATTTACTGTTGAATGTTATGCCGAACTACACATGAAACTCAGATTAAAGTTGGTTCTTCCCCTGCCACACACACACACACACACACGCGCGCGCGAAAATACATCATTCATAGTTTTGCTAACTCCTGTATCTTAATTTCCCCAATGAACATTTCATCTACGGGTGCACTTTTTTGGAAACCATGTACTATGCTTCGAATTTTTGGAATTTGACAAATGTGACAATCTAAAGAAATTATATTTTAAATTTAATTTTAAATGTCATCCTTCTATCTTATTCCAATGTTGCAAGTCATCTTTATCGTAATTAGCTAACGCAACTACTGTGAAGGTGGTCAAGAGTACTACAGTTGAGATAATAAGACCAGGATGATACAGCAGGCCTAACAAATGAACGTGAAAATGGATGTCAAAGTGAAACAATGAACATCATTAGCCTTCGAAATTGATATTATAAAGAACAGAAGAAAAGAAGTAGTTGATCTCACTCGAAATATATTTGAAAGATAAGAGGGAGCACCTGATAGTCTCTCTCTCTCTCTCTAAGAAGTTCCCCTGTTGGCAGAGCGATAAATAAGCGATAATGTTTCCATGGAAACTAATGAGTTCCACATTTAGTATCTGAGAATGTAATGTTTGCGAATATTTCCAAATCTAGCCAAACTTCCTCCGCAAATATCTTTTTTTTTCTTTTAATTCAAAAATGCAATAGGAAATGTTTCAGTGATTTTATTTGGACAAAGTTTACTTTAAAAACAGCAACTGATTATATTAAAATTTTACATTCGGATAAGTGATGAGATTCGGCCATTTGACATCAAATGGCCGAATCTCATCACTATTAAATTATCAGTATATCTCAAAACGGAATAGCATGCAACAGCATTGACTAACTATCATGGAAAAATTGGGAGCCATCATTAAGCACCTGATCTAGAAAACTTGTTTAATCACCAATTTCAATTCATTGTCTTCAGAAACAAAATCAAACAAACAAACAAAAAAAACTTGATATGAAGGTTGAAGTGTAGAATTCACTTCAAAGAAAGTCTAAGACCGAAAAATGGAACAGTGAACAATAAATAAATAAATTGTCTGATGCTGTTTTATTCTCGCAAGAACAGCGAAGCTTTTTTTACATGGTAAATGAAATATTTCGCCCAGTGTGTTCGATTACCTAACCCTTCTTCTACCCATGGCACTAATGCAAATGCTCTATAGGACACTAATAGTCTTTTATAAGTAGAATTCATATAAAAACTTAACCATGTTAACAAAATGCTTCTAATGCCTTTTATTCCCTAAAAGGAGTAGGGAGACTCTTCTACCCTGACTTGGAAATCATAGATGAAGGTTCCACTCTTGGTCGTATACTGATATCCACGTTTCGTCTTAGGGTAGGGTTATTACTGGATATCTAATCGTACAGAAACAAATTTTCTGTGAGATAATCTTCCTAGAGATGTCAGCATCCATAATTCACACTGGCTTCCCTTCCCTAACTTTGCGAAACAAGCTACAAGTTAGTAGAGAAGCATATTTGTTTGTTGTCAGTAATGATCTAGTACAAATCGTCCACCATGTTACCAGAATATCAGATAATCCTTATCATTATCCCTACACAGTGGGCTTTTTTTAAAAACTATCTTCCCATCCAAACACACTATTGATCTTAGCTCTTCTCTTGACAACACTGGACATAATTTCGTCTGTTTCTTTTTCTACAGATCGTTCTTCACCATGTCAATTTCAGTCTCATACCCTGCAACACTAAAATCGTTCCAAGTGATATTTCATCATTTTCCATGGAAAAGAGGCATTGAAAAAAATCCAAGAACTAGCTACGCTCAAATAGCAGAAATTATTCTTGCCGGATTGAGTATATTCATTCCAAAATCCAGTCAACATTTCCAGCCCTTCCAAACTTTGCTTCTCCTAGATTTCAATGGCACATGTTAAAAGATCGAGATCTCACTTATTTTACACTATAGGCACAACAACTTTCAACAGATGAACAACTGTAAAGTTCAGTTTCTAAAAGGCCAAATGTACCGAGATTTACTCTTGATTAAATAGCAATCCACGACTTTTGTTTCTACTCAAGGCTACTGTTGAAATCACCAAGACAATTCTCCTTCTACTTCTCAATGAACTTCCCACATGAAAGATTACTCAGAGTAACCTTATTCTAATAATTCTCCAATTTCAAATGTATATCAGCGGTTGTGCTCAAACATTTTGTTTTAGTGTTTGATTTTGTTTGGTGGTATCTCGTATAGAAGCCAACTTTCATCAATCTCTCCCCGAAATTGAAGGCAAAATTAAGCAGTCAAACTATTCTCCATTCTCTTCCCTTCAATAATAATTTCAAAAACGTGGTTGTAAATGTAATCAACAATAGGCTTCTTAAGTTATTTAGTGATCACTAAGATGGATTTTATCTTTCTCGTTCTACAGAAGACGTTCTTGATAATTTTACCCACGTTTGGAAGCAGGCCATGAAAAGGTTTGGAGAAATTTGTGTTCATGCTTGGTATCCTCAACGCAATTGATATTGTCTGGCGCATGTAATTCAGCTGGCATCTTATGTTCTCCTTCCTGTTGTCCTTTGAAATTGGATTGTCAATTTCCTCCTTCATCATTCCCTGTGTGTCATGGAGGATGTCTTCTCTCAGAGGATTTATTTATCAGTGTTCGAATATCACAGACTTTTGCATTCTTTTCCATTTGCTTTTCCATCGCTTATTTGTTATCGGCTTATCTCTTTCTAACTTCAAATCCTATCCACAGTTTTGCTTATGTCAGTAATCTCCCTTCCTCTGAAACCTTGAGGAAATCGATTAATTTAAGCCTCAAGGTCTTCCCTAAGCATTGCTTCCTTACCATTTTCAAGTGGAGTGAATAATGTAGTAAATTTTAGTACTTTCAAAACAGAGTCCTATCTTATTAGTAGGAAGAAATATCCGATTCACTCCTCACTTTTAATAACGTTCAAATTTCAAGTGAAGTTCGTTTTCTCTTTTGTTATGACTTTCACATTTACAGTATTTTCACATACATCCATACCTATCGAAAAACTTGTTTTATTTGTTCATTTAATTTAAATTCAACATTAATAGATAAAATCATTTTTTATTTGTTCTAGTAGCAACACCTTATAAATCCCAAATCCGACAAACCTTAGAATACTGTTTTCATATTTGTTGTTGTGTGCACACAAGACGTCCATAAGAATTCTAGACTACTTACATAAGAGACTGTATAACAATATGCCGAATAATGACATTTTTCTCAGATTGCTTTCAATCATTTTCTCATTGTTCAACAAATACTGTTCGACCTTAAATATATCAAATAACCTTTTTCATATACTTCCTTCATTTAATCTACCTGTGCACTTTGGAAATGTCTTCTTCATACGGCTTTTGCCTATGATTACAACCCTAGCTTTTCCAAATAATTGTTAACAGATCCCTTCTCCTAAGCACTTGCCCACACACGGCACTGCTTTCTAATAGATTTTGTGAACTCTATTAGAAAAAAAAACCCGTTAATGCCTTTGATTTCCTTACAGGGAGTAGGGAAGGCCGTTTTAGCCCCATCGAACTTTTTGTCGACTGAGCAGGACGTTTATTCTCCACCGGAGGCCAAGTAGAGATAGTTTGCCCAAGACTATCACTGATAATATCCGGCATTTGGTGAAGAGAGGCGGCTGACAAGTGCCCTCCATCTCGTGTTCCCTAATCATAACACTATATATTATTGTTGTTATTATTATTATTATTATGTGACACCTCCAGGGAGTCCAAAAGCTCATTAAGGGAGGGCATCCACTCTACAGCTCTCTATCTCCACCACTCAATCCACCAGCCACAACGAGCCGTAACTACACCAACGCCATCTGCCGCCCACCACCACCACATGTATTTTCACAGACAATCACAAACATCCATTCCCACGGCGGGATTCGAGCCCGCATCCTTTTGGCTGGAGAGCGGATACGCTAACCACTCAGCCAACCAGGCCGGCCAAGATATGTATATCTTGTGTGATATAAGTGTGTTCTACGGTAGATTTTCTTGAGTTCAAGGGAGGAAAAACCCGCATGCATGTGCCAGAGAACGACTAACGCGGGAATCGAGTCGAAGAAACGCTTAGAAAATGTTCCTCTAGTCGCCGACTAGATTTGAACCTGAGTCTTCCTTCTAGCGGTCAAGTGCGATGGAGTACAAATGTTACTTCCAGTGAGGTACACACTGTGTTTAGTTAAAAAATAATATGAAATGTAAAAATTAAAATAAAACATAGGCCAATATCCTCTGCTAGTTATATTTCATATAAATAATCAGTTTCACTAATCGGTCCTAAAGAAAGTATGAGAACGACAACAATACCTCAAAAAATAAAATTCTTCAATCCTTTTTTATTTCTTACATTGCATAGTGGAAATCCTTTAACAGAAGTAACTTTAGCGAATAAGTTTTGGAAATATGCAGGAAGCTATTATTTATTCTTGGTCTTAGTGGTACCTGGTATTGATGGCTGTCAATGATTTTGAAGAATTTAGGAAGAAAGTTCAGAGACAAATTTTACTATTCAGTTATAATAATCGCTAACTAGCATAACTTTATAAAATAATATCAAGTCTATGAATGAGTGTGTTGTGATAAAACTCGAGTCTCCTGAGATAAAGCCCTAAATATCCTGGTAAACGATTAACTCTGTTGCAAACTATATAGAAAAAAATTCTTCTGGTTTGCGGATGGGTGAGGTGTCGTTCTGGTGATGGATTAGCATTTTGGAACAAAAAAAGTTACAAAACTATAAGGATAACGATTGGAGTGAATAGAAAGAAAATAAGTAATTAATATAAAGAAAGACTGAAATCAGTCAGTGTAGAATGGGAGGAGACCCTTCTTATAGAAGTTACCACAATCATATTTGGTGAAATTAGCTCCTCCTTCAAATTTATGTTATAAACAGGAAAAAGTCATACTAATATACTATCTTTATCAACTTGAATTTCTGTTTTCGTTGTACTAAACATACTTGATGTGGTTGTCTTTTAAGTATACGAGATATCAGTTTGTGTTATATATGCTTTCACAAATGAGTATAAAGATATTATCTATTGTTTAGTTTTATATGCAGAGTTCTACGGTCGATTTTCTTGAGTTTAACCCGAATTTCCAGGAAAAAAAGCCGGTTGCTCATGCCAGAGACTGACGAACACAGGAATCGGTCGAAAAAAAGGCTTAATAAAAGTTCCTCTATTCCGCGACTAGACTTGAACTCGAAGTCTATCTTCGGGAGCTTCAGCGCTGAGGGCAAACACCACTTTTACTGAGCTACACAGGCTCTCGAAACAGGTTTTATTACATTTTATTTCAGAGCAGCATTTATCCATATGTTAATTCTGTCCAAAAATCGACTATAGAACTCGCACACAATATACACCCATTAGGGTTTATGAACACGAGATTGTAAGATTTGTCTGTCATAAACTCACCCTTAAAAGTTTTGATTCACTGATAGCCTTGATTTCATTTGTCAGTGATGGCTATATTGTAGTGCTAGTTAGATATAAAGAAACTCTGTCTGCTATTTTTCTGGGAACAAAAGTGATTGCACGATTTTTTTTTGTAATTATTTTATCATAATTCTGTTGATCGGCACAATTATACGGCCTCATAAGCGTGGTTCTCGTTGTAAAATCTGCATATCTACTGATGTTTAACGCAATGCTCTACTGTTATTTTATTATGGCAAGATTATCGTGGTGGAGATTCTGAAAGATTGAGTTCAGAAAGAAAAGATAAAGAGGAAAAGGAATTAAAATGAAAACAAAAAAAAGAAGAACAGCACGGGAAATTTGAAAAACGAGTGAAAATAAAGCAGGAGAGTAATCCCAGGGTTATTATGAGCAGACCATACTTTTTGCCTACGACTTTCTAAGTGGGATTAAGAAAAGGTTGTTATAATTACTTGTTTTAGAGCAAAACATACTTTAGTAGGAGTACAACGTAGTCTACTAGGATTATTTGCCATACCTACATCCAGGCAGAACAACTTACTCATACTATCTACACATGCAACGAGGATTTGTAGCTATGCCACATGGATCAATAAGATGCACATTCGTAAATGTATTTACTAGCTGATAAACAGATGATACGTGCTCGGATGATGGGGTCATGTCTATCTCTAGCACGAGTAAGCGGAGTTCACGTTACATACACTCAAGAAAATAAACAAGAAAACGAGAAAATATTGTTACACGAAAAAACACAAGGGATAAGTAATGCTGGATATTACAGGCCATCAGAGTGGCAACAATAGTTAATTACAAAGTTGAGCACGAACAATGGATTGATTTTAAAAAGTAGAGCCGCGTGATGTTATGCATAACGCAATGAAGAAATATTGCAATATTGTATGATTAAAATGAGACTTTCCCTTTTAAAAGAGGCAGTCGTTCCGATTTAAGTTCGGACGGTGAAGTAAGGCCTCAGCGCTTTCTATTGTCGACACTGATTATGGCCTGTAATATTCAGCCTGAAATATATGTACTTTTAAGCACCTTAAATCCCTTGTGTTTTTTCATGTTAATTGAAAAAAAAAATCTCTCATATCCAGTGGCGCAGTCAGGATTTAATCTTGGGGGGAGCCGAGTTGAACGAATAAAATTCATTAGGTGATTATAAAAATTTATTTAAAGAATAAAATCCATTTTTATTTTCTTTTTACAAAGCTCTTCAATTACTTCATTGGTGGTTACATTAATCCAGTGTTTCTCAACGTGGGGCGTACGCTCCACAGGGGGGAAATTTGAATATTTTGGGGGGCAATTAGAAAATGTACATGTACATATTTATACATATTTACATTATACTTTTTCAGAATTCGGCTGACATTTATGCTGGAGGGAGGGCATCAAAATCTTTGAGACGTTGAGGTGGGGCATGATCCAAAAAAGGTTGAGAAACACTGCATTAACCTCTCTGTGTATATACATAGCAATGCCAGTCCGTTCAATCCTGATTGTGTCATGGTAGATCTTAAATATGTTTTTAAAAGGTGTAAGGCAGAAAATGACCTTTCACTGATGCATGTTGTTACCAGAAGCGTTGGAAATATTTTTAATAAGTTATAGATTTCAGGATATATCGTTTTGTCAAACTTTGAAACTGCATCAATGGCATTTTTGCATGAAGTTATTGCAAACGGTTTTTCAAATTTTTTTTACCACAACTTGAGCTCGGGCAAACGAAGTATGCTAGGTCCACCCGAGCACTACTTATGTTCACAGCGACCCTGATTCCCGAGAGCTACAGGGTATTCCCACCTTATGTGACCGATAATTCATAAATAGTATAGAAATAGAAGACACGACACATCATAAATAAAAAAAAATGAATTTTAATTTAAAAAAAAATCAGTTAATGTCTTTTTATTCCCGTATATATAGGGAGCAGGTGAGGCCGTTTTTAGCCTTATCTAACTTTTGGAGAGTGAGTGGGCAGTTCAATCTCCACTGGTACCCAATGAGAGACAGCTGTCCCAAGGCTATCACTAATTAAGCGGCACGCAGTGAAGAGTGATGACTGAACAAGTGCCGTCATCTCTTGATCCCTAACCCTAACACTTGTATTTAATGTCTGAGATAATGTGGGTTCATTGGTCGATTTTCTTGAATTTACGGGACGAAAAACCCGAGTTTTCGAGAGAAAAAACCCGCTTGCCTTTGCCAGAGATCGACTAACTCGACTCGGGAACCGGTCGAAAAAAGGCTTGGAAAAATATTCTCTAGTCGCCGACTAGACTCGAAATCAAGTCTTGCTTCGTGTGACCAAGCGCCATGGTGTGCAAACGCCACATCCACTGAGCTACACAGGTTCCAATTTTAATTAGGAAAAGATTTTTGGAAACATTTCTAGTGTTATTTTTTCCTTTTTCTTTGGGGGGGTGCCCGGAACCCTTGGCCCTCCCTCTGGGCACGCCACTGCTAATGGCAAAAGTATCTCTTTAACAAGAAATTCTGGTTAGCTGTCTCTTCACTAGATGCTGCTTAGAATTAGCAATATTTTTATGCCAGTTATCTCTGATTGGCTACTAGTTGAGATTGAACTCAGCCTCCAAAAGTTAAATAGGGATAAAATGATCTCACCTACTCCTTATAAGCGAATAAATGATATATATATATCTATCTATATATGTGTAGCTCAGTGGATGTGGCGTTTGCACTCCACGGTGCTTGGCCACACAAAGGAAGACCTGGTTTCGAGTCCAGTCGGAGACTAGAGGAAATTTTTCTAAGCCTTTTTTCGACCAGCAGTTTTTCGTCCCGTAAACTCAAGAAAATCGACCTTAGAACCCACAGTATTTCAGACATTAAATATATTGTGTTAGGAACCATGAGATGGCGGCACTTGTTGAGCCATTCTCTTCACTGCGTGCCACTAAAATAGTGATAGTCTTTGGCCGGCTATCTCTGATTGGGTACCAGTGGAGATCGAACTGCCCACTGAGTCTTCAAAAGATAGATAGGGCTAAAAACCGGCCTCGCCTACTCCCTATATGGGAATAAAAGGGCGTCAGCGGATTTATATATATATATCTATATATATATATATATATATATACTAAGGGTAACTGGCACCAATGGCGTCCAATCCCCCGAGTTCCGGGCTCGTATGCAATATTGTTTTGAAACGTCCAACAAATTGTTGTCTCATGAAGGCAAACACATTGTCCGATGTGAAGCATTTCAAATTCGGCTTATCAGCTTAATGGCTTATCGGCTTATCAGCTTAACGGCTTAACCCAGCTCAAAATAATGGAGAGACAAAAAACGTGACATAAAAAGGCTTCAAATTTCGGCTTATCAGCTTAACAGCTTATCGGCTTAACGCTTAATCGACTTAACCTGGCTCAAAACAATGAAGAGACAAAAAACGTGACACAAAAAGGCTCCAAATTTCGGCTTATCTTTTTATATATATAGAGTGGAAGAGTGGATATATATATATATATATATATATACACACACACACAATCAGAAATCAACTAATGCCTTTTTATTCCCGTCTAGGGAGTAGGCGAGTTTTAGCCCTATTTAACTTTTGGTGAGACTGAGTGGCCAGTTCAATCTCCACTGGTAGCAATCAGAAATAGCCCTCCTATCTATCTTTTGGAGACTGAGTGGGCAGTTCGATCTCCACTGGTACCCAATCAGAGATAGCCGGCCAAGGTTATCACTAATTGAGTGGCATGCAGTGAAGAGACGGCTCAACTAGTGTCGCTATCCCGTGGTCCTTAACACACAATAAATTTAATGTTTGAAATAGTGTGGCTTCTACAGTCAATATTCTTGAGTTTACAGGACGAAAAACCCGAGTTTCCGGTAGAAAAAACCCGCTTGTCCATGCCAGAGATCGACTAACTCGGAAACCGGTCGAAAAAAGAAAAGTTTCCTCTAGCTGCCGACTAAATTCAAAGCCCAAGTCAGATATAAAGAGATCAATAAACAAGTACAAATTCTGGCTAAAAAGGCAAAGGAAGACTGGCTCAATCAGGTCTACAAAGAAATAGAGGAAAATGATATATATAGAGAGAAATATATAGATATATTGTGTTTCGACAACACAAGAGAAGACTGTATACTTGGAGAGCACCTGGACAGAGAGGTGTGAAGAAATGAGAAATCAGATTGATTACATGCTCATTAACTCCAGATATAAAAATGTAATAAAAAAAACGCAAAAACGTAACCTGGAGCAGACGGCAATAGTGACCATAACCTGTTTACAATTAAAGTAAAAATCAGATTAAAACAAATAAATAAAGAAATTGCAACTAGAAAAATAAGAATTGATGGACTAAAAAGATATCAGAGAGAAATATCAAGCTGAATTAGAGAATAAGATCAGCAATATTGATACTGATAGACCTCTAGAAGTAATGTGGACTGATTTAAGAGAGAAAATCTAGAAATGTGCTAAATTCTGGGTGAGGCAGAGAGGGAGGAAGGAAGCCCTGAATTACTGAGGAAGTGATAGAAAAAAACGACGAAAGAAGAAAATGGAAGAATAAGAACAACAACAGATCCCAAGTCAGATATAAAGAGATCAATGAACAAATAAAAATTCTGGCTAAAAAGGCAAAATAAGATTGGCTCAATCAGGTCTGCAAGGAAATAGAGGAAAATGATACAGCAAAGAATATAAGAAAGGTCTATGAAGGCTTGAACTTGATTTCAAGGAAGAAGGGAAGGACAAAAGCAATGCTTTGAAGGATGAAAGAAGAAAGATTTAGTTGGGAAAAAATGAAAAAAATTAGGTGGAAGAAGTATGTAACAGACTTTATGGAGATGAAGATAGTCTGGAATGTGATCAGATAGAAAATGATGATACCTCCGAAATTAAGGAATGGGAAACGGAAGCAGCCATTAAGAGAATAAAGGATAGGAAAGTTCTGGGAGTGGATGATATTTAAGGAGAGTTACTGAAGGCATTGGGAAAGGAAGGAATAAAACTTGTATCCATCCTCATTAATAGAAGTCTGGAGGAGGATAGAATACCTAAAGACTTCGTAAGATCTATTTTTATTTCTATTCCCAAGACTACAGGAACGATGGATTGCAATAAGCATAGAACTATCAGGTTGATTAGCCATGTAGCAAAAGTCCTAATCAACATAATATATAGAAGAATGGAACAGATGATAGAGAGAGAATTAAATGAAGCAGTTTCGTTTCATGAGAAACAAGGGAGCCAGGGAAGCTATTACAACAGTACGGATATTGGGAGAAAGAATGATCGAGTGCAATAAAGATTTTTATCTATGCTTTGTAGGTTACGAAAAAGCTTTCGATAATGTTAATCACTCTGTTTTATTTGATATTTTGCATAAAATAGGAATAGATGAAAAAATTATGAGACTGTTGTTCAGAATATATAAAACTCAAGAAGCCAGGGTTATCTTTGAAGGAGAGGAGAGGATACTGAATGGATCCCATAAGAAAGGGTGTGAGGGAAGGGTGTGGGATGTCCCCACTTCTTTTTTAATATCTATGCTAAATGGATGATGAGGGAGGCTTTGGAAGATCTAAAGGGAAGGAAGGAATAAAGATAAATAGACATCTGATAAATAATATAAGATATGCAGATGATATTGTACTTATGTGCGAAACAGAAAAAGGTTTGCAAACAATTTTGAATAGACTGAACAGGGCTGGAAATGAGATATATGAAATAAAAATAAACGTTCAGAAGACAAAAGTAATGAAGATTTCAATGAAAGGATATGATGGAATGGAAATCACTTTGAATGGATTAAGAATAGAGAATGTAAAAAGTTTTGAATACCTTTGCTAGTTTGATAACAGATGACAATAGATCTAATTATGAAATTAAGAATAGAATTAAAAAAGAGCAAAAGCAGCATTTTTCCAAATATAACACATTAGGAAACAGAAATCTGAAGAAACAGTTAAAAGTTAGAATCCTCAAGCCAATGATCTGGAGTTTGAGGACATATGGAAGTGAGTCCTGGACAATCAATAAGGAGATGAGTGACCGATTGACTGCATTTGAAATGTGGTGCTTGAGGAAAATGGATCGTATCAGCTGGACCGAAAGAGTGAGTAGTGAAGAGGTTTTTGAAAGATTCAAGGTGAAAAGAAACTATATGGCTAATGTCCAAAGAAGAAAAGTAGCGTTTGCAGGACACTTGATGAGAAGGTTCTTCTGGAGAGCTCCCCAAATAGCATTTCAGGGGATAGTGGAGGGAAGTAGAGGAAGAGATAGAGAGGCATGGAAGCGGACTGTTCATCAGCTGCAACCCTCTTAACACAGGAGGCCACATGATTAGGTCCTTAACCCACCATTTTTGATCACAGAAAATTACTAGTTTTCATTGCCTATTATACATCTTTTTTCTTTCGCCTTCGACCCTTATGTTTTGCAAAATTTAACAAATTTAGCAAACAAGAAGAAAAAATCAAGAATTCTTAATAAGTCTAATTCTAGTAAGGTTTTTAGCAAACTGTAGTTATTAAAGAATGCTGGAGAATTACAATTTTCATTACATTTTATATTTTCTTTGCGGATAAATAAGCATATTTTTATAATTAAATGGTATTATTAAAACTTCAATTTAGCAGATGTGCAATCAACCGAAATGCAAGTAGCAGCATAACACAATTTCACCAGCCATGATTGTGAACAGAACAGAACAAGGTATAGTGCACTCCTTGTCCACCCTCTCTCTCTCTCTCACACACACACACACACACACGTTACTGCATAATTATTGAGTAAAATAAGGCACTGTCAACTTGGCAGGCAAGTAAGTCACTTCTGGAAACGGTCAAAATTAAGACAGAAGTTTCTTGGCTTCTATTTTAATTTATCATATGAAGAGTGCTGCACCACTACATATACGCCAAGATTTTTAAATACACGTTCCCCACACTGTTAAGTGTGGGAAACGTGTATTTAAATGTGCAGTCTCTTTTTGTTTCTTTTGATTTAGAAGAGAACATTTAGCTTTTTTTCTTACGCTATTCTGGTGGGACGGGCAAGGAAGCTACAGTTTTTGAAATTCAATTTTGAAAAAGAAACTCATTATTATTTATTATATTACATTTATCATTTTTTTCCCCCAACAAGTTTTATGTAGCAGTTTTTTCCCTGAATGAAATAGTAATCATGTTGAGAGGGCGTTCTCACTTAAAAGTACGCAGTGTGGGGAACGTGTGCAAAGTTACTTCGTTTACAATTGCTTTTATTTTATTTTTTGTTTTGTTTTGTTTTATGAATTTTTCTGTTTTGTGTATCCTTTCTGACGGAAAATACCAAAAAGAATACTGTACGCTTGGGAGCAGTATATGTTGCGAGATCTAATTATCAATCAAGACTAACTGAGCTTTGGAGAACCTTGTTTTTCTATCGGTAAGCATAGTTTTTATCTGTGAGCTTTAGCTCTCTTTTTGTATCACATAGCCAGCTTTTCATGAAAAATTTTCAAGAAAAAGCAGGTTTTGCTTACCGAGTGATAAAACATCTTATGCGAGACTTGGTAAGATGTTGAATTGTCTTAAAATGTGTTCAAAAATGCGATTCGAGGAGCGGGATGGAAATATAAAGTAGCGTTAATATTTTAGGCGGGAAAACTTCTTAAGCAGCCAGGTCTTTCAGATAGCTCTACAGGAGCCATTTGTATATTTAATTTATTTTTCTTCTTGTTAAGAAACATATTCAAAAATGCAAAATAATTGTTTATTTAAAAATCTTGGCGTATTTAGTGGTGCAGCACTCCTCATATGATGAATTAAAATAGAAGCCGAGAAACTTGTCTTAATTTTGACCGTTTCCAGAAGTGACTTACTTGCCTGCCAAGTTGACAGTACCTTATTTTACTTAATAATTATGCAGTAATGTGTGTGTGAGAGAGAGAGAGAGAGAGAGAGAGAGAGTGGACAAAGATTGCACAATACCTTGTTCTATTCTTCACAATCATGGCTGGTGAAATTATGCTGCTACTTGCATTTCGGTTGATTGCATATCTGTTAAATTGAAGTTTTAATACCATTTAATTATAAAAATATGTTTATTTATCCGCCAAAAAATATAAAATGTAATGAAAATTGCAATTCTCCAGTATTCTTTAATAACTAGTTTGCTAAAAACCTTACTATAATTAGACTTCTTAAAAATTCTTGATTTTTTTTTTCTTGTTTGCTAAATTTGTTAAATTTTGCAAAACATAAGGGTCGAAGGCGAAAAAAAAAAGATGTATAATAGGCAAAAATTAGTAATTTGCTGTGATCAAAAATGGTGGGTTAAGGACTTTTCTCTCTCTTTTTTTTTTTTTTTTGTTATTTTTATTTTTCACAAAGTCTGGTAACCATGCTCTAGAGACTAGATGTGGAACTTTTTCAACCACCCAGTAAGTTGGACAGTGGTCTCACAGTGTGTGATGAAATTTGTCTCTCACCTGAAAACAATTATAGTACGCCCACACTTTATAGAGCTCTGCTTGGCTTTCTGCCAAGAATAGTCGATTCATGCTGAAGGGGAGAAAGAAATGAAGGTTGTACGAATTGGTCGCCAACATGCAAAATCACGTGCTTTCTTGTCTGTCATATACTAGTTTAAAAACTACAATGTTCGTAAAAGAAAAGGTAAATTTTCCGACCTGTAATAATAAACAAACTCATCCCAGAAGACCGATTGATTCCCCTATTATCGAAATGGATCTCCTTTTTGTGACATGTACAGAAGTGTCGAAGGGTCTTGAATCTGTGGGCATACTATACAAACATCCATTCCCATAGCAAAATTCATACTTGCAGCTTGGTTGGAGATGAATATGCCAACCACCTAGGCAACCAGGTTATAAAGTCGCCTCTTAGGCAGCTTGCTGGCCTGTTTGAAGCAGTATCATGGCATAAGAATCTGTAAGGAAAGGATGTTAACAGTGCATTGGAGATGATTAAACGATATCAGAAAGAAGCTTGAATACCCAGTCAGGAGGATAACTCATGTTGGAGTTAGACAAGTAGTAAGTTTTAATACCATTTAATCATTAAAATATGCTTATTTATCCACCATTAAGGAGCTACAAAAAAATAAATAAAAATAAAAAATGTGGTGGAGAGGGTGTATAAGGAAAAAGGTGATCAGCAGGCTTGCAAGTTACAGGCAAAAAAAGGTAACCAGCATCAGGAATGCCAAATCAGATTATGAGAATAACTTAGCTGAACAGACCGAAGGATTCTTTCTCTATGTGGGAGGTAAAAGGAAGAATGACTGTGGAAGGACAATTTTAACAAGTGCTAATAGTAGTATGGATGAAATATATAAAGAGTGGACCCATCTCTCATATGAGGAATGCAGCAGAGAGGTGCAGAATAGAACATGGTGGAGACAAGTGGTAGTCGATCTCCTGGAGGTAGAAGACACCTGACAGGACAGGAATAGTAGTAAGGTGACAGAAGCAGACAGAACAGTTAGTTACTGCTTTGCAGGAGTCTGTTATCCAAGTGAGGATATTGCCATGATATCCAACAGGAGCTTATGTGAGAATTATTGGAAAGAAATATTTAAGTTATTGTAGAATCTCAATGCAAATATGGCTGTGGGATATTAGCTCATGTGTTATAAGAATGTAGAATGCATAAAGGAATTGGCATTCCTCTATGCTGTCGCTTACCTTAAGTCTTAGTTCTGGTAAAGTCCCAAGAAATTGGAAAGAGGACAAAATAGTTTAGTGTATGAAGGAGGTGTCAACACTTCACTAGCAAATCACAGACCAATCATTATCTTGGAAGTTGTGATAAAGGTATTGGAAATGGTCAGACAGAATTGGACCTGCATTTGGAGATTGTGGTTAGTATGAACACCTTGTAATTATATAAACAAAGACATGTTTCATGATTTCTTTTTTCTGAGGATGACTACCTGCTTGAAATGACTAGCATGCTATAAAGATATCCCCACGTATGATTTTCTTTTGAGGAGAGGCTGTTTTGTTCCTTTATATGCTTTGAAAAATCCATGGGCTTATGTGGAATTCCAATCATTTATCATGGATTATTTTATTCTACCATAGTCATGTTATACAGGCTTTAAAATACTATTCAATATCATTTACTGAATTATAGTTTTTATGGCTGTTACTCTCCAACTTCAAACAGAAGAAGCAATAAGGTCAGTGATACTAACTAGTCACTAAGACAGATCATTTCTTCTATTATCTATCAATGATTCAACCATTTGCATGTTATGTACGAGCGCTGTATAAATATTAAGCTTGTTGTATAGTAAGTTGGTTTGTAGTAGTTGTATATGTGTAACACAAATGACTCGCAGAATAAAGCCACATAGCTACTACATAACATCTTTTAGATCTTTACTTTATTCATGGGCATTTGCACTTCTTAGAGTTGTTGCTATTATCAAAACCTACAACTTGCTATTTCAAGGTGTGAAATCCAAGAATGTCTGAATTTTAGTTAACTTTTACTGATTCACAATGCATCCTATCATAACCGAAATGTTTATGTTGTGGGTTGTATTGGAAGCTGCAGTAACTGAGGCTGTGATGTAAATGTATTATGCTTGTTAATTGGGTCTGCTTTTTTGGCTGGTTTGTTTGTTTTGGGATGAAAAGAAGTTTCAGGGGGAAAAATCCTTTTATCTCCTTATTGTTGACATGGTTTTGTGCAATATATTGGCTGCAGTCATTAAGTGTGCCACAGGTCTTTGTACTACTGCTGTTTTATATATTAATGATATAGGATAATCCAATTGGTTGCTGATAATGCTATGTGAAGAGAGTTGCAATCCGATGCATCTTGCAAGAGATTTGAATTGACTGAGGTTGTGGACAAAGGATAATGCCAATTTAATGTTACCTGGTTACACTGTGTGTTATAATCATAGGGCAGTTGGAAAACAATTTTTTTTTCTCAATCTCACCCATGAAATGTAAACCTATTGTACATTAGTATCATGGGTGAGCTGAGAGGTCAGTCTTCAAACCCTGTTATAGAAATCAAACATGGAACATTTAAGTGGCAGATGATGAAATTCATCTGCCACTTCAAGATATAAATATACTTGGCCACAGAGGGATTCAAATCCACAGAGCGATCCATAGCCAGTTAGTTTGAGAGTAAGTATACGCTTAGCCAACCAGATTGGTGGACAGCTTTGAAGTTTAGGGCACATATTGCAGAAGAAAACAAAGCAGCACAAAGTATCCTTGTTGAGTTGCCAGGTGGTTAGCTTGTTTGCTTTCAAATTAACAGGCTGCAGATTTGAATCCTGCTGTGAACATGGGTGTGATTGTCTTTAGATGGTAATATAGTTCATCACCCAGTGTGAGACTAGTCTCACTTGTTGGAGGTCTGAAGCGGATTGAAAAAAATTGCATGTTTGATCTCTATAGTAGGGTTTCCAGACCAGTTAAAAATGAATGAAAACCACACAAAAAAAAAAAAAAAATTGAAAAACATCCCGCCTAATGTACTATCGGCTTACAGCCTTTCATGGGTTAGTTACATAAAAAAACATACTTATGAGTAGCAGTTGGAAAGTTTTGTTGTGCCTTTTATAAGACTTTGGTGCAACTTCATCTAGACTGTTGCATGCAAATTTCAATCGAGTTTCATGGGGAGGGAGGGGTGGGAATTCATGAAATGACTTCTCACCCCTCCCTCCTCATGATTCAGAGATGAAATGGTAAGTAGACTAAAATACCTGCTATGAGGGTAGATTAAAGATTTGTAGTTTGCAGCATTTGGTTGAAAGGTTATAAAGATGAACTACAAGAAATGTAGATGAGGGATCATCCCTGGAAACGAGCATGGTTAGGAAGGCTTGAATACCACATTTTTTGCTTGAAGAGTGGTGAAGGAGAGGAATGAGTTGGAAAGAGAGAGGTCAGTGTTGGAGAAGTTTTTAATGTGGTTTCTACCCTCCCCTCCAAAAAAAGAACTTTTATAAACTTATAGTACAACAGTAAGTTTACAAAAGTTATTTTTTTACATAAAAACTTTACATAGTACAACAGTACCATGAGTGGGCTAAGAATTTTTTTTTCTACTTTATTAATTGTATATTAATAAAGTAGTTGTATATTATTAATATTAATAATTACAACAGTGCTAAATGGGAAAGCCTCCGAGACTACTATGCTCCCATGGTTGGGCTACTGTTTGCAGTCTTACAATCCTAACATATGCACAGAATACATCACCAAAATAATCCTCACTGGCATGATAACATACATTCCCCACACCAGTCTGACCTGCCGCTCCCCATTCCAAACACTGGTTCTCCAAAAAATGTGCCAAGACTGTGCAAACAAAAAATCAGGCATACCACAACTGGCTCAAATTAAGAACACCAACCTCCTTCAGTACCTATACTGAAGCCTGAAACAGATGCAAAAAAAGTATCAATGATTCCAAAACAGAATTTGAATGGGCAAAAAGCAGGAAGCTTTCAGCCTGTCCTAGCAGCAGCCATGCCTTTTGGTCTCTCACCAAAGCAATTGGTCGCAACTTTTGCCCTACACTACCCCTCCCCCCCTGCTATCATACCGAAATGGCTCAATTGCAACCAGAAAAAGCTAATCTCCTGGCTTTATGCATGCATTGGAGGCGAAGCATGTGGTTGGAATCACTGGGGGACAATGGCAGATGTCCCCCAGTCATTCCAACTGCCCAACACACAATGCCCCTTGTATCCTTTTGCCAGAAGGAGATCATAAACCTGTTGTCAAAATTAGACACAAAAAAAGCCCGTGGCCCTGATGGCATTCCTCCAATTGTCCTGAAAGTCTGTGCAGCAGAACTGACTCCTATCCTATGCTGTCTATACACACTCTCCTACTCCACCGTTATATATCCCAAAGCCTGGAAATTGGCCTATATTCAACCCATTCCCAAAAAGGGGAATGGGGTGACAAATTGCTGCCATCTAACTACCACCCTATCTCACTCACCTCAATCCTATCTAAAGTGATGTAGAAGACCATGAACTCTCAACTCCTACTCTACCTTGAAGGCACCCAGCTATTAAACGACCACCAGTATGGATTCCGTCGATGCTGATAAACAGGTGACCTGCTATCATATATCACCCATCTCTGGACATATGCATAGAAAAATTTGGCGAATCCCAAGTAGTCGCACTTGATATCTCTAAAGCCTTTGACCGGGTCTGGCACAAAGGCTTATTAAGCAAACTCCCATCATTTGGACTGTCTCAGGACTTCTGCAGATGGATTTCCAACTTCCTGTCTGGGCGCGCACTATGTGTGATGGTAGATTGCTCCCTATCCTCCTACTATCCAACAAATGCTGGGGTCCCACAAGGTTCAGTTCTCTCACCGACCCTCTTCCTTCTATACATCAATGACCTACTTCATTTGACCTCCAATCCAATACACAGTTTTGCAGATGACAGCACATTGCACTCCTCCCTTTCATTTGATAAACCTCACCCTGTACAACTGACTTCAACCCACAGAATATCAACCACAACTTCCCTTAACGCAGATCTCCATAACATCCTCCAATGGGGCTCAGATAACCTCGTCAACTTTAACACTATTAAAACCCAATTCTGTCTTATTTCACACAAACAAAAAGAACCAAGTATTATTTTCGATAACACTCAAATTCCCAGACAAGATGAAATCTCTCTTCTCGGAATTACCATGACATCAGGCCTCTCCTGGCATAAACATATCACAACCATTGCATCCTCAGCTTTCAAAAAACTAGGCTTTTTATTTCGCTCAAGGACGCTACTTCACTTCAAAACAACTGTTAACCCTATAAAATCGCAAATCCGCCCAGCAATCGAATACTGTTCTCACATTTGGAGTGGGGCTCCCTCAAAATGCTTGACTCAATACAGAGGAGAGCAATTAGACTGATAAATGATCCATCTCCTACTGACTCACTTCCCCCACTCTCACATAGACACTTAGTCTCTGCAATTTGTATATTCTACAAATATTTTCATGGAAAATGCTCATCTGAAACAACATCAATAATTTCCCCACTCTACTAAACCCATTGGAACACGTACAGCCATCTCCCAACACCCCTTCACAGTACACCTTGAAACCCACAGAACAAGTTTCTTTTCCTCCTCCATCCCTGCTACTGCTGTACTGTGGAACAATCTTCTCCCTGATGTATTTCCCAAGGAATACAATATACAGGCTTTTAAATCGAATGTTAACAGGTTCCTCCTCTCCCATCCTGCTACCCATATACGGTACTATAGGTTGACCAGCCAACCTCTCGTATATGGGCCTAACATAAAAAATATATATATATATTGTATTTTATTTATTATTATTATTTTTTTACTGGTGTGACATCACCAGTGGTTATTGGAGTTCTGAAGCAACCCTGAGAAGGATAATGTTTGGTCTCCAGAATAAGATTTTGCATTACCTTAGTCCACCCACGAATGTTTCTGTGGGCTTTTTAATAAGCTTTTCTCTTTTTTTATTTTTGTCATAAAAAATATTAGCTATTTGAACAGCCCTTTAATAGCTTTATCTTCATTTTTAATTTGGTTTTTCCACTGTTTTCTAATAATTTTATTCAAAGCTCTCCTCTGTGATCCGTTTCAACAGCTGTTTTATTTCTAACCCAGCACTCAAATCCATATGTTTGAAAGTGTTTAACAGTCTTATGTACTACTAGATTGGTGATTTGGCTAATTTTTCCTCTTAGTCTATATATATATATATATATATATATTATATTATATTGACATAATGCTGGTCTGGTCGAGTGTAACATACCTGTGATTTATAAACATACAATGCCAACAAGTTTCGCCAGTAGAACTGTTTGTCTTCTTCAGGGCTTATAACCGTAAGAGAAAACTCATAGTGGCTAGTACAGAGAAAATGGAGTAACACTATCATATAAATTAAAATATTGAAACAGACGTGTAACATTATACACATGCAGCATGTTATATTAGAATAAATTATATTAGTCACTGTTGTGTGAGCACGTTTTGTAGTTATGAGCGAAATGAAATTCTAGCAAACTGAGCGATCTTAAGGTTTTCCATATGTCAGCTATTATCATTCCCTTGTTTCTATTAAGATTTTCTCCAGAACGGAGGACTACAATGGCTTCCTTGAAGTTTCTACAGCAGAAGTCTTCTAGATAAGGCATGGAGCTTCTATCCCACTGAATGGTGTGGTTTGTCATTGCGAAATGATGGGATAGACCTGAATTGTCTGTTCTGTTGTTATTAACATCACCTATATGTTCTTTTTTTCGGATTTCAAGGCATCTTGACGTCTGTCCTACATAGTTTAGGCCACAAGAGCATGGGTTGTTGTACACTCCAGCATGTTTCAAGAAAGCATTAATCTCTTTTGGTGATCTTAAAATGTGGTGGACAATCTACAGGTTTGAACGCAGCTCGATGTTGAAAGGCCTAAGAAGATTTGCGATCTTTTTTGACACTGTACCTACATAAGGAATAACTATGGAAGATATATATATACAATTCACTTTGGAACTGGAAAAAGATAATCAACTACCATTTCTGGACAGCCTAATCAGGAAACTAGCAGATGGACAAATCAAACTAACAGTCTACCACAAACCAACACACACTGGATGGGACTTTCATTTCAAATCAACTCACCATATTTCCCAGAAGCTCAGCATAATACATATTCTCAGAAATAGAGCCACCAAGATCATCTCAGAAGAAAAAGAACTCTATGATTAACTTAGTCAAATATCAGAGACATTAATAAACAATGGCTGTCCAAAGAATTTAATCAATAGGATTCTTCATAGCAATTCCCAACAACAACAACCTACCACCACTCAATACATATCTTCCATAGTTATTCCTATGTACTATCCATTTTGAGTTTTTGCTTACCGTTATAAGCCCTGAAGAAGCCGAACAACTCCGTTGGCAAAACTTGTTGGTATTGTATGTTTATAAATCACTGGCCAATTAAAAATCAATTTATTTCAGTTTAAATTATCTAATTGAGTGACCAAATATGGTTTAGTAATGTAACGTATCTGCTTTCCAGGCCAACAGGCTACTAGTTCAAATCCTATTATATGCATGGATGTTGTGATCATCTTTGTATGGGAGATTGATTTCGTCACCTGTCTGTGTAAGATCATTGCCCCACTTGTTGGAGGCTTAAAGTGGCTTGAAAAAGTTTCATGTTTGTCTCTGGAGGAAGATTTCTGGACTGTATAAAAATAAATAAGAAATACAAAAAATAAATTTAAAAAGATTAAAAAAAAAACTCCCCAGCTATGGTGCTAATGTTCCATAAGTTTATAAACCTTCATGAGTGGGTGACTGAACAGCAAAATAAATGAATACTGAATCATGTGTAACTGCATAGTATCATGTTGAGTATCATGCTTTTGAACAGCCATTAAACAATAACAGAAAATTCTAAAGTGTTACCTTAGCAGCTAGGGTGGCATAGTCACTATTTTTCTAACTTAAATGTAATTATATATAATTAAAACTTAGGAAAGGTTATTTTCTTTATGGTAAATAGTACTTTTTAAATCAGCTCATCTTTCCTAATTTGATCTATTTAGGTTGAGACAGCTTAAGGGTCAAAGCTGTATAATGGAGAGGAGACCTCCACATAGCCTTTAAGGAATGTGGAGAACAGACCAGGGCTTCTGACCTAATGTCCAGTTTTCACCCTCTTGTGGCACACCCTGTAAGGTATCTACCCGGATACTGAACGGACGAGGATGGGCTGGCAATTTGGAATTTAGCCGACCAAATTGTATTCTTATTGCCTTAAACCATAATATTAAATGATGGTTCAACATGACAGAATTTCATGAGGGCTGGGCATCGCCCGTTTAAACAAGACCCCCTGTTGTTTTCATCAGAGAACCAGGACAAACAGTGAAAAGTCAGCTACTGGAACAAATCCTAAAACACACCCCAACTCAACATCACCAGAATGAGTTCAAGATCGGTACTATCAACATAAGAAGTCTGAATGGCAAAGAATTGGAGCTAACTGAGGAATTAGATAAGTACCTGATTGACATAATAGGGGTGACAAACAAAACGCAAAAACTGGTGAGATCTTTCTGAGCAATAAATACAAAATGTTATATTCAAGCAATGACAATCAAGGAAAAGGAGTAGCCATAGTATTCAACACTAAATACGAGACTAATCTTCTTGAATGGCAGGCAGTCTCAAGTAGAGTGATGTTGGAAATATCAGAATGGGGAACTGGACAATGAGACTTATTTGTGCCTATGGTCCCACAGATGGTTCTACTAAGGTAGAAGTGGGAGAATTTTTTGAGACTTTAGAGAAAGCAGCTGATACAATGAAAAAGAAAAAGTTGGTCCTTGTTGGGGATCTAAATAGCAGAGTAGGAAATGATTGTCAGACATACAAAAATATTTTGGGAAAATTTGGAGAAAAGAGCAAAGCTAATAGTAATGGCAAATACCTGTTGGATTTCTGCTCAGGACATATACTGATTATTACTAACACAATGTTCCAACATAAAAATGTGCACAAATTCACATGCAGAAAAGAGGCAAGGAATAAGAAAAGTCATTGACTATGTTATTGTTGATAGTGATGGCAGGACACCAGAGTGTACAGAGGATTTGAAATTGGAAGTGATCACCATTTAGTCTTGAGCAGGATAAAATTAAATTTCATATTGAAAAGAAGAACATGGAAGAAAGTTTTAAAGCAAATAGCAGTTGAGCAGATTTCACATGTGAACTGTAGACAAACATTAAAAAAAAAAAAAAAAAAAATGAAAGAGTTTGAGAACAGGAACCAAACCTTGGAGTGTCTGGCAAATCCTGAAGAAAAAAATTGATTGATCCAGCCAGAGAGGCATGTGGTGAAGTTATCTGCAAGGATAGAAAAATCAGAACTCCATGGTGGACACAGGAAGTTAAGAGGCAGTGAAGGAAAAGAAGAAGGCATATCAAAAGTTCCTGGCAAATAAGTCAGTTTGTGTTCTTAGAGAATACAGAGACAAATGTAAGAAAGCTAAACACTGTCTAAAACTAGCTAAACAGAAGTCTTGGTAAGACAAGTAAGAACATAGAAAATAAATATCAAGAAGGTGGCAAAATATTCTGGAGGCTGTTGATAAAGCTCAGAAAGGGAGGAAAGAGTGCTGTAAAAGGAATTAATGATGATAAAGGTGACATGAAAACTGGTGATGAAGATATCCTTGATGTATGGAGTTCAAAAAATTGCTGAATGAAACAAGCAGTGATGATAGCACAGTAGTAAAAAACACTCAAAAGACATTCATTCAAAAATATATATCCATACTTGAAGTAGAAAAAGGCATCAAAAGCCTGAAATATGGAAAGGCAGCTGGAGTAGATGATATTCAACCAGAAATGCTCAAGTATGGAGGTATAAAAGTCTTACTGTGGCTGCACTGCATAGTTCAGAAAGCCAAGACAGAGGGACGAATTCCAGATGATTGGAGTAGAGCTCTAATAGTACCCATATATAAAAAGTGAAATAAAACTGAATGTGAGAATTTCAAAGGTATTTCTCTACTGAGTGTTTCTGCTAAGATTTACGCAAGTATACTTGAGAAACGGTTGAGAAGGATTGTGGAAGAAAAGCTTGGTGAAGAACAAGCTGGATTCAAGCTAAATAGAGGCTGTTGGGATCAGATTTTCACTTTATGACAGATAGTTGAGAAATCATGGGAATATAACAAAGATCTGTATTTAAGTTTTGTAGATCTGGAAAAGACATCTGATAAGGTGCCCAGTGTTAGATCCTGAATGGAGAACTTTACAAGTAAATTCTTTATTTAGGATTTAACATGATAAATATTACTAATTAAGGAGATATCTACACATCAGCTAATAATTATAAAAAAATATTTTATGTGATAAAAGGAATTAATGATGATAAAGGTGACATGAAAACTGGTGATGAAGATATCCTTGATGTATGGAGTTCAAAAAATTGCTGAATGAAACAAGCAGTGATGATAGCACAGTAGTAAAAAACACTCAACAGACATGCATTCAAAAATATATATCCATACTTGATATATATCATGTTAAATCCTAAATAATTCTTTATTTAGGATTTAACATGATAAATATTACTAATTAAGGAGATATCTACACATCAGCTAATAATTATAAAAAAATATTTTATGTGATAATGTGTAGTCCATATGTGCCATATATTGAAATTTATTCCTGTATAACTGAAATGAGAAGCAGAGAATTTTGTGTCAGAATAGTAAGAATTATGTAAGGGAATTGTTAAGTTATTTGTAAATCCCATTAAGCTGTCTAGTACATTACAAAATTTCCAGAAAGATAATAAGTAGTAATCCGGAATAATCGTGCATAATCTGTATGAGTCGAGAATAGCGATGGAGGCTGTACCAATGTGGAAAGTGACGTCAGAACGACTACCTGGAATAGGGTAACCTAACAGATTAGGGAGAGTGTAGGATCGCCCAAGGGGTATGAACGATGGGGTTTGTGGGTAAAAAAACACATCAAATAGAGGCCGCCCGATAGGGTGAATAAAAGACGATGCGCACGATATTAAGCCGCTTTTTTCTTCTTTGGTTCCTGGATTCGAGTTTTAGGTTTGTTGGGGGATTCGTGGGTCGACTACAGTGATGTTGGACGACGAGGGCTATTCTTGAGAACACTTGCGGATTTCTAAGCGAAGCTGATTGTGTTACGACGGCCTATACAGAATCTAGCCTTCGAATAAAGTCCCATCGAGGAGAATGGAGAAAATTTCCTGCAAAGCGGTAGACATCATGCCACAGTCGGGAAATGATTCGAAGAAAAGCGTAGTGCATCGCCAGGCTCAAAGACAGCCAATAACTATACAGTAAGATAATCCAGATCTATATGAGATGGCTGCATGAAATCAGAAAGGATACAGTAATGTAAAGAATTTCATTCTATGTTAAAAATTGCTTAGAAGAATGAGAATTTTGTATATACTGTAAACTAAGGACACTAATAGAGAACTTTTAAGTGAGAATTTGATTGAATTAGTTAAGACCCCGTAGAACAAAGAAGAATTGTTTGATTGAGAATGGTTAGGCTTGACTAATGAAATTTAGAATTAAGATAGTTATTGATCGAGTATTAATGAAAGTGTTCAATGCGTGTACTGTGAATAACTTGAAAGGAATTATATCCTAGTAGTGTTATGCTTACACTTAATCTTATCTTTTCATTGAAGGATTAAGCTTACTCAGTTTCATTGTTGTGATTTAGTACGAACCTTAACTTAGAGTGAGTTTTGTTCTATTGAGTATTTGAATTTTATTAAATAGACAACACAATCAACAAAGCTGGTATGGTAGGAAGTCAACTGAATAAATTTATATGGAATAAGAGAGAAATTAGTCAAAACACTAAATTAGCCGTATACAAGACAGTATTCAAACAAATTTTAACTTATGGATCTGGGAGCTGGGTCAGAAGTAAAACACTTGACCAAAGACTAGAGACCACAGATATGAGAGTCCTGGGAAAGATTAGGGGCATGAACAGATGGCATCAATGGCAATATATTAAAAACGAGGATATTAGGAAAGAACTTGGCATTGTCAGCATCCAGGAATGTGTTAGCAGAGCTAATCTCAGGTGGTATGGTCACTTAAAACAAGTGTTGTCTGCCAGGTTAGCAAGAAAAGGGCCCAGAGGAAGATTAAGATATAGGTGGATTGATACAGTAAAAAGTGCCTTAGAAGATACTTTCATTTTAGAAATTATATACTTTACTACCGTGTTACCTTAGAAGATAGAAATATAAGATATGATAGTGTTGGAGTCTTGACAAGTAAGACTGATTTGGCAGAAAATTGTAGATAGGAAGTTAGTAATGATGAAAGCTTTTCATGTAGTACCATCATATCCTGCACACCCCCTTGAGGGTACATGGTAAGAATTTGATGATGATGAGACAGCAGAGCAACATCTCATGTTTTTTTATAAAGATGTTATTAAGAGATTGGCTTTTATGAAGCATTTTTGTCTTACTCCAGTGACCTCTGTGCTTGGTGGAGATGGAATGATTAGCAAGTCCAGACTATTCAACCTTGTGATATTTGATGCAAGACCTATGCCCTTCACAGTAAATAAAAGCAGATCTTCAAGTCTGTTCATAATCCTATAAGCCAGAAGAACAAGGAATCTGGTAAACACTTGGAAAAACTATGAGCATGAGCTTGTCTTTAGATGTGAGAAAAGTGGAGATTTTTCTGACAGGATGAAGGGTAAAAAAAAATGTTCAGTTGTTTTAGCATTTTTACTGTGAATTCAGAAATTCCTTGCACACGTGAATAAGAAAAATTAGATATTCACTGCTACAATTCATATTGTTTGCTCGATTTTGATTAATTATTCCTTGAATATTTTACGTACTTTATTTAAAAACAAATTATTTCATATAACACATCTGATGTGTAAATATTTAGCCAGGTACTGAGAAAGTAAGATGTGTTAGCTGTAATTGATATATGGCTACTGGCTGACATTGTTTTAATTGCTTTAAAGGGAAATTCACTCTGATATTCGAATAACAGCAACAAAAAATAAGAAGTTTGTTTTTCTTTAATGGAGCCCCCCCCCCATACTTATATTGATGTTTATAATGTTTGTAAGTTTATTTAAGACCCCCTCCCCATATGCATTTTAGACAAAATTCTTTGTTTTGTAATATATAGTACTACTATGTAATGGACTGGGTAATTAATTTAGTTGCATTGTAAATTTAGTATATATACTTATGTATGAATTAAAGATACCAAGAAAGTATATTTATCGTTTCATCTTTATCCAAGTGTAAGCAAACAAAGTTTGCACATGAAGTCACTTGTATATTGAGGGCTACTTGTTTATAGAGGCTAATCCACATCCTTGTGGACATGTATAATGCATTGTGGGAAGGGCCTCTACCCAGACTGGTTTTGACCTGTATTGAGGTCTTGTCAGTGGTAGCCAGACCCAGAAGTGATACCAAGGTTGAAGTAATGCAGAAGGCATATTTCCATATACAAGTAACCAAAAGTTGTCACACCTTATTACTAAAATACTCTGGATTAGAGATAGATGAAAGTTTTTTTCACTTGGTTATACTATAAATTAAAGATGCCAAGAAATTATATTCTTGGTTTCATGCTTTATCCAAGTAAGCAAACAAAGTTTGCAAACAGATAGATGTTGAAAAAATCTTTCAACAGCTATCTTTAATCTGGGGTATTTTAGTAATAAAGTGTGATACCTTTTGGAGAATTACAACACATTAAGTAAACTTGCTTATTTAAATAGTTTTTCTTCATCAAAAAGCATTTAGCAATCATAGGACTCCTGCCTTTTCTTCTTCTGCTCAAGAGGAAATAACTTATTTCTTTCTTACATGCGAATAATTTTGTCATAGTTTATGAATAATTGTAGTATTAACTAGTATAGCACTTTATCTTTAGTTGTCAACAACTATAACTGCAGTAGTGTGAGGTAAATTTGACCTGCAGCTATCATCAATAAATTTAATAATTTTAATCCTGCTATGTAATGTAATAGGTTTAGTATCCTCATTTTGCTGGAAGCACCAGCATTCTTACTTTGAATTTTATCTTTCATCATAACAACATTAAAAGAAAATTATAGTTGTAGACAGTTTATTCGCAGCAAAACACCAAACACAGAGATGCTGCTAGCGATAGCGTTATAAACAAACAGTTCAAGAAAAAACTGTGCATAAATTGATTCATGACAACGTCATGTTGATAAAACTGTCATATGAGTGAATGTCATGTTGTATAAATGGTCATTGGTCATAATCGAAAAGCATTATGTGAGTAGATTGTTGTAAGGTGGTGTATTACTGTATAAGTGAGAAGTAGTCTTGAATAGAAAAGGGCACAAAGTATTTTAGAGATATAAGTTAGCAAAAGAGGCCCTGACTGTGTGAATATTATCAAAAGTAAGGAGAATAAGTGAAATGAAATCTTTCTTATGAGAAGGCTGTTTGAAATGCATTGAAATGACTAGCTTATCCCCATCACATTCGTTGGGTATTTGTCCCTTGCATAGTCTGATTTGGATTTGATTTTTTGGTAGTTAATTTACAGATGTTGAGTTGAAGCTTCTGTGTAGGCTGATTATGAAGCTTGGATTTTTGATTTTATTTCATTGTAGCAGCTGTTTAGATTAGGAGAGCAGAAACAGTAATTGCATCATTAGATGCTCTGTCTGTATGGACATATCCAAGATTCTATCATCACATGTTGTTATGCTGAAATTATTTTTCCAGCACAGTGATACATAGCACAGATAATTATAGTATCACTGGATATATTTGCTGGTCTGGTTATATCCACTGTAACCAGCAAGCTGCAGGCTCGAATCCTACTGTGAACTATGTTTGTGATTGTCTTTAAGTGGGAGATGAATTTCACTCTTGTGTGAGACCATAACTTATTTGGAGGCCTGAAGTGGTTTCAAATAGTTCCATGTTCAATTATAACTTCTTCCACCACATAAGTGGTACTTAAGCATTCCCATGATCTGACATTCCATGCTAGGGAATTCTCAGCAGAATCATTAGCATGTATGTATGATTTTTATCTTCTCTAGCTCAAAAGTTTCCTTTTCCTATTGTCACATTAGCCAGCCTGGCTGGTCGAGTGGTCAGCGTATCCGCTCTCCAGCCAAAAGGCTGCTGGTTCGAATCCCGACCTGGACATGGATGTTTGTGATTGTCTGTGAAAATATTAGTAGTGGGAGGTAAATGGCATTGGTGTAGTTTGCGGTTCGTTGTGGTTGGTGGATTGAGTGGTGGAGACAGAGAGTTGTGGAGTAGGTGCCCTCTCTTGATGAATCTTTGGACTCCCTGGAGGTGTCAAGTAATAATAAAACATTCATTTGTCCTGTTTTTACCAAATTCTAAAAATTACTCTGTGTGTGTGCATGTACATATTATTTATTTATTTTTAAATTCAGATTTCCAGTTTAAGATAAATAGTTGAGAAATCATGGGAATACAACATGGATTTGTATCTACATTTTATAAATCTGGAAAAAGAATGCTACAAGGTGCCATGAGAAAAGCTCTTCAAAACCTGTTCCTCTTTATCGAGCTTTGATAAGACCCCATCTTGACTACTGTGCACAGATTTGGGTGTTTCTTGGTGATGGAGAGGTGGTAGAGAGGATCCAGAGGCTAGTGACCAAGATGGTAGCTGGTCTATGGATTGAACCTTATGAGAACATGTTGAAGATCTGTTGAAGCCTATCAACCAATACAGAAATTGGTTGATAGGCTGAAAAGGGGTGATATGATTGAGACATTCAAATTACTGAGGGGTTTTTACAAGATTAATACAGAGGAAAGTTTTCAGAACAGGTCTGGTGGTGGTGGAAGTAGGGGGCATCCATGGAAACTGAGCAAAAGTGTTAGAACTAAGTTTTTTACTTGGAGAGTGGTGAATGAGTGGAATAAGCTGCCAGAGTCTGTTATGGATGCCATGACTGTGAATGAGTTCAATGAAAAGTATGAAAGATACTGCGTAAATGTTGGATAGTTCTTGACATGATGTTTAAGGCCTCCCTCGATCAGTCTAAGGACTCCTTGGAGTTGCCTGTAATATTAAAAATAAAATGATAAATGCTGCAATTGTGATGTAAGTTGTACATTATAGTGAACAATGCAGAGTCTGTATTTGATTTGTAAGTCAGCAATTAGAATTGAAGGAATTACAGGAAGATGGTTTGTTAAATCAGGTGTGATTTAGAAAGTTTATTTTTCACTTGGTTAGAGTATAATAAATTTAGTTTAATCCTTTATCCAAGTGTGAGCAAACAAAGTTTGCACCTGAAAGTATCTTCAAGACTGGGTTAAGGTGGTACAACACCAGGGCAACTCGTTGCCCTGGTGTTGTACCACCTTAACCCAGTCTTGAAGATACTTTCAGGTGCAAACTTTGTTTGCTCACACTTGGATAAAGGATTAAACTAAATTTATTATACTCTAACCAAGTGAAAAATAAACTTTCAACATCTTTCTCTAAATCCAGAGTAAATTATTAAAAAAAGGGTGGCACACCAATTGGCAATTCCTATAGGTAGAGATGACCTGCTAATGCTTCTGCCTGATATCTCCACTTGGGCCTGGCTCCCACTGAAGAGACCTCAATAAAGGTCGAAACTAGTCTGGGTAGTGGCCCTTTCCTTAATGCATAACATTAGACATATCCGCAAGGAGATGTGTTTTGCATTATAGGAGATACTGAGATAGGAGTGTTGGTAGCTTGCTCCACCTTTGCAACGAATTGCCCTGGTGTTGTACCACCTTAACCCAGTCCTGAAGATACTTTCAGGCGCAAACTTTGTTTGCTCACACTTGGATAAAGGATTAAACTAAATTTATTATACAGGTGTGATTTAACAAACCATTTACAAGGGCATGCTTAATTTTTTTTATTTATCATTAATATGGATCACCTAAAGGAAAGAAGCTTGAGTCTTCATCTCAAAATTGGAGATATTTAACTGAATTGTTTATTTTATGATGGTGATTTAGTACTCCTAAACATGTCTGAAAATCTTCAGGATTCCCTTACTAAATGGAACAACAATTGTAACATTTCTGTATGAAAATCAGCAATAAAAGAGATTGTGAAAATAAACAGGAACAGTTCAAACATCAACTACATCCTGAATTGAGAACTTGTAGAAAAAGTATAATATTCAGCTAGCACAATTTGTGTGCATTGTGTTAGTTTAGTTAGTTATACACATTTGACATTACTGGATGCCAGGTCACTCTCATAAGTTTTTTTGGGAATGATGTCTTCTGTTAGAAGTAGTAGGGTTGCAGATGTCATTTCCACACAGTAGGACAATCACAAGCATATGTGCCTCTGGTGGGATTTGAACCCATAGCCTGTTGGCTGGCGAGTGGATACACTAACCAGGCTGGCAATTGTATGAAAATGGCAAATTAAATATGGAAATAGAATTAGAGAAACTGGTATGATTTGGAGTCAACTGAATAAATTTCTCTCTATCTCTGATACAGAATATTATAATAATATGGTGATGCACCTTTTCACTACTTATATATGAGAAATCTCTTCTTCGTCTGGCTCCCACTGAGACCTAAACGAAGGTCAAACTGGTCTGGGTCAGTGGTGCACCCAAACAGAGGGAAAGGGGCTCTGTTCATCCCCTAAAGAAAAAGGAAAATTTTCCAAACATCTTTTCCTTGTTAAACTTATTTTTTTTTTATTTATGTTGTGTCGTGTCTTCTATTTCTATACTACTTATGAATTTGCAATCATTGCAGATGCCCAATCATAGGTCATATGCGATGTGTAGTGTGTATTCTCAAATCGTCTACTCAACTCCCCCCCCCCCCCCCCCCCCAAGATTAAATTCTGAGTGCGCTACTGGTCTGGGTAGTTGCATTTCTCAATTATGAGAAACACATCCAAAAGGAGGTGTGATTTGCATATGATATGAAGGCAATTGATGCATTCACTAGCCTCTGTTTTTTTTATTTTTATGGTGCAAAGACTAAAGGTGTCATACTGTGCCAGGACATAGGCACAGTATGACACCTTTAGTAGGACAATCAGGACAGTAGTACAAACAGTTAGTAGGACAATCACAAACATCCATGCCCTTGGCAAGATTTGAACCTGCAGCCTCTTGCTTGAGTGTCTGTGTTTGGGGTGGGGGAGTGCTAATGTTATATAACAAAAACGAGACTGCAGCTGTCTAAGTACAAAATGTTGAAGCAGAATATTAGTAAATTTATTTTACTAATAAATTTCAATAAATATTCAATTCAATAAAACTCAATAAATTTATTTTATTCTTCTAGCATTGTTTCTATAATAAACTATTATGCATAACCACCTGTATGGATAGAGCTTCAAGTAATATAAGTGCATTATTGATTTATTGTAAATAGTTTATAAATATATGTATGTACAGTATTATAATCACAGATAATGATGACAATATTATGAAGAAATGGCAAGTAATGAAAGTGGTGCCTTTTTTGTTTTATCAAAAATATAAAATTATTTAACATTGGGTTTTACGTGAATTAATCTTCCATAATTAGCAATCTCTCATTTATCAACAGTCTCCATCATTCTCTATAACTTTTGCCATTGCTGATTGAGATGCAGTATGCCACCCTTTAAAAGTCTTTACTCTGACATGAACTTTGCAAAACATTTTGTTTCAGATCCTTTTCATCAGCAAACCAGCATTCTCAAAAGATGCCAGATATGACCATTGATGAAATAGGGAGCTTAAGTCCAACCAAGTTTTTGAATTGCATCTCATGTGTTCAAACTTAATGGCTTCAGTTTCATCACTTAAAAGTTCATATCTGATATCTGTGTTCACATCAACAGTTTCATCTATTTGTATTCTTCAGATGAATATGAATTTCAATTGACCTCGCATCTTCTGCGGTTAGTAATTCAATCACCACTTTCTGCTTCATGCATGTGTCAATATCAATAACTATTTCAAACTACTTGTGCTGTGCCCATATGGCTGATTGTGTGCCACTCACTGTAGTGGAACTAGAGATTGCTACTGTCTAATGATGTGTAAAGATTTGCCAAGCTCAAATCAAAAGGTTTCAGCAAAAGATTTCACTTTTTGGGAACAAACACATTAAGGTTGCAGTCTTGCCATTGTCTATGTTCAGAATCTGGTTATGAAACCTTGGTTCATTATGCTCACTCTGTTCTCAGCTGAGATTTCAGGAAACAATTAATGTGAGGATTAAGTTGTTTTGTCAGCCATCAGGAATAACAATGTTTATACCAACTTATAGAAATGATTCAGGTGTTAATGAAAATAATAGGACTGTGATAGACCTGAGTTTTAATAAGTCCTTTATCACCAAAGCCATCAGTTGGTGCAAGGCTCCTTTCTCCCAGGAAGAAGTTCTTAACATTCAAACAGCGTAACTTATCTGCAAACATTTCTTTTTTCTGCATAAGACACTTCTCTCCTTGGTTGCATGGACCATGATTATGTGGTTTTTAATGAAACATAAACTTGAGCAGAACAATGAGCAGTTTTGGCCTTGTAGAACATGCTTTTGGAAAATTTCTCAAGTCCTGCTGTACTTTGGATTTTTAGATTTGCATAAAAGCAGATCTGTTAAGGAAAGACAGTACAAGAAGATATTCACACCATACATGTAACCACAGTAGAATACTAATTTATTATTCAGTGCAAATATATACTTTTACAAAACAAAATATAGTTGATTAATTAATTGCTATTATACCGTGATTACATGTATTGTGTAAAAATGAAAATCCCCCTCCCACAGGTATCTTTCACATAAGAAAAAATACAATAAGTATTGAAGCATTATTGCATTGTCCTAATCTTAACAGATTTTGATGTTACATATTTATCTCCTTTATGGAAATAGTCCTTTAGACTGTGTTTACATGTGCAAACACACACAAATTATATTTCTTTGGACGAATATTAATTGACTGTTGTACTAGAAAATTGTCACGTTGAAATTTCTTTTATATGTGCTATGCACTTTTTGTTGGTACTTGCATATTGAAGAGATGCCTATGAAACATGCAGTAATTGTATGTCTTAAAGAATTTTGTGAATAAGTTATTCATATTATCATTAATTTAGTTTCTCTGTCTTACATTCTTATTCGTGAACAAAAGTTTTAAGCATATTGTAATTTGCTGAGTGAATTAGATCTAAAACCTGCTCTACAACCCAAACAACACTTTTTCGAACCACTTCAAGATTCTTTTAAGCAGGGTAGTGATTTTGCACCTAGCTGTAATCTAACAACTAAAGATGTTTACAGATATCCGTGCTCTAGTAGCTTTGAACATGTGGCCTGTTTTTGGAGAAAAGTCCATGTAGGGGATTCATTTTAGAAATTATGGACTTTACAACTGTGTTATAAATAACACTTAATTTCCTGACGTTTTGATCTTCATATTAAGGTCATCATCTGGAGCATACACAAATATACAAGGACAAGCTGAGTTACATTACACACAGTAAGCTTAAGAAACACTGGCATGATCTCTAGTGAAAAAAAAAAATTACAAATTAATTATTTAGAAACTACATCAAAGCTAAATTCTATTTAAGAAAACATGAGAAAAACATTCTTATAGATAGTCTTCTTTCAGTAACAATGATGTCCTATTTTTAACATTACAATTGTTATTTTTGATTTAGGATTCTGGATTACCTACAGTCCTGTTTATAGTTAACTCTTAGAGAGAGAAAGGTTCCATGGGTAGAATATGTGCCTTCCATATGCTTGGGATTTTTAGACCATCATTATTGTTAAGATTGGGGTGGTTGATAAGAATCTCACAGGCTTCCTTAAATTTGCGTTCATACCATGTTTTGGTGTGATGTAAACAACTGGGCCTTGACTAGGCCTGATATGGACTATTGTTCACAGATTTGGTCACCAAGTTTTCATAGTGACAAAGATATGTTAGAAAGGATCCAGAGAAGATTCACTCTGATTCACAAAGGTGGTCAGTGGTGTTTGGAATGTAGAGTATGAGGATAGATTGAGAGAATGTAAATAGGAAGGGGAGGTATGATTGAGACATATAAGCTAGTCAAAAGTTGTTATCAGGTTGACATGGAAGAGATTTTCCATAGAATGGGAAAAATGGGAGGGATAGAACAAGAGGCCATCCCTGGAAACTGTATGAGAAAGGTGTGAGCACAGGAGGTGAGGAGCAGGTTCTTTGCATGGAGAATGGTTGGTGAGTGGAATGCATCATTTCCTGAGTTTGTTGCAAATGTAGATACAATGTGAATGAGTTTAAGGCATAGTTGATGAATTTGCATGTGATAGTGTGTACCTCCCATAATGAGTCTGGCTCCATGGAGGTCAGAGTAATAATAATCCTGGCAGGGAAGTGGAGAAACTTGAAACCTACTATGATGGCAAATGTTCATAACTTTGGATTAGAGGCTTATGATCTTTTGTAAGATAGAAAACATCTTGCTCACAAGCCATTGTAATACAAATATATCCAACTATTTTGCAGAATAATTAGGCTTTGATTAATTTTTGGAGAAAATATCACATTTTTATTCAGCTATTTATGTAATTTGCAAAACATGTAGAACCTGCTCAAGTTCATTTGCCTGTTCATCTCATGCATGTTACTGCCTCTCTGAGACCACTAAGGCTCAGAATTGATCTATGGTATTCTTACTACAACAGATGGGCTATTTTATTTTTGTTAAATTCATTCTGCTTTGGCTACATAGGCTTTGATTAATTTGTTATGCCCCTTAAAATTTTTTATACCTGTTCAATTTCTCTTCCATAAGAAACTAATTTTTATTCTGTGGCTATCTTGGAATTACATTAAATGGACAGGTATTGATGGAGTTTACTTCATAATCTTGGCCAAAAATTTAAGTTAGATAATATTTACAGGTAGTATGTTTTATTATTCAGATAATAAACTATGTGCTGCCTATTCTGTACTACATTCAGACAAGTAGCTTACAGGTTTCAAGAGCTTGACATGTTGGCAGAAAAGAAATCAGGCCACTTGTAATGTTTTGTGAACCGTGTAACAGACACTTTGTTAGAGAAGTGCAAGCTAGTCCCTTTAACTAACATGACTGAAGGGACTTTAGCACTGTTTATTGAACTTCTAAAGAAAACACAGCATTCTCGTTATGTATTGATTTGCATATTCCATTTTCAGATCCATTAAAATTTGACAACATGAGGATTGCAGAAAGTGCTGTTAGTAGTCCATCAAAAAATGAAAGGAAGCGGAAAAAGAAAGGTGATTCTTTTGTTATATTTATAATAGAGTAAATATGATGGTGTATAGTGTCCTATAAATTACAATATACAAGAAATTAACTTCTTATTTTAATCGTATACTTAAGCAAGCAAAACAAAGTTAGTGCATGAAGTATCTTCACGACTAGGCTACTTGTATATAGAGGCCATTGACGTCACGTCAGTTGTCTTAGAATTCCATAATACAAAACACATTCTTTTGGATGCATATATTACTGTGCATTATGGGGAAAGTTCTACCCAAACCGCTTTTGATCTTTGTTGAGACCTTTTCTAGTGGGAGCTAAACCCATGAAGATACTGAAATTAGTCGAGATACTTCATGCACAAATTTAGTTTGCTTTACACTTGGATATGGGATTAAAATAACAATATAATTCCCTGTCTATTATAATTTACTTGATTACCAAGTGAGAAAACTTTGTACACTATCTGATCCAGAGTAATTTAAAAATATAACTTAACATTGATTTAAACTTGGTATATCTTTCTGGGTCTAGCTCCCATTGAGACCTCAGAGTTTGAAACCGGTAGTCACCTTTCTCATAAAGCATATCAATATACACATCCGAAACAAAGTGTGCTTTGTATTATGGGATACTAAGGCGATTGATGTGAAGTTAACAGCCTCTGTATACAAGTAGCCTAGTTGTGAAGATACATCATATGCATACTTTGTTTGCTTATACTTAGGTATATGATGAAAACAAGAATCTAATTTTGGAGATAAATTTTGGTATTGACCACATGTTTATTAAACAATAAAAAATAACAGAGTAAAAAACCCGACAAGTTTCATTCATTGTAAGACTTACGTCATCAGGGATAATGGTGTATAAAAGTTGAACACAACAACCAAATTAAATAGTCAATGAGATGTCTTTTTGATTTCACAACTGTACATTAATTAAGAGCCCGAATACAAAATGATACGTTCATTACTGTATGCTTGTTGGAACAATGCTAGTTGTTGCAATGTTCTGTGGCTCACGTGTGTTATATCCAAGGTCCAAAGTTAAATTTTTGATAAAGCCAGACCAGACTTGATGTAAAATCAAGCCTTGATTTTTATTGCATTGTGTAGGGATTCTAAGCACTTTTGCAGCTTCTTTAAATTTTCTTGTGAAACAGTTCTTATTAACATATGACATGTTTGTCTGTTGCCAGAGTACTTGATGGCCAGTAGTAGTTGTGTGGGAATGCTAAGCCCGATTTGTGTTCCCTTCTTTTTTCATCATCATCAAATTCCTGCCATGTACCCTCAAGGGGTATACAGGATATGATAGTACTACATGAAAAAAATTACATCATTATTAATTTCCTATCTACAATTTTCCTCCAAATCAGTCTGTTACTTGTCAAGACTCCGATATTATCAGATCTTATATTTCTATCGTCTAAAGCATTTTGTACTGTATCAATCCACCTATATCTTGATCTTCCTCTGGGTCGTTTTGCTGCCAACCTGGCAGAGAACACTTGTTTTGCTAATCTTTCCTCGCCCATTCTGTTTAAGTGACCATACCACCTAAGATTAGCTCTGCTAACGCATTCCTGGATGCTGACAATGTCAAGTTCTTTCCTAATATCCTCGTTTTTAATATGATATTGCCATTGATGCCATCTGTTCATGCCTATAATCTTTCTCAGGGCTCTCGTATCTGTGGTCTCTAGTCTTTGGTCAAGTGTTTTACTTCTGACCCAGCTCTCAGATCCATATGTTAAAACTGGTTTGAACACTGTCTTGTACACAGCTAATTTAGTGTTCCGACTGATTTCTCTCTTATTCCATATGAATTTATTCAATTGACTTCCCACCATACCAGCTTTGCTGATTCTGTTGTCTATTTCTATATTTAATTTACCATCTTCAGTAAAAATCGTGCCTAAATAGCTGAAATGTTTTACTTGTTCCACAGGTTCTCCATTCACATCACAGTTGACATTTTCAATGAGTCTGCCTATTTTCATTGTCTTTGTCTTTTTATTGCTGACCTTCATACCATATCTATTACAACAGCAGTTCAATTTAGTCAGAGAATCTTGCAGACTTGCAGCGGATTTATTTAGAAGTATAACATCATCCGCATAAAGCAAAGAGCTGACATTAACATCTCCAATTTTGATATCGTGTTTAATACCACTTTCCTTCATAATGTGATCCATATAGATAATGAATAACAGAGGGGATAATGTACATCCTTGTCTCACACCAGATTTAACATTAAACCATCTTCCTGTACTTCCTTCAATTCTAACTGCTGACTAACAACTCAAATAAAGATTAAGTATTGCTTGATATAATGCCCCATTGACACCATATAACTGAAGCGTATTGAATAGCTTCTCTCTTGGCACCTTGTCATATGCCTTTTCCAGATCGACAAAACTTAAATACAGATCTTTGTTATATTCCCATGCTTTCTCGACTATTTGTCGTAAAGTGAAGATCTGATCCTGACAGCCTCTATTTGGCCTGAATCCAGCTTGTTCTTCACCAAGCTTTTCTTCCACAATTCTTCTCAACCGTTTCTCAAGTATACTTGCATAGATCTTGCCAGGAACACTCAGTAGGGAAATACCTCTGTAATTCTCACATGCAGTTTTATTTCCCTTTTTATATATGGGTACTATGAGAGCTCTACTCCAATCATCGGGAATTCGTCCCTCTGTCCAGGCTTTCTGAACTATGCAGTGCAGCCACTGTAAGACTCTTATACCACCATACTTCAGCATTTCTGGTCGAATATCATCTACTCCTGCTGCCTTTCCACATTTCAAGCCTTTGATGGCTTTTTTTACTTCAAGTATGGATATGTATTCCTGACTGCATGCCTGGTCAGTGTTTTTTACCACTGTGCTGTCATCACTGCTTGTTTCATTTAGCAGTTTTTCAAAGTAATTACTCCATACTTGAAGGATATCTTTTTCTCCTGTTTTCATGTCACCTTTATCATCTCTAATTCCTTTTACAGCACTCTTTCCTCCATTCTTAAGCTTCTTCAACAACCTCCAGAATATTTTGTACACCTTCTTGATATTTATTTTCTATATTCTTTCCAAAGTCCTCCCATGACTTTTGTTTAGCTAGTTTTACACAGTGTTTATCATTCTTGCATTTGTCTCTATATTCTCTAAGAGCACAAGCTGACTTATTTGACAGGAATTTTTGGTATGCTTTCTTCTTTTCCTTCACTGCCTCTTTAACTCTTCCTGTGTCCACTAGGGAGTTCTGATTTTTTTATCCTTACAGATAACCTCACCAAATGCCTCTCTGGCAGAATCAATCAATGTTTTCTTCAGAGTTTGCCACTGAATCTCCAAGGTTTGATTCCTGTTCTCAAACTCTTTCATTTTTTCTTCAATAATCTTTGTGTATTTTAGCCTACAGTTCACATCTGAGAGCTGCTCAACTTTTATTCGCTTTAAAACTTTCTTACATGTTATTCTTTTCAATATGAAATTCAATTTTATCCTGCTCAAGACTAAATAGTGATCACTTCCAATTTCAAATTCCTGCACCAGGGAGAAATCATCACTATCAACAATAACATAGTCAATGAGACTTTTCTTATTCCTAGCCTCTTCTCTCCATGTGATTTGTGCACATTTTTATGTTGGAACATGGTGTTAGTAATAACCAGTCCATGTCCTGAGCAGAAATCCAACAGATATTTGCCATTATTATTAGCTTTGCTCTTTTCTCCAAATTTTCCCAAAATATTTTTGTATGTCTCACAATCATTTCCTACTCTACTATTTAGATCCCCAACAAGGACCAACTTTTCCTTTTTCATTGTGTCAGTTGCTTTTTCTAAAGCCTCAAAAAATGCCTCCACTTCTACCTTAGTAGAACCTTCTGTGGGACCATAGGCACAAATAAGTCTCATTGTCCAGTTCCCCATTCTCATATTTGCCCACATTACTCTACTTGAGACTGACTGCCATTCAAGAAGATTAGCCTCGTATTTTGTGTTGAATACTATGGCTACTCCTTCTTTTCCTTGATTGTTATTGCCTGAATATAACATTTTGTATTTATTGCTCAGAAAGATCTCACCAGTTTTTGTCTTTTTTGTTTCAGTCACCCCTATTATGTCGATCTGGTACTTATCTAATTCCTCAGCTAGCTCCATTTCTTTGCCATTCAGGCTTCTTACGTTGATAGTACCGATCTTTAACTCTGGTGATGTTGAGTTGGGGTTTGTTTTCAGATTTGTTCCAGTAGCTGACTTTTCGCTGTTCGCCCTGGTTCCCTGGCGAAAACAACGGGGGCCTTGTTTAACCGGGCGACGCCCCAGCCGGCATGAAATTTTGTCATGTTGTACCATCATTTTTTATTTTGGTTTAACCAATAAGAGTACAATTTGGTCGGCTAAATCCCAAGTTGCCAGCCCATCCTCGTTCGTTCAGTATCAAAGTAGATACCCAACAGGGTGCACCACGAGAAGGTGAGGATTGGACATTAGGTCAGAAGCCCTGGTCGGTTCTCCGCATTCCTTTAAAGGCTATGTGGAGGTCTCCTCTCAGTTATACAGCTTTGACCCTTAAGCACACCATTAATTAACTTCATTAATTGTAAATGTTACATTCAAGTCCACCAACTATTTTATTTTTCTAATGTTAATATTTAATCAAATATTAGAGTAGCATAACTATAAAGCCAGTACACTTACTAGTTTCTTTCTAGTTATTTTAAGTATCAGGAAATTGTTACTATGTTTTCAAAATTTATTTGGCTTATTAGGAAAGTTGGTTGTCATATTCTATAAAGAGTGGGAAAAAAGTTACTTATCACTGGGTTTAATTTGTATTTATTATTAATAATCATGGTGATTATGAAGTCCTTGTGCAACTTTAGACTTTATTAACTTTGAATATATACACATGATAGAAATACACAGTAAATGGCATGAAAGCTTTCTCAGTTTTACTGCAATACAGTCCAAATTTTCACTTTTAACATACCTATCAATGACACATTGTGTAAACTGGTTTTTCAACTTATCAAAAACATTCCTTGCTTGCTGTTCATTGAGATCATGAGTTGCTTCTGTGATACTAAGTTCATCTAAAAATGTGGTTTTGTTGAGTAGATAATTTCTGATATGGCCCCATAAAATAGTCTAGTGGGGTTAGATTAAACAAATGAAGTACCAAGCAGTATGTCCAGCTCTACTATTCATTTGTCTGGAAAGATGTCATTCCAAAACGTTTGCACATCTGATGCTTATATAGTGGCTGTGTATGTGTGTCATCCAGCTGAAGAGGGTACTATCTAAAAATTTTACCTGTCATAGTTTAGGTATGAGAAAATCTGCAAATTGCAAGATAACATTCCCCATTAACCTTCCTACTGGCCGATGTGGATGAAATAGTGACACCAAATTGCACCTCTTATCCATGTTATTCAATGGATGTTAGAGCTTTGTATCCAGATTTAGCCGAACGTCTATAGATGTCGTGGCCGGTTGAGGGGTTAACTTGCTTTTTTAAAAAAAAAAAAAGAATGAAGATATAATGCATGACTTCTTAGGATTTCTCTTTTCACCAAATGCAACAGTTGTTGGCAGTTGACTTCACCAGTGATGTGGAAAGTTGTCTCACCAGAAAACATCAACTCATCTAAAACTGTATAGTAGCTTTCTTTTTGTAACATATGAACTGCATGAATCTGTAAACGTGTTCATGCAGTTCCACTTTCAGTTTATAGTGTTTTGTAGCAGAATGTTAAGTTCAGCAAATGTATGCTGCAACTATTTTCACGGACTCCTGTAGATACTTTCTGATTGCAGCTACCGCCTCCTTGCTGATTGTTGGTTTCCAAGAGTCATTTCTCATTTGTGACTCAGTTTCTCTATGAACATTTTCATTCAGTTGCTAATTGAGTTGGATCATCTCGCAGTTGTTATGAAGTTCAGTTTTGCTGACACACAGATAACCATTTCTTTTACTGTCACTATTTTCAATCATTTTGAGGATCAAAAAGTAAACTAAGATTAACAAAAAAATGTACAACATTAATACATAAAAATTGTACAAAGTAAGCTTTTATGTGCTGTTTACAGCGTATTTCTGTCGTGTACATCCAAAATTATTAAAATTGCATAAAGGCTTTGTGATCACCATATACGTATTATTCTTAGAAATTGTTTTAAATTTTCACAAGTTAACTTATAAAAGATTCCTTATTAAATTCTTAAAACAGTTGCTTTTACATTAGAGAGCATATTCATCTTAAATAATATTTTCATGTGTTAGACAGCAACCTTCAGACCGCCTCGATATGCTGAGGCATCCATTTTACAGATATCTTTCCCTGAGTGGACATGGTGAATTCCTTGAATTACATGATTTGCTGGCAGTGGGTTCCTGTTACTTAGGGTTAAAGCTCAATAAGAAGATAACCTCTGCATTACTTGTAAAGAATACAAGGAACTGACCATTGCTTCTGACTGTATTCCAACTCACTTTATTATTAGGTATCCACCTGGATAATGAATCAATGATGATATGTTGGCAGTTTCGAATTATTTGGCCAGCAAATTGGTTCTCTATTTTCTTAAAACACAATAAGGTGTGGTGGTACATAATGATTGGATGTTTTGCTGGCTTTCATCATCCAGTTAAATATGACTCATTGATGGACACTAATGGTGCTGTTTAAGAAGTATCGATGGAAAAGAGGCAGAGCTAGCAGAGGAATTAACAGCAAACCATATATTGATATAGTTGTTATTGAGATGAAGACAAAAATGAGTAAGATACTTCTAAATAATAAAGATCACATATTTGGATGATGGTGATCAGGGGAAAGAAGAAGTAGCTAGAGTATTACACTGAACATGAAAATAAACTCGAATAGTAATTTGAATCGCCTTGCTAGGTGAGTGGTCTCTCACAAGTAATTTGACTTTGTATAAACCTTATCAGTACTCTGAAAGTGTGGTTATCTTATTTGCATTGTCTTCTGCAGGAAGCATTATGTGTATTTTCAGACTCGTTTGCAGGAGGAAAAATCCTGCCCCCTCCATATGAGACTCACAACCCACTTTAGTTGAAAAGATATAAAGGTTCTTCATATCTGAGATGGAGTCTGATTCTCGACCTTTTCACCATTGTCATTACTCATTGAACTGTGGGTAATGACATTAATATAATATTTTTAATTGGAAAAAAGTCATGTAACGGCATATTCATTCTGTTTCTAAATGTTTACTTTATATTATGTTTTTTCACTTCAATGCTTATTTTCAGGATTTAAATGTAATACATCTTGTTATCATTTGTGTAATTTTTAGAAATGAAACACTATTGCATTTACAATTTTAACACATATTTAATAAAGATGTGTTAAGAAAATATTAATCAACCTGCTACTCAAAGTTACTGTCACTATGTAGTGGTAAGCTTCCATCAGGATTGCAGCATGTATTGGTCCATTTGCTCTAATTGATAGTTGTACTTCATTGGATAGGCGATAAAAGGTAAACTAATATACTCGGGCCTATTGTCACAAAAGATTAACCTCGTTTCTCCTAACCTCAGTTCTTCCAGATGCAGTGTGATACTTAAATGAGTTCAACAAATAAACTTACTACTAAATAGCTAGTTAATAGTTGAATATATCTTTCAGTGAATAATCTCTTCCTAATAGTAATGCCAATAATTATATACTTTATGCTTTCTTTTATTGAAATCATTTTATTTTATTTTGAGATTTTCTTTTTATAAATCATTATAGATTTACAAGAAAATAGTGATGAAGATAACATTAAGGAAGATGGTAAGGCAATTAGTTATGCATTAAGTTTATATATTTGTTTTGAACTAATTGACTTTGTCCTTATATGGTTTAAAATATAATTTGATGCTCTTGATCAGGGGTCAGCAAGTGGCAGGCCGCATGCGGCCCAAACGTGCATTTTTGACAGCCCATAAAAGGTTGACCATAACTTGCGTGGCATGTGGCCCGTAAAATTTTATCATCAAGAAAAGAAGCTATGGACATTCAAGAGGACATTATCTACTACTCAACTGTTGGATGGTTAAGTATAGGTACTGTGCTAAAAAGATTTTTTAATTTACATGAAGAAATAGATATTTTCATGACGGAACACGAAAATACTGTCCCACAACTATCGGATAAAAAATGGATTATGTCTCTTGCATATGGTAGACATTAATTTAAACTTAATTTGACCCTTCAGGGCCAAGGTAAATTACTAGCAGAACAGTTTTCTGACATAAAACCTTTTGAATGCAAACTATGTCTGTTGAAGAAATATATGATGGAAGAAAATCTACATCATTATATATGTTGCAAATCTGCATCTACAGTTGGATGGCAAACACAAAAAGAAACTTTTGTTGGTATCATTGAAGATTTACAAACAGAATTTTTAATAAGATTTGTAGATTTTCATAAAAATAACATCAAAATGCGATTATTTTTGCACCCTTTTAATGTCGACATTGATGACGTACCAAACCGACTATAGATGAAAGTTTTGGAATTACAACATGATGAAACATTAAAGAACACATTTTCGTTAGAAAATATCTAAAAATTTTATCGATGCTTACAAAAAAATTTGAAGGTTTAATCATTTTTGCAAAGATGATAGTCGCATTTGGAAGCACATGCATATGCGAGCAAGCATTTTCTGCCATGAGTTTTAGAAAAAAAAAGAAATTTTCTTCTCAACTGAATTATGAACATTTGCATGCTTTGATTCGAATTTGCACCTGAGGTTATAAAGTGGATATAGATAATTTGACTAAGGGAAAACAATCACAAAAGTCGCATTAAGCGGAGAGATACACATATTATGATGCAAAAACTATATTACTTTGTTTTTACGTGATCATAAGTTTTCATTGTTTCATATCTTGTACTTTAAATATTTCTGTGTATTTTAAGATTGATATCACAAAAATTGATAACTTGCGTATTTTTTTCACTCACTATTTTCTATTAATTAAACACTTGGGGCCCGATCATTAAAAATAAAAGTTGTATGTGGCCCGCGAGTCTGAAAAGGTTGTTGCCGACCCCTGCTCTTGATTAAGAAACTTATTATTGCTTGCACTTGCAATATGTGCACATACTAGCCCACTGAATTAGAAACCTTTATGCAGATGTATGTAAACATCACTTATGCAACATATATGCAAAATACTTGGCCACATGCATCACCATGTGTTCTAGGCAATTATTTAAGAATGCTGCTGGTCATTAATCGTCAATAGTGTTGATCAAAATGGGAAACAAAGGATCTTTCAGAGTTTGATAAAGGGTTTATTGTGGGTGCCTGTCTGGCTGGAGCCACGATTTTGAAAACAGCAAGGCTGACTGGTTTCTCAAAAAGTGAGATATCCAGGGTATTTAATCAGTGGGAAAATAATCCACATTGCTTGTCTGAAATATGGTTCTAAGACATTCAGGAATTCAGTTGCCATCTTTTGCGAATGCTTGTACGGACAAACAGAACTTCCAATGTGCAGCAATTGAACAAAGCATTTAATGAAGGCTGTTCTGGACCTGTATCTCACCGAACTATGTGCAGGGAATTGAGGATTGCTATTGGCAGGCATCCGACACTATGTTAAATAAGCTTCTAGTCAGTGGCAGGTATATGTATAATTTTCTTTTTTTCATTATATATTAGCATTGTTACTCTTAATGGTTTAACAACTTATTGCTGATGCCGAGCAAGAGGGTGGACTGAACTCTGAATTCAGCCTAGTGATTGTTAATGACTATATTAAATCCTACAGGCATATCCCACAAACTCAACGGCATTACAAATGCTTATTTAATTTAAGCAACGCCATCTAAGCATAAACCAATAAGATATGGTTGAGCTATTTTTATATATAGAGGAGCTAGTTTCTTCACTAGAAGAAACTAGTGAAGTGTCTTAGTTTCCCAGACCAAGGAGCTTCAATTTTCTTTGGAGTGTGCATTGGAAACTAGTAATTTATTGTAAGGCAGGCAAACCTGCCTCATAAACTTAATACACTCACTCTCAGAGAATTCAGAAGAATGGAAAGCTGGCTTCATTAAAAAATAATTGCACCCCATCCTCTTCTTTAATCTAGGAGACTCAACCTGTACTGGAGCAGAAGAATGGAGAAAGGAGCTCATAATTCAAATCCCTTAGTAAAGTGGGGGGGGGGGAGCAACATGCAATCAGTATTAAAGTGCTTTCTTTTAATTTATGGTTACACTGTAATCAGAATTCATTTTAAAAATTATGGAAACATAATTTCTGTAATTTTTATAATGAATAATATAGTTCCTACACACCTTTTTAATTCTTGCTGAATAATTACAGGTAATATTTAAATTGCATTTGGAATTTCAGCATTTATTGGCAAGAAAAATAGTGTTTTTTTTTTCATAAAATAATTTTTCCAAATGGAGATCAAAACTTGTAAAAAATAGTAGTCTGTTAACAGACAGAAGTCAGAGTCCACCATCACACATGGCCATTCTACTTAGATCAGGCAGAAAATTAAACAGACAAAAAAAACTGTTGAGTAACATAACTGTTCTGACACAATGGATTAAATGGACCTGTAATCTTCTTTCCCTTTTATTGGATCTCAGAGAAATTGTTTGATTATTGAGCACTTAACTTGCCTATTATGGACTACTGGCAGTAGGTTTTTGAACTTTACCTGTTCAGTTTTGTGGATATCTCTCCTGAGATACTTTAAACTTCTGGCAGTGTGCTTAGTATGGTTTTGAAAAGTTTGTATTTTGTAGGATCATGCTCACTGTAGTCTACTGCTAGATGGATTAATCAATTAGAGTGGATGGCAGCATTTGCAAAGAATTTTGCAGTCCTTTTACATTGGAAAGTTTTGATCTCAGTAATATGCTTCTTGGCAAAGCTATACATTTCTTATGAACCATGGTGCAATGAGCACTATTTGTAAGCATTTGTTTTGGATTGTGTGAATTTATTAATGTTTGAATCTGCCATGCATCGGACTGGTCTGATTAGCATCTTGTATATTAGTCGTATTATGGTCCTAGTATAGTCCTATTATATATGCTTGGCAGACTGTTGATTGATTATGGGTATAGTCCTATTTGCTTTTGAGCAAACATGAGTCACGAAGGAAAGCCCTTTATCTAGTTATATCAATATTTGGCTACTGGTTGCTGTGGAATAGGCAATACAATAAAAGTCCCATGAAAATTACTGCTTAATTGTAACACTAGAGAATAGAGCCTCAAGGCTTCAATTTGGCAAAATAACAGACTACAGAAGATGCTATAGATACATCATTTTTATAGCCAGATACCAGAGAGCTTATGATGATGAATTTTGACATTCAGCAGCTTTAGCTTGCACTATTATTATAACAGGGTTTTTGCTCCCTTGAGGTTTTCTGCCTGTTCTCTGATGAGAACTAACAATTAAAAACAGATGTTTGGCTAATGAAAAACCTTAATAATAAGCACTAATAATAGGTGAATATGTGAGTTGGGTTGTGAAGTCCCTGTCTAAGTAGTGCAAGTTAAAGGCAATTCTAATACCAAAGATTATATTCTTGTAAAACTTCTATTTTTTTTTTTTTTTTAATTTCAGCCTATTTGACTGTGAAATATGGATTCATAATATTCTTGAAAAGAGCTGTTATAAAGCAGGGATTGAACCTTGCCAGACTGCCTTTCACCCTTAATGGGGGGGGGGGGAGTTGTTCCTGGACTGACTGTTTTGTGACATATGAAATGTTTAGTTATGGATCAGCTTGATTGAACTGCTACCATTTGCAAAATCCATGTGCTTTAATGGATTTGGAATAGGATTTTCAGAAATTAATTCCACCATTGTTCCATGAGCAGAACCACAAATTCTATCCATACTTTTGTTGATGACAGTACACTATTTCTCAAAAGAATTGAAATCTCAAAAAAATTGAATCTGTGAATTCATTCTTTCAAAATACAGTACTGTTATTCTCAGAAGCAAAGTCTTGCTTCACTTTCCCTTAATTTTGATAATATTCAAACTTCTGATTATGATTTCTCTTTTTGGACTGACTTAAGCCTCTACCACATCCTGCATAACTACATCTCATCCATAGCCTTCTCATCTTCAAAACTTTGTGTTCTCTTTCATTCAAAATACCACTTCCCACCTGCACAATTCCTAACACTATTCATCCCTAATTTGCCTGACTTTAACATATTGGTCTCACATTTGTTGTGTTGCACCACTTAAACCCTCCCTCCCTCTTTTGGATACAGTATGAATGCTCGGTTGTATCCAGAAAAGTACAGTCCTTTAATAGATGATCTCTACCTTCTATTTTCTTTTCATGAACACATTGTTTCTGCATTGTCTTTTATTTTAGCTATTTTTGTGGGTAGTGCTACACTATTCCTCCACTTTCCTCTTATCATGTAAGAATATGAGCAGTTGCTGGTCAACATCTCTACAAAAAATATCAAAATATTAATAAGCATATATATACAGGGTTAGCCTAAAAGAAATAACACTTTCAAAGTTTTACAGAAAGAAGAGTTTTAATAGCATGGCTGAAAAACTAATGAGTATAAATGGGTAAGTTATTTCATAGCTGAAATAACTTACCCATGTAAGCTTTTGAAGTTTACATGGGTAAGTTACAAGCGTTCTATGTGTGACCCTTTTGTAACACAATAAATATCAATGTGATAGTTCAGTTCTTCCCCAACACTTCTGCATGTCCATGTCAACAGTCGCAGCAGCTACTGTGATGCGTTGTTTAAGATCATCCATTTGTAGGGAGGGGAGGAACAAAAACTCTGTCTTTTATGTACCTGCATAAGAAGTAGTCACAGGATGTTAAATCAGGACTTCTTGGTGGCCAACATGTAAGAGCCATGTTCTGGGCGGTTGAACGTCCAATCCAATGCGAGGCAAATTTTCATCCAGGTAATTTCTAACTTCAAGGAGCCAGTGCAGCGGAGCACCATCTTGGACAAATATGAAATGCATGTCCATACAGAATGAGTGATGGAGGATTTTGTCGTTTTCACTAAGGTTCTGCAATAATTGCAACCAGTAAGGGAACATTCGTAAACGTTTACGCAAGATATTCCACACAGTCTTTTGTGGAACTTGAAGTTCTAAACTTGCACATGTTGTCGACTTCTTCAGGCTTCGCATGTAAGTCTCACAAACACGAGTCACTGTTTCCTCGGATACAGGTGGTCTCCCAGGACTTTTCCCATTGCACAGACAACCTGTTTCCTGTAATTTCTTGCTCCAATTGTAGATTGACTGTGGGTGGTTGCTTACCGTGTTGTAAAACAATGCTGCATGACAGTAACAGAATTTGTTTTTGCAAATTCAATCATGCAGAAAGCCTTCTCCACCTGGCTAGCGGCCATACTGCTCAACTTATGTCAAAGGTGCTCACGTGCTGCTGATGTCACGAAGACAAACGAAAAGTGGAGGTCGTAAACTTGAGGACTTTTTCTATTTATAAAGCATTTAAACTATCTATTTCTTTTAGGCTAACCCTGTATATTATAATTTATTAGTTTATTTTTTTAGTGTTGACTACAAATACAACACATGTGCTTATAATCAATGGATCCTGGCATCTGCTAGAACAAAAGTTATTCACTTGCATTGCTAATTAATATTAATGACCATTTTGTTTAATGTACTTCAATAATGAAATAGAGGTGTTTCAATGATAACATATTTTTCTGAGGAAGTAGAGATTCTAGATGAAGAAACCAAATTAACAAAATCTGAAATGAAATCTGAAGAAGTGATTCCTGAGCAGAACAGTTCTGAAGAGAGCATTATACTTGAAGAGCAGCCTATAGATAACCAACCTGTCAGTTCAGCAGGCTCAAAGAGACAGAGAAATCATAAGCAAGGTAAGAATGTTTTGGGAATAGAAATAAAAGTTAATACATTAGTAAGACTTAATGTGTTAGTATTTGTCCAGCTGCAGAATTATTCCATTGGCTTTTGATTCCTGATGTTGCACTCCTTTTTTACTTTAATTCTATGCTATAGCATTTAACATTAGCAGTGATTCAATTAGTACTGCATTTTATTTTAGTACTTATTCAGCATTAATGGATATCTCTCACTAATTGGTTCAATAGTTGTATTCACCTTCCTTAGTTTTCAACTTATATCTCATGAAGAATCGGGCTGGAAAGTATGACAAGCTTAGGAGTTTGATTGGTTCAGTGCCATGGCATGTACAACTGCAAGGACTAGAAGTCGATAGTGCATGGGAGGTAGTTAAGAAGTGTTTGCATGAAGCAATGGCTGACTGTATACCTAGAGTCTGAATAATAAATCAACTAGGGGTTAAATGGATGAATAACACCATTAAGCTTGAGCTGCTGAAAAAGAAACAACTATGGAGGGAATTTAAGGAGAAAGGTGACCGGCAGGCACACGAACGGTATAAAGCGCAGGCCAGAAGGGTAACGAGTGTGGTAAGAAAAGCAAAAAAGGATTACGAAAGAACATTGGCCATGCAGGCTAAAGAGAATCCTAAACAGTTTTTTAGATATGTAGCAAGTAAAAGGGAAAATGTACATGGCAGAATGATTTTAAAGAATGCCGATGGTAGGGAGGTAACTGAATCAGTTGATATAGTTGAGTTACTGAGTGAGCACTTTGCAAGAATATATCATCCAGGTGGTGACATTGCAGAAACGAATGTACCAGTAGATTATACGGGAATTGTGGTGAATGAAGTGGAGGTGAGTAGTCTATTGCATAACTCAATGTCAATACACGTGTTGGATTGGATGGTATACCAGCTCGTGTTTTACGAGAAGCAGCTAAAGAATTGTCAGTACCCTTGACCATTTTGTTTAATTTGAGTCTCGGGTCTGGGTTAGTCCCGAGGGGGTGGAAAGAGGGGAAAATAGTTCCACTGCATAAAGGTCGTTCCAAGACTGCTGTTGTAAATTACCGACCGATTAGCATATCAGGAATCATTGTCAAGGTCTTAGAGAAATTAGTCAAGAAAAGAATACAGGATTGGATTGATGAAAATGGGATATTGTATGGGGGACAACATGGTTTTGTGAAGGATTTCATGCCGGCTGGGGCGTCGCCCGGTTAAACAAGGCCCCCGTTGTTTTCGCCAGGGAACCAGGGCGAACAGCGAAAAGTCAGCTACTGGAACAAATCTGAAAATAAACCCCAACTCAACATCACCAGAGTTGAAGATCGGTACTATCAACGTAAGAAGCCTGAATGGCAAAGAAATGGAGCTAGCTGAGGAATTAGATAAGTACCAGATCGACATAATAGGGGTGACTGAAACAAAAAAGACAAAAACTGGTGAGATCTTTCTGAGCAATAAATACAAAATGTTATATTCAGGCAATGACAATCAAGGAAAAGAAGGAGTAGCCATAGTATTCAACACAAAATACGAGGCTAATCTTCTTGAATGGCAGTCAGTCTCAAGTAGAGTAATGTGGGCAAATGTGAGAATGGGGAACTGGACAATGAGACTTATTTGTGCCTATGGTCCCACAGAAGGTTCTACTAAGGTAGAAGTGGAGGAATTTTTTGAGGCTTTAGAAAAAGCAACTGACACAATGAAAAATGAAAAGTTGGTCCTTGTTGGGGATCTAAATAGCAGAGTAGGAAATGATTGTGAGACATACAAAAATATTTTGGGAAAATTTGGAGAAAAGTGCAAAGGTAATAATAATGGCAAATATCTGTTGGATTTCTGCTCAGGACATGGACTGGTTATTACTAACACCATGTTCCAACATAAAAATGTGATGTGCACAAATTCACATGGAGAGAAGTGGCAAGGAATAAGAAAAGTCTCATTGACTATGTTATTGTTGATAGTGATGTTTTCTCCCTGGTGCAGGACACCAGAGTGTACAGAGGATTTGAAATTGGAAGTGATCACTATTTAGTCTTGAGCAGGATAAAATTGAATTTCATATTGAAAAGAATAACGTGTAAGAAAGTTTTAAAGCGAATAAAAGTTGAGCAGCTCTCAGATGTCAGCTGTAGACTAAAATACACAAAGATTATTGAAGAAAAAATGAAAGAGTTTGAGAACAGGAATCGAACCTTGGAGATTCAGTGACAAACTCTGATGAAAACATTGATTGATTCAGCCAGAGAGGCATGTGGTGAAGTTGTCTGTAAGGATAAAAAAATCAGAACTCCCTGGTGGACACAGGAAGTTAAAGAGGCAGTGAAGGAAAAGAAGAAAGCATACCAAAAGTTCCTGTCAAATAAGTCAGCTTGTGCTCTTAGAGAATATAGAGACAAATGCAAGAATGCTAAACACTGTGTAAAACTAGCTAAACAAAAGTCATGGGAGGACTTTGGCAAGAATATAGAAAATAAATATCAAGAAGGTGGCAAAATATTCTGGAGGTTGTTGAAGAAGCTTAAGAATGGAGGAAAGAGTGCTATAAAAGGAATTAGAGATGATAAAGGTGACATGAAAACGGTAGAAAAAGATATCCTTGAAGTATGGAGTAATTACTTTGAAAAACTGCTAAATGAAACAAGCAGTGATGTCAGCACAGTGGTAAAAGACATTGACCAGGCATGCAGTCAGGAATACATATCCATACTTGAAGTAGAAAAAGCCATCAAAGGCTTGAAATGTGGAAAGGCAGCAGGAGTAGATGATATTCGACCAGAAATGCTGAAGTATGGTGGTATAAGAGTCTTACAGTGGCTGCACTGCATAGTTCAGAAAGCCTGGACAGAGGGACGAATTCCCGATGATTGGAGTAGAGCTCTCATAGTACCCATATATAAAAAGGGAAATAAAACTGCATGTGAGAATTACAGAGGTATTTCCCTACTGAGTGTTCCTGGCAAGATCTATGCAAGTATACTTGAGAAACGGTTGAGAAGAATTGTGGAAGAAAAGCTTGGTGAAGAACAAGCTGGATTCAGGCCAAATAGAGGCTGTCAGGATCAGATCTTCACTTTACGACAAATAGTCGAGAAAGCATGGGAATATAACAAAGATCTGTATTTAAGTTTTGTTGATCTGGAAAAGGCATATGACAAGGTGCCAAGAGAGAAGCTATTCAATACGCTGCAGTTATATGGTGTCAATGGGGCATTATATCAAGCAATACTTAGTCTTTATTTGAGTTGTAAGTCAGCAGTTAGAATTGAAGGAAGTACAGGAAGATGGTTTAATGTTAAATCTGGTGTGAGACAAGGATGTACATTATCCCCTCTGTTATTCATTATCTATATGGATCACATTATGAAGGAAAGTGGTATTAAACATGATATCAAAATTGGAGATGTTTATGTCAGCTCTTTGCTTTATGCAGATGATGTTATACTTCTAAATAAATCCGCTGCAAGTCTGCAAGATTCTCTGACTAAATTGAACTGCTGTTGTAATAGATATGGTATGAAGGTCAGCAATAAAAAGACAAAGACAATGAAAATAGGCAGAATCATTGAAAATGTCAACTGTGTTGTGAATGGAGAACCTGTGGAACAAGTAAAACATTTCAGCTATTTAGGCACGATTTTTAGTGAAGATGGTAAATTAAATATAGAAATAGACAACAGAATCAGCAAAGCTGGTATGGTGGGAAGTCAATTGAATAAATTCATATGGAATAAGAGAGAAATCAGTCGGAACACTAAATTAGCTGTGTACAAGACAGTGTTCAAACCAGTTTTAACATATGGATCTGAGAGCTGGGTCAGAAGTAAAACACTTGACCAAAGACTAGAGACCACAGATATGAGAGTCCTGAGAAAGATTATAGGCGTGAACAGATGGCATCAATGGCAGTATCATATTAAAAACGAGGATATTAGGAAAGAACTTGGCATTGTCAGCATCCAGGAATGCGTTAGCAGAGCTAATCTCAGGTGGTATGGTCACTTAAACAGAATGGGCGAGGAAAGATTAGCAAAACAAGTGTTCTCTGCCAGGTTTGCAGCAAAACGACCCAGAGGAAGACCAAGATATAGGTGGATTGATACGGTACAAAGTGCCTTAGACGATAGAAATATAAGATCTGATAATGTTGGAGTGATGACAAGTAACAGGCTGATTTGGAGGAAAATTGTAGATAGGAAATTAATAATGTAATTTTTTTTTTCATGTAGTACTATCCTGTACACCCCTTGAGGGTACATGGCAGGAATTTGATGATGATGATGATGATGATGAGATCATGCCTCAGTAACTTGCTCACGTTTTATAACACAGTGATGGCTGAACTGGATAGGGGTAATGGGTTTACAGTAATACTACTGGACCTTGCCAAGGCTTTTGATAGGATGAACATAGAACATAGAACCCTAATCAGTAAACTGGAGCAGATGGGGATAGATATAGGGTTGGTGAGATGGATAGGAGGGTGGTTGAAGGAGAGATACCAGAGAGTGGTTTATTCAGGAGTGGAGTCTAAAAGACGGCTTGTGACTAGTGGAGTGCCACAAGGCTCTGTTCTTGAACCACTGCTTTTCAATTTGTTCATCAATGATATAGGAAAGGATTTGAGAGAAAGTGTTCACTTGTTTGTTGATGATGCAAAGTTGGGTAGAGCAATTATGAGTGCACAGGATGTCAAAATTTGCAGGATGATTTGGATAGTTTGGAGGACTGGGCTAGGAAAAATGGATGTCAATTTAATGTGCCAAAGTGTAAGGTTATGCACTTTGGGGTGAAAAGAATAGCAGCAGTATATCGCATTGGTGAAACCGTACTCCAGGAGATTGATGAGGCCAGGGATTTGGGAGTGTTGGTGGATAGGGAAATGAAGTTTAGGGGGCACGTTGCAAAAGTGACTAAAAAAGCTCACCAAATCACTTGGCTTCTGAAAAATACTTTTAACATGCAGAGACAAACAAGTTGTTGTTCCTCTGTATCGAGCCTTGATAAGACCCCACCTGGACTAATGTGCCCAGTTATGGGCACCAGGGTTTCTTCATGATGGGGAGAAAGTGGAGAGGATCCAGAGACGAGTGACCAAGATGATAGCAGGTCTGTGGAATGAACCTTATGAGAATAGGTTGAAGGTTTGTGGGCTGCAGAAATTGGTCGATAGGCGAAGGAGGGGTGATATGATTGAGACATTCAAATTACTGAAGGGTTTCTATAAGATTGATCCAGAAGATATTTTTGAAAATATGACTGGTGGTGGGAGGACTAGAGGCCATGAATGGAAGCTGGGCAAGAGCATGGTTGACAAGGGTGTTAGAGCTAGGTTTTTTACTTGGAGAGTAGCGAATGAGTGGAATAAGCTTCCAGAGTCTGTTGTGGGTGCTACGACCGTGAATGAGTTCAAGGCAAGGTATGATAGATACTGTGTGAATGTCGAATAGTTGTTCTCGACATGATGTTAGGGCCTCCCTCGATGAGTCTGTCGACTCCTTGGAGTTGCCTGGAACAATAACAATAATAAAAGAAGTCATTAAATACTTATTTGATTTTGCAACATTAAAAAGTAAAATTGAATGGCTTATATGTAGCATCACCAAATAATTGCATCATCCACTGAGTCAGTGCACCACATGTACACACATATGTCACAGCTCAACAGACAATTTTGCTGCATTTCTGGTGAAATTAATGGTTATGTTCATTATAAACTTCATCCTCTGGGTAAATGAACACAGGTGACACCTACCTAACAGATTCAGCAGGCTCTAATTGCACTGTTCCAAGCATAGTCTGCACTGGTTAACCTGAAAGGTGTGTTTTTCTTGCATCATTTTCTGATTTCTTGCCATCTGCATGAAGTTGACAAATATTATTTAGTCTGTGGGGGGGAGGGGTTCAATTTGGAAGAAAGAGTGCTGTAGTAAGGATCAAAGATTATAAAGGTGGAATAAAAATTGATGGACATTCTGGGTGCTTAAAGCTTTTTTTGTCTTCCATCAAAGATTATAAACTTATAGTGCATCAGTAAGATGAGCAGACTAGGCAGATTTCTGTCACTTTTTATTATTTTTTAGTTTTGAAACCCTGCTCTGGAGATGAAACATGGATCTTTTTCAAGCCACTTCAGTCCTCCAGTAAATGGGGTGACAGTCTCACCAGGTGATGAAATTTGTCTACTTGGAAAAGTTGATAAATGAGATAGTGATAGAACAATGGTATAAATGTTTTACACTAAATAAAAACCAATTTATTTGACATGATTAATCATACTATAAATATACTTACCTGAAATCTTTTTTTATATAGCTTGATATTATAATTTGCTTTTATTTTAATAATGAATGTGAGGATGACATATCTCTCCTAAGACCTTGTGGAATCCGCATTCTCATGTGAAAGCATATAATTTTATGATACCTGATGATTTTAAAAAGCATTTAACAACAGTGCATAAGTACTTGTTAGGTTAGTTATTTTCATATAGGGGCCCTCTTGCAGCTTGTGGATTTAAATAAAGTTTGGCTAGACAAGTTAAAATCAAATTTTTAATTTTGATTTAAATCAGGCTACCAGTAATTACTTTCTGCATAAAAAATTCATCTTCCAAGAATTCAGGTGCGTGTTCCTGATTCAGCTGATCACCAAATTGATGAACTGAATTGAGCTATGTAGTGGCGTTTTCAATAGATAATGAGCATTGATGAATTAATTAAATTAATTAATAGAGGAATAGTTAATGCCATACTCATGTGAATTGCACCATTTATGTTCTCAGATTATTTCTGGGATTGTTAATATGATTCAATTACAGTAACAATTCGCTTTCTTATTAAAAATAAAGCTAATTAAAAAAAAAAAAATTATAACCATGAAACATGAATTTCCAGTCATGTTTCATGACCATTTTCATTGCAACTGTAAGTTTAAAGAAAAATAGACAGAATAACATTAGAAAAATCACACATTACAGATATGAGATATTACGAGCAGGAGGAAAACTCTGTCTTGTATACTGTTAGTCCAGAAAAGAAAGTAAATACAGTTATAGCATTGTTAGCATTCAGGAATGTGTTAGTAGAGCTAATCTCAGGTGGTATGGTCACTTAACAGTGGAGAGAAAAGATTAGCAAACAAGTTCATTGGCAGGGAAAAGACAAAGATAGGTGGATTGATAAGTAAAAAGCGCTTTAAAAGACAGAAATATATGATCAGGTAATATTGAAATCTTGACAGATTACTTGGAGGAAGATTGTTGATTGGAAGCTACTAATGGTGTAACTTTGTCATGTTGTACTTTCATAATTATTCTGTACACTCCCTGAGGGTACATATCAAGAATTTGATTATGATACCTATATTTAAAAATGGGAATAAAAGAAAACCTGCTAATTACAGAAATCGGATGCCATGTATAATTGGTGATAGTCTTGGGCCAGCTATTGGCTACTTGTGGAGATTGAATTGCCCATCAGTCTCCAAAAAGTTATATAGGGCTATTTCCTATATGGGAATAAAAGATGGTAGCTGAGCTGATTAGTTTATTGAATGTATGCTGCAAAATATATAGTAGAATACTTAATGAAAAATTGAAAATATACAGTGAAAAAATATTATTAGAATGTCAAAATGGGTTTAGTTTTGCACCATTTATGTTCTCAGATTATTTCTGGGATTGTTGATATGATTCAATTACAGTAACATTTCGCTTTCTTATTAAAAATAAAGCTAATTTAAAAAAAAATTTTTTTTAATTAGCTTATTAAAAGCTAATTAATAGCTTTATTTTAATAGCTCTCGTGTCTAATGAAAAAAGAACACTCTACAATGGATAGCTTTTTGTTTAAAATTGCTTATAAAGAAAAGAAGAGAATTTAATTTAGAAACTCATATTTTGCTTATAGATTATGAAAAAACATCTGCCAAAGTAAAAAGATGTACATGAACAGATAAATATAATACCTTCAGTTATTTTGGATGTGAAATAACATATGAAGGAGAAAAAGACATAAAATTAAAAACTTCAAAATTTTATAGGTTATATGAAAATATACAATACTTTATCAGCCTACATTCTTATATGACAGTGAAATTTGGATGATGAACAAAAAATAATGAGTGAAATGAGATTCATGAGAACTGCAAAATACACGTTATTAGACAAGAAGGAATGAAGATATTAAAAAAATAAAATAAAACTTAATTAGAATTCAATTATTGCTACAGCATATGAAAGAACAGAAAGAGTTTGAGGTTTTTCATGAGAATATCCAGATGCTATGGAGGAAGATTCTTAATATTTGCAAAAAACTGTTAAACGATTGCATGTGATATTGGAAACTTAAGACTGATGATTATTAACCATCTTTCCGGGCCATTATGGATCAAATATGCTTCGTATCCATCATATATTTCAATGTAATATCAATGGTAATGCAATTTTAATATGCACTTCGCATCCATACCTTGACGTCTATAATTTATATAAAAATTAAGTTGATTTTAATTTAGAACTCTCGTTCCAATTTAAATGTAAATAGTTTTATAAACTTCAAAGTGAGTTCTTCTAGTAGTTAGTCACATTTCACTATAGTCATGTAGAAACTGCATTTCACTATACAGTTTCTGTATTCAAACTTGTGAAAAAATGTAACCAAACCCCATAGCATTTAATGTTATTCTAAAAGAAAATTCATTCTAGCAAACCTTCCACTAAGATTATTTCTTATAAGGTTATCATAGTTGAGAGTTGGCTTTATGATTAAATTTTATTTCATCATAACACTGGTAAGTAAATGGGTATTTCTTTTTTTAGTTAATCCTAATCCTAGGAAAAAAGCAAAGCATGAAGAAGGTGATATTTTACTACCATTCAAATTGGGTAAGTTAATTTCTTTTGTCTATAGTGTTATAGATGCATTTTATGCTACAGTATCCTTTTCCAACTTTTTTGGAAAATTCACAACTACCTGTAATTAAATCTTGTATCAAAATACAGAGCTTAAAGTCTCTGTATATTCTGTAATAATGGAGACTGAGATATTATAGATCATTATTTTATTGCCTGATATGAAGTGAAACTAAAAACTTTTGAAGTTTGCCAGTGAGCTTATGAGAATATAATCCACAGCATCTGAGTTAGCTTGGCTGGCTACTTAAATGTGAACTCTGTCCATAACCATTATTATAAGAGACCTCTGGGTGAGTCAGGGACTCCTCGATGGAGGCAACATATCTCACTTGCACAACATCATATTTTAGTGCAGATAGTGTGAATGAATTCTTTTGAATTCATTCACATTATCTGCACTCACAACCTCCAAAAGCAAGTCATTCTATTCATGCAGCACTCTGAAAGAAAAATCTAGCTCTCATGCCTTTCTGGACTCTTCTCACTATCCCCAATGAAAAATTCTGTCTACTGGTATCCTGCATGACCCTTTCAGAAGTTTAGGTCTGCTTTATCACTCCTGTCTGCTGATGTCTACAGTCTGCAAATTCTCAATCCTTGCACAGTATATCTAAATTTGGTTTATAATTGGAAATGTCTAATCTGGACATGTGACAAAATTGTCACACTAGTTTGCTTCATAGTGGATTTATAGATTATAAAGTTTAGATTATAGATTTATATTTATAGAATTTTTCCATTGCTGTAAATGTTGCAGAATTTGTTCTTCAGTATATTTGACATATCGTCAACTCTACTTCGAACAATATGAATTGATACCCAACATTCTGTTAAAATTTGATTTTGATTTTTCGTATCTTTCTCTAGCTTCTTTAACTGCATTAGTCCATATTCTTACAAAATAACGTAACATTGCGTAACTTTAGTTGAATCATAATCCTGTGGATTAATTATGAAAATAAACAGAACACCGTTCTTCGTCAAATTTTGAAATTATTTTCAAATTCAAGTTTTGTATTTTCGTTATAATCATTTAAGAATTGTATATTTTATGTTTTCCATTGGCTCTTGAATTTTTTTTTTTTTTTCCCTTTGGGAAACTCTTTAACTGTTGGCTTACTAAATAAAATGAGTTTTATTCACAAAAACTGTCCATTCTTGATGCATATAAAAGACACTTATAGAATTCATTTAAAAATATTTTAATTTCATGGATACAGGCTAAAAATAGACAAAATTTGCTCTCTGCCTAACCATTGAATTTCTGAATGTAACAGTAGATCTCCATATCTTCCGATAAGAATTTGAATTGTCTGTGTGAGAGCTGAATGTACATTAAGTAATTTTACCACAATACTTATAAAGTATTGTGGTAAAATTTGTTATATTGGTTTGCATATGATCTAGCATGCGGACTTTCTCCATGAATTATATAATGAAATGATAATATTGAATAACAAAATTTCAGTTTCTAAAAGTTATTCAAATTAAGGGGATATTAAATCCCACATTGTTTTAAAACCGAATAAGAAACTCAAAGATTGGAATCAGAGAGTTTCAAAATCTTTGAGTTTCTTATTCGGTTTTAAAACAATGTGGGATTTAATATCCCCTTAATTTGAATAATGTTTATATCACCGAAATGTGAAGCCTATTGGCTCTTTATATTTAAGTTTCTTAAAGTTTTATAAATCCAATATTTTTGCCACACATTTCTGGGGCTCTGTTGGTTGTTGCAGATTTTCTTTGTCTAATCTTCTATCTTCACTAAAATCTGCAATATCCTTAAATTTTTGAAAAATATCAGATACCATTGCCAACCGAGCAATATTATTAATATCAGTACTTTTGTCGAGCGGTTCAAAAACATCACACGACAATAGATCATTTTTCATTTGTTCTTCAGTATATTTGACATATCAACTCTACTTCGAACAATATGAGCTGATAAATGCATTTCTTCAGTTCTCTTAATTATATTGTTTTGATTCTTGAAATCTTTAAAAAGTTCCTTAGCACAGCCAATAAAAGCATTTTTCAGAAAATTGTGATATGTATAAGTCTTTCCATGTTTTGCAATACATAGGGATGCAATAAAGCCATCTTTTGTTTGGCAATGGTCCTGATTTATACATTTTTGCAAAGTTTGTTCCTTTTGTCGCTTATAATTCAGTATACATTGTTTTATATATGCCGATCTTGCTTTTGTGCAGAATTTTCTCACTGAACTCAAATTCTTGGTTTCATAATGATGTTCAATATTGTAATTTCGATTTGTTAAACTTTCCATGCATAAATTATATACAACTCCATTCATTTTCTGCTTCCACACAGCTTGAAAAGTCCTAGATTTCTTTAGTTCCAACTTGGCTTAAAATGAATATTAATTAAACAGAGGTGTTATTTATTATTATATTTGTTATAATACCTTATAAATTCAATGCAAATTTAAAATTACTAACAGCAGTAACCATTTGACTTTCTATTAGTGTAATGGATATACTGACATTATGACACATGCACTATCATGCACTACTGGGGAATGCAAGTCGAAAATGTAACTGTGTTAAATATAAATAAAAACGCAAAAAAGAATCAACTTGTTTGTTTTTTTTTATTTTTAAAAATTTTGATTATTAGTATTTCAAATACAAAGGTCACCCCAAATATTTTTGCATGTCAGACTGAACTGTGTGTCATAAGGTTGCCTACTTCTGGATTAAATCAAGAGATTTCCATAGGCATTGTCCTCTCTTGTGCTGGTAATGTGATTTATTTTATGGTGACATATTTTGAGTTTGTATGATTGTGTATACTGTTGATAGGATGCATAGTCATGCTAGTGTCACATGACAAATACTCTTGTATGCAACCATTCTGGCACTTTGTTTTCTTTTTGATGCCATTGTAGTGCAGTGCATTTGCTTAAGATGGTGTGGGAAACTGCTTAGGATATGAGAATTAAGTGTTTTGATATGTTCAGAATGTTATGTTGAATTTGTGTGATATAAAGAAATTTCAAGTATCTGGTGGTTGGCTTTAAATATTTGGGGAATTTTGCTAATGATATTTTTTGATTATTATGAAGGGTAAGATTTCTAATGAACCATAACCTCCATCTCCTTCAAAAAAAAAAAAAAGAACATTTCATATTCCTTCTGTCCTGCGTGTTGTGGATACCTTTTTTAACATGCAGTTACTTGTTTGGAAGTTATAGAACATGATGCATTCTAAAGTCACATTTTGGTGGATGGTGGTTAAGGTTTGATATATGTTGCTATTTTCTTTCATTTCCAGTTATGAAGATGTTACTCACTTAATGCCGATTTTTTGAGCGTCATGGGTAAATCTGCTGCAAAGTTGTGTGAATAAATGTGATGCTGTAAATTTTGAGATTATAAATTTTACATTCTTGATTTATTACTCTGGATGTTGTGTATAACAGCAGTTACTAGTTCTTATTAGCAGTCATGCATTCATCTATTTGAAACCTTTTTTTTTTGTCACAGTAAGCCAAACTTCACTAATTATATATCAAGCCACAGTTAACTCGTTGTAGCAAACACCATTTTAACTAATTTACTCATTATAACAAACCACCAGATTTCAGTAGACACGATGCTGTTCAAAACGAAAATCATTGCAACAAACTATCCATAACAGCCTGTTCTGGCAGTCCCTACAAGTTTGTTACAGTGATAGCTGACAATATTAGGTCTGTGACCACCATAAGAATTATTTTCTAAACTGAACAATTAGCTTCAAGTCATGGCATAACCTTAAACATCATACTGTGGAGAATAGTGATTATTATTGGTCTACCACTTTTCTTCAACAAAAGTGTTCAAACAGGATATGAAGAAAAAAATAGTGTTAAATCAAGTTAATGAAAGAAATAGAGCATTTTGAGGGGGGGGGTATAAATCACAAAACACCCTTTTTACTTTGCAGATTGATCTGTAGGTAATGTTCAGCCAAACTTAAAACGATGTGGTCATTTCTTACGTTGCTTTAGATCCCTTGAATTTAAATATAATTGAACTGAAGTGATGAGATTTCTTTCTTTATAGATATCTTCACAGCCCTCATAGTGGAACTAACTTTGATCCAACTTGGGATATAGTTGTTTTTTATATTGCTTATGGTCACTGAGAATTTTGCCACACTAAAGAAGGGTTGTGACGACAGAATAGAAAGCAAAACTTCTTTGATCCAGACACTTCTGTAGATCATAACACTCAGCAGATTATGATTAGCTCTTATTTGTTGACTGGTTTACTTCTAGAAACAAATATCTAAAAAAAAGCTCATAAGAATGTGAATTCCATTCACAAAATCTTACCTGTCACAAAGTATTACATGGATGGGCTTAGAATTAGTTGATCTGGTGCTTGTTCCACCGTGGACAAGCACCAGATCAACATACTGAAACAAAAGAGACAAAAACAGGTGAAATTATTCTAAGCAACAAATACAAGATGTTATATTCAGGCAGTAATGATCAGGGAAAAGGAGTAGTAGTATTTAACACAACGATCCTTAGTTGTGCCTGTGGCCACATAGAAGGTTCTACTAGAGAAGAAGTGGAGGAATTTTCAAGGCATTAGCAGAGGCACCCGACACAAAGAAAAAGGAAAAATTGGTCTTTGTTGTGGAGTAAACAGCAGACATAGAAATACTTAGATAAAATTTGGAAAAAAAGGACAGAGCTAATAATGGTAACTATCTGCTGGATTTCTGCACAAATTACCATAGAGAAGACAGAAGAATGTCACTGATTGTGCTATTTTCTGATAGTGATTTCCTTCACACTGGTTTAGGATGCAAGAGTATTTGAATAGGAAGTAATAGTTTGGTTTTGAGCAGGATAAAAGAGGGTGAAAAGATGCGCTGTTAGAAAGCTCCTGAAAGATCTAGGATTTTTATTGATTTATTGAGTATTTTCTTAGATTTAATGGTGTATTTTTGGTATATTATATTTTTTTAGTGTTATTATTGTACTACAGCATTTTATAACATAATTGCAGAAATATTATTAGTTTTTACTATTAAGAATGGCACCGAAAACTCGTCGCAACAGGGCAGTGTCTAAAGCTCAGGTGTTACTACTGAGGAGAGCATTTGTCCTGATGAACAAAAATTCTGCTGCAGTGATTATGATAATTTATCTGAAGATAAGCTGACAATTAGAAATATCTCGATTAAAAGAAATTATTAGAAAAAGTGGAAAAACTTAGGATATGAAAAAGAATCAGAACAAGAATAGGCAAAAGCACTTAACTTGGTAATCATATTAATAACAACAAGGGAAGTCAGTTAAAATCTAAGGAAAAAGCGATGATATGGGGTAGTGATTCAATCTCAAAATTTGCGCTTGCCGAGGGAGTGACCATTTCTAGTTTTCTGGGAGCGAAAATTAAAGATATGACGAATGTAATTGAAAAACAAAAAAGAAAAATAAAAGAAATGGTAGTTCTGGTAGGTACTAATGACTTAAGTAGTGACAAATATAGTATGAGAGAAGATATGTGGGTTGTTCGAATCCCACCGTGGGCATGGGTGTTTGTGATTGTTTGTGGAAATACTATTGCCAGTGGTAGATGGCGTTGGTGTAGATGATTATAGTTGGTGGAGTGGTTGAGACAGAAACTTGTAGAGATGGCCCTCTCTTGATGATGAACCTTTGGACTCCCTGGAGGTGTTACGGAATAATAATAAATATGAAAGTCTGTTGGAAGAAGTGAGAAAGAAATGTGAGAGAGTAAAAATTGCTAATTTTCTACCCAGATATGATAGTACAGAGTTAAGAAGGAGGGTGATTAAAACAAATGATTTCACGTGTAGGCTGTGTAGAAGAAATGGATGTGAGTTTTTAGATGTGTGGAGTGAGTTTGATGGCAGAAAAGACTTGTATAAGAGGGATGGCCTTCATTTGGCATCAAGAACCTGAAAAAATTACTTGTTTTGAGACCTAATGCAGAGAGTCAGGGAAACTTAATCATCAAGGGAGGAATGAGAAAAATGTGTGTGAAATTTCAGCTATGGTATGTAAACGTGATAAAGATATGAATGTCTTTGAACATTGTTGTGTGACAAAGGGATGGAAAGATGTGCTTTGGGTTTGGACCTTTTAAATTTGTCTGGAGAGGGAAAAGAAAGTTGTACAACAAGGCCAAATAGATTGCATATCTAATTATAAGAATTGGTTAGGTAGTAATTTATTATGTCTGTACACAAATGCCAGAAACATCAGAAATAAAGTGGTCTACTTCATTGCTTCATTAAATATGACGTGGCCTAAGATCGTTGGCATTAGTGAAACCTGGCTGTAAGAATCAGATATGGTAACTGGGATCAAGTGTAATAGGTACACTATTTTTATGAATGACAGAAGATATAAAAGGGAAGGAGGAGTACTACTAATGATATCAGATGACTTTAGTCCAGTTAGGGTAGAAACACAAGAAAACAATGATGGTAACAATTTCCCACATAGCAGTGAGTGAGTATCTGGTGGCTCAGTTGCATGGGACGATGAAATGCATTGCCATTTTGGCCTTATGAGTCCCAAACAAGTGATCATCATGAGTAAGTTTAATTGTCCAAACATTGATTCGGTAGATGAGAAATCTCATTTTAAAAAAGAAGTGGAATTTATTGAATTGTTGCAAGACAACTTTCTCAAGTGGCATGTGAAAGAAAGAACTCGGGGTCGAAGAGTGGATTTGCTCATAATGTCAGGAGGGGTCTCTGTTAAGAATATGGCTATTTTACCACCAGTTGGTGACAGCGATCACACTGTGCTTCCTTGAGAAGTATCTAATTGTATTGATGTTCTGATTAGAACAGTTACATGATGTGAATTACAAAGATGGAAATTACAATCAACTTAAGAGAATACTATTTTTGGTCCCATGGTATCAGTTACTGAATGGGAAAAATGTCAGCAATGCATGGGAATCTTTGAAAAAGTGCTTAAATGGATGTGCAATCTTATTAAGCAAGAGATCCACAAGAAGATGATGCGGAAAGAATATCGTGAGAATAAGAGTAGTGAGAGGAGTTATGAAATGTATAAAGCTCAGAAAAGTAATGAGTATTATGCGGAAAGCTAAATCGGAGCATAGAAAGAAATTGGCCATCCAGCTAAAGGGGCAATCCAAAAGAATTTTATCATTATGCTCCAAGCTAAAAAAGAAAAGAATGGATGTGAAAATAACTTTAGAATTCAAAATAGTACTCTAGTGTTGGAAGCTATATCTCAACAATAATATATCAACAATGTATGTAACATGGCACACCGTGCTACTGGTACAGCGGATGAAGAGTTAGAGGTTAATGAAAATGAGGTTAAAGAGCTGTTGCATAACCTGGATAAGAATTTATCAATAGAGACAGATGGAATATCAGCCCGTTTGCTAAAGGAATATTCAGCTGAATTAGCCAGGCTTTTCACATGTTTGTGTAACTTGAGTCTCAGCTCAGGAACGATACCACAGGAGTGTATGACGGTTCCATTGTACAAGGTGGTGTGCAAAAATGTGTCTAACTACCGACCTATCAGTATCTGTGGCTTGGTGAAGATTTTAGAGAAGTTGGTAACAACTCATACAGAAATGAATGGACAAACATGCTATACGCTGTAAGGAGCAGCATGGGTTTACTAAAGAAAGGTCATGTTTTAGCAATTTGCTCATATTTTATAAAACTCTTGACTTGGATCAGGGGATGGTTGACAGACAGATATAAAAAAGTGGTATACAGTGGATGTGAGTGCCAGATTTAAATGACAGCAGCAGGGTCTAACATCAGATGTGTAATTGTTTGCATGATGTGAAAATAGGCAGGGCAGTTAGGGATGCTACTGATATTCAACGCTTACAAATTATTTGAATAGGCTGGAAATTTGGACAAAAGAAAATGACTGTTAGTTTAATGTTAATAAGTGTAAAGTTATGCACTTTGGCATGATGAGATTTCCAGCTGCATATTATATTAGCGAGGTTATGTTACAAGAAACTGAGGAGGCAAGGGATCTTGGCACATTAATAGGTGGACATGAATTTGAAGTTCAAACATCACATAGCAAAAGTTGCCGATAATTGTGATGTTGAAGCAAACCTTGACATCTAAGAATAAAGAAGTCATTTTGCGTCTATAAGGCAGCACCTGGATTATTGTGTACATATTTGGTCTCCTGGATTCCATATGGATGAACAAGCTGTGGAAAGGGTGCAAAGAAGAGTTGTTACAAAAAACATTTATGGGATTTAGATTGAGGATAGATTGCAAGTATGTGGATTACAGACTACTTAACAGGAGAAAGAGGGAGTGATATGATAGAAATATACATACTTTTGAATGGGTGTTATAGGATATCATCTGAAATTTTTTAATATATGGAAGATGGGGAAAGAATACAGGGGAGTTAATCCATGGAAGTTAGTTTGTTCACAGTCAAAAAAGGGGTGAGAGGTAGGTTTTTCTCTCACAGAAAAGTGAGTAGAATAGTTTGCCTTTAATGGTAGTGAGTGCATCTAGTGTGAATGAATTTAAGGGAAAGTATGACCGCTGGTTTGGGTGATTTATAGCCTCCCTCAATGAGTCCTTGACTCCCTGCAGGTTTCAGATAATAATATCATTATATTCAGCCTCTTTGGCTGAATCAAACAATTCAGCCAAAGAGGCATGTGGTGAGATCGTCTGTAAGGATAGAAAGCTCAGGACTCCATGGACTGAGGAAGTTAGAGGTAATCAAGGAAAAGAAGAAAGTGCATTAAAAGTTCAGCTTGTGCTCTATAAGAATACCAAGAAAATGCAAGAAAACAGATCACTGTTAAAATTAGCTAAACAAGTCATGGAACACTTTGGTGGGAACATAGAAAATAAATATCAGCAAACTAGCAAAATATTCTGAAGCTATTGGAAAAGCTTAGAAATGGAGGAAAGATTACTCTAAAAGAATCAATTATGAAACTTGAATAGTCCCTATTCAAGTTTCATAATAACATGAAAAAAAACGCAGATAATGATATTCTGAATGTCTGGAGTAATTACCTTGAACGTTGAGTCTCTGTAGCTCAGTCAGTATAGACTAAGCCCTTTGGTCAAAAAGATCAAGGTTCAATTCCCGTCCATGACGTGAGGAACCCTAATCTGGTCTCTTTCAACTAAAGGTGAGTTAGCCAGTCTCATGCAGTAGATGGTTTTTCGTCTCTCAGAACAGACAAACTGGCCCCAAAAAATGCATACATTTAAGAGGGCTCAATCCATCCTAAGGGATGGGGGAGGAAAGGGAGAACCTCATATGAAATAAATAAACATTGATCATGAAACCAGCAGTTGACAGTACATCGGCAGAAAACATTCAGGGGAAGTATTATCAAGACCGTATATTCATAGAATTTATGGAGACACAACACACGTGTAAAATAATTACTTTACTTAATATTAGGAAATTAATACATTCGACATTTTGACCTCTGTATTGAGGTCATCATCAGGAAAATACATATGTATAAGATACAAGCTACATGTCACTGCACTTTACAAAGTTAAAATGAATCTAAGCTGCTTATTAATCTTTTATCTAGCTTGACCTCTAGTGGGAAAAAAAAAATTAATAATATTAAAAAATAAATTAATTAAAAACAGAACTATATTAAACATTTCTAAAGTCCTCTCGTATTGAGGTTTTCTTCTGGGCTTATTCGGGTTGCAGACGGGTCCTTCACAATCTTGGAATGATTAGTCCGTCATTTTTGTTCAAGTTTGGATTGTGTTTTAGCATTTCATATGCTTCTTTGAATTTTCTCTCAAACCAGGTTTTGGTGTGGTGCACGGACTTGGTGCCTTTCCAGTCAATTCTATGGTTGGTATGTTTGGAGTGCATGGTCTGATAGGCCTGTTTATCCATAACGGAGGTATTTATGTGTCGTTTGTGTTCATTCTTTTCTGATTAGGATAGTGCATCCTGTTTCCCCCTGTGTGGGATAGGTTAGATATACATTGGATTTTGTAAAACCCCTGGGTGGGCCAGGTGTGGAAGAAAATAACTACCGTATTTTCCGGTGTATAAGACGCACTTTTCTACCTTAAAAATTCATCTTAAAAATGGGATGTGTCATATAATGAAGGTAAAGATTGTTTCCTCTTTTCAAAGTCATACACACTCCCTTTTATGTTCCAAGATCTTTGTAGGTGGTTAATGGTGCAATCAAATTGATGCGTGACCTTCACGTGACTTCTAGCGCATCATTGACTAAGAACGGGGAGTCCCTATTCAAGTTTCATAATATCTTATCCGAATAATCAGTTACCGATGCTTATCAGTATTGAGTTGACGTGTTGAGATATTTCCCCGTAGATTTTAGTGATGGAAAAAAACAGGCGACATTCATATACTTCAAGTTACAAATTGCAGGTTGTAAAATATGCGGAAGAACATGGGAATAGGGAAGCTGAAAGACATTTTGGACCTCTGCCTACAGAAAAAATGATTAGAACTTGGCATGGTCAGAAGGAGATTTTGTACAATTTGCATAATGAAAAGCTTGCAGAACGTGGAAAAATTGCGAAGTGGCCAGAACTAGAGACCAAAGTTTTGAAATGGGCGCAAGAAAATTGACAAAATGGCATTGCCATTTCAACAAAAATGATTCGTACACATGCAGTCAAAGTAGCCTGTGAGCATTGTTTTGGTTTAGGTAAAGTTTAGGTTTTTTCCAGAAAATTGTATTAAATTTCTGGTGCGTCTTATATACACTGGAAAATACTGTATTTATTAACTTAAAAGCTAATATTTCACTGGTATTATATCCAGCATCTTCAGAGCACACAAACAAAGTTTGTTACAAATACGAAACAACCACAATCTGGTGTAACAGTGGGGCTAGTATAAGTAATTGCAGCGTGCAACACAAGACATGATGTGTTTGCTATTTAGCCAAATGGCCCAGACACATTGAGTACATTTTTTTTAGTGCATCTAAATAGACAGCACCCTAATATTCACTTTACAATGGAACTAGAAGCCAATGACTTCCTGGACACACTGATCACACGTCTTCCAGAAAGTTCTTTATAATTTTCGGTTTATAGAAAACCCACACATACAGGGAGATATTTGCACAAACAATCACACAATCACCCTTCTCAACAATATGGTATCTTAAAAACACTAATTCATAGAGCTAGAGCAATCTGCTCCAATGACATTGCTCTCACTGCTGAACTTTGTCACCTGCGTCACACCTTCCTAACCAATGGCTATAATCCCCATAAGATAGATAAAACACTAAATGATATCCAGAAATTCCCCCCCCCCCCACTATCTACCACAGAAGACTACAACAAAACTATCACCATCCCATATATTAAAGGCACATCTGAAAAGATATCTAGGGTGCTTAACAAACACCAACTGCACACCGTATTTAAAGCTTATGTGAAATTGGCAACTCTCATCCATTCACCTAAGGATAGATTCACTCCTTTATCACATCCTGGAGTCTATGAAGTGCCCTGTTCATGTCATCAAGTCTACTATGGACAGACAGGAAGAACTGTGGACATTGCCTCAGTGAATACAAAAAATATATCCGGCACTTTTGCTATGGTAAGTCGGGTCTTGCAGACCATGCTTTGGATACCCCAGCACACAGGATCAATTGGATAAAAACAAAAGTACTGCACAGGAGCTTCTACAAGTCAGAGAGGTTGTTCCTGGAATCAACAGAAGCCTTAAAACATACTCCAAACTTTAACAAGTATGTATGGCTGTATAAATCTACCAAAGATTTGGGAGATAGTCATCCTAAGGCCAAATTAATATTTTTTTTTTTTTCACAACTTTGGACTGCTATTTTTCAAAACTTTCAAAGACTACTATATTTTTTTCAAAACTTTGGACTACTTTTTCTTTTCTTTTTTTTAACTTAGATGGCACCATATTAGGACTTTAGTCTTGTGTTGCATGCTGCAATTACTTATACTAGCCCATTGTTACACCGGATTGTGGTTATCTCGCATCCAGAGCACACAAACAAACTTTGTTTGTGTGTGCTCTGAAGATGCTGGATATAATACCAGCGAAATATTAGCCTTTAAGTTAATAAATGGTTATTTTCTTATCAATCTGTGTTTTCATTAATACCGTTTAAATACAATTCAACATGTGTGACGAACACATAAGCCTATCCACGCAGGTGTAGAAGAGGATCTTTGGAAGAACTGAGTAAATTTCTTAATTTTGTCAGGGGGTTGTTTGAAGGTAATCTTGATGTTGTATTTATGTAATGTTTCTCTGAAATGTCTCTAACATAGGGTATGGCTATGGCATTCTTGTAATCTTTTTTGTTTTTAGTGGTATTTTTATGGAGGATCTTTTGAACTGTTTTTATTATAGCCATTTTACAAATGTATAGTTCATGATTTTGAATTCTTGGTTACCGTGTGAGTTTGTCTTAATATGTTTTGAAAAAAAAATAAACAGGGACAAGGGACTCGCAAATTTGAGAAAAATTTAACAAAGGGCTTGCATGATTATAGCTCACCATGGAACGTGCATTAAACTTTATCATAATTGGAGATGTTAATTCTCTACTCTATGCAGATGATGTTACACTCCCAAATAAATCCAATATAAGTCTGCAGGAGTCTCCAACTAAATTGAACAACTGCTGTAATAAATTTGACAAGAAAATCATTAATAAAAAGACAGAGTATAAAAATAAGCAGAAACACTGAAAACATGAACTGCATCTTGAATGGAGAACCTGTAGAGCAAGTAAAACAGTTCAGCTATTTAGGTGAAATTTTTAGTGTTTTGCAAGTTCCATACATTAAATTATTATTCCTTGGTCTCTTATTTCATACATTAAATATATTAATAGACAATAGAATTAGCAAAGCTGATGTGGTAGGAAGTCAACTGAATAAATATACTCAGAATAAGAGAAAAACTCGCAAAATACTAAACTAGCTGTGCAGAAGACAGTTTAAACCAATTTTAACTTGATGGATCTGAGAGATGTATTAGAAATAAAACACTTGATCAAGGACTAGAAACCATAGATTAGTAAAATTAATAGATGGCATCAATAGCAGAATCATATTAAAATTGAGGATATTAGAAAGGAACATATGACCAGAGGTGATCTCAGATTGTATGGTTACTTAAAGAGAATGAGAGAGAGAGATTATCAAAACAAGCTTTTTTTTTTTTCTCATGATGACAGGAAGAAGACCCAGAGGTGGATTTGAAACAGAAGTGCCTTAGAAGAGACTGAAATTTAAGATATGACATTACTGGAGCCCTCACAGATAACAGTGGAAATTAGTAATGATATAATATCTCCATGTCTATCTATCTATCTCTCCCATAGTGCTTAATGGACCATTGGGTCACTCATGGCTGAGCCATGAATGTCTAATGGGCGGTGAATTAAGACAAATGTTGCCCATCTCCTCTTCTGTCTTCGTCTATATATCCTATGGCTGTATCCTGTATTTTTGCGGGTCCTGTTTGCGGGATGAAAAACCCCAGGATAAACTGGGAAAAAAATCCTGCTGTCCATGCCCAAGACCGCCTAACTTAGCTATGGCTGAGGAAGATCCTTCAACTCCTCACGTCACCAACAGGAATCGAACCCAGGACACTCCTTCCCCAGGCATATGGTTGCGAAGCGTACAGCCACTAGGCTAACCACGTGAACTATCTCCATGTAGTGATATCATAATTGTCCTGGGCATGAATGCCCACAGGTTAAGATTTAAACCCCGCCATCTTTTGGAAGCAGGAGCATTATCCACTAAGCCAGCAATGGTAATAGAATGTAAATTCTCCCTCTGAAATTCCAATAGCTATACAGGGTGTTCGGGATAAATTTGACATATTTATAATTAATTATATTTTTCCGTAAGTTACATGTATTAACACACACTTCTCTTCATTTAAAAGTTTGGACCCTTCTTCATTCATATACAAGATGTCAGAAAGGATGGATAGCTGGAACCCACCTGAATCATGGAAGAGAATAACTTGTATCATGATGATTCGTGCCCGCCATCAAAATAAGGATATTACGACTGCTGCCCAATGCTCCCTGAATACAGTAAAAACAATCAGGCATGAACTAGAGACTTGCAATGGTGACTACGAGGATGTAGCAAGAAGAAAGATCCCTAGCAGACGATCTGATTGCGTTCGTACAGCAGAATTCCTCGCAAATCTGCAGTAACAGGTGTTGAAGAACCCTGGCATTGGAATTCGGGCTTTGTTCGTGGAGTTGCTAACTGTAGTCAAGCCCTGGATAACAAGGGTAGCCAATGGTAGGCCGTATGTATGGCAGCAGGATTCGGCCCCTTGCCACACCTCTGGGAAAAGTCAAAAATGGTTGTCTGAAAATTTCTACGACTTCACCAGTCCAAATGTTTGGCCTCCAAACTCCCCAGACCTTAACCCCATGGATTATTTTGTATGGGGCGCAGTTGAAAAAGACACCAATCGCACTTCCAGTAATACAAAAGCCCAGTTAATGGATAAAATTAAAACAGTTTTTGCGGCCCTTCCCAGGGAGACTGTAGCATCAGCTTGTTCGAGGTTCCGAAGCAGAATTGAAGCTGTGATCGATGCTAATGGTGGTTATTTTGAGTAAATCTTGTTGATAGTATTGTAATTAACTCTGCCTGTAATGTTTTTTTGTCAATTCATTAAATTTAATAGATACAAAGAAGATTTTCTTTTTCCTTACGAAACTGTCAAATTTATCCCGAACACCCTGTATATCGAAATTTCATCTAACTTTTCACTTTTTATTTACAAGATGCATTATATTTGTTGGAAGTACTTCTAAGTAGGATATAAATGTATCCTAGACACATTTACATCCTACGTAGAAGTAATTTCATTACTTCTATTGTACTTTCAGTACATAAAAAAAATTAATGAAATAATTGAGAAAGGTTTGTCATCATTATTTTACCATAAAAATAAAGTTTACTGCCATTTTGTAAAACAAAGAATGAATATACTATATTCATTCTTTGTGTTAATAGTGATTTAAGTATATAAATGACTTATAAATAAAGAACACTTTTTTTTTTATTTATAAGTTTCACTTAGCATCATCATCATCATCACAGATTTTTCAAATTATACTAAAGATGTGATTTGAAAAATGGACAAATTCCACCGTTAATGCTCATGAATGTAAAAATTTTATTAATAAATAATGTTTTCATAATGTCAGCTTATATCAATTAAAATACAGCAATTAGCATATGTTCAAGGGTACATGAAGTGTTCGTAGAAGAAATTTTATTTTTAATGTTAAGTTGTAAAGAACATAGTTTTGGAATGGATTCTCCTAAAGGATATTTATTGTAATAACTCTTTAAAATGCAAGTGTAATTTGAATTAAAATATTCTTACAGGTTGGACACGAGAAATTGTACGCAGAAGTAAGAAACAGAAGGTTAAGAATGTAAATATAGGAAGTGACATCTATTATTATGATCCTTCTGGGAAAAAATTGGTAAGTTTATATGTGCATTTGAGAGAGAAATCTGTAAAGTATATTAGAATAGTTGCAGTATACCTAAATAGGTTGCACATTTCAATAAAATTCAGCTTTCTCTCTTGTGATATAACTTATATCATAAGTTTTTTGTATCACTTAGGTAACCCGTAGAGCAGTTTTGAAAAAAGTGATTTGATGTACACACAAATTTCTCCTACTGCAGTTTTATTATTGCAATCTGGCAAAACACATTTCTGTTAACCACCCATTCAGATGTAGTGCAGCGCTTCCCAAACTGTGGGCCGTAGGTTTTGTTGAGGGGACCGTGAAGTAATGAAAACAAAGTTAAAATGTTTTAAGACTAAGTAGATTTTTTATCTTAAAAGAAACGTATTTAATTTTTATTTATTATTTCTTTTTTGTTATTTTTTTATTTTTTAATGGAAAAAAATCACACATTGGTGCAAGTTCACAAATTTTGCTTCCTGCGTATTTTGGTGCTTAATGAATATTAGTAAATATATGCTTATTTATAAGTTTCATTTCAAAGCAGAAATCTAAGAATTGCAGTTTCAAATATTTCACCTGATACTGACTTTTTGTGTAGCAGTATTGAAACACATCCATCACATTAAATTGTTATTAAACTTCTTTTTATGTTTTTAATTCTTTCTTTATTACTAATCGTTTTACGTTTCATGTGCTTGTACTGCAAATGTACAATAACAATAGATCTATCTATATAAAAATTGAGATAATGTGCCATGTCAAATGTGTATGTAAGATGCTAAAAGGGTAATATTTGATTTTTGCAATATTTGCTATGTATGTTCCATATTATGATTTTTTTTCAAGGGAGGCCGTGAAATATTGTAATTTTTCCAAAGGGGGCCCCTGTCATCCAGAAGTTTGGGAAGCACTGATGTAGTATGCGCACTTTCTCATTAACTTCTATGAGATATGGATGTAAAATGTTTTTTTTTTTTTTTTTCATTGTGTTATTTTAGGGTCAGCAATGGCTACGAGGCATTCTCCTAACATGAACAAGTACGGTTGCATTAATTTGCCAAAAATTTGGGAGAGAGTTTCTGAGGTTTACTCCTATACACCCATAATTTTTTTTATAAATATATACCCGACGTTAGAGGACACCAGATCAGGTTGTTAGATCATTTGTTCTTTACAGTTTGAATTGTTTCACTTACTCATTGTAAGCGAAATTTAATATTTAAATTTCAAAATATCGCATTAGCTTAAATTAATGTCAGCTATGAAATTTTCATAATAAACTAAATATGTGCAGTCTGTACCATTAAATTAAAAAATAATTTGAATCCAAGTCAATCAACTTTGTTACCTCCAGTTACAAAGAGAAAGGGAACAGAAAGATAAACATTAGTCTCTCTCTCTCTGTGTCTGTGTGTGTGTGTGTGGGAGGGGTGATATATATACCTGGTGTAAATGTCATCTACCTCAGTGCTTCCCAAACTTCTGGATGTCAGGGCCCCCTTTGCAAAAATTAAAATATTTCACGGCCCCCCTCGAAACAAAATCGTAATAGAGAGATATATTATTATAATATTTATTGTATTTATATTCGATACAAAACATACACAGCGAATATTGCAAAAATCAAATGCATATATTACATTTTTTGCCTCTTACCGTTTGGTTCTGAAGACGATGCGGGCTGTTCTGGTAAAATATGAAATTCTGTCCTTTTTTTGATTCTGTTTCTGCTTCTTCTGGTTGTTCGTAGGAATTTTTTATATTTTTTTTATCAGCCACTTATCCATCTCAGGGTTAAAATTTTTAACGTAGAATAGATCAAATAATATCACCACTTACCGATACTGGCACACCACAGACTGATAACATGAAATTAGTGAATATTACCTGAATAAAGGAATCCCCGGACCAGGAACATTTTTCTCTTTTGTGACTTTTCTCCCTTTACGGTAATTAAGCCTAACCCGAAACAGACAGCAAAAGCAGGTTATTAAAATGTGCAGATGATTGGTGCGGTATTAACAAAAGATCGCGCAACCGAAAGATAAAAGCATAGTTGACAATTGAGTTGAAATGCTAACTCTCTTCAAACGAATTCCATATGTGAAACTGCCATAACATTCATTATATATATATATATATATATTACTTAGTTTTAACACGTTCGGTTGAATTTTATTGCTGCCTTGGGAAATCGAACTCACACACGTCTAATTAATAACAATAGTTTATAGTTAGATACTGTGTTTGCCCATGCAACATATGGTTTTGTTTCAGTCTATACAGCATAGTTTCTGTATGAGGGGACATGTGATTCATTAATTAGTGTGTTTTTATCCCAGTTGTCTCTAATGGCACTATTTGTTGAGAAACATATTACACAGACTCCTCATAAGTTATTCACTGGCATAATAAAAGGACTTGTTTTTATTGCCTCTTCAGTATAGTGGCTGTTAGGGAGGGGTGTTGTTTAACACTGCAAGCAAGTTACTATCTCCCCACATGAAATTGTTTAAGCTTTTTTTCATGTGTGAAGTATATGCAAAACTTTTATTGGTAACAGAAAACTAGCTCAGATGACAGTGATAATATAAAACGAGTTTTGATATGTATATAAAGTTAATATCAACAGTCCCTGATTACGAATACGTGATGAAAGGGACAGGAAGATTTGGAGCTTCCCTGGAGAGCATTAGAAGTAAATACAATTAACCACTGCTTTGAAATGAAACATATGAATAAACAATATTTACTAATATTCATTAAGCTCCGAAATACGCAGGAAGCAAAGTTTGTGAACCAACACCAATGTGTGAATTTTTCCATTAAAATATAAAAAATAATAAAAGTTAAAGACGTTTCTTTTAAAATAAAAAAATCTACTTAGTCTTAAAACATTTTAAATTTGATTTCATTATTTCACGGCCCCCCTCAACAAAACCTACGGCCCCCAAGGGGGGCCGCGGCCCACAGTTTGGGAAGCGCTGATCTACCTGATTTGGACAGCTTCATAAATTGATACTCTTCTTTTAGAAGTGTAAATTAAAGAAATAGTTTGTTGCACAATATACAATATTTCTTCACTTTTAATGTTATGAAATTTGTTTGGTTAGCAGCTCATTTTATGTTTCAACAACTTCATTCATATGGTAAAAAGTTCTGAATTTCTGATTTAGAATTTTTGAGCTAAATTTTTACAGTTTGCACATATTAATTTAAGCTCATGCAACCTTTTGAAATTTAAACATTAATTATAGATTATTATAATTTCATGATGTTCTAGTTCTTTCATATGTGTACTGGTACATGATGTTCATTTGAACTTTATTTTCATGTTGTCATTTTGTGTGCTTTATGTATGGTTCCTGCCAATTCTTTATATTCTGTCTTTGATGTGTAATGTGTTGCCATTTCCTTTCTTCTGTTCCCTGCAGAAGTATGTTGATTCCTTTGCTATATATATTGTGAAAGTGTTTAGCATTTAATGTTTATAATAATGAGCTTGAAATTTCATTTGTTCTCTGGAGCTTAGGCCAGGATATTTTTCTGTAGTTCATTATAGCTAGATTAACCATATAATTTATCATCCAAACCAGACATTTTTGCGAGTGGGTTGAGATGGAATTAAAAATTATTAAAATTATATATTTTTTTAAATATTTATTTTTGACCAATACGTTAGACCTATCAAATAGTTCTATAGAAAACTGTCGTCAAAAATAAAATTCATTATGTTGATTATCTAAATGTTAAAAAATAACAGCAGAATAATTGTTCTTGGTAACCTATTCATATACTTTAATTATTTTATTGGGCATATCTATCTCTAAAACTTACTTGTTTTTTCAAAAGGATTTTTTTTTTCCAATATGATCGTATTATTTATTAATTTTTTCATAAAATTGTCTGCAGTCTTCAGAGTTGCATTTCATTGTTAATAAATATGAAATTGTTGACAATGCTTTCAGTTGACACTTCTCTGTAGACTACTATTTTTAATTGAAAAAATACAGGTGCAGAGGGTACTTGGTAAGTTCAGAACAAATTCTACTAAATGGAGAATATTCTCAGTTCTATATATATATATATATATGTAGAAAGTTTTTTTACCTTAGGTATAATATATGTTAAAGATGCCAAGCTATTTTGAACCTGGTTTTACAACATTTCCCAAGTAAGCAAACAGACAAACAAGTCAAGTTTGCGCCTGCACGTATTGCAAGTCTAGCTGACCCGCAAAGTAGTGCAATTCAAGGCAACTCGTGGTAAAGGTAGAATAAGCTCTAATCACTATTCTTAATATTTACCCTTAATGCAAAGCCTTGAGGAGATGTATGATGCTATGTATTAAAGGCAAGGGGCCACTACCCAGACCGGTTTCGACCTTTATTAAGGTCTCATTAGTGGGAGCCAGGCTTTGGAATACCAAGATTTAAGTAAGACAGAGCTTATAAGTATTTTACCAAAACAAATTACCATAAGATGCTTTGACCTTATTAAATAAAAATCTCAGGATGAGAGATATATGTAGAAAGTTTTTTACCTTGGGTATAATATATGTTAAAGATGCCAAGCTATTTTGAACCTGGTTTTACTCCATTTCCCAAGTAAGCAAACAGACAAATAAGTAAAGTTATCACCTGCACGTATTGCAAGTCTAGCTGACCAGGTTTAAAATAGCTTAGCATCTTTAACATATATATATATATATAATATATATATATTTGAAATGTGTAAATATTTGAGCCCAAATATTTTCAGATATCTTTTTGCCTTCATTCAGAGAGTACCTTTCTTGAACAAATATTTTTACAAGACAAAGCTTGTCAAATCAGTTGTCTTTATGATTCTTTTGAACGTGTCATCAAATTTAGATGCTGCAAAATATAGTCCTCAATTTAATTACATTCCTGTGCATATAAATTTACCCAATTAAAAATAGAAGCTCCATCGAAAGATTTTTCTCACAAGCTAAGATATTCAAGCAAAATTAGAGAATTCCAAAATTAAATCTTCTATACCATTTTAGCTCTCATAATTTAAATTTTTCAATTCTTCCCTTGCTTTTCTAGGAACAAATTTCAATGTCTTCCTATTTGAAATCTTTGTTTTCAATAATTGCAATTCACTAAAAGCTTCAGAAGTTGAAGTTCTTTGGCACTCCATTTGTTGAATACCAATTAAAGATCTCCAAGTGATTTTGAATGAAATGCAACCACAATTTAGAGATCTCATTTTTTTAAAAAAAAAGTTCAGTACTATTGTAGGAAACTTGGGTTGATTTTGAAAGTAACTCATTAAAGGATCAAACATTTCTAATATCTGATTGATGACAGAAACAAAAATAAAAGAGTGTACTTCCATGCTGAAGTATTTTTTGAATCCAACATCAGCTTGGGTCACAAAAATTTTGTAGTCCACTTACTCTGTATATAAATTATATATATATAATATATATATATATATATATACACACGGAGGCTGTTCAATAAGTTATAAGAATATATTTATACAGAAAACAGATTACCTTTAATCGTCATCATTTACATGGTCTTTTTCGAAGAAACTACCGTGAGATGTGATGCGTTTGTCCCAATGTTGCGTCCACTTCTTAAACACATGTGAAAGCCCGTTTTTTGAGTTTTTTCAAAACCGCCTCCACAGCTTTTACACATGCTTTGTTGCTTTCAAAATGGCGGCCTCTTAGTGGTTTCTTGAGCTGAGAAAACAGCCAGAAATCACACGATGCAAGATCGGGACGGTATGGAGGGTGTGGTAAGATATTTATGTTGTTCTTCTGCAAAACATCCACTACACCACCAGCAATATGTGGCCTTGCATTATCGTGGTGCAATAAGAAGCCATTCTTCAGCAATGGATGCTTCCTTTTGACGTGCTGTACCATTGTCCGTAAAATATCCGCATAGTATGAGCCGTTTACAGTATTCCCGGGTTCTACAGCATGTTGGTAAACAATGCCTTCATAGTTAAAAAAAACATTATGGCCATAACTTTACCAGCTGATTTTACAGTTTTTGCTTTCTTGGGGGTAGGTGAAGATGGATGCTTCCATTCACTGCTTTGTTGTTTCATTGTAGGGTCATAGTGATACAACCAAGCTTCATCTGCTGTAATGATGTGTTTTAAGAAGTTGCCGCCTTCTTGTTCCAGTCTTTCTTTCCATTCTGTGCACACATCCACTCGATGCTGCATTTACTCCGGTGTTAAGAGTTTGGGAATCCATCGGGCGCAAACACGTTTCAGTCCCAAATGTTCAGCCATGATTGAGTGAACACTTCCCACAGAAATATTCAGGACAACATGCAGCTGGCGTACTGTAATTCTGCGATCCTCCTTGATGATAATCGCTGCTGTGTTGATCATTGTCTCTGTGATGGACATTGAAGGTCTTCCCTCACGTTCAAGATCTTCCACATTTTGCTTTCCTTCCTTAAAAGTTTTATGCCAGCGAAAAACACTTGCCCTTGACATTGCTTCATCGTGGAAAGCTTCGCGTATCATGTTAAAAGTGTCCAATGCCGATTTTTGCAAATGCACACAAAATTTAATTGCATAACGCTGTTCCAAGGATGCTTCCATTTCGACGACTGGTCGCGGCTCGTAGGCGCGCCGAAACAAAGCTTGCGTTTAGTCACATGACACTCTGGCACATCAGCCCATATATGCCATCTATCAACCTCTTTTATTAATACAGACAGCAACATTTCTTTATTCCACAGAAATTAATATTGTGATGAGTGGTTTCGCGACAGTAAAATTACTCTTATTACTTATTGAACAACCCTCGTATGAATATATTTGTAAATTTTGACAAATCTTCTATTTCAATTGGTAGAATGGTCTATTATATCACAGCTTGTTTTGATGTAATTATGAATTGTGTGCACCACATCCAATTCCAGGTACATTTTTTCCCCATAAGTTTTTTTAATTTAGTTAGAACACATTTTTGCCATGATACTGTACTCCACCAAAATATGTGTTTGTATAATCATTGCAAAAACATAATTTTATCTTCAATGTTGTATTTTTTTAGCTCAATCTGCAATGACATTCACAATGCCAGATGTCACTTTCAACAGCATGAGCTTTTAAATGCTTTCCTCTGATTCCATTAATTGGATAAAGGAATCGAAACTGTTATTGGAATTAACCTAACTGATTTTCTGTTGGAAGCGTCTGATCACACAGATATAAAACATTTAACTATTTGAAAAGTTCTACTTCTAATGGAACTATAATGTATAAACAGCTATTGTTGCATACTTTGACCATGCAGAAGACCGGTCATTTGATCTAAATGAAAAGTCCTCTCTATAATGACAACACCTCAAGATTGTTGGCCTATGCACTCTTTGGTAGGACTGTTCAGTCTCTGTTTCCCACACATATTTCACCTATATCCAAGCATTATTTCCAATGTTTTCTATGGATACTGCTGATGGTTATCTTATAAGCCTTGTGTGCATCTTACAGGTTGTGACAAGAGGTGCAGTAAGAGATAGCAAGTGGCTGGCAGGGTAGCAGTGTTCAATACTTCTCCCACCACCCTTTGTCCCTAGCTGCTCATATTTTAATGCACTTAATTTTATTAGTTAGCATTCTGCATGCTGTATTTAAAAAGAAGTGTTATATTGTGCCAGGGAAATGTCAGGTAAAAAAAAGAAAAGCATTAAAAAAAAAAAAAAAAAACCTGGAACAAATGCTAAACCAGATGGGATTCCCAGGACAACAAAATGGGACATATTGGTCACATTAGTCATAGAGCAGCATTTCATTATAGTGGTGTTTGCCATATTGTGTTTCTATTATATAACATTTTGGTCAAAACAGGATGGGATTTTTTTTTTAAATCTGGTTAAATTTCAAAGGATTAGAGAGCTCTCAATGAGTAAGATTTGTGCAAGCACATGTTAGAATAGGCTCTTAGAAATATTGTTGGATAGAAACTTGATTTTAGCCAAATCAGGATTGTCATAATCCTTTTTACTTTAAGATAGTCAAGAAATCATGTGCATAATAGGTTCTGTGTTTCAGTTTTCTTGATGCTAAAGATGTATAGAATGAAGAGAAAAACTATTCAAAACACTAGATTTTTGTAATCAAATCGAATTGATCTTTGTACTTGATAGAGGGCATGACATAACTTATATCTACGTTACAAACTAGCAATTAGAATTGAAGGATATACACAAATATTGATTTAAATCAGGTGTGTGGTAGAATTGTTTGCTATCTCATGTAACTTATAATCTTTACAATTCACATTATGAAGGAGTGTGGTATTTAAATAGGAGATATTAGATTAATTCTTTATGCACCTTATCTTCTTACTTGCTGTCCTCTCTGTCAGGGACAGGTTGAGTCTTCCATGTTTTCACAACAACCTCCAGGAATCTCGATTTCTTGCTTGGTGAGTTGTCTATATGTTTGCAATCCAGAGTTGATCTTTGTTGTTGTTATCCATTTAGTTCTTGGTCTTCCTTTTTTTCTTTTATTCATACAGAGCAAGTTTGGGTAGTTTTTTTTTTTGTGGTATTCTCTCGACATGTCCGTACCACTGAAGTTGTCTTCTTTTGATCTTTTCGATTAATGATTCTGTATATTTTAGGTCTTGTCTTACAGTTTCATTTGTTTTCTTTTCTGTCCATTTTGTTTTATTTATTTTTCTGAGATATTTCATCTGGAAAGCCTTCCATTTTCGTATCTCTGTCTTCTTGAGTGTCCAAGTTTCTGAAGCATATAGCACAGTGGGTATTATAATTGCATTATATACTTTTATTTTTAGAGGTTTGGAGATTTTATTATTTTTCCAGATTTTACCAACTTATTAAATGATGACCATGCAGTCGATATTCTGTGTTTAATAGTGGTCATGGTATCTAGGTGTTCTGTTATTACTGTTCCTAAATAGTTGAATTGTTTTACCTGTTCAATTGTTGATCCATTCAAGGAGAAGTTTAGTTTTTCTTTGTTTTTTTTCCAATTATTAAGATTTTCTTTTTGTCTGTATTTATGGTCATGCTGTATTCTTTAGCAGTATCATTTAGTTTGGTTATTAGGTTCACCATTTTTCTTTTGTGTCTGCTATCATTACAATGTCATCTGCATATTTTATGTTATTAAGGTTATAACCATTTTAGGTTGACCCCTTTTTCTCCTTTCAAAGCTTGGTTACCCATATCCTCTAGGTAGATGTTAAAAAGGTATGGGAAGATGGGACATCCTTAGGCTACTCCTTTACTGACGTGTATTTTATCTGTTGTTATACTATTGAATTTAATTATTGCTTCTGTGAGACTATAATATTTTTCTAAGAAGTTTAGGGTATCTTCATCGATTTGTTTGTTTTAATATTCTTAATAAGGTTGCTCTGTTTATTGAGTCGAATGCCTGTTTAAAAAGTGATAGATATTTTGTTATGTTCCCAGTATAATTCTGCTAGTCTTTGTATTATGAAGATCTGATCCAATGTGGAGCGATTCTTTCTGAACCCTGCCTGTTCTTCACTAAGAATGATTTCATATGTGCTCTTTATTCTGTTCTGTAAGATTCTTGTAAATATTTTGTAAGCATTGCTGAGTAATGTGATTGGTCTGTAGTTTTTCTTATCACCTTTCTTGTAAATTGGTATGATAATTCCTGTTCTCCAATCTTCTGTTATTTCTCCTGTTTTAATGATTTTGTTGAAAAGTGTGGTAAGGAATTTTAAAGTCGTTTGCTTTCCAGAGTTCTGATGGGATTTGGTTTATCTTCTATATTCTCTTAAATAAATGTGCAAGTCTTTAGCCATGTTAAATACTTACTATTACAAATTTGGTATGAAAATAAGCAATAAAAAGACAAAAACTTGGAAAATAGAAATGAAATGAAACTAGTTAAGTAAAAGTTGTATGGAATAGCAGAGATGCTCACTCGATGTTACTGAGTATTCAGTGGGAAGTGAAAGATTTGCAAAACAAGTATTTCAAGCAAAATTTCCAGGAAAAAACACCCATTGGAAGCCCAAGATGTTGTTGATTACAGTTCGAAGCTTTAAGAAAGCATAATCTTGACAAATAATGGTTTGCTTTGTGGGGGGGAGGGATCAGAATTTAGTCATGCAAGATTGTTATATTGTCGTAATATCTAGGAAATAAACTCTCATGATGATTTTACATTATAACATGATGAGACAGTGAGTTATGGGCAAACTGACTTAATGAAAGATTAGCAAAACAGGTATTTCAGGCAAAATTGACAGAAAACACACCCATTGGAAGCCCAAGATTTAACAGATTACAGTTCGAAGCTTTAGGAGAGCATAGTCTTCACAAATAATGGATCACTTTAGGAAAGGGGGGGGTCAGAATTTAGTCATGAAATATTGTGTTAGATTGTCATAATATCTTGGAAATAAACCCTGTGATGATTTTATATCATAACATGATGAGACAGTGAGTTATGGGCAAAATGACTTAATAAATATAACTGCTTAATGAAAGTCGTTTATAGTGATATCTAAAATTATCCTATATTATGTATTTGACACTTTATTAAGTAGGTGACTTAAGTTTTTAAGCATGAAAAATAATCTCAAAAACAGGACATTGACCATCTTATAATGTAAGCAAGTGCAGTCATACTTTTATTTATTTATACATACATACATACATACGCACACCCATATATATATATATATTTATTTATTTTTATTAAATTTATATACACTATCTACCAATAATTGTCTGGACGCCCCTGCTATTTGAAGTTATGGAACATTTCATAACTTCAAATAACAGGGGGTGACTTCCTACTATCTGCACATGGGCTTTTAATAATGTAAAAACTGGTGTGTAAATAGTAGAAAGCAGTACTTCATCATAGCAGTTGAATACAGGTGGTATGGCATTATGACGTGAACTCAGTGACTTAGAGAGGTGTCATTGTGAGCTGTCACATTGGTGGCATGTCCATATATGCCATTGCTGCTCAACCGGAGCATCCAAAATAAATGGTTGGCAATGCGATCAACAAATGGAGACATTCTGGCATCACTAGTGCAGGAAAACACCCAAGGCAGCCACCAAAAATGACTGACGAGGATAGGAGGATGTTAAAATGGGTGTTGCATTCAAAAACCAGCTACAGTTGGCACAGACCATTGTGATGAGTTCTAGAGTGCCAGTAACACCATGGCGAGCACTAATACCGTACAAAAATAACCGGTTTATTGGGTTTTCACATGGAAGAGCAGCAGCACACAAGCCGAACATCACAGCAACGAACAAGGTGGTTCATCTGGCCTGGTGCAAAAAGTGTGTGAACTGGACAATTCAACAGTGGAAATGATATTCTGGAAGCAATGAACCAAGGTTCACCTGTTTCCAGTCTGATGGCTGAGTGCGAAGGTAGCCTGGTGATGCTTGTTATCGCAGTGTGTTGTACCCACAGTTTGGTGGAGGAGTAATGGTGTCAGGTGCATTCCAGCTGGTTTGGGGTGTGACCACTGGTCCCTGTCCGTGTTTCCATGAAGGCAGCTCAGTACCTTGATATTCTGGATCATCAGGTGCTGCCGTACTGTAGAGTTTTTATGGAACAGACCTGTGTTACTACCAAGACAATGCCCATGCCACAAAGCTGCTGCTGGTATGGAATGGTGTGAAGAGATGGGTGTTAAATGACTGCCCTGGCCTGCACAGAATCCTGACTTCAACCCATTGAACACCTGTGGGACAAATTGGAGCGGTGATTCCCAGAACAGCACGTCCCAGATCTGTCTCTGAACTCAGTACTGCTTTGACTGATAAATGGAGACATTCCACCTGATATCTGCCACACTTTGGTGGAAAGTCGCCCTCAAAGGGTGTAGGAGGTGATCAAAGCCAAAAGTGGACATTCCCGATATTAGGGTTTGCCTTCTGTTATCAATTGTAAATTGTTGAAGTGTCCGGGCAATTATTGGTAGATAGTATACAAACACGTGTACTTTTTTTTTTTTTCTAATTGGTATGTAAAATGTACATTGATTTCATAATTACAGTATATTTGGTTATTATGAAGACCTTTCACCAGATTTATATGCATTTCAGCATGAATTGAGATTGAGGTTGGAACACATTCGTCATATTAAGTTTTCAATTGTATTGATACCTCAGAGAATCGAAAACTTAAATAAAAAAATAATAAAATAGTAAAATAATAATAATTATATAACAGGCTTTGCCTGTGAAATATCTGTTTAAGAGCAGGTAATATTTCAACTTTTCACAATTATAATGTACATTATTTTCTTCCTTTTCTAGAGATCCATGAAAGAAATCCAGAATCACTGTAAGTACCACTTTCAAAAACGCATGCATTTTGTGTTTTATCTCAGAATTAGTAAAATGCAGATATTACTGAAAATAAACATGCTTCTTATTTCACGCAGTATTTTATTTATTTTGTGTCAAATTTCCCATTTCATATTTATAGTGATGACTAAAATTAGCCTTCATGCATTCCTTACTCATGAGCTTGTCTATTAATTACATAATACTCTTATAATCTAAGAATGTTACATAGCAGTAACTTTTATATATACTACTTGGAGAGAAGTCCACAGACACCATAGTGAGCAACAAACAGCGGGACACCTACCTTAATGGAAGACCTTTCACTGCAATGACTGCAAAATCTTTGAATATTTTCCGCAATTGTAGAATAGTGATCAATAAGAATTTTTGACCATTCTTTCTGTAGGCATGTAATGAAGTCATGGACATTATGGGCCATACAACCATTGACCTCATTCAATTTTACAGATCATTCCACTTGTGTTCATTAGTTGATATCGGGTCTGTGAAGGCCAGTCAAGTGTAGAAACATTTTTGTCCACAAACTATACAGTTACAGCAGCCTTATGACATGTTGCATTGTCTTGCTGAAAGAGACAGTGGTCAGTTTGTAGAAGCACCACAAAATAGGAAGTATATCATTGTCTCGGATGTTCAGATACCTTGTAGTTCAGTGTTTTGGCACCACAAACAGGTCCGAGGCCAAACCAGAAAGAACAGGACCATGTTGTCACCTCAGAACACGCTGGTAAGTGTTCATTGCGCATCTGCCACACCAGTCCTTCTGCTCAGAGGGTGTAGCATGATTCGTTGCTCCATAACACAGCTTTCCAAGCTTCCATGCTCTTTGATCCACTGAAAATGGCCCTGCATGTTGGTTCCGATAATGCGAGGCTTGCATTTGTGGTCATACCACAGAAACCCATGTTGTGAACCTTGGTTCTGAATGTTTTGTGCTGATTTATGTTACAGTTGATGCTCAGAACTCTGCATTTGATGTGTTGGCTGATGAATGGCGAGTTTTACATATTATATTTACATACCAAAGAGATATGCTTTCAGCATGGCATCCTAGAAAGAATGAAAACAGAAAGATTACCAAAAGAAGCCTTAAAGTACAAGCCATTAGGAAAAAGAAAACCAGGACGTCCTCTTAAACGATTCAACGATGACTTCTAAGGCCGGAACAGGCCATACTAGGCCTAAATCCTTGATACGTATGATGATGATGATGCCATCCTATTACAATGCTTCGTTCAAACTCCATCAGTTTCCTTTTTGCAGCCATTTCATCTGGACACAGTTGCATGTACTTGGGAGGATCATATTCCTTCAATTTATACCTGCTACAAACACAACTCATTGCCTGAAGATCTTTTTTTCCATTCTGTGGTCAGGAGCCTGTCTGGTGGATATCATTAGTACCAGAAGTCTTTTTTGGTATCCAGGTTGCTCAAGCTCTTTCTGATAGGTGGCCACAGGAGGCATGCAATGTAGCATTCATTCCTGGTAAAGTAAAAGATGATTTGCATTGGTTGTCTGTGCAGGAGTTGGATGAGAAGAATGATGCTAGGAGGTTAGTTATCTTCATCTAGGTGTGTGCAAGAGAGAGGCTGGGTTGGCAGGTGCACAGATGGGCAGGTGCCATCGACACGGGTGGAAAGTTTTCTATATTTTGTCATTTCCATGTTGTGTTTGCAAGCTGTGAATTGAGCTGGAGTTTTTTTTTTTTTTTTTTTTTTTTTTTGTCTCAAATCACTTTTCTTGGAAAAATCATAGTTTGAATAGTGGGTGTGAATTTTGAACAGAGTGGAAAAGGAAGGCCCTCATTCCAGCATGGATAATTTCTCTAACAAGATTACAACTAGCACCAGATCTGGCAAATAGAAACCAGTAGTCTGATTATGCAGAGGACTAAGCCATACCTTTCCACTTGGCATTGTTGTATTGTCAAATGATATGAGGTTGTGAGGAAGGTGTTCAACTAAAGTTGAAACTTGGAAGAGATTGTGATCTGAATTCCCAAGAGAAGTTTTCATCTCAACAGTGCACCTGGAACTGGTTAAGGAAAGATGCAGTGTGTGTGTGTGTGTGTAAGGGGAAAGGGTTGTAGAATGTTCTGATCAGTAGATGGTCAATTTGTTGTAGGTCATTGCTTACAGCAAATACTTCAGCTTCTCTTCTACCTTGATCACTGGAATTGGGAAAAGGAACCCAGTTGGTGACAGGGATAAGAAATCAGATGTCAGAATGACTTTCAGAATTGGAGTAGTGGTAGGAACAGCATAAAAGTGAATGAGGTAAGGAAATCTTAAGCCACAGAAGATTTTAAAAAAAAAGGAGATTTAAGATTATGCATTATCTGATAAGGAACATCAGATCACAGCAGCATATGTATAGCTTGTAGAGTCATGAAGAGTTTAGTTTGAGTCTGCTCAAACTACACTCTACATGGCCATAGATGGACTATGGTTTTAGTGGCATTAATGGGGGAGTGCAAATGTACATTATTAGATGATATTACCTTATTGGTATTGTGGATTGTATAATTTTTATGTCTGAGCTTTGAGATCCTTTTCCATTATTTGACTGGTGACAGTTAAAAGGTTGGATGTTAGTGTTTTCACCTCTAAACCTCAACACCCTGAGTTGAAACTCTTTCCAGAATGCAAGGAACATATATAAGGACTTTTCAGAATAGAGTTATGTCATGCAGGCATTGGCAAAGTTTATCCCTCCCTTCTGGAAAACGGACATGGCAGACTATAGAGTCAAGGTAGTTAATCTTATGTAGATTGGCTTTGTGAAGGCCAAGCATGCTTTGCCATAACAGGACTGTGAACTTATTGCATGAATAAAGGTTGAGGAATCTAATTTCATGTCGCATTTTCATAGCTTGAAACAAGTTTTACTAACACTGAGTTAAAATGTTTGATAAAGAAGAAAAGATGTTTCTGTTGACAATAAACAGCAATGCGAATTACATGTTTGCAAATACAGTAGAACCACGGTTGTCGAATGACTCTGATCTCGAACAGATTGGTTCCTGAACGTATTTTTGAACAAAAAACGCACTGGTTTCCAAATAGAATCTCAGTTCCCGAACAGGCAAACCAGCAACCACGTGCTCTGCAGGCTGAGATATAAGGTGGGAGCGTCATTTTCATGACAGCCTCCGCACAGTGCAAACACCTGCTCGAATTTGCGGTGCGTTTTCTTGATTTTCTTTGTGTTTTGTTGTTTTTTCATAAATTACAACTCCCCTCTGTATAGTTAAAGTGAAGTTAAATTTTTGTCTATATTTTATCTATTTATTGTGTTTATTCTTTTTGTTTAAGATTTTATTCATTTTCATTGTTTTTGTATACGATTTTATGCATGAAGTGCTGTTATAAAGGTTTAAATAAGCAATCATCTGGGAATCGGGAACAGATTAATCCATTTTACATTAATTCTTATGGAAAAATGGTTTCAGGTTTCTGAACAGCCTTTAGGAACGAATTATGTTCGACAACCGAGGTTCCACTGTAATACTTTTTAAAATTCAGTAAGTGTAAGATATTTCACTTCCTTTACTATTTTTTGAATACAAATGCAAAAAAAATTAATCTTGTAAAACTAACCTGCAAGAAGTGGTAAAGAAATCATAGTTATTGTCAATAAGAAAATAAAGGTGTAGCATGGCATCACTAGGATGTTGATGTAACTGATGAGCTACGGGATGAATCTGAAATTACCTTTCTTTTATATTCCTTCGGTGACAGTTACTGTTCTGGATTGATCAGTAAGGTATAATCATGCAAAAACATTAAATAAATGAATTATTATACATCCTCTGCTAATACCTTTTTAATTCCCTTCAGGGAGTTTTTTTTTTTTTTTTAATTTGTTTATGCTTATGGCTACATGAAACTGGTAAGTGAAAAATACAATCACAATTTCCAGAAACAAATGATGAAAATCTTAACATATAAAAGTTCATTACATAAAAGGCACAACCTGCTTTCTAAGTCTTTCCTTTTTTTTAAAAAAATAAAGCAAAAGTAACTTGTCATAATCAAGCCAGGGACAATTATCATCCTGCTGCAACAAGTATGACAAGGCTGCATGTTCTCACAACATAAATGTAGCTGTATCTGAGGTGTAAGTAGAGAGCAGTTGTGTCTTGTGTGAGACAACTTGATCCATTAGAGGAGGTCCATTTCACTTTGTATCATCATCTTCTAACATGAGGAGCTCTGCTGATACTATGACGAGGACTATGAGAGTGACTACGAGAATAACTCTTTCGTGGTGAGACGGGACCGTGATCTTCTGTTTCCTTCATAACCACCACTATACCAACTACAGGTCAAGGCCCAGGCTGGAAAGCCAATTCAAGGCCTCATCCATCACCTTGTGGATGTCCTGTACCATGAAATTGGCGTCTTGGGCAGTCGTACATAATGAGTAATCGTCTGGACCACGGGAGAACAATCACAATAATGGTGATCTGACAGCCCCTATTTATGTAGAAGGTAGCCATATCTGCCCTGACTAGTTCTGATCCTGTTTATTGATGACCAAATCTTCCTAGGAAGATCAAAACCAGGCTGCAGAGCACAGGGATCTTCTACCAGGAAGCCGTTTGTTTGGAGATTGTTGGACCAGTATTCTCTCCGTATGTCAGATATTGATGGCAGCACAGCTGAAGAGAATTCGTCCATGGACCATAGAGGCTTTCTAGATTTGAGGTGAAGACTAGGTGGGTTTATGAGAGTGGTATAGGAGCAGGAGTGGGTTGCTCATTGTTTTATTAAATTCCTTAATCAAGGCTTGTCTTCTCCGTATGTGTGGTGGAGCAATGTTAGATAGAGCAGGAGAGAGGGGTGCTTCTCACTGTCCCACTAATTGTGTGCATGGTAGAGTTTAGCTGGGTGTCTATAATGTTAGTGTCTGTGCATACTTCTTTCCCAGACAGTGGCACAATATTCTGCTGCAGAGAATGCGAGGGCTAGTGCAGACGACCTGCACCACAACCCCAGGTTGTTCCAGCAAGCCTTGAAATGATATTATTTCTGGTTTTAATTTTATTGGAGAGGTTGATGATGTACCTTTTATAGGTTAGGCTTTGGGTGAGGCTCTTGTTCTACCATTTTTCCACAGAAAGATGGTTGAGTTGTCGATTTGCCTCTGCATTGTAGGTGAAATACTGAGGACACTGTTTTCGTTGGATTTGGCTTCAAGTACCACTGCTTGAAGTACTCTTCCAGGATGTTCAGGTCTGTATTCAAGACCTGAATACAGACCTGAACATCCTGGAAGAGAATGTTCAGGTCTGTATTCAAGGTTGATTCTAAGTTGGTAAAGGAGGTAGATTGATGTAAGATCGCTAGGTTCTTATACATATACTTGCTTGATCTGGTATGAGATAGATCATACACGTAGATGTTAAAAAGTATAGGGGATAACACAGAGCCCTCAGGAAGACCGTTGTGAAAGAATCTGGGCCTGCTCTTTTTTCCACCAGTATGGATCTGGATCTTTCTGTTGGAGAGAATAGATTCAAAAAGTTGTAAAATTTTTTTACACTTTATAATGTTTCCTAGTTTTAGGAGGAGGCCCCTGATCCAGACAGTGTCATAAGCAGATGTTAGGTCAATGAAAGTGGCTCCAGATTTAATATTTTTCTGGAAGCCTGCTTCAATTTGAGTTGTCAGGGCCAGGACCTGGTCACAGCAACTTCTTCCTGGCCTGAAGCTAGCTATAGCTAGGTTCAGTCGGGAGTGCTCTTTCAATGAATGGTGAAATTCTTTCAAAGAGCTTAAAGGTGGTGCAAAGCAAGGAGATAGGTTGTAGGTTTTTCACATCATTTGGACCTTTCCCTGGTTTGGACATGGCAATTATTTTGACTTCCCACCACAGCTTTGGTAATTTACTATCATGATGATTTCTGAGAAAAGGGCAGCCGGCCATGTTGATCAAGATGTTTTAGGAACTCAGGGAGTATACCATCCACTCCTGCAGCTTTGCCATTCTTGGTAAGTTTTAAGGCTATTTGTACCTCTTCCCGAGATACTGGGTGTACGAATTCAGGAAGCTCAGGTTCCCGTCTTCAGGATTTATCTGATGGAAGCTTGTACAGCAATTTTCCTGGTAGAGCTGGGATGAATCTTGGAGGTTTTCAATAAATGGTTAGCCATTTGATCAGGAGTTATCTCTGTTGTTTTGTGTGTCGTTGGCTCTGCTTTACCTAATTTTTCTCAGAAATGACCAGCTTCTCCGACTAGATGTGACGAAATCGAGTTCATTGATAGTCGAGTTTCATCTTTCCTTTCTGTTTTTATCCAGGGTTGATATGAGCTCCTTAGCAATAGTTGGATCTTCGGTTTCCTCATATTTGGCTAGGAGTTCCTCACTTTCTCTACTCCAACATGGATATATTGTTTTCTGTAGCCTCTAGGAATAGACACTTTTGCTGCAGATTTGAGTAGTTTAACAAATCTAGGATAGCAATTAGGAGTGGGTGGAATTGCTCTAATGGTTTGCTCGATTTGTTTCTGAAATGCAGTCCAGTTGGACCTGCAGAGATTCCATCTAACGATTGGTGTGCTGCTGATGACTGGGATTGATGTTCCTATCTATTAATGTAGGACAATGTTGGCTATTAGGGAATCTGTTAAGGATGGTTCTGGTTGATGGAAGAGGGTGGTCTTCGGAGTCTTTAGTGACCATGCACAGATCTGGGAGTGTAGGTTCTGTTCCATCTGGTTGAGTAAAGAGTGCCGTCCTGCTTGGCATCATAATTCAAATACAAGTTATACGTATCCATCCAGTTAGCTAGATTATTACCATCCCGGTTGTTAGAGGAATAGTCCCACATGGTGTGATGGGAATTGAAGTCACCAACATAGATAGCAGGGTGAGGAGGTCGGTCCATCTGATCAGGCCAGGATTGTGATGGAGGTTTGTAGACATTGTATATGGTGATATTTTGAACTTTAATACCTATGGAGTATTCTGTATCAGGAACACTTTGGGTTATATCCTTGAGACTAGGCCAGATATAGGTTGCTAGGTCATGCTTGAGGTAGCAGTTATAAGACACATCTATTGTGGGCTGTATCAGGCACAGTCTCCAGGGTTTCCTGGAGAGTCAAGACGTCAGTTGCTTTATTTTGGCTATTTTGCCGATGGATTTAGATATCCCATCTATGTTTAGGAACATATCTTGAGGTAGTGTTGATTAGGGGACTGTAACATATTTTTCAAGGCTTGCCCTCCACCTAAACAAGCAATGCAATCGTTGTTATTTTGGATGACGATTGAGCCGGCATGGAACTTTTATGTTTTGAATTCTTCATAATTGTAAGTAGTCCAGGAGGCTTGGAAACCTTTGGATGCCTTGTTTGAGACATAGCTTCATGTTGCCTGTGATTCATCTCTGGGGCTTCTTTTGTCTGAAGCACCAACAATGTACCACAAGGCAACACTACTGGGGGGGGGGGGGCACGGTAAGGCTGTCTCGATCCCCTCCCTTTTTTTTTTTTATGAAGCAAAGACATCAAAGGTCATACTGCACCAGGACATAGGTCACAGCACTACATATGGTAATTGGTTTGTAGGACACACAAACATCCATGTCCTTGGTGGGATTTGAACCCACTAACCACTCAGCCAACTAGTCTGACCCTTGGGTGACAGTTACTATTCTGGATTGACCTGGTGAATGGAGTTATGTCATGTGGGCATTGGCAAGGTTTGTCCCCTTCTGAAAACTTTTTAATCCTGGAAAATGGACATGTCCAACAAAAACAGATTTGGCATCACTCCCATACCCCATAGAGTTTCTGTGGAATGTTGCTCACCACTGTTCTATCACTTCTTACCTAATTTAATAGGATGCTTATCTCTTTCAAAGTAATTACTCTAGACATCCAGAATAATTTTATCTTTAGTTTGTAAATTACCTTTGTCATTTCTGTCAAATAAATATGTATATAAAAACTGTCCAGGATCTTCTCTTTAACTTCTGGCATTTACCATGAAGTTCAAATTTTTCTATCCTTGCTTGAAAAGTTTCATCATATGCTTCCCTACATGAATCAATGTTTTCTTCAGTTTGTCACTGATACTCCATTCTTTCTTCTCCTGCAGCTGAGTCTCAGTTTTCCTGTAGAGGACAAAGCAATAAAATCTCCATTAGGAATAAACAAATTTTGTTTCCTTGTAGAATTTGTTAATTTCTGCAACATTCTGCTCGCTGCATACAGATTTCATCATTATACATATATACATGTATAGGAAGATGGAGTGTTTTGACTCTCTTGCTATTTGTTACAGATAAAGCAGGCTCGTATAAGAGCAGGCACTGGTCCCAACATGCAATCCTTAAGCTGCAAGTAGCCCTGAATCAACAGAATGGAAGTCTGTAGATGGTAGTGGACAAATGGATTGCTGTTCAAAATGTCCCATAATGCAGTATACTTTTTAACATCAGTCTGTTGGAATATGTTTTCCCTCTCTCTCTCTCTTAGTGCTTCTCTTCTTTTGTATTACTATAATTAAAATTCACTTCATAATTCTGTCATGCCTTATCCATTGAAGAACCTAGAGGTTCAATGGATAATTTCTGTTTTTCTGCTTATCATGTAATTTATTTATTTTTTTTTTTTTTTACCATCATAAACCTTTTGATTAGTGATTTCAAAAATTAATACTTACTTATAAAGATTCCTCTGAATTCTAGAATAGTTGTCGATGGAGGAAAATAAAATATATTTGGCTTTCACTATAAAGAACTTGTAGGAACCATAAGAACGATTTGTTAAATAAGAGCATAATGATAGTTTGCTACACTGAATTTTCTTGAGCATAGTATTGTGCCCATTTGACTAGTCAGGACTTTTCATTAGTTTATTACAGTATCTGCTAGTGAGAACTTACTGTACCTAACACCTATTGATGAACTCATTCGCTTTAACAAACTATGGAAAAAGTCTTCACCAAAGTCTCATAGGCACAATTCTACAGTGTAATTGTGAACAAATGGTTCCACTGCATGCAGATTTTGAAGTGGACAAGATTGCTTAAAAGCCAGCCAGCATATTGTAATAACATTTCTCTTGTCGAAAAATAATTTTAATTTGAATATATTTAAGAACCTGAATGTTCACATTATTTGCTATGCTATGTGTGTTCTCCATTAATTATTTTTTTATTCACATTGCAGTAATGAAAAGCAATGAAAAAGAATTGAAAGCAGAAAACTTCACTTTTCGAAAAGAGGTTATTTATCAACCTCCACATGAGAAAGAACGAAATGCTGGATTGATACGAAAGAAATCGGAAAAGAAAACCCCTAAGAAAAATAAAATTTCAAAGCAGAGGCAGAAACAAGATGTCATAGCAGAAGAAAATTATTCTGATAAAAAAGAACATCAGCCTGAAGAAACTACCAAGTTAGATGAGGATCGCAATGAGTCAGAGAAAAAAGATACCTTGGCTGGTGAAAATGATTCCAGTAAACAAACTCATAAAGAGGAAAATGTAAGAAGTGTGCCTGGCAGGAAAACTAAAAAGCAAAAAACAAAAAACTGATTTCTTGCAAAATTAAAAATATATATATACACATATATATAATTTCTGTTGTGCAATTACAATTTAAAAAGTCTATGTTTTATATGCAAAAGTATGAAATTGTGATATTCTGGTTCATAGTCATAACCACACTTAGATGATTTTGAGCAAAGAAATATTGTAAATTTATACAAATGTGTAACTTTGTAAACATCTTTAGAGTTACTAAATTTTGTTCAGTTTATTGATTAATTTTAGAGCTTCATCCTGAAATACATGTGGAAGATTTTTAAATAGGCTGAGATAGGTTTTTGGCATATATGAAGAACAACACATTATTTTGTAAATTTGTTTCTTTCATACTGAAACAAATTTCTGGTGTAGTTTTGTATGGTGCTTGAAGTAATTAGTGACCATTGGCTGGTTCATTGCATTCAGATCATTAGTTTCAGCAGTTCATTTCCCATCGAAGTAGCTGTCTGTGCTCTCTGAAAATGTAGGTGGCTGCTGCTTGATTGTTACCTTTATATATATATATATATACACACAGTACTTTCTTAGTCTTGTGTTATGTAAAATTTATTGTTTGATAAAGCAATGTTTTCACCATTCAGTATTTTATGTAAGTCATATGTTCATGCATTGTTAGTACAGTTTAGTCCTTTATTTTGGATCATATTTTTTAAATGACTTTGTTTTAATTGCTTATATATAAAATTTATTGCAGAAAGAAGTTTTTAATGACATTCTTATATTATCCACACATATATATTTATATTAAGCCTCATGTATGTTTTTATACCAGGGGGACCAGTGGTTCATTAAATGCTTCACTTATCAGTATATGCTCATTTCTGTTCATAGACTGTTAATACATTGTCTTAGAGTAGAGAAGAAAGGTGAGTGCTGAGAGTTTTACCTATGGTGCATATTTGAGAGAGAGATTAGTGGGATTATTTTGTGTACGTGCATACAAATAAAGGACATCAGAAGCAACCTCTTAATCAGTGCCATATCTTGTATTTATATTGTTTTGTAAATTATATTACTTCATTTGCAGTAACATCTCATTCCAATATTTTAAAAAAGCTTATTATTTAAATCTCATAGAATGTCTTCAAAAATATTAATTTCAATTTATAATTTCATAAAGTTACCTATCCAGCCATCTTTAGGTGGTAGATAATTTCCATTTCTTCTGGTTGGATATATGTTCTGCTTATTTGAGATCTGAGAAGTTTGAAAAAGTTTAATGTTTGTTCTATGGAATTAAGATCTCTGGATTTATTTGCCCTTTAGCCAATTTAAATGTAGTCAAGACCACTTATGAAAGGTTTAGAACTTTTTTTTTTGTGAGTGTTATTGATATTTAAAAAAAATAATGGAATTGGAACATTACCAAATTTTAAATAGTTGGAACTAAAAATCTTGGAATAAAAATACCTATAAAATTGTTAAAAACCATGTAATTGCATATAAATAATATCTAACTTATAAGATAGTTACTTCTGTAGACAATCTTGATATGATAGAGCTGTTTATTTTAAATACAACTAATCAAATGCAAATTATGTGCAGATGTGCTGTAAGCACTACTGCTCATTACTCAGTCTGTCATTAATTGCATCCAGTTAGCAGTTTTTAGCTGAAAAATGCGATATTAGAAGGCTTAAATTCATGCTTTTTTTTTTTTTTTTTACCTATTAAATTTTTCCATATCTTTGCCAACTTGGATCATTCTCCCTTTGAAAATCATATTGATAGTAGCCAGTTGAAGAATAAATGAAAAACTGCTTCAGAGGTGTTTTGAATATAGCAAGCCAGTTCTGTCTGGGAAGAATAATAATCATAAATATCTTCCTGCCATTTCAAATTCATTGTTTCCTTGCATTCTTTGGCTTGAAGAGATCAGAAGAATCTAATATATCATCTTTTTCAAACATTGTTGGAATGTTAATTGTCATATTAATCCTATTGGCTGACAGCAAGTATACTACTATGTGGTTGGTAGGTGTATGCATTGACAGGAATAATTTACCTGTTCAAGATGTAAACTCTGTTGCTTCTGTATACATTGACTAACTAACCTATTAATAGTGAAAAGTCTAGAAAGGTTTTTCTAGTACTGTAGCAGAATAACAACCTTTGTTAAACTAAAATTTTCATTTTATTCGTGTGGAGTCCCCCCCCCCTTTCCCTCAACCATCCCTTAGGACTGGTTGAGCACTCCTAATGAGGAATTAAGTATGTATTTTATGACTAGATCCATATGGGTCAGTGTGCCTGTTCTGGGGGACAAAAAAAACCTGAGTTTCCAGATTCGAAAAAAACTATCAGAGACTAACTCATCTTTAGCCGAAGAGACCAGATAAAAGCTCACGTCATGGATGGGAATCAAACGTCAAACCATAAAAGGGGTTTATCTATACCAACTGAGCTATGGGGGCTCTTAAGATTTTCATAAAGCATTGCTAATAACAGCTGTGGTGGCTCACATTAATGGAATCTGGATATCAAAGGGTTTTTTGGCAGGTTGGAAATGAGCACATCTCAGCTTCTAGATATGAGTTCAAAAATCTTGGCCATCATTATTTCCCCCAACTACACCACATGGAGATCTTCCAAAGTAATGGTTTATAGCTGACCTGATAGAGATAGATCTTGTTTACCTCACCCACCTTTGAATAAGCAGTGGACAAGTTTGGGAAAAAAAATTTTTTAACTTTTTTCTCTGTAAGGTTATATATATATATGTATCAAATTTGGCATAATTCACAGCATTTTCTACAGATCTTTTCGTTATTGATGGAAATGAGAAAACGTTTCATTCAGCATGATACAATAAATGAGCATAGATGAAACTGCAATAAAGTTGCAAAAGAACGTCAAACCATAAAATGGTGGCTTGGTAAGAAAGGCCATTCAATTGTCCTGGAATTTCTCCAAGCTTGTGTCAAAAGGTAGATTTGACTAGCAAAATTCATACAATGAAGTTTGTTGTTACATTTCAGTAAATGTAATGATATGTTGATGACACACTGCTCTTGATTTGGAGGGATAGTTTTGCTTTCATGCATACGTTTTTCAAAAAGAAATCAGCTAACCCCTTTTTTATTCCCATATAGCGAGTAGGCGAGGCCGTTTTAGTCCTATGTAACTTTTTGGAGCTGAGTAGGCAGTTCATTCTCCAATGTCAGCCAACCTGAGTTAGCCCAAGGCTATCACTAATTAAGCAGCATGCAGTGAAGAGAGATGGCTCAACAAGTGGTTCCTAACAATATGTTTAATGTGAAATAATGTAGGTTTTACGGTCGATTTTCTTGAGTTTCCGGGAGCCCGAGCCAGAGATCAACTAACTCAGGAACTGGTTGAAGATGAAGAAATGCTTAGAAAAATTTCCTTTAGTCGCCGACTAGATTCGAAAGCAAGTCTTCCTTCGTGCAGTCAAGTGCTGTGGTGGGCAAACGCCACATCCACTGAGCTACAGAAGCATATATTTCTGAAGTCTGCAAAACATTACTACTGGCCATCAATCTAAATCTAAATAACAAGTATCTTCCATTCCCGAGCTTTTCATCTCATGAGATAATGGTCGACCATGGGTAAAAGTGAATCAATCACAGGAAATGTTACATTTTTTAAGTGTTTATGTTTATATAATGCCATCAAGGAAAAATGAGCACATTCACACGACCATGTTTCGTTTAGAAAATACACTAGTTCACTTATTGCCTGCTGTGTTTAAGATTTTCAAAGATATATATATATATATTGTACCTGATTCTACTCCATCACATGCCACCATCACTAATCCCACTCTACTGAAGATAATGGTATCTACTGGAACTTGAAAAGCAGGATGTTTTGCGTTATATATAATTATAATAGAAGAAATTTTAATGCATAAGGACACTTTTGAAAAATGGATGAACAACGTTGCAGCTTTTTCATTCTTCCACATGAGAGGCTGTGAAGCTGTAGCAAATCAATGCAAAGTGTAGGCATGAGTCAAGAGAAAATCTTTTTGAAGATTTGGAGGATTGGAGGATACTTTATGAGGGAGGATGTTCCATAGACCAGGTAGATGGAATCAAAGTATAGTGAAAGTTCAGGATAGTGAGCCGTTATGTTGTAGGTTAGCAGAAATCAAGATAACATGCTAGTTTTGCTGAACACCCATGGAAACTTGATCTTAACTGTGGTGATGCTACAAGATTATCGTCGCAATTTCTAATCGTTTCCATTCTTAGTTTTTCTCCAGCTGTTTTGTTTTTAAATTTCATGTAATTTGTGTTTTCTTCATGTAGCATTAAAGTAAGATACATGCTAATTCTCTTGCCAGAAACTTGCATTAATTTCCTTTCCTGATTACTTCGACTTTATTTATCAGATATTTTGTCAGTATCTATATAAAGGCTGCGTGGACTTTCATTTTCTGAATTTGTTACGTTTTATTCGGATTTTTAGCAAATGACTATGGTGGTCTTTGTTTCCTGACTGCTTTTATTTCCCCTCCCCAGTAGTAACAGCACGGTTGTCTTCCATTCACATCTAAAAGTGGTTCGCAAACTTTCATTTTAAACGTTGCAGTTACTTTGGATTTGAATACTTCATTTTAGAAGCAATTCTGATAAGATGATACAACGCTGATTCTAAATGCTTTAACTGTACAGTTTCGATGCCAAGGGGCTCTGGCAACTATTTTATTCCCTATATAGGGAGCAGGTGAAGCAGTTCTTGTTTTACTTTTGGAAACAAAGAAATTTAATCCCCACTGATAGCTGGGGAACAACTAACACTAATTACAAATAGCAAGATGTGATGGACAGATGCAAAGGGCTGCCATCTCATGATCCTTAACATGTTATTTGTTTGAAATAGTGTGGGTTCTACGGTCGATTTCTTTCCTAAAAAATAAATTAAAAAAAAATGGCTACTTGCCCGAGATACCTAAGGAATAAGCCGAAAAGAGGGTTCGAAAAAGTTTCTCCACTCGGTGACTAGATTCGAACCGAGAATAGCTATATATAAATGGAATTTTAATATTATATTTTATATATCCTTCCTTTAGCTACTTTATATTCAATTAAAGTGTCTCAAAGAGATTTCTCTCTCAAGTCGGTCACTTGTTTCCAACCACATAATTGACACTAAATTGATATTTTCTATTATATATACAGGGTGTTCGGGATAAATTTGACATATTTATAATTAATTATATTTTTCCGTAAGTTACATGTATTAACACACACTTCTCTTCATTTAAAAGTTTGGACCCTTCTTCATTCATATACAAGATGTCAGAAAGGATGGATAGCTGGAACCCACCTGAATCATGGAAGAGAATAACTTGTATCATGATGATTCGTGCCCGCCATCAAAATAAGGATATTACGACTGCTGCCCAATGCTCCCTGAATACAGTAAAAACAATCAGGCATGAACTAGAGACTTGCAATGGTGACTACGAGGATGTAGCAAGAAGAAAGATCCCTAGCAGACGATCTGATTGCGTTCGTACAGCAGAATTCCTCGCAAATCTGCAGGAACAGGTGTTGAAGAACCCTGGCATTGGAATTCGGGCTTTGTTCGTGGAGTTGCTAACTGTAGTCAAGCCCTGGATAACAAGGGTAGCCAATGGTAGGCCGTATGTATGGCAGCAGGATTCGGCCCCTTGCCACACCTCTGGGAAAAGTCAAAAATGGTTGTCTGAAAATTTCTACGACTTCACCAGTCCAAATGTTTGGCCTCCAAACTCCCCAGACCTTAACCCCATGGATTATTTTGTATGGGGCGCAGTTGAAAAAGACACCAATCGCACTTCCAGTAATACAAAAGCCCAGTTAATGGATAAAATTAAAACAGTTTTTGCGGCCCTTCCCAGGGAGACTGTAGCATCAGCTTGTTCGAGGTTCCGAAGCAGAATTGAAGCTGTGATCGATGCTAATGGTGGTTATTTTGAGTAAATCTTGTTGATAGTATTGTAATTAACTCTGCCTGTAATGTTTTTTTGTCAATTCATTAAATTTAATAGATACAAAGAAGATTTTCTTTTTCCTTACGAAACTGTCAAATTTATCCCGAACACCCTGTATATACAGTCGGGTCTCTTTTTATGCGGTAGATACGTTCCACAGAAAACCGCATATATAAAAAATCGCACCAAAAAGGCCTAACTTAAAAGGGATACGTACCATAATTTTCTGAAACCGAAGTAATGAATTAAAATAAACCTCAAATCGCATAATAAAAGTTTATGAAAATTCAGGAAAATAAGAATGTCTAGGTTTGTTTTAAAGCTTTATTCATTTTAATTTTATTGAAAAGTAACAATTTTTTTTTTTTTTACATTTTGTCATCAGAATTATCGTCTCTATTAGACAATATTCGGCAACATTTGCGAACTGGTGCAAAATCGCTTTCATCACCCGAAGAGATAGCGCATCAGATCTGTATGGTGAAGGCAATGGTTCTTCACAAACAATTAGCTTCACCCTTGTGTGCTGATTTTCTGTTTCTGACAACGTAATCAGTGATTAAACTTTGCGATGATGATTTCACTAATTTTTTATACAGTTTGCGATATCCAGCATATATTTTTCTTCAGCTCACGTTGGAATTTAAAGGCTCGTTCAGAATTTGTGTCGTTAACAAGAAAATGATTTTCCAATTTATTGCACAGTTCAAGACCACCTCGAATTATATTTGCAGTGAGGGGGACAGGTTTTTCTGAATACTTTCTTCACAAGTTCTTATTGTAGGGTGAAAGTGCTTGTTTCGAAACCGTGGTGCCGTGATTTTTTAAAAGTTATAGGGCTACAGATTTAAATTTTAATATGAATAAGAGACAAGGGACTGTTTAATTTTGGTGTTAAGAAATCTCTTATTAAAGGTGTTTGTGATGCAACAGATAGATTCATCCACTTCCAGCCTACAAAGCGATCTCCAGGATGTACAAAAGGAGGGAAAAATTATCAGCACACAGGAGAAAAAGTCTGCATTCACTCGTAAGTACTTGTAATAATATAAATTTTTGGTGATCAGAATGGGATATGTATTGTGAAAATCAGCACAAATTAATTTAATGATTTTTTAATTAATTATATTAATTAATAATAAAAATCAGCCAAATTAATTATATAAGTTAAGGGATATATCCCATATTGTTTCTTAGCCGAATAAGAAACTCGAAGAGTTTCATGCCGAATATAGAAACTATAAAGTTCAGCGATTCTAAGCATAAGCAAATACCTGGATAGTGCAGCACCTGATCCTTGAAGGTAGTGCAAGCTGAGGCAACTCATAGAAAGGGTGGAGCAAGCTCCTACTCACTGATGAGACCTCAAAAAAGGTCGAAACCTTTTTTGAGGTCTCATCAGTGAGTAGGAGTAGTGACCTCTCATAATGTTGAACAATAATACAGCTCCTAGGAGTTAAGTTCACATTATGGGTAAATATCAGGAATAGTAATCGGAGCTTGCTCCACCCTTTCTATGAGTTGCCTCAGGCTTGCACTACCTTCAAGGATCTGGTGCTGCACTATCCAGGTATTTGCTTACGCTTGGAATCGCCGAACTTTATTATATTATATTATATAGTTTATTTATATATTCGGCATGAAACTGAGTTTCTTATTCAGCTAAGAAACAATATGGGATATAATATCCCTTAACTTAAATAAGTTCATGTCGCCGAATTGAAGCCTTTGGCTCTTCATATAATTAGTAATTTATTATTAATTAATGCATTACTATACTAAATAACCAAGATGTTCTGTGAAAATTTCAGGATTTGTGAAGTGTTCCGTCAGAAAAAGTTTGAGAAACACTGGATTACCCTGTTATCGGAATGGATTCAACTTGTGTTGATATGCGCAGAAGTGTCGAAAGGTCTCGTATCTTGAAGTTATGCACCGCATAACTTCAAATCCGCATAAAAAGAGACCCGAGTGTGTGTGTGTGTGTGTGTGTGTGTGTATATATATATATATATATATATATATATATATTTTTTTGGTATACTCTAGACCAGGGGTCTCAAACGCAGCAAAGGACCAGTCAATTAGATGTATATTTGACGTGGGCCGTATTCAATATTATTCTGTGAACCAAAACAAACTAAAAAAAAGAAAGCCTCTAACAAAGGCCCTTTTGTTGCCGGTTCTTTACGTCTTACATAAACAGTTACACTATATTTTAAATTTATAACCATTTTTATTTTTAAATTTTAAAAATATAAGTTCAATTACATTTTATTCATACTTTAAGAAAATTATTTAAATACATAATTTTGACTTACAAAAATAAAGATTTTTATCTACGAGTACTTTTTTTTTATTTGATTTTGATACTGAAAACTGACATCTTTTCCTCTGTACCAACATGTCAATATCTGCTTTTTCGTTTCGTATTGCAATATGAAGTATTGCATTTAATCTAGAATCTTATCCGTGAGCCGAACTTTCACTTATTAAGTTTCATAATTGAAAATAATCGCTCACATACATAGGTGCTTCCAAAGATTGACAATATTTTTGCACAATAAATTTTTTATATACATATATATATTTGGGATATTTACTGCCAATGAATTTATAAAAATTTGGTATGCCAACTTCGTTATATTTATTTTTTAGTTCTGTATTGAACTGGAGTTCAATTACTTCCATTTGTAATTCTTTGTTAATATTTTCAATATTAATTTATAAAAGTGAACCGAATAATAATTCATTTTCAAACTGGTTGAAATCAGAAAATCTTTTCAAATTCAATTTTCAATTCTTCAATTTGAGGAATGTACTTTTCAGCATCATTATTATTTCGAGAAATCGATTTAAGTGTAGGAAAGTGGGCTAAATTATTCTCTGCTAACTGGGTTTGCCAAAGATAGTTTTGCCAGAAACTGTCTAAAACTAAAAAGGCCAAGTCTTTGCACCAATCTTAATAGGTGAGCTGAGGAATCAATTTTCCTTTGGATGAACTAAACATGTCAATTTCTTTTAAGAGTTCAAAAAATCTTTTTAAACGATGCCACGACTAAGCCACCTAACCTCAGTATAATATAGCAAACTGCTGTATTGTGAATCCAAATTCATCCAACAAAACATTGAATTGTCGATGATTCAGGGCGTGAGAGCGTATCCAGTTTACTGTTTTAATTACTACACTCATGACGTGTTCAATCTTTAGTTTTTTAGCACAAAGTGACTCCTGGTGTATTATGCAACGAAAACGATTTAAGTTTGTCCTTACACAGCATTTCCTTTTTCATTTGAAGTTTTGTAACAAGTCCCACGTTAACACCAACCATAGCAGGATCCCCATCTGTGTTCACACTTACTAATTTTGACCAGTCCACGTGAACATTTTCAAGACTTTTCTCAATACACAAATATAAGTCATTTCCTGTCGTTGTTCCTGACACAGGCACTATATCCAATAGTTCTTCAGTCACATTCATATCATCATCAACGCCACGAATAAATATTGTTAACTGGGAAGTAATAATGTCTGTACATTCGTCAATTAGAAAACGCTACAAAACTCTTTATTTTTCCACGCAATATATCTTGGAAGTTCCCTGCTATATCTTCAACACGCTCCGTAACTCTATTTCCTGATACTTCGAAATGCTTGCTTCTTTTCCGGACATATGATTTCGACTGTACTTAAAAGACAATTTTAAATAAATTCTCCATCAGTAAAGGGTTTCAAAGCCCGAGCAATTTTGTCACTTATGACGTAACTACATTTAACAGCAGCATCACTTGTTGTGATAACATTCGAAAATATCCTCTGATGAAACTTCAGTTTTCATTTTTTAAATCTTTAAGTTTGTCATCACGCATCTTTTCTGTATATATATATATATCACAGTTCTTATGGTTTGTTTCATAATGGCGTTTTAGGTTATATTCTTTCACCACGTCGACATTTTGTCTACATATCAAGCATGTTGGAATATTTTTTACTTCTACAAAGAAATATGCCTTCCATTCATTGTTGCAAGATGGTACAAAGAATTGCAATAATAAGTCTTTCTTTTGTTTAAAGCTGTCATAAAACATTTGGAAGTTTGAATTTTTTCTGTTTTAATCCCTGCACGATGTTAGAAACAATACTTTTTAGAAAAGAAATCATTAAGATCGTGGGCCGCCAGTTTGCGATCCCCTGCTCTAGACCGATGCATATAGCATCCCAGAAAACCAACGTTCGAAGATACTCTAACCAACCCATCTGGCTCCCACTCTCAACTGGGCCATATAATATAATATCACCGGACGAGGTACTTATTTCATTGTTGTTAGTAATAGTAGTATTGTTGAGTGGCCGTTCACCAGGAAGCAGATCCCATTAGGGTGGCAAGGGACTGAAAGCCATGAATTGCCATCACGTTTGTGTTATGTTACATAATTACTGTCCAAATGTGTTCAAGATCAGCTATGTACACTTGCTTGGAAAGAAATCAAAGCCACTCCCCCCCCCCCCCCTCGATCGCAAGGTGCATCGTGACATATAACGAATCACGTGTTTGTAGCCGGTATAAAAATGCAGAAATACGATGGCCCCAAGTCAATGCAATTGTGTTCAGATGAAATAGCTGAGAATATAACTGATGCAGTCTGAAAGAAGCGTTGTGATAGGATGCCTATCTGTTTTGCAAATTGTTAACAAATTGAGCCATCCCAAGTCAACAGTCCGTGATACCATACTAAAATGAAAACGCAGGGAGTCAACTGCAAGTGCTACTAGCAGTAGATGGCCTACGACACTGAACGTGACCATAGGGTGCTACGAAGGATAATATGTGAAAACCGCAATTCGTCGACCGATACGTTGAATGCGGAATTCCTGGCATCAAGTGGAACACGATTCTGCTCAAAAGCATTCTGAACTGAGGCTCAAAACATAGGTTTTCCATGTAGGACTGCAACATGCGAGCTCCACATTACCCGAATCAATATGCAGCGTCGTCTTCAATTGTGCAAAGAACGTGTACAGTTGGACATGGAAGCTTGGAAAGCTGTGCTATGGAGCGACGAATCAAGCAACCCTCTACCGAGCAGATGATTGAGTGTAGATATGACCGATGCCCGGTTAATCTCTTACCAGAGTGTGTAACCGTAACTGAAATTCGTAGGTGATGGTATGATCCTGGTTTTCTTGATTTGGCCTCTGTCCTCTGGTGCTACGAACATTGGACTCCGAGAGGTATCCGAACATTCTCGGAAACGCAATGCTTACTTTGTGGCTTTTCTACGGAACTGATCATTGTCTCTTTCGGCAAGCCAATGCAAAATGTCAAGACTGCTACTGTAACTGCATGGTTTGTGGACATGAACGTCACTATTGACTGGCTTCCATAGAGCCCTGATATCAACTCTATTGAACATCTGTGGGATTATCTGGAATGTTGAATGAGGTCAAGGGGTTGTCTGCCCGATAACATCATTACAAGCTTACAGGAGGAATGGTTCAAAATTCCCATTGATCACTTGTGGAAAGTAATCCCCTTAGGATTGTTGCAGTCATCGTATCAAAAAGAGATCCTACATTGTGTGGAGGAATTACCCTTGGAACAGGTAAGGGTTGGAGCGATTCAACTGGAATTGGAACCATTTCAACTCCATATTTTTTGCGACAGAATTCTTTAGTAAAACCATCACAATCGTAACAGAAAAAATTTGCATCCAATTACATGAATTACAGCTCCAACATGAAGATCACAGTCTTTGTAATATGCAATCTTTCTAACAATAACTGGGTTGTTATCCAAAATATACCTTTGCTCCCTTTCTTTTTATGCTGATATATTGAGGAGAGTTTGTGATGTCAATTTCACCTACATGAGGTAAGGACTCCAAATCTTTTGACAGTTTCTATCGACGATAAAAAGTAGAACAGGCATCTCTTCCTGAATTGGGTGGTATTACATGTATGATTTCAACTGTATCATCCTCTAGATAATATAAAAGAATCATCTTATGTTTATCTCCAGATATTCTTTTATATTATCTAGATATTATCTAGAGTATTATCATGTATCTGTTTTCTTTGTTGTGTATATGGATCTTCAGGTTCTGGATCCTTCACACAATAACCCATCTTTGTTAAGAAATTACGCGTAAAGAGATCACAGTCTGTAAGTCTATAAATGTGACCATATATTTCTAAACTGTTGCCAACATTTAAACCATCCAAAGTATAATATTTGTTTGGTTCTAAAGGTTTCTCAATACGATGGCGAACAACTAATGTACCTTGTTTCATACCACTATTTCTAGTGGGAAGTTCAACAGTCTGCATGGTATCATCTTCCAAATAATATATTTTACAATTTCTAATACGATATGTTTCAATTGGGCTAGTACAAACTGACTCACGGAAATATCCACTAAAAGCAAGAACATATTTATTAAATGCAACCCATGCTGGCTTGTCAGGCTCTTTACCAGCAATTGCGGATGCAATAGAATATGGCTTAACAAATCGTGTATCATCATCAAGTTCTAGAGCTACTTGATTTCTGAAGTCAAAATAGTGAATTTTGTGAAATTTCTCTTTCCCTACTTTAAAATTGAATGTATTCCTGATAACATTGGAAGAGTCATGATTTTATTAATTATATGTCACATAAAGTGAATTTAGATTTAAAAAGTCATGATTTTTGAATTCATAAACTGCCTAATTTTGAAATTCTCGCTGATTAAAAAAGCAACATAATCTTTAATACCACAAAACACTAAATCTGGAGATTCCGCTCTAATTCCAGTTGAATCGCTTCAACCCTTATCTGTTCCAAGGTTAATTCCTCCACACAATTTATTTGGACTTTAAGAAGATTCTCTTCAAAATGTATTATATTGAATACCAAGAGATTCTACATGTTAAGGTGCACACTATGGCTGTTTATTCCTCACACTATGGTGTCTGTTGACTTCTTCCCAACAGTATAATATATATATCGAACAGGTTTTTGTTCTGCAGACAAAATCCCACACTAAGCGACCTTATAAACCTCAATTAATCATCTCTGTCTTCTGTTAAAGAAACTCGTTACTTTACAACTAACTCACTATTTGAATAATTTATCATCACAGTCAGTCTTCTTGAGATACCATGAATTTTCTTGAAATCTATTAGAAACTGGCGATTCAAGTTAGTAGTTGCACTTTTCTGAGTTTATCTTGTCTTATCAATACCAATATGATTCTCGAACTTTAAATTCCCTCTCAAATAAAATACACGGATCCTTGTGTAGTATGTAAAGTCTACCTATTATATCCATTTAATATAATCTTTCTGCATTGCATATACTTACATCGTTCATTTTAAATATTTTGAAGTATTTCTTTGTCCAGTCTTAATGATCATCCAAACTGTTGATTGTTCTGATCGGATTCATATCATCAGCAAGTAGAGAATTCTTAGTTATAATATTTGGACCAAAATCTTATATGAATATATTAAAGTAGAAGGATTCTTAACTCCAAACTTAACAACCTTGTTCTTTGAAAACTAAACACTATCTCTTGTTCTCTATCAATTAGTTTCCTGTCCAACTCACTAGGTGATCATCAGCAGCAGCTCATCTGCCATGCTGTAAAAGGATTTTCAAAAATCCAAATAAATCACATTATTGTCTGTAACACTAAAGAGACTCATAGGTCCAGTTCTCCATTTTGTGATAAATCAAGCTACGATAATGTACAGCCTTAATGATTAATTAACCCTAACACATACCTATTATAGCTTACCTACTATAATTCGCTTTGACGTATATATGAACTGGAATAGCTATATATAGAAGGCATTATGTGAAAACATTAAGATATGCTACAAGAGCATACTCATCCTGTGCAGAAGTCTGAGAAATGAGTGCAGATTCCAATACAGAAAATAATTTACAATGAGAAGTATATTTATTTCCAGAAAATTAAGAGCTCTCCAGTTCTATGAGCTAATAGGAGTTGAAGTGAATTTCAGTAAGCTCATCTGTGCAGCATATCAGCAGCCTATTTTGGATTCATTTGACAGATTCTGCCTACACCAAAGGCATTTAATTTTTATTACTTGCATTAGCAAGCTAGACATCTCCACCCGTCAGGTAGTTGATTATCAGCCAATTTTAGGCATACTCCATACACTATTTTTGTTTGGATACTCTGGTAGATAATTTCCTATTCCACACTTACACTGAAAAGCGGATGTGGGGGGTTGGCTGGCAATTATCACTTCCGTCGCGCTGTTCAACCAATGCATTACTAAACTACATCTGAGGGTACTCATATGCAACCCCCCCCACACACACACGCACACACATGCACACACATGCACTCAGTATTTCTCAATGTGACTGAGTATTTTGCATTGGGCTGGTCACGTGATCCCACCCCACAAATGAACGAGTACAGTGATTCCATTGAAAACTGGTGGTTATATTTAATAAAGTGACTATAATTCTTCGAAAATTTTGCCAATAAAATCGTTACAATTACAACCAAACTAGGATGTCTACAAATTTAATTAGAATCGTAATCGTAAATGCAAATCTGCTCAATAGCATCTCACTTGTTACTATTATATTTATACTTCGTATATTTTTGAAATATTCTGCCACTTAAAATGGTTTAAATCAAACCAAAATTCAGGCCTGGAGCCAAATTTTAACAGAAATCCGAAATACCAAATTTCAACATAATTTGTCTAGTCACAGAGGAACAGTTATATGACAGATCTGGGTTCGAATAGATCTGCAGGAAAAATCAATGATAGATTATTTTTATGATTAGACCTACTTTAAAGAAAGAAGCACTGATTAGGAATTAGGTAATATTTATCCTTTTTTTTTTAGATACTTGAACTTTGAGTTTATCGTAAGAGATCGCTTGTTACTACGTGGGAAAATAGGCGAGTAAAAGATAAAACGTTTACTGTTAACTGAAGTTATAATAAGCAGAGTAAGACATTGTTTTCAAAATGGACGATCCAGCAGTGTCAGCTATCAATCGGGTGTACCAAAAAGATAAGAAATTTTTCAATTCTCTTAGTCAACGTATATTTGAATATGCAGAAGTAAAATTTGAAGAACATAAATCTCACAACTTGCTTGCCGATGCTCTGGAATCGAAAGGGTTTTCAGTGAAAAGAAATTACATATTGCAAACTGGGTTTGCAGCGGAATTTCTGAAGGATGTAGGTGAGTGCCTTGAACGCATATTTATAGAAATGAATTGTTAAATATTAACAATTTAACAATGAAGAAAACATGTTTATGTTAAGAAGATCTAGACTTCGATATTTAGCGTAGAAATCTAACCTTGGACTTGGCTTGCGAAAGAGAATATTTTGCAAGAATTAAGAGATGCTTTTTCATATTAAAAGGCTATCGTTATAGTCTCAAGATCAAACTTTAAAGCGTCTGTACTGCATTATGTTAGCTTGTTTATTTGTCCATGCAGGATTACTAGAATAAAATGGAAATATTGTATCGATATAAATTTATATTATCGCCTTATATAAAACTTATTCTGCCATTTTGTCGTACTGCGAATCTCACGAAATGCAACATAACTTGCTCTGCCTGACCGTGACATGTATTTCGATATTGAGGAGGGGAGGAAAGACGATGACGTCATGAATGACAGCTTGAAGTGACAAGACATTTTAGAAGTGATTTAAATATATGCGAAACAATAAGTATTAAATTAAAATCCGAGTTTCATGAACTTAGTTCTATTTCAGATAATGTTCGTATTTTCAATCATATTTCAGAAGATTAAATTTTCCTCTTTTTTTTAATTTAAAAAAAAATTTAATAAATATAATAAACTTTTTAATAAGAAGTTATACAGAATTTAAATATCTATAATTTTAATTCAGTTTATAAGTCCATGGAGAGGTGTTTCTAATAAAGTGGCCTCTCGGTATACATATTGAGGGTATCGAAAACATCTCACGAAAATTAGATTGAAAAACAATCCCTTATTGTTTAATTTCAGTAGGAAAACAGTTTGACTACCGGAATCTATGATAGCTGTGATTTTACGAGTGTGTGCTTAATATTCATCCATACAAGTCGCATCTACACACTTGGGTGATGTTTGGTTTGTACGTAGCAGTTCTTTCATCGAAACCAAAATATGGAGTCCAACAAGAATACGTACTTTGGAACGCTTCCTATAGTTGTAAACACTCTAACTTCCCCTACTTAAGAAAATCCACTAATGTATGATTTTATTTACCTAAGCAACAATCAGGTCTGCCTGCTTCGATATGTTCTTATTATTGATTTATTCCATTTTAAGGATGTAATTTTTTTTTATTTTTTAATGTTGAGCACACGAGAGTTTGATTGATCAACCTGTGGTATATTATATGGGAAAGGAGGAACTTGTTTACATTTGATTTAAAAGCCTGTATATCGTATTCCTTGGGAAACACAGAAGGTGGTAGACTGTTCCACAGTGTAGCAGAAGCAGGGATGAACGAAGAGGAAAAGAAACTTGTTCTGTGGGTTTCAAGGTGTACTGTGAAGGGATATTGAGCAGCAGCTGCACGTGTTCCAACTGACCTAGTAATGAGTGACGGAATTATTGATTCTATTTTCAGATGAACATTTTCCATGGAAATATTTATGGAATACGCATATTGCAGAAACTAAAATGGGAGAGTGGGGGGAGAGAGTTGGTAAGAGATGGATCATAAGTCTAATTGCTCTCCTCTGTATTGAGTCAAGCATTTTGAAGGAGCTTTTAGGTGTCCCACTCCTTCTGTGAGAGTAGTATTCAATAGGCCGGCAGATTTGAGGGATGTATAAAGTTAACAGCTGTTCAGGGGTGAAGTAACATCTTGAGCGAAAGAGAAATCCTAGTTTTTTAGAAGCTGGAGATGCAATGGTTGTGATGTGTTTATGCCAGGAGAGGCTTGATATCAGATCTCCAAGAAGAGAGATCTGAAATTGTCTGGAAATTTGGTTGTTACAAAAATAATACTGGGATCTGCAGTTGATCTTGGATTCTACAATCAAATGAACTGATTGACGATTAATGTGATAGTTTATGATAGCGCCTCTCTGGAAGTCGGTTAAGTAAACTATTCCCTTTTTTTATTTCTTCGTATTGCATAAAATTGCAGTATCTTCGTGTGCATTCCTTGCATCACTGTTATGTAATTTTCAAAATAAATAAATAAATAAATTAAAATAAAAAATTGGAGGAGTCCACATACATTTTTTGTAATATAACTTTAAATTTAAATATTGCACGCCAGTTATATCTATTGGCAGATCTAAATTTGGAATGGTGGGTAGAAATACTACAGAGTGTCATGGAATACATCATAGAATATATCATTTACTTTTGCAAGAAAGAGTGTCGAACATCCAACCACCTTCTTTTAGTATAGAACCAGCAAATGACTCTAAAACAACAGTAAGAATCGCGTGAATGTCTCATCTTCTGTTTTCGTAATTTTGAAAACATACACAATATTGCCCAAGTCAATTGAAATCCCATTTGCCAATTACAGTAGATGGAAAAGAAAAAAGTATGGAAAACGATTGCAGATAACTATTTAAAACAATGCATTCTGCAATAGTATTTTGCCTAGTGACGTCACTCCTATCGTAAAAATGAATTCTGACAGTTTAATGCATGCGTTTTAGTGTATGAAAGTTTATTTATTATTATGATTCTGATTTGAACCAAACTTGAAAATATTTGACAGTATTTGAAAATAAAAAACCTAACCATAAAGTGTGAGGTTATTAATATGCGTACGGACAAACAGACAGACGGAGATGATTTCATCAATGTCTCAAATAGTACTCAAACTTTAATTATAACAGAATTGATTCCGATTTAAAACTATTATTCGTATTATAAATTCCATTATATAAAATCTTTCGAATTGTTAGACTGACTTTAGAATCTCTCTAAACGTGATGTACATCTACACACCAGTCGTCCATCTATCGCTGCAGACTGACGCCTGACAACAGAGCTTTCTGAAAGTAATTGGTGTACTTTAAGAGACTGTCGGGTAAGCTGGTAAAAATAATCTCTTTGGCAACACTCTGCGACATCTTCTCTCTAGTGGTACAAATGTGTCGCTAGTAAAATGCATCACCCATACGGTGCTACTTTGGCAAAATGGAAAAGAGAAAATGGATCACATTTTCGCTATGTAAACATGTTTATCTCTCCAAAAGACCCACAAGAAAGGCAATATGGGCTCACGAGGAAATGAAAATGAGTCCGTTATTATCTTATATTATCTGGCGTCATAAATTCTTGGTATTTTGTCTATAGGGATGAATGTCAAAGAAAAGAAATAAAAATCGAGTAAATTAATTTTGTGATTTCTTTACCGCTTGGTAATACAACTGATCTCGGCATGCGTTATTTATTTGTATTTATTTATTTTGTTATTTATTTTTTATTTGTATATGGTTTACTCTATCCGACAAAATATATTTGAACACTTGACCTCGATATTAAAATATCAGCGGTTGCATGGTTTGTAGATGGAAACGCATGTCGGAAGAATAAATTGATAGTTTAATTGACTTACTGTTTATTAGACAATCCGAAGAAACTCGAAACGTTGCGTTAATGGAAATATTAAGGATATACACTGCTTTGAAAGAAATTAAGTACACCCCCATGGGCAAGGCGCATTGTGCCACGTAACGAGTCACATGTTTGTAGCCGGTATAAATTGGAGGAACATGATGCACCCAAATCAGCGCAACTGTGTCGGGGTGAAATATCTGCGAGAAGGGAACTGACGGAGTTTGAAGGAGGTGTTGTGATAGGAGGCCAATCTGTTTTTCGGCAAATTGTTGACAAATTCGAAGGCAGCAGCATCCACCGACAAGGTCCCTGTTTTTCCTGGTTTAGTCACGGACTGACCATACCTTTTGCATCAACTAGTCGATTTTAAATGCAAGCAAGCGTTTTTTTTTTCTGTGAAACCGATAAAGGGTCCTCTCGTCCTGAAACAGATTCGAATCTAGTTCTTTCCAAGGAAAGCATAATATATAATTTATAAAGGCGATACTGATTAAATGAAGAGGTCTACATGATTCTGTTAGTTTTATCCTGGAAATATACGATACGTAAGTCTTTTTTGTTTGTCTCAAGATACACTCAAGTTCGTATTAGTTGATTGCGGGCAACAATCTGTTGAACAAATGATATTCCAAATTTCTTATTCTCACTAGAATCAATCACTCGATTCTAAATTTATGCTTATTATAGTCTTAAAACCTTTATTGAGGTTGTAAGCATATAGTACGTGTACACTGTATTGTGAGTGGGTTAAGGATTCTATTTTTATAAATGTTATATAAAGTATTTTGTAATTTTTTTAGATAATTCGGAAACCTTGCTCTAGAGATCACTTCGCTCGTCCAATAAACACGACTGATGGTTTCATACCGGGTGGTGAAATTCATTTTCGATTAAGCCGATCCGTGCCCATGAGAGCAGATGTGCTAACCACTTAGTCATCCCAACCAATATTTTTCTTTGAGTATTTTTTTAATTTAAAAATTTTTTATTTTTTTGTTTTTTTTTTGGCTAGATGGGTGAAGCCAGAATGCTTTTCATATTCCCCATGATCTGTAGAAGAAAATGTATGGATAGGGTAATATAGTTCTATATGCTCTGATCATGGCAGAAGGGTAACAGCAATGGCCGAGCCTCAGTTAAAACTTCATTGGCTACAGCATTGCCATCCATTACCCTCCCTGGGTACCAATTTTAGTCGCCTCGCACGACATGCATGGGCTACAGTGGGGATTTTAAAATAAAGTCCTTTCTAAAAATTAAGACGATCCCCAGGACCACTCCCTACGAGTGGCCGAAAGATCGTCCAACTCAGCGTTGGTTCCACTCAGTGACGAGCCCCCCCCCCCACCACTGAGCAGAGCCGCTCATATTCCAGGGAAAAGCATCCACCGACAAGGTCCCTCACCGGCCACGCCGGATAACACTCTCCCCAGAGACTCAAAATGCTCTCTCAGGGCAAATACCCCGAAACTAGCCCCCCTCACAGGGAACAAAATCTCGGAAGAAACATAAGAGAGCGAACTCTCGAAACTCATCCCATTTTAGTCACCTCTTACGACATGCATGGGTTGCAGTGGAGCTATTCTTATCCTGGCCACCACACGGGTAGACAATGTAAGGATGAGCACGTGTTTTGCTATTTGTATGCTTTTTAGTCTAAAATTAAAAGGGTGTTTAAGTAAATTATTAATAACTTTAATGTTTTCAGAAAATAGTGAAACAGATTTTAGAGTATTTATTTAATATATTGTAACATAATGAACAATTTTTCCTAATATATTAAAGAAATTATAGCATTTTTTCTGAATTATTGCAATTATGGACAATCTTTCCAAATAATAAATCAAATTTCTTTCCATTCTTACTTTAAAAATTTTTTTATTATTATTTATTTATTTTATTTTTTTTACTTGAGAGAATTATTTTGCCCCATCTTTGCATATATTGTTGCTTTTGTTCAAAGGACCAACAGTAGCCTTCATATGTGAATATGATGCATTGCCAGACATCGGTCATGCATGTGGACATAACTTAATAGCAGAAGCTGGATTTGCTGCCGGGGTTGCCTTAAAAGCAGCTCTTGAAGCGGACCCTAACCTACACGGAAAGGTACTGGTGTTTGCTTTTCTATATTTATTTCACTAAATACAATATTTCGTGATTGATTTGAAGAGAAATATGAACAATATAAGAACAAATCAGTATTCTAAAACCCGAAAGTCGTATCTTAGCTCTCCTTTTGAGCAATTAAATAAAATAAATTACGTTACTCTCAAACCAACTTAATTCTACTTAACACCTTACTTCATAAAGCACGTGACAAGCTCACAGTTACTTTTCGCATTTTCCACTATCTGACTTATACCGTTGGCTTGTCGTGCATTTTTTTTTGTTAAAAATTTCTACTACGTTCTTCTCAAATCTGTAATTTCTAGTTATTATTGATTTATTTTTGAATCTTATCCTTACCTTTAATCTAATTGATTGGTCATACATTTATGTATCTTACTTAAAACCTAATACCGCTTATCGGCACCATAATTTAGTTCCATGTAATCCTTATATAAGGACTGGCTTAAAGGGGCGAAACAAGAATGCTTTTCATCTTCCCCGTTGTCTGTAGAGGAGACAGTGTATTGATAAGGTGTTATTGAGCTATTAAAGCTCTGATCATTGCAGGAGGGTAACAGCAATAGCCGAGCCTCAGTTAGAACTTCATTCACTACAGCATTGCCATCCACTACCCTCCCTGGGTACCCATTTTAATCCACTCGTACGACAGGACACCCTCCCCGGAGACTCAAAATATGCACTCCCAGGCAAACCTCCCGAAATCTAAGCCCCCCCCCCCTCACCAGGAGCGAAATTCCTGAAGAAACCTGAGAGAGCAAAACTCTCAAAACTTAATGTCCATTTAGTCGCCTCTTACGACATGCATGGATTTTCGGTGGGAGATTATTAAGTAAAGCCACCCTCTAAAAATTAGGACGATCCCTAGACCACTCCATAATGGCCGAAAGACCGTCCAGCTCAGCGTTGATTCTACTCAGTGACGGGCTCACCCCACCACCGAGCACAACCGCTCATATTCCAGGGAAAAGCATTCACCGACAAAGCTTTTCACCGAGCCGTGCCGGAGAACACCCTTCCGGAGACTCAATTTGCTCCCTCAAGGCAAAAACCTTAAGAGAGCACTTCAACTCTCGAATCTCTGCATCTATTTAGTCGCCTCTTACGACATGCATGGATTTGCGGTGGAGCTTTTTTTAAGTAAAGCCACCCTCTAAAAATAAAAATTAGGACGATCTCTAGACCACTCCATGGTGGCCGAAAGACCTTCCAACTCAGCGTTAGCTCCACTCGGTGGAGGGGGGGGGGTGCCCCACCAGAGTTTAATATATATATATGTATTTGTCTTCACTATTCGCTTTGACTGCATTAATAATGAAAATGCATTTTTTTTTTCTGACGGATAGATTCGAACATTAACTTATATTTCTTTAAGCCTGACGAATTAACAAAGGAGCACTTGCAGCACATATGACCTGGAAGGTAACAATAACGACTGAGTAGAACATTCTTAGACCACAAGATTTTTAGAACCAGAAACAATGGAAACTGTAAGTCTGAAAATACTGGTTATTAAAAATACAATTTCTCATCGATTATTACTAGAGTGAAATAGTGAAGTCAGCAGCTACAACTTTTCGATATCCACTGTATAAAAAAACGTCGAAGACAAGGTGAATTTTTCTACCTATCATAGAAATAACTTTAGAAAACATATTTATTTTTAATGATATGATTGAAACTGAAATTAAATGGTATATTTAATTGTGGTATCCAGTGTAATGGGTACGGTATTTTTAGAGAGGACTGACACGATAGGAGAGGAGGAGGGAGAATGATATCCAATGATTTGGATATCATTGTGTTATTCATATTTTATAATAGTGTTACAGTTGAGATAGACAAGAGGTTCGGATACGAATTTGCGAAGACTGCAACTCAGGATTATTGCCGTCTGAAACGAACCTTGACGTGTAAAGATAATGAAATCATTTTACCTCTTTACAAGCCTTGATAAGACCTCACTTGCACTATTGTGCACAGATCTGGTTTCCGAGGTGATGCCAATACAGTGGAGAGATTGCAAAGAAGAGTCTTAAAATGATATCGGGACTGTGGACGAGAACAGACGGAGAATTTGCGGCCTGCAATAACGCGCATGTCTGTATTAACGCTTTCATTGCCAAGCTGAAAATTGGAATTTCGTGTGGTGGCCAATTTTTTTTTATTTTTTTATTTAGTTAGCGACGTCCACGCGATAACGCGTGATCGGCCGTTTGGTGAGGAGTCGCATCGCGCGATATCGCGTGGTTCGCAATGAACATGTTAAACTATTAATATGCACTGTTATTTCTTTGAAGGGTAACAAGGAAAAATATGTACACAAATTACAAGGGATGATAACCTGACGACAATTTGTCCTCAGGTTATCTTGTTGGTATCTTGAAGACATTCTGGAAGTATAGCAGATGCTGAGGAATACGATACTGTGTGCTTGACTTGCTCCCGTAACAAGTAATCAGTGATGTGCTTGGGCATTTTCATGAAGTAATACAGGAAATTTCTCTCCAGATGCTTTGCTTACTACAAATACTTACTACTTCATGTTCGTGGAAAAGAAAGGAACAGTTGCAGGCAGAGAACGTTTGGAATGGGTAACTTATAAAGTCCTCAGTGTTTTAAAAATGGCCATCTAAAGGAAGATAAGCATGATTGCTTTCAAAGATGTTCAAACGATGTTAAAACATGGAGTTAATGTGTGATATCGAGTGGAAAAGAATTTGTGATACAAGCGAAAAATATCGTGGAACAAGTGACACTGACATGTAAAGGTTTTCCCATTTAAAACTGGGGTCAATTATCGGCGAAATAAAAATTATTTTTCCATAATTCGTATGAAGTAAATTTAATTTGGATCTCTAAAAGTGAGAGAAATAGCTTGTCTGTACGTAGCACTGCACAGTTATTCTAGGTAATTTTTATTCGCTAATTCAAACTCTTGTGATTTCGAGATACCTTACAAGTCCGCAGATTTATTGGTTGCATAAGTGCGCAATCTCTCAGCTGCTATGACCTTCAGGTGTTAATCAATTCTTCCACAGAAATCGAAATGAAGAATTACCATTTCAACCGAGGTGAGTTTTTTTTTTTTACTTGTGAGAGCATGTTTACCAAGTGACTAAGGATTTATATAAAGATGTCTTGCTTTTTCTCTTATAGCATTGCTGTTGGTGGTCTTACAGCAGAATTGCATAAATCCGACAACAATGGGACTTGTCGTTCTTCAGATATTAAATCTTGGAACAGAAAAATGCTCTGTAAGCGCGCGCTGTATATAAATCTTCTTTTACATCAGAAAACATTTCGGAAAATGTTAGCCAATGTGCTGAATTTCATTACCATTTTTATAACTTTCTTTTATTGAATTTCTTTTATATCTATGGAGGATCTGAGATGGAGTGTAATCGGATTTTTATTTTACAGGTTGTTGTCTTGGGAACTCCTGCTGAGGAAGGTGGCTTTGGAAAAGTGCACTTTATAAATGCTGGCGTGTTTGACAAAATTGACATCGCTTTGATGGTTCATCCTGCTCCTGGTAATTCTATCTTTCCCAACATTTTGGCCATGCAACTGGTAAGGACAACTCCTTCTCTCTTTTCACACACATACGGTCGCAAACTTTATTTTACCGATGATGATATGCAATTTATTACATTAATTATCTGAATAATGTTGCAACAGAAATACAACATCTAATGTCTACTACACATCTACCTAAAGTATCCTCTTTTACTTTACTTTTATAATTTTAATGTCCATCCTCTATATATTCACTTTCGAAAAATTTGAATGTTTAATTTTAGTCATCAGAATGAAAGGATGAAGGAAACCAGCTCATACTATTATTCTTAAGACCTGTTAATAATAAAAAAACAAATATCTTTCCTCTCAAGAAAATCTACTTGAGGCAACAAAACGTGTGTGTGTGTGTGTGTGTGTGGCACTCCTTACAGAACGTACAACAAAACTGATACTCACGTTGCAGAAGACTGGCAATGTGAGTGTAATTTCTTTGAAATATAACAAAGATAATCTAGGAATGTCATCGAAAAATGGATGCCTTCCCCTCCACTGTAAAATGAATATTATCGCAAGTACCGCCATTTTGTGGTCCTAAACCTTTATATTCATACATCATCTCTAAAATAACGAGTTATACCACGCGAAGTTTAAACTTGGCTTGTGATGGACGAACTCAGTAATCAAAAGAAAGGTCTTATAATTTCTTTTTTTAAATTGGAAAATGGGATTCAATTATTTAATGAACTCAGATGAGCTTTAAGTGTTTTTTTGGTTTCAACTTACTTTATCATGTGATTTACCTTACTTGACTTGCGGAATTAGATCATCTACAAATACACTAGACTCGCTTGAATATTTAAAAGACCGACTGCTTGCAAGTAAATAAAAAAACTGAACCTTAATGATTCAATGTTGTTATTATTTTAGGCGAGAATAACTTACAGAGGCAAAGAAGCTCACGCTTCTGCTTTTCCTTGGGAAGGAGTAAATGCATTGGACGCTGCCGTAGCTGCTTATCACAACATCGCTCTTCTTCGTCAGCAAATTAAAAACACTTGTCGTGTGCACGGTAAGCAAATTTGCTAACTACGCCAGTTTGCGGAGGTTATTATACGACTTTAATAATATATAAATGAATTAAACTAACATTATTAATATGCATAGTAAATTGCTATTGCTAATAATATTAAATTAGCATTAAATTCACATAATTAAACCGATAATGTAATAAGTTCTTATATTAATATTATAATCTTTATAGAATTTACTCTTCCCAGAACTTCGTCTCCATAGCAACATTGCTATGCAACATGCTCTGATAATAATGCTTAGGATAATAACGTTACATAGCAACATTATCATCTAAACCGCTGTTGGATTTTATTTATTTATTTTAATATTATAATTTATTGGTTATTTATTTATATTTATTATAAATATAAATAAATAACTATACATAAATATATAGTAATAATAATAATAATAATATATTCTTCTCCTCCGATGCATTGGGGTGATTTGTACAGGTTATTAATTTTGTTATTTTCCTATTTAATGTCAAAAGTATGTTATTATTGTTGTTTAAATTCAAAAGCTAACTGTTGCAAAAAAATAATAAAAAATTATGCACTCTTCCTTCATAAAAATGATAGAAATTTTAACGCTTTAAGAGAATTTCAATTATTTATTTTAGTCAGTGCAATGCTCTGTTACACCTAGTTTATAGTTTTACTGATTAATCCAATAAAGAAGTTTATTTATTATATTCTCAGGCATCATACGAAACGGAGGTAGGGCTGCAAATGTCATCCCCAATATTACTGAATTGGAATTTATTGTCCGTGCACCAACAACTTCAGAACTGTTGGAACTGCGCAAGCGCGTAGATGAATGCTTTCGGGCAGCTGCAAGTGCCACGGGATGTAGTGTAGAAATCCAGTATGACAAACATACGTATGAAAACATTATGGTGAATCATCAATTGACAGAAATGTTTAAAAAATACGCCATTCAGGGTGGTAAGTATAAAGATAAAATGGATGATAATAATATACAAAGCAAATATAACAAATATTTTTTATTATTAGGATATAAACTAGTATATATATGAGAGGCTTCTTGAACCAGGAAGATCTCCTATAAACTTGTCTTAAAAATCACCAGACGTTTGAATTCAGCCATTAAAAAATGTGCTGATTTTGAGGTAACCTAAATTGCTTTGAGATTTTCAACATAAACAGATAACACGGTGTTATCTGTATGCACTCGTCACAAATGTAATTAAGTGACCTGTTTAAGAGCGCGATTGGGAAACAGTCGATGTTATACATTGGATTCATCTGTTATTTATTTTCGTGTTTATCTTATCAACTTTTAGAAGTTTTCCTCGTTACGTTTTATTAACTTTAATTCAATTTATTGTATACATTTCAGGAATGAAGATGAAAGACACTTCGGAGTTCCCAGCCGGATCTACAGACATGGGCAACGTATCACATGTGGTTCCTAGTATCCATCCTTTTTATGAAATCAGTACGACAGGTGCCAACCATACTGTAGAATTTACCGCAGCTTCAGGATCTGAGAAAGCTCAAGAATCTACACTTAATGTCAGTAAAGCCATGGCTTTAACTGCATTGGAAGTACTGCGAAGTAGTTCTCTTTTGGAGAGTGTCAAAAGAGAGTTTAGAGAAAATGCAGGACCCCAAATATTTGACGCGTCTACGTATGAATTGGAAAAATGAAAAATTAACACACTCTAATATCAGATTTAAGTTTTTATTTTATTTTATTTTATTTTTAAGTCATGCTATTAACTTAACTCTGTGTCACGCATTAAATATTACAAGATGGCTGACTTCCTAAGTTTCAAAGCCTATATTACAATTTTTATTATTTCGATTTCTAGTTTCAACTTTTTTTATATAAACATAAACTAGGCACCACATTTTTGAAAATATTTACTTCCAAAATAGATTATTTACACTTTACAACCTATCAAAAAATAATTTATAATTTAACGCATGCGCCATGCGATTTCTTTTATTTAAGAACCAATCAAATCAATGGCGCACGAGATCAGCTACAAATATGTGAAATAATGTATTGTGACGTCACTCTTGATCAAATTTACTGACTCCAGATGGCAACGTTGTATTTAAAATTACATTACATCAATTTTGTTTGCTTCAACAAATTCTAAAACTGTTGTAGATGGAATTGCGCAATCATTTAAAATATCTGTTCTCTGTTAGGATGTTTCATAACTTGATTACAAATATAGTTTGTGTTTGTTACCAGATTTCGCAGCTCTTATCTGAGCTACGTAACATCTATGGCATACCATACGTCAACAACTTGATGGTTGGCTTCGCGTCTATCAGTTGTTTAGTGGCAAAAGCGAAAGAATGCTCCAAGGGATTTCTTCGGTCAATAAATCAATAGGCAACAAATGCTGACAATAGTGGTGTGAAATCAGTTTAAATGCCACTAGAAGATATATAACTGTCCCTGTAGGCATAGCTGTCGTGTTAAACAAATGAGCTAAATGTATTCATTAAATATTTAATCATTGATAATTTAGAGCTTGAAATCTCCTTGGGGGCATTGATAAGATGAATTGTGTAAAGTAGGAGTCTGTTGAGTAGCTTATTTGGATTGCATTGATTACCTTAAGATAAATGATTAGTAGAGAGAGAGAGAGAGAGAGAGAATGAGGTTCTGTTGAGAATTAACTTCATTACAATTCAATAAAAATTCAGTTAAACTTTTGGAGTGTGTAATTTTTTATATCAACAGATGGCGCTGTGATCGAGTATTTATTAATCAATATACCTTCACTGGATGGCATGTTTAACATTTTCGGGCGACATATTGTAAAATTAAAATTTACTTTATGAAATTTTTGAGAGGAAGTCCGTTTCAGGAGCATATTGAAATAACTTGCTTACAAATTATTTTGGGATTTTTTAAAAACTTGATTTTTCCAATATGTTAAGCATTCGAGGATATGCATTTAATAACTTATTCAAACATTAAAAGTTTTTGAAATATTTAAAATTCTTCTTTTATATTTATTAAATTTTTCAATTACACTAAATTCTATCAAACCAATCAGAAATTAGGAGAATAGTTTATATACTATTAACATTAATGACTTTAGGGGTGAAACAAGATGCTTTTCATATTCCCGGCTAACTGTTACGGCTACAGTGATGAAATATTTTATGAGCAGTTTGCTCGACCTGAATGGACATGGAGATTATGTATCGCTACAGAAAGTTAAAATGGCTTGTCTTTTATGTTTAAATATATTCGTTGCATCGTACGTTGGCTACAGCTTGCAGAACTAGATCATTGGGGTGTATAAACGTTTTTTTAAAAAAACGTTCTTGTAGACTATTACATATATTATTTTTTTTTTTTTTTTGAGATGGACTGAGTCCTTGACTCTTTATTCCTTCATCTGATTGAAGAAAATCTGTGTGGATGGGGTGTTATTCAGCTAAAAGCTCTAATCATGGCTGGGTAACGGCTAATATACCAGCCTCAGTTAAAACCTCTTTGGCTACTGAATAAGTAAAGCCATCTCTAAAAATTAGGCGATCACCCGGACCACTCCCTACGAGTGGGCGAAAGACTGTCCAACTAAGCGTTGGTTCCACTCAATGACGAATCCCCCCCCCCCCCAACTGAGTAGAATCGCTCATATTCCAGGGAAAAGCATCCACCGACAGGGCCCCTCACAGTGAACACCTTCCCCAGAGACTCAAAATGCTCTCTCAGGGCAAATCCCCAGAAATCTAAGCCTCCCCTCACCGGGAGCAAAATTTCTGAAGAAACCTAAGAGAGCGAAACTCACGTCCCAGGGTAACGGCAATAGCCGAGCCTCAGTTACAACTTCATTGGCTACAGAGCATTGACATCTGTCTCCAGCACTATTATATTATATATATATATATATATATATATAATATATAAATCCTTAAAAGGACTGGCTTAAAGGGGCGAACTTTTCATATTCCCCGTTATCTGTAGAGGACAGTGTAGGGATAAGGTGTTATTGAGCTATTAAAGCTCTGATCATGGCAGGAGGGTAACAGCAATAGCCGAGCCTCAGTTAGAACTTCATTAGCTACTGCATTGCCATCCATTACCCTCCAAGGGTATTGGATTAAATGAATCAATCACCGCATCTCACGGTCGACTGATCGTTTCCTCCATCTCTTATATATTATATTAGACATATTTATTTATATATCAGTTATCTTTATAAGTATATAAAAAGTGTTGCTTTGTTTACAAAAGTATAGAGCAAATTTGACATAAATGATATATTATAAAAGAGAATATTATAGATCCATAAATATTTTATAACTAAATATAAAAATAAACTTAAAAACTAGAAATTTACTAGAAATCTTACGAGAATATTATTATCATGCCAGGGAAACATAATTTAAGAACTAATAAAAGGCGAACATATGGATTTCTAGGTAAACGGGTCTTTTAAGTAGTGCATACCTAGGCAATTCTGATGCTGAAGGTTATATTCTCATAAGCTCTCTGGTAAATTTGAAAACTTTTTTAAGTGTTGATTCGTAGTTCACATATCATGACGTCATGATCCTCTGAGTGATATCGGTTGTTTTAGTGCTCTCAGCAAAAGTCAATGTTTTCAACAACAAGAACATTGAAATCTGTTTGTTGTAACAAGCTGAATTTCTACATTATAATTTTTTAAATTTATTTTAACTAAAAATGTAAATTTCAAGATCGAATCTTCACTGATGCGTATTCAATAACTTATAAATTTAGACAACAAAAGTGAAGAATCTAAATATAAACAGAATAAAAAAAAATAATAATAGATTATTATGGGCTTACATTTTTACCCAACATTTTTAATATTGGCAAAATACTATTTAAAAAATATCAGATTCTTGTAGCCATGAGTAATTTTTTATGTAAATTATTGCTAAAATTCAGGCTATCGCCTTTGGCACCTGACAGCAGTGTGTTGTAATCGAAAACTGATGAAAAATGGGCTGAAAGTTTGCCACTGGTGATTTCATACTTTCAGCCTATTTTTCCATACTCCAGGCAGACTCTTTTTAAACGAAGACGAAGATCTTTTATTAGAAAAAACGCATTTTTTTAAAACCTTCCTTTGATCAATACCGGCTTCGTCATTTCCCGTGTCAAGTATGTGTGGACAGCTTCTACACAGTTTTACTGTTCCTTTCATTCATAGCTTTTCGCTTGCCAGCATCCTTAAACTGGAGTTGTTATAACAAATCAGTCGATAAACCACGTCTGCCTCTCGAAAAGTAGATTTGGGTTGCATACGCAGGAGAATTTATTAAGGCATCTTAGAAAGTTAAAGGCTCCGATCAATAAGAGCATGTTTATGACAGACGAAGCAAGAATAAGGAACCACTCATCTGATAGAAACAGACTCAGAGGTCGCGTAACTATGACAACCATCTTTAGTGGCACCAGTAGTAGAGCTTGTAATTTTAAGAGCGCTTGACACTCTTGTTGCAATTCAAAACTAGAATGATATCTTTTTTTTTTGCCCTTTAAACTTATTGTAATATTTTCTTTTGCATTAATTAAGCATCACAATATTATTCTCAACACACAGAAACTACAGTACTAAGCTTAGTTAAAGATAGTTCTTATAAGGACTGGTTTAACGGGGCGAAGCAAGAATGCTTTTCATCTTCCCCGTTATCTGTAGAGGACAGCATAGGTATAAGGTGTTATTGTTGAGCAATTAAAGCTCTGATCATGGCAGGAGGGTAACAGCAATAACCGAGCCTCAGTTAGAACTTCATTGGCTACAGCATTGCCATTACCCTCCAAGGGTATTGGATTGCCATATTTAAATTTAAAGGTAAAGCCGTCTCTAAAAATTCGGACGATACCTAGGCCACTCGTTCGTGGGCGAGAGACCGTCCATCTCAGCGTTGGCTCCACCCACACACCACCACCGCTCAAATTCCGAAGAAAATCATTCACCGACAAAGCCCCTCAGCGGGCCATGCCGGAGAACACTTTCTCCGGAGACTCAAATTGCTCCCTTAAGACAAAAACCTTTAGAGAGCGAACTCAAAACTCTCGAATCTCTGCGTCCCAGGGGGTAACAGCAATAGCCGAACCTCAGGTAAACTTCATCGGTACAGCATTGCCATCCATTACCCTCCAGGGGTATTGGACTGAATCCAACCCGAGTTCTTTCTCATTAAAGATAAAGATAAATGACGTTTTCTAGTCTTTTATAAGCAATTCTTGGTCTGTTAATAAAAGGTGTATGCGATATTTGCAAATTAAGTATTTTTATTTGTTTTCTTCTGTCTATTTTATTTATTATACCTAAGAATATTATAGATCCAATTATATTTTATAGTCAAATATAAAAAGAAATTTAAAATAGCGAATTAATTCAGTCAAGGCTACACCGATGTCGAAGGTTATATTCATATAACCATTTTTGCTAAATTTCAAAAATGTATGTTCCTTTTTCATATTTAGCTATAAAATATTGTTGCGTCCATAATATACTTCATTACTATATATATATATATATATATATATATATATATATATATATATATAACGTCGAATAAATTTGACGTTAGATAAATTAATTTGTATCTAACGTCAAATTTATTCAACAAATAAATTTGATAAAAAATGCTCTAATTGAAATGCGTTAAAAAAATTAAATATCTAAATATTCTAGTGAAGATTTTAATAACTTGTCTTCAATATATAACAATTTTATTATCGTATTTATCTATATCTTACACATGGTACAATGAAAATTATGTGAAAAGTGCTTGACGTATCAAACAGTTCAAAACAAAGTGGTGAAAAACACGGTCATTTTGTGCGTATAATACATTTGAACCAGTTACAAAACTTCGTGATGACAAAATGAATTATTAAAATACACGATCAGTTATTATGTATATAAATGTTACACAGAGAATAAAAGCAAGGCTTTTATAGGCAGTTATCTTTTAAGAAATATATGCCAGTAAACTGGATGCACATTGACAGTTTAATATAAACAATAGATTTGAAGACTGCTCTGTAGAAGCAGTTGAATGTATACAATATGCACGTTTAAAGTATGGTTATGGTATAGTATTTTGGTTTATAGAGGCAATGCTTATTCGAGTTTGTATTAAATCTACACACATGTATGTTTTAATTTAATTTATGCATGCTTTTAGTTCCATTTCAGGAAGCATCTTTTTAATTTTATGCAACAATGCACATACAACAATACTGAGTATTGGCAATTGTTTCAATTTTTTTTTTGTTTTCGTATCCTTGATTGTTTTTAACCTTATTGTTAACTTATTTAAAAATTCAAAAATGTGGAATATTTAACTTACTTTTCGTTACGCATTGAACAATGTTTTTAGCGTTTGATATAGAACTATTTAATTACTTGTTTTTGTTGTTTTTACTAGTACGTTTCTACTTTTAGAAATTATTTTGATTCATTTTTATAACAGAATATCAGGATGTTTAACTATTTTAACTAACACTCAGATAGTTTTAAAAAGATAGATCAAGCGACTATGGGAATGGAAATTTTTTTAATCATTACCATAATGAAAATAATATACAATTATTGTTTAGTTATTATTATTAAGTTAAAGTAATTTTTTTAAAAATTCCCTACGATGAAGTTTCACAGCTGAGTTATTGTGAGTAGGTTTTTCAATCATTTGTTAAATACTTTAAACACTGATGCTTTGACATTTTGTTAAATCATCTCAATAAACAAATTCCTGAGATTAAGAATCATTAGATTAAAATTCTAAAAGCATTATTTCAGTAGCATAACCGCGGTATTAATTTTAAAATTTCAGTCTTTTATTTCTTTCAATGTTCCACTATCTATTAAATATTTTAGTTGTAGTGTAATACGAGAGATGGCAGCACCAATATCTGCAATGGACAGAAAATTATCTCACAGTCACCACTCGAATAACTCAGTAGCATTTACGATAAGTAATTTTAAAAAACTAGAGAATGTGTTATCCTGTATAGTTTGTTACAATTTTTTTTACTATTATTTTGTTGGCACTTAATCGTCGTTGCCATGGTTTAAAAAAGAAAACCCATCGTTGTGCTAAAGCAGACGTACAGCCTGTCTAACGATTCAAAACAACAATACTTATTATGTGACAAATATTGTTAATTAATTAATAAAAAAATCAGCTAACGCCTTTTATTCCTTTATAGGGAGTAAGCGAGGCTGTTCAGCCCTATGTAACTTTTTTAATTAATACTATTTTATAATATAGATGAATCTAAAAGCTGCTAATAATTTGGAAGACTATTCTAAAATCCAATGTAAAAATCGGAGTTAATTCTTAAACTGAATATTAAAAAATAACTCACTTATTGTGTAATATAATTATTAAGGTATATTTAGTTAAACCTTTTTTGTAAATTTACTGAACCAATAAAATCACTTAGTTAATTGACAATAAAATAATACGAATATACATAAACTTCATTATAATTGTTTTGTATTATGATATGTTTATTATAAATAATGCACTTGTTCATAACAAATATCTGTCACACTTAGTTACAAATATAAGTCGTTTGTAGAAAATTATTCTGGATATGCGAACACTTCATACAACTGGAATTACACTGGACACAAATAAGTATTAGTGCCAACACCTTTGAGCTTAAATTTGTTTCTTTGTTTCACCAGACAGACATCTAAGTGGTGATCAAACATCTTCTCAAATATTCCAGGTTTGTTTGGAACCAATCATCTCATCCAGACGTGGAGGACGACTTATTTTCTTGGATTCTCTTGCTGATAGGACTATCACTAGGTCGATCTACGGCCAACTGTCGAAGAAGGGGATGGCGTTTCATGGTGCTGCTCATGTCGTCACTATACTCTCGCGATCCCATACTCTTAGAAGGTTCCCTGCTGCGAGTGGGAGAAGGGCCAGTGCTTTGTCGCGACACCTGTCTGGAACTGGATCTGCTCCCAGAATGGGTGCTTTCCTTCGAATCCGTGCTGTGCCCACGGGAACTCCTGTGCAGCGAAGAGTGGTCGCTGCTTTCACCTGACGACCGCTGCTTCGGAGCTAACCTATGAGGACTTCTTTTGACCTTTGTCTCGTCTTTGACTTTCAGGGTCACGGAACCTTGAGGGAGATAGAGATCCATCGCCATGGAGCAATTGGAATCGCTCCTGTGGACTTTGGCACAGCTTTCGCCCTCCGGAGGATTTTTGGTTTCTTTCTTTTCCAAAGTAGGCACGGTGAGAGTGGCGCAGCTTTCGCCCGGGGACTCCTGAGCTTCTTGCCGTTGCAGTTTTGCCGAACGAGGACAGTCCATTGACACTGTCTGCCGGTAAACTTGCACTGCGAGGTACTTCGACCTCGTCTCGTTGTCTCCGCTTGCTTGATTAATTAGCGTTTTAGGTTCCCTCTGTTGTTGAAAAGGATGTTTAGGAAGGACGTATCCATATTTAGGCTTAACGGCATCGTCAGGTTTGTTCAGCATTGGTTCCGATGGACATTTTCTTAGCTTGTGCTTTATCTTCAGCGTGTCTCCTCTGAAAGTGGCCGAATCGATGCTGTGCTGGACATGATGACTGAACTTGATGAGTTCTTGAGTTACGTTCTTCCGCTTTGCCAGTTCCTTTTCGGTGGCCACTTTCGGCTGCGCCAAAAAACGATCCCAAGAAGTCTCACTGGATCGACCCGATGGACTGCTGGAAGTTCCGGACATCACGTGAACTCGCGTTTTACGGAACCACACGGGCACAATTTTCGCAGCGGTGTCTCTTGCTTCGAAAGTCATCACGCAAGCAGCCACGATGGTGAACCCTCCGATTCCCATAACAGCTGGACCCAAGTAGGTGAGACTTCCAAGATGATTGTCTCTCTGTTCGTCTTTGATCCGTATGGTGACGTTTCCCTGTCGCTTTTCCACCGTAGCTAACTGTTCGGAATAAAATCCGACAGTGGCCATCGTCGCTCCCAAGATGATTAACAAGATACCGACACTCAGAGCTTTGCAAGCAGTCCACAAGCAATGATCGGTCACTTTCCCTCGCACTGCAGTAAAACTCCAGGCTGTTCTGGCTTCCGGAAGTACTGGCTTGACCTCCCCGTTGACCTCCGAGTGTGGAAATGGATGCGACAGTGGGGGAACTACGATGGTAGTCATCGTGTGAATCCGCTACAGCAACACCATTTTCTACCGGAATCCTAAAAACAAAATAGGAAGGCTTTTTAAAAAAAAAAGATTGTCTCAAATATTTTATTATATAATAAATTTGTTGTTTATTATAAACATATTTTGAAACACACTTTTCTAATTTTTTTACTTCAAATTTTTCATTTCAAACGATGTTTATTATAGATTTAGAAAACACTTATAGATTTTTAAGATTAAGTCATTAAGTAATGTTTGTTTTGTATCCTCTAAGCGCTCATAATTTAAACAGATCGAGTGATGCGATCCATAAGCTGTCTCGTGAAGGGATTTGCAGTTATAAAACACACAATGCGTCAATCGTTTTATTCTTTTTGTTATCTTTTTATTCGCGTGTTAGAATAACAATTATGGATTTTTTGTTGTTGTTGTTGTTGCTATGGTTACCAGAGAAGTCTTTGTTTAATTAAAACAAATCTGTAATGCTGTTATTAGGCGCTTATCTTTCGTGATGAAATGGGATTTAATTCTTATCTCGCAAACAGGATAATGAGGTTTGGTACGGGGCACGAGCCTCTTGTTGATAGCAGAAAACAAGGAATTTTTCGTTATAGTCAAAGAAAAAAACATAATAACGACATATACTATTAAAATGAACGAATTGTTATCTCAGATAATTAAACACAAAAATGGGTAGGAGAATTAGCGATCGATATGTTGAAGGCCACTTACTGAATAACATACCATAAGTTCTGCAATATTCCGAGTTGACAGTAGGTCGCCATCTTGGAAAAATAATTTCCCAGATTTTTTTTTTGTTCACGAAAAAACGTAGTGATAAATGGCTTTTACAACTGGTTTCCCTTACAACTATAAAATCTGCAAATCAACAGTATTACATCGAAGTGTTGAAAATGAGGCATAAATAATGTGGTATCTATAAACAAAAATATACGCATGCGCATTACTAAATGCGCATGCGTATATACAGACTGTTGTCCGACATTCTCATTTGTCTATAAATTATGCATTCCTACCTTGGTAAGGCATCTTTTATATTTAACATCTGCTACTTCAACAATGGATACGCAGGAAAACACGATGGCAACCGTTGCTATAGGAACCATGTAATAGCTTCTATTCAGAGAAACACCAAGAATAGACTAGAAAAGAAGCATATTAATGAATCTCGTATACATTACTTGTCAACAATGGCACGATGTCTGCCTGTGCAGCTAATTTCTCTTTTCATTTTCTTTTTTTTTTTTTTTATTACCCAAAACTACATGATGTACTTACTAATAAAACTTTCCTGAATCTAGCATCAATAATTGTTTGACAGCATTGCAAGTGAATCTAGCTACTAGGCATGCTTTTAGTCAGATTCTTCTGGAGGCAATAATTACTTAGCATGAGAATAATGTCACGAGATGGCGCCTGTCAGTTTCTTTCTGTCTTCAAGTGTATCAAGCTGAATGGATTTCGTTTCCATTAACAAAGCGAATGCCAACGTGCCAATTAATATTTGATTGTTGCACGCGGTTCTTGCATTCGATGTCAAATCACGCGAATGCCACTCAACAGTGTTTTACTTCAATCATCATTGAATAAAAAAATATATAATTATAATTGTTACCGAAGCAATTTATAAACTTTTCATGGTGTATATTGAGAATTAAAAAGCCTCAAGGATTACTGGCAGGAAAGTAATTTAATACAAACAACTATTATCACATGCAGTTGATAATGATCTGTTTCGTTACCTAACAAACTCTTTTTGCTCTCCCATTAATTATGTATCTTACGAGAACATTGGTTTTATAAGTTTAATTAAGAATACGATTTGAGAGGACTTTGGAAGAGAAAAAAAGAAATTAAAAGAAAAAAAAGTCTATAATTAAGGGAAAAGAGCACGAGTTTCGAAACTATAACGAGTGGTGCATATTAAATTTCAACTTAATTTTAAAACCATAAAAAATTTCGTCAGATGGTCACTGAAGATTTTTTTGTCTTGATAACTGTTAGGATGTTGCAGAATTGATCAACAAGCTCGTTAATATATTGCATCATATTCCACCTAATATTTCTAATTAGTTATAACGGCTATTAAAAAGATGTATTTAAGGGCAGTGAAACGATTTTGAATTTTTTTTAGAAAATACTTCTTCGCAGCTTGATTATTCAGAAAGATGCTTGGGATTAAATAAAGATTGAAATGTTTGAAAATTCAATGATTGAAAATTTAAAAAATAAATAGCAACTAATGGGAAAATTTACGCAAAATAATAAAAGAAAGGCAAGAGAGAGTCGAATCTAATCTTTTCTCTCTCTCCTCCAAAGCCACATAAGTTGATTTTCCTATTGTATTTAATTTTTTTCCATTTCCTTCACTTTCAGATAATTTATCTCGCTAAGTATTTCACAATTTCGTATTCTTTATCTTAAGATTATTTATGTTTGTTAATTATCCCATATTCGCTCTATCTTAGATGCTGAATTCAACTGATGCTGGTCATTTCGGAGAAATGGCCAGCATCAGTTGAACTTGTGTATCCATTGTTGTTGTGTATCCATTGTTGTGCCAATGTTGAACCATTGTTGCGTATGAATCAGTTAAACTGCATATCCATTGTTGAACTTGCCAAACGGAGAAACATGTACATAATATTTTTTTCGTGTTTATCAAATCCAGAAATGAATAAATTTCTTTTATATAGCTTAGTAAGCAAAATAAAATACTGAAAATATTTACATGAAGGTATGCGTTGCATATTTTCATCAGACCGAAATGCTAATTTGAATGAGCCTTTACACGAGTCTCCAAACTTGATTATCAACCCTTATGTCAATACCGAAAACTAATTCATCAGGTTTACAATAATTTAAATTGAACTGACAATATTTGCAGTGAAATTTAAACTATAATCTGAATTCCACTGGAAAATAAAAAGTCTGTCAGCTCTCCTTGATGCTATTTTCACGCGAAGAACAGCAAAATAAAAAGAGCAAATTAAAACAAACAAATCCAAGGAAGATAATTGTTATCTGAGCAAACTGATGATCTTGAAAGTTCAGTTGGACGCAATCCACGAAGCTTAATTGCCGAGTTTTAAGATAAACGCAATCTGAATTGTTTATATTTAGACTTCTACAAGCATTTTGCATAATTAAATCTTTTGAAATCAAAAGCCACTTTAACAAGTAGCTGGATTGGTACAGTTATGATAAAAGATTTGTTAGCGAATTAATCTTGAAGTCTTTAATTATCCCAACTATTTGGCGCCCTGAAACACGAAGACGTCCTTAGGTGCATTTTATACAATTGCTCTGCGGGTCAAATTCGAATAAAAATATTCAGTCATGAGGTTATTTTACTTACTTTAGCAACTATTACCAAAAGAGTCTTTATCTTTATCATTTCATTTTTTTAATGATTTTTTATTCACGAGCATTTCATTGCCTTCGTAACTGAATCAACACTTTTGCTACGCTTTTCTGTTTTTTTAATCTTGAATTAAAACTACTTTTTGATGTTAAATGTGTAGATGTATATTCGCACTTTCTATTGCACACGTTTCTCAACACTACCAGTTGTACACTACCGGGAATGTACAAAACATTCCTGCGCTAAAAAGGACCGAATTTCTACGTACTGAAAAGAAAACGTTAAGCTAAGGGATGGTGAGATGGAATCTGTAAACCAAAGGATGGGATCATTTATGTATAATCCAAAATTGAAATAAGTAATAGAAGATACAAATAAATGGTTTTTTCCCCCCATTGGTTCTGTGAAATCACGACAAGTAGGGAGGCGACCGACTACGTACGATGACGTCAGGAAATATGAAACAGTAGTAAACATGCTTGCGTGGATAATACTTGAATAATAATTAATTTCAATGATAAAGCATTAATATCCTGATTATATCTGTTCAGAAGAGAGAGAGAGAGAGAGAGAGAGAGAGAGAGAGAGAGTCACAGTTTTGTAATTCGTTGTGATTTGGTTTGTATAAGCAAGTGAATAGCTTTATCGTTCACAGTTATGGAAAAAATAAGCATCTGAAATTAAATTATCACATTCGTAGTACGCAAAGCACCTTTTCTTGTCTTCATATTCACCTGGTTTTGTTTGCAAAAGTGCAGCTGAATCTCTTTCATCGTACAACGAGAAAACTGTTAAACGAGTTCAGAAATCAACTTCTAGAATGTGCCCATTAACACGAAAAGTGATAAACATACATTCAGTTAATTGGCATATTCTTCATCAGAATTTTTTTTTTTTTTTTCTGATCCTTCGCCACACAGATGTAGCTTTTCACAAGTCGTGGACCATCAGCTTTCCAGATTAAGTGTTTGGAGTGCGTCCGACAAATTGAAAGCGATAGCGTCATTCTAATAAGCGCGTGAAAGACAAAGGGTATTTGATACGCACGCACGAGAACACGCAAGCACTCCCCCCAACCACGCGTTAAATTTAAGTTCTTCTGGTTACATTTTTTTTTTGTATAATTTTAACCAGAAAACGGGACACACTTATAAATATCTCTTAGAAGGAAGAGGGTCGCTGCAAAGGAATATCGAGTGAAGTAAAATAGAACAGTTTAAATTAACTTTGTTTTTTAAAAGAAAATAAAGAAAACAAACAGTCATGCTCCAGTTTAATAAATACTGACCAAGTTTAAAACAGTAATTTATATTTAAACGTATACAGTGCAGTAGACCTGCAGGACTTACTTTATACAGTCTGACCTGAAACGTCTTTCATGGATGATTTGTTTTTGTCGTAACGGAGAAGATAACATTCTGAGCAACATCGGAACTTGATGGACTTTTGGTACCAAATGTGTTCTTGAGTTGAGTCAAATTTGGTAATATAAGATCCTGCCAAAAGATCATCCATCCGAGGATCCAGAATAAACTGGATCCTCGGATGGATGGATCGATTGGCAGACAGATAGATCGAGTCAATGTCATGTCTTGAAAGAAAAGCTGTAAATCTATTAGAGCTTAATTATAAACTATGGAAATCCCCCGCCCTCCACACACACTTAACGTAGCCATAGGCAAGTGCAAGAATGCTGCTATTCAGGATGCGTTGTTCAAAGTTTTGATTTGAGGCCACCACTGTACCCTCTGCTTTTAAATTAACTAAATATGAGTCAAAATATTCCATTAGTTTTGTTCTAAAAAAAATAACGAAAATTTTTGGCTGATTATTTGATTTGTAGGAGAATTGGCAAATAATTCAAACAGGAAAGCATTTTCTTGGCCAACTTATAACTTACAGTGTCATGAAATGCACTCTAAAATTAAACGAAGCTTTGAAGACCAAGCAATCTTGTTTGCCGTTTTGTAATTTACTCAAATCTTATCTTTCAAATCATTATTCTACGAGTTACCTGCATCTGAAACTTGCAATGGTAAGCAAGTTTCAGATACTGCAAAATGGAGTCTCTTAGTAAAGTTTTACAACGATACTCATTTTTAAAATCCTTGTTTGCGTTAAGATCTGGTTCCCTTTTCTTTGAAAAAAAAAACAAACCCTTAAATTTTAATTTTGGTAAAGTAGAAAGAAGCATGTAAAGAAGAAAATATAAACAAATCCTTGGGGATCGCGATTTTGTTCAGTCATATAGATCAGTTTTGTTTCTATTTCTCCGTACGTGCTCAAACAGTTGGCAATTATCAATCAATCAATCAATCAATGATGGCGCATAGTATTTGAAAGCACAAAAATTGCACAATACTGCGTTGTTCTACAGGTAGAGACACAGATGACACGCCATCTTTGAAATTCCACATTTTAGTAAATGAAATGGAGCCACCTACCGGAAAAACTACGTAAACAATCCTACTACAAGCTCAAATACTGAAAGAGTAGGCAATTACCAATTAAAAAGAGAGAGATAATATATTTATTTTTAAGCTTTCTTTCATTCTTAGTATTTAATGATTTTGAATTTTCTTACTATTTTTTACTTGTAATTTGAATTCATTTTTTTAACGATGGATTATTCATTAAATTACTTTAAGTGAAAGTTTTTGGCAGTAATGAAATTCACTATGCTGGAATGCCCTTTGATATTTCGAAATCCACTTCAACCCCATTAAATAAACATCAATGACTTTTCGTCTTTCAATTTTGTCTTTGGCACCACTCATCTAGAAAAGACAAATCTTCGAACTGCTGAAATATTTGATGCAGTTTACGTGTAAAACGAAGCAACTAAAATGATAGGAGAGGGAGAGAGAGAGAGAGAGAGAGAGAGAGAGAGAGAGAGAGAGAGAGAGAGAGAGAGAGAGAGAGAGAGAGAGAGAGAGAGAGAGAGAGAGAGAGAGAGAGCTGTCATCTGTTAAGAATGCCTGTTACTTCTCCTTACAGAAACTGTTTCTTTCAAATCTACCGGTAGGATGTAAACTCCATCTTGACGTAAATGATGAAATATTCATACTGCAAAGTGGTAGAGGAATCAGAAGACTGGAAATGTCAAAATACGTTTCCTGGTGATTGCTCTGGTAAAATAAATATTTCAAATGCTTGTTTAGTGTCTCCCCTCAGGAAAAAAAACAAAACAGGAGCACATTTGTGTCCAACTGAATTAAATCTGCTCGATTTGATTTAAATCATCGAAAGATTTCGAGAATTAATTCGAACAAGTTTTGATATACGCAAGATCTGATCAACAACAATAGAAAATGTTGAAAAAAAAACATCACGTGCTTTTTTTTTTCATTCACGTGATGATGATGTGGCGTGCTGTTTGCGACAAAAAATTAATCGGTTTCTGTCCACTTTCACAAAAAAAAAGTTGCTCCTATTAAATTCCATAATAGAAGATAAAAATTAATTAAAAATGATAAAAATTCAGTAACAGTCAGTTGCGACTCTAATGAGAAAGTAAATGATTGAAAACATTAATTTACCAGCCGCTTGGACAACAACGCCACCTACTAGAACGTTTTTATTATTATTATTTTAAACTGGAAATCAATTTGTGTACTTCAATTCGTCTGATTTTCTGCGACAATAATTCATTGCACAATTCTAGTAGTTCGTTTTGAGACACATAAAATACAGTCATAAACATTGGCCTAAAAGAAAAATCGCATACGCAATATATGACATCTAACTGTTTTTGAACATTATGGAGAAGGATGGGTGTCTCTAAGCTCCTTTCATCTTCTCCTTGTGAGGAAATCCAGCAGAAAAAAATGTTCAATCTTATCACGAGATCGATCATTTGTTAGCTAACCGAGGGATTTTGGACACTGTCAGCGTTTCATTTGATGGAACATGTGATTATCTGACTTTTTGTATCCGAGAAAGTTGTCACCAAGATTTACATCCTCGAATCTTATAAATAAACAGAGAAACAAGTGAAATACAACCTCCAGAAGTACGTTTTGACATTTTAATCTAAATTTGCAGGACTTAAGTTAAACGCATGTCTAAAACGAAGTTTAAATCGACTTAGGATACAAAGAGTCTTCGTTAATACTGACCTGGAGTCAAAGGAAAAAACTGAGAACATTTTAATGACATAAAGTGCAAGTGACGGACTTTTATCTCGCGACTTTAGTTGTCTCTGCGTAATCTTCAACACCGACAATCGTCTGCCACTAGATTTTTACAAAGACCACACTGTCGATAATAATGAAGTTAAATAGAGCGAGATGGATTAATATTTAGCCTATAAGTGACGCATGTTGTACCCACTCGTAATACAATGAACCTTCCGGCATATCTCTTGTGCCGGAAGGCTGTAAACTGCTGTCCAAATGGGAATTATCTGCATCGCTGTAACGATAATCCACCGTCATCATTCATTAGCGATAACCTCTCTAACACGAACGATAGATTGGGTTACTTCATATTATAATCTACAGGAAGCACGTGAAAATTAGTGCAATCAATCACACGCGCGCGCTCAATCGGTAGTAATCCCTAATTCGCTGCCCAACAAGGGTGATGGGAAGTAAATCCTTCTAGAGGAGATAAGTTACGAAATGACATTGAAGTTCCGAACTATTTGAAGAAAAACATCTAAAGGAGAAAAATTAAAAAAAAAAAGATCTCAATAAAAATGCTTCTATGGATTGAAGACAAGATCAGAAGATTTCGAAACCCAACTTCTAGTTTATTGGGTTGGGTTTCGCTCTCTTTCTTTTCACTCTCTTCTTATTGCTTTCCTTCCTTATTAGCTTCTTCTATGTTTTCGACCTTGCCTCTAATTTTTCTTGCATTCATATACCCTTCGTTCTTTTTAAGCTTTTTTTTTCAGCACCTGTTTCTTATAGTTTTGCCAAAGTTCCATCGTCTCAATTGTTATTCCACCTGCTCCTTCTTCTCAATGTTTATTTCCTTTCTCTTTTTTTATTTAGCAGAATTCACACAAACCCAGTTTGCAAACTGAGTCATAAGTGACCAACGGCTGTTCTTTTATTCTTTTTTCTTTGCGTTTCCTTTTGAGTGACAATTTCCGCAAGTGTTACATTCGCCAGCCAGAGAACATACTGATCGATTCGCAGAATAAAAGGGAAGCAGTTCAACGTCTTCTTTTTTTCTACAGACTACTCTCCAAAAGTGCTTATTTCTTCAGTGGCCATGTGGTTATCTTTCACATGAGAGAATTCTAATTATTCACTTGTGTGTGTGTGTGTTGTTTCTTTCTCTTACTAGTTGCTTAGTTGCGATTTAATAAGACTTATTCCATACTTTTCAAAAACTGAAGAGTAAATATGTACTGAATTTGTAAGAAATCATTATTAATAAAATATTTCTTTTACTTATAACGCGGGTGAATATTAGGTATTGTACTGTTCATTATATTTAATAGTTCTAATCGAACACTTAGGAGAACATTTGTTTATTTTTTGGGGAAATAAATAGGTGTTGTATAGTTTAGTTATTAATTCATAATAGTCATCTATTCAATCAATATACACCCTCTGTCCAAAAAGAAACAGAACTTTTCGAAAATAGAAGAAACTAGTGGCGTCACCTGTTGTATCTTTTTTGTTGTCGAAAGCGGCAACTTTCATTAGTGTTGTGTCAACTGTTTATGACATTTGTTTCATTAGAAGCCGAGTTATAGTGCCATGAGTGACAGTGTGTTTTGACGAACGGTCGGAAAATGAGTTTTAAACATAGAGCTGCGATTGATGTTTCTGTTAAACTTGGTAAACGTTTTACCGAAACGCATCAAATGCTTCAAAAAGCATACGGTGATGAATGCTTATCCCGTACTCAAGTTTTCGAGTGGTTTAAGCGATTTCAAATTGGTTGAGAGGCGCTTGAGGACGACGAAAAGCCGGGCGGTTCAAAAACTGGACTGAGCGAAGTTAACATACACAAAGTGCGTGATTTCATCAAAGAAAACCTGAAATCATCCGTGAGATTGATTGAAGATGAATTGGGGATTCCAGAATCAACTGTGCACAACATTTTGACTGAAAGTTTGGGCCTTCGTAAATTGAATTCGCGATTTATTCCCCACAAGTTAACCGACGACCAAAAAATGTATCGAATTGAAACTGCAAGGACTTCATTAAAACCGCTCGTAAGGAATCAATTTTCCTTGAAACGATCCTTGCTAGTGACAAAATGTGGTGTTTTGAGTATGAGCCTGAAACAAAGCTCCAGAGTGCTGAGTAGAGACCACCAGAAGAGGGGCATCCGAAAAAAAGTCGCTTGGAGAAATCAAAAGTAAAGACAATGCTAATTTGTTTTTATGATTCCAAGGGCATTATCCACAAAGAATTCGTTCCGCCTGGACAAACGGTCAATGATGAGTTTATCTCGAAGTTTTGAAGCGATTGATAGCGAGAATTCGTCGCGTACGGCATGAATACCGTGACGACCGACCGTTCGTCTAAACACAGTCATTCTTGACACTATAACTCGGCTTCTAATGAAACAAATTGAAAGAAATGCCATAAACAGTTGACACAACACTAATGAAGGTTGCCGCTTTCGACAACGAAACGATACAACAGGTGGCGCCACTAGTTTCTTCTATTTTCGAAAAGTTCGGTGTCTCTGTTTTGGACAGAGGGTGTAGAATACTTAGATATGCTAAAAGTAGTCTAATTTCAAATTTCAAATGGATCTTCTAAATCCATTTGAAATTAGTAGTCTAATTTCAAATGGATTTAGAAGATACAAAGCGCAAGAAAAATAACTATTACCAAAAATGAAATTAAATTCTACAGCGTACTAGTGATGAAAGATGAACCCATAAACATTTTGTTTCGTCATCCATTTAACAGTTTGATGTTGTGGAAGATAACAAGAATATCTGTAGAATAAAAGAAGAGCGGATATTAAAAATATATATATATCACGTGACATCCACACGCGAGAAAGCTTTTATTGAGTGTAAATAATACTGTCTAAAATACTGAACACACACCCACGATCAAGGTGGGGATAAGGAAGAAGTGCTTTTGCAAAAGAAATACGCAAAGAATAACATTCGATATTATTCACTTCCATAGAATTCTGACATCCCATTTAAATTCAGTGAAGACATTTTCTTTTTTTCTTTTATATAAAATTATTTGGTAATAACGATAGACTGCCATCGGGAAGCAAACTCAAATCTCTTCAAATAAAAAACCTATTTTAAATGTACATAATATTTCACTCGCTCCTTTTTTTTTTCAAGTGCTCTTTAGTGTACAGCGAAAGAGCGATGAATCCAAGGAGTAATCAAACTGTTCTGGATAAATTCTACCTAATATTATGATTCAGCGATGTACTGTTGGGAAAGACAATGGTGGATTGACTGTAGAGTTCACTGTAATAGACAGAATAAAAGCCAACATAGTGAAGAAATAAAGGCAGATCAATTTATTATACTGATATCGAGATTGAATGAAGAAAAAAATATTCTTTACTCTTATGTGCTGGGTAGATAATGCATTTTAATGTTTATTTTTAAGCCAAACAAGAAATAAAGAAACCTTTGCAATTGACATCTGCCCTCACAGAATTACAAACAACCATCGTATTAATAAAATGTATCTGCTAATACCGCCATATGCAACAGAAAATAATAAATAATGTGTAATATTCAAACTAGTATAGAACCTGTGTAGATTCTTATTTTCATTTTTCTTTTTTTTTTTATTCTTCTAAATGAGGCTGTTGGGGTATCCAGATATTTTACCAGCTTTAACTGCACGTTCCTGTACTTCATTTTGTGAGATACCATACTTATTTAGATTTATTCCTAAACATTTTATCTTACTATATTTTTCAATTATCTTCTCTGTGATTTCTAATTGACATCTCAACTATTCTCCAGCAAACTCTCATGGGTTTAGTTTTTTCCCGATGATATCTTCATATTTTAATCTGAATTAAATATATTAAGTTATCTTTGCAGATCATCGTCATTTTCTGCTACTTAGATCATCAGCATATCCAATTATTCTTAATTTTTAATTTGAATTCCACACTTTTTCTTTTTTTTTTGTTTACCTCATTTATTATTTCATCCATCGTTAAATCAAATAAGGTGGGATTGAATGAGTCACTTATCTAATTCCTTTGGTTATTTTAATTTTTTTTCAGTCTGTCTTTGTATTTATTATAAAACTCTAATCTTTGATTATATTCTTAATTCTGAAATACGTTTTGAAATACGATCAAAAGAGATGCAATATTTATATTGCATCTGTTATTCATCTATTTTTTATCCTTTCTGTTCATCAGATAATTTAACGTTAAGTTAGTTTGATTTGTCTTCTGTATAGATATCTGTGAAATGAGGTTTTTATTTCTTTTATTTCGCTCAGCTTTTTATCTCTTTTTCTTTATATCTTGTTGGATATCTCTGATTACTTTTTGCACTAATTGTTTTTCTTCTTCCATTACTTCTTTCGCTGTTTTATGTTCAATGTCTTTAATGAGCGCCAATTTTTCTTTACTGTTTTTTTTCTTGTTTCCACTAAATCTAACAATCTTTTTCTGGCTTACATATCTTGTACTTAATCTCTGGAGTAATTCGATCCGATATTTGTTTTCTCCGCAAATATTTTGTTTGATTTTCGTTGATGACTTTTTCTAGTTTTAGGTTTCAAAACAACTAACTTATGATCATATCTGTCGAGGTTAAAACCTTTTTTGGAGATCTTCATAAACTAGTTCTATTTATAGCTTTTGTTTCCCTTCTTCGGGCTAATACACTAAGAATAGTTAATAAAAGTTCTCTTTCTTTAGCTTTTAATGAAGCATTCGGCTTAATATATAATGATATCCTTGTACTTGTTCTCTTATATCTTTTTTGTCGGTTTATCTTAAACTCCAGCTGCCAGTTTTCAGTGATTCTTATTCTCAGATCCTTATTCTTGGTCTTTCAAACTTTGGTTTCTTTGAGCTGGTTTCGCTTTCTTTAGCGAGCTCTTAACCAACCAAAGAACGTTTTCTATGTTAGCAATGTAACCTTCCTACCTTTCTGGAACCTTTCTGGAAGTATATTCTTCTAGTATGCTTGGATTGCATCGCCTGTTTTGTTCCACATCCCGACGAGGTGCACGTAGGAGGAACATAATGACATTGCATGCAAATGATTTTTCAAGAAATTTCGTGAATCGAATTTATGTTCTGCCTATACTATCGCAACTGTGGTATTCTCTTACCTCTACACTACCAAATAACAATGCAGAAAAACGTCTTAGGCCAAAATACTGAATTATCCACCGATGCTACCAAAACAAACCTGTTCCAAAAATGTAACCAGCAACAATGTGTACATATCGTAGCAATTAGTTCTATTTTGCAATGCAGTTTGAGCTCCAAATCCTAAATATCTAATGCAACCATGTAATATTCGCCATCTGGGCAATTTCGTAGATACGTTGCAACCTTTTTACCAAATCGACGAACCTTAACACGCCCCTTTTTTTTCCAGACCACAAAAGTGTAATCCCAAATGCCCAACTACAATAATGACGATATGTAATCAATCCCATCTCTCTTTTTCTCTTCATTTTTCGAAATCTAAAAGAGATGTGTTGTTTAACTACGTGAAAAAAACATTTATCATAGAAGTATATCCTCTCTCTAATGTCATTATTCTGTGCAAAGTACTTTGCTAATTTTTGAATTCGGAAAGCATATCATGAACTTTCCAAACACAATAATTTATTATCAGTCTAATTGAGAACCACACAAAAAAACACTTTATTATACACTGCTTGGAAAAAAAGTCAAAGAACACTTAGCAAGAGAAACAAACAGCTCTGGCGCCCACCTTAATAAAATATAGGATCTCCTTTCGCTACGATGACTGCATCCATCCTATGGAACATACTTTCCACAAGAGCACGAGAGCGATCAATGGAAATTTTGGACCATTCTTCCTGTAGGCATGTAATGAGGTGCTGAACTGTTGTGGGACGGATGTCCCTCAATAAGGTTGAGATCAGGGCACCGTGAAAGCCAGTCAAATGTGGGGACGTTCATAACCACAATACACGCAGTTGGAGCGGCAGCCTTATGACACGTGCATTGTCTTGCTGAAAGAGACGATGGTCAGCTGGTTAGAAACACCGCAAGGTAGGAAGCATTCCGTTGTCCAGAACGTTCAGATACCTGTCGGAGTTCAATGTTCGTGGCACCACACACAGAGACCTGAGGTCAACGCACAGGACCATACCATTACACAGCCAACTCCAAATTTCATAGTTAGGGTTGCGCACTCTAGTAAGAAATCCTTACTAAATCTTTGCACCACTGAAGACGGCGCTGCATGTTGGTTCGGGTAATGTGGGTCCTGCATTTTGCGGGGTTAACCATGAAAACCCATGTTGTGAGCCTCGGTTCTGAAAGTTTTAGCACAGATTCGTATTTCAGTCGATGCCTGGAACTCTGCACACAACGTGTCGGCTGATGAATGGCAATTTGTTACATATTATCCTTCGTAACATCCTATGGTCACGTTTGGTGAGTGTGGTGGGTTTTCTACTGCAGGTAGTATTTGCAGTACTCTCCGCACTTCCATCTCAGTATGGTATCACTGATTGGTTTCCTGAGATGTCCCAATTTATAAACAATTTTCCAGATAGGCCTGCAACATGGCATCCTATTACAAACCCGCTTTCCAACTCCGTCAGTACGCTTCCTGCAGTCATTTCACCTAGACACAATTGGACTGACTTGGGAGCATCATATTCCTCCAATTTATACCAGCTACAAACACGTGACTCCTACGTGGAGCAATGCACCTTGTCCATATGGATGTCCGTTGACTTATTTCCAAGTGCCTACCACCTATTCAGTGGATTTAAATCACCTCGAGAGTTACCTATGATTTAAATGATTGATGGGGGAAAGCTATTCGAAGGAAGTAACATAAATGGAATGAATGAAGAAGGTTAGTTCGTTGATAAATAGAACTTCCAAAGATTGTAGATGGTTGCTATTGTTAATGTGTTTTTCGCGTTTCTGGGAAACAGTCGATTTTTTTGCTACTTAGTTTACCATTCAAGTATCTGGAACAAAAAATGGATGAGGAAACTGAATGTTTATTTGGGACAGAGAATGGAGGTAATCATTAAGGGTGAGAGAGAGAGAGGGGGGGGGAAAGATCCTTGGGTTTACCTATTTTCTATTCAAATGAATCAATCGCTTAAGTGCACCTCTCCAAATGTGAGAAACAGTTTTATTATAGGAACATAGCAAATACTGAGATCTGTTCAAAAGAAATAAATACTCCAGAAAAATGTAAGAAAAACTACGTCAAGGAATGAGATCCGATATATTTGGGCGAAAACATTGATTTCAGCTTTATTTTAAGATTTTGTTTTCTGCTCCGAAATTTAGACGGTGTTTTTGATGATTCAGAGTCTGTGAAACATCAACAATAAGATGGAACGAAGATAGAATGAAATCGTTTCTGGTATATTTATTTGTTTTTACAGTACAGACTTTGTTACGTAAGAAGGGATGTACTAGCAGAACTGTAGACTAGATTGGTGTTCTCTTTTGTTTTTTGCAAACAAAATATTTCACGTTTACGTAAGTGGGATTGAACTGAAAATAAGATGCGATTTTTTTCTACGCTGTCCGTATTTTATGGAGCTGTTTATTTTAGGTAAATCATCCATCTCTCTCTAACTCAGAACTCTATCATCTTTAAAGTGACCCCATCGAAACGTTTCTAAATTATTTGTTCCTCTTAGAATAGAAGAGAAAATAGAAAATAAAAGACTCCAGCTCTCTTACAGAAACCCGCAACCATTTATTTTAGAGGTAATCCGTTTTTGTATCGCATCTGTTCAATTACTTCCAAAAGAAGTCGTTAATTATTATTATTATTAATAATATAATTTTATTTTTATTTTGCAACACCTCCAAAGGGATCAACACTCATCGAGAGATGACACTCCACTCTATACGAGCCACTGTGTACACTCTATAATCCCACTATTCGCCATTTATTCTATGCATGCTACCTAACGACATAAAGGTGACCTTTAATAAATAAACCGAAGTTTTGACTATCAGTAGTCATTATCGCAGTGCGTGCTTCTCTTGTATCATAACTGGGAAATATGTGCGGTTTGATAAGAGTAATTTTATCGATGCCTAAATCGCCAGGCGCTATCAATTATAATCACCAGGTATGCATTTGAAAAAGTGCCTCTCTCTCTCTCTCTCTATCTGTTTCTCTTAGACGAAAGTTTCTTCAAAGACAGGGCTATTATCATTCCTTACATACACGAGACGTCGGCTTACGTTTTTGTTATGTTTCTTTCTCTACGCCGACATATTTATTTATGCATATCACACCAGGACTGAAGCAGCAGCACGCAACTAGAGCAGCTGTTACAGATGCGAGAAAAACATTCAGAAAGAGCATGTACAAGGTAGAATCGGGAATGGTGTTAGGATAGAACGTAATGAAGTAAGAAAACATGAAAATACAAGTTGCATTCTTATTATTCAGTTTGTTTGTTTTTTTTCTCGCTAAAGTAACGTTGAGTGTTTCGATATCCATCTTTCTGAAAGAAATTTGATCTGTAAGTAGCTTCGTTTTGGGTCAGAAATAACAGAAAAAATATGATCCTTTAAGAATCTTAATCCAGGTAATTCCTGTTTAAACCGTTAATATATATCTCTATTGTGCAGTGTCATATATACGTTCTAATAGTTTTCACCATCAAGTCACGTTTCCATTTTAGGGTCTCAGAGGCTTCAGCTTTATAACGTTAAGATTTGCAACATGTAATCATTTCCATGGCTACTGGGCCTTGTAGTCTTGTTTCGTGAGCTCGATTCTATTCGCAAACCAAAAATCCTCTTCTAGACTTTGTTTCAGCTGGTTCCTAAGTCTCAATTTTTGGCTGAGACAAGTAGTATTTTTCCTTCCAGAAAGTGGAAGGAAAAATACTATTTTTTTAATTCTCCAACTCTAAAAAAAAATCGATATCGAAATAGTCACTGAGACCATTTCACACAAAACATATGCCTCTAATATGCAGCATTATGTGAGGAATACGAACAAAATGGTCACCGAATAGTGACCTTTCTGTTCCGTTCTCTCCTACCAGAACTTTCTACGACAGCCCCCCGAACTGAACTAACGGTGATGACTAATGGAAGAATCGACTGCCCACGGGTTTTCAATAAATGAGTTAGGTTTAAAAATCATCGCGTACTCCCTTTGGGGAGTTAAAAGCATCTTTGAAGTTATTTATACTTTATAAACCTAATCCTCCTAATCCCTCCTTTCTCTCTGTCTCACATACATACAAACATGATTTTATGTTCTCTTTTTTACTGTCTTATCTCCTCTGATCTTCCCCTTAATGTATTAAGCTCCACGGCCTATCACAGCCAAGCAGCTCGGCTACGTATAAATCTAATTAAATCTATAATATCGGGGGGAGGGTCATAGAAACGTTTCCATTTCCTTATGAGTACAGCTAATTCATCTTCACATGCAAAGTCATTACATGTGTTGTTCTAGACCCAGACAGGATTCAAATACCAGGTTTTTCTAACTAAAGGGTATCGTTAATATCGACTGAGCTGCATAGGTTCTTATTTATTGTCTAATGTATCTTAATCGCACTCTGTTTACTGTTTAGTGATTAATTATTAGTTATTAATTATTAATTATTAGTGTTAAAGTACTTACTAGAATCGCAAGTCTCGTGGTTAACAGTTTGCGAAGTGTACGGTTGGATGTACTGAGAAGTTAATTTTTGTAGATATTTTTATCTCGCTTATGTAATAATTGTTGAGATCAGCAAAACGTAAAGGCAAAGAGGTACAGTTCAGTATACTTCGTATCGGAACTGAGAATGCATGATTAGCGAACTGAAGAAAAAAAATAAGACAGCTGAATATAGTTCATAAAAATCAATGAAGTTCTGTGGATGATGTCAGAACTTACCTAAGAAATCAAAGAAGACTTAAAACTCCAAAATGATCACCTGGAGAATCAGTAAACCAACGGGAACAGAAATAAAGATCCGAGAGAAGATGTCAGCAAGATTCAGAATCACAGAAACTGTCGAAGTATAACGACTATCTGCGCCTCAGAAGTAGTAAAATGGTTCTTGTTTGGAAGTTGCAGAAGGATCAAATAGTTCTCAAAAAGAAGGAAGGAGAGAAGTGCATTTCGCCATCATATGATATCGACAACATTTTTTTAAAGATTTGAAGTATTCATATTGGTACAAGAATACTTTAATATACAATAAAATAATCTTTTTTAGCGTTAAATCTTTGTAAATATTTTTAAATGCTTTAAAAGATTCTGTGTCTTAAATATTTAAACATTTTTGATTTTTTCAGCCAGCACATAGAATGCACTCAATTGACAGATACATCTTAACTTGGATCAACGTGATATTAGGCCGTCAACCAATAATAAACCATATTTGAATTACCCCGCGGCAAATAAGGGGGATGAAAAAGTTGTGTAATATGAGTTCGTGTATATTAGATAGATTTGTTTATTGATAGGAATAGCAACAGTTCTGTCTTCTTACGATATCGGTGAACTCACCCTTAAGAAGATGACATCTGTTTACGAAAGCTAACTGAATATCAATAATGCGAAGATCTTTTCTAATATTTGCATATAAATACGATTCATTCGCTCAAGGCTACGGATCAGCATCGCCAATATGCATTATTGAAATGAAAAACACAGGGAGTGCATACAAACGAGACAGAATCAACTTTATTAAATTGTGTATCCTTAGAGATTTCACACAATCACTACGCGTATGCAGTTGTGTGTGTGTGTGCGCGCGTCTGATATTTCAGTACACGTATTTTCCTATGAATATATTTAAGAGTGTTTTCTTTGATGTCTCTTTTCAAAGAGAAGCTTTGGAAGTTTTATATGTTTCGATGTTTGCAACAGTTGAATGGTTGCATTATTTTCAAATCATTCTCCTTCGTGGAATTACAAATAAACAGAACGAAGCAATCTGATCCTGAAGCTAAATGAAATGTAATATCGTACGGCTTCAATAAAAGCGCTTATCAGAAACCCGAGTTTCTGGATGAAGAAAACCCCACACCGGCTAATTCATGTTTATCCTGTAAAATATAAAAGGTGCAAAATATTTATTGCTTGTAGCACATAATATATTAATATATACGTTCAAGGCATTCGTTTGTCCTGGTTCTGATTCCACCATCGCCTTTTCTGAGGCGATGGTGGAATCAGATAGGTGTCTAATGTTCACCTGAAGGTGAACAATAGATACCTATTGGTAAGCAGAAGTTTATACTCGATAATCCTTGTTTATAATGCAATCATAAGACATTTCACAAATAAACAAATAAATAACTGAAAATATTCAAGCTAGCATGCCGAATATAATTAAAACTTTGTATAAAAGTCCCTCCTTCGACCCGCAAGGGGTGTAATATACCACCAAGCGAGTTCGTGCTTGAAGAGGAACGCGAGATGTGACGCTGTCCGCGTGAACGTGTTAAATCTACGAAATCTGTGGGATTTCGTAGCTCTGTTATTTTCTTTTCTTTTCTTAATGAAATATTAAAATAAAAAAGGATGGTTTCGACTCGTTAAACTGATTTCACGATCCCCTAACAGGTCACGACCTGCAGTTTGAAAAACACCGATCTAAAGAACATTATAACGGTGACGTGGCTCATCAAGACTGGAATCTGGTTTTACCAAACGAACAATATCGTGTCAATCTAGACTAATTCGCTTTTATGAATCAGTTTAGACGACCTCCGATTCAGGATACGAACAACATTTTAAATATATTTTTACCTGAAGGCGAAGTAGCATATTGTAATCCTGAAAAGTGCGATTTTTTCGAAAAAAAAAACTCCAATATTCATAATAAATTTCAAATTTTCAAGAATTTTTTCATGTCTAGAGAGCTATCCCGAAAGCATCCGTAAAATTACAGAATTATCTCAATATAGAACAATTAGATTGATAAATGCCCTCTTCTTACATCTCTCTCTCTCTCTCTCTCTCTCTCTCTCTCTCTCTCTCTCTCTCTTTCAGACATCATCTGCACTCTTAACATGATCAAATGTTTATTGGTTACTTGATGCATCTACGCAGATACAATAAAATTCCGAAAACAACGTCAGAACTCCACCCTAAAATATCTGGAAGTCCGTCCACATGCGCATATGCGAGATTGAAGACTCTCTAAGACAATAACAGACAATAGGTGATGTCTTGCAATTTCCTGAGTGCCTGGCAGAGCAAACTTAATTCCTCACACGCCCAATAAACGAATTCTATGAGGTAATAAACACCCACCGAATTGATTTTTGCCTGCGACAATTAGATTTCTGGTTTGCTTTGTCTCGATTACCTTTCAGATGAGTAAGACAAGGCATCCCATGAAGTTTTAATTTAGTCAACAAAGGATTTATGGGCGTTATTACTATTCGTAAGTGTCCTTTTATTTAAACAGGAAATTGAGTGTACTATCTTTTTTTTTCTTCAGAATTTCAATTAAATTCAACAGGAAACTGTAATGTAAAATTGAAACCGGAACTTCTGTATGAGAATTTTAAGCCTACGGGCTTTAACAATTAATTATATGAGAAGTCTCTTTTTATATAGCAGACGCAAAACTTATATTGTTTAAGTATTAGAAAACAATGACCAACTGACAACAATACCAAGCGATGATTATTGTCTCAAAACATTTTTGGGTAACAATTTCTTTGTTTAGAGAACTAGGACGGCATTATTGAAATGCTTGCCCTTCGAATGAGGAGTGTAATGTTCTACGGAATATTTCGCACAATATTTGTCGCTGTATCGTAAATGATGATTACCTAAACGAATGCAAATAGATGCTGCACACAAAACACAAAAGAAATATTCAAACAAGTCTGTTAGAAGATATTTTCGGTGCATTCACAAATGAATGTTCCACAAGAGACAATGAATGTCACAGAAAAGGTACGTTTAGCATAAAAATAGAAATACAATGCTCGTTTTAAGCATTCATATCATAATACCACAATTATATTAAAGAAATGTCGATCTCATTTCTTTAATTTAGCTCGGCTATTTATGGTTTTTTAAAATGTTAAATAGTACAACAATACTTAAAATTTGCATTACTAATTCAAAACGAATTATAATAAGAACTATAAATATAATAAGCAAAAACGTTAGTCACTTTGTAATAAATCAAAGTCGTGATTCTTAAAAGACAGATACATATCTCTCTCTCTCTCTCTCTCTGTTTCTAATTTTAAAAAATCATTTTCTTCCTTTGTTTCTATTTTGGTAACTCGTTAATTTCGTTCCATGAATATTAGATTAGAGTAATGTTGTTTGTAGTGGCATTGCGCATCGATGGGAACTAACAGTTTAATGGAATAAGATATTAACTTAGAAGAAGAAAGAGACAGAAGAAAATAATGCAACTAAAAGGAAAATTCAACGAAACCGCCGTAAAGAACAGAGATAGAAAGACAAAGTCATGTAACAGCAGAAACCAAAAAAAAAATTCCAATGTTAAGATTAAGGTGAACATAAAGCGAAGTGAAATGTTCAAAACGAAGTGCGTATTTGGAGTGCACACACACACGGTTGTAATATTTGGATAAGTAATGAACTGCTGAATATTAGCGTAAAAAACTGTTGCCTGGTCTATTTCAGTGCTTCTGTGAGATTACGCAATAAGCTAAAAGAGATGAGGATGAAGAACTGCGAGAATGAAGCATTCTTTTAAACGCTATAATCCTCTTATTTTACAACTACGAAACATGTGACTATTACTTCCTCTAAATTACATGTGTGAGGAGAGAAATCGTCAGATTATGCAGATAAAATATATGCCCTTTCAAAGAATGATTCATTCTTAAATAAATAAACACGAAACTCTTACTACAAATTGAATTTTCTAATATCAAAACAAAAGCAATACTCTGGGCTAACTAACCATAATATTAGTATGGGGTTTTCCCCTTTCTACCCCCGTCTCTTTGAGTGGGCGGATTGAGCCCTCCTAATCAGGGATTAAGTATTTATTTTATGACAGTTGATCCGCCGGTATTCACAGGACCGGTTTACCTGTTCTGAGGGACCAAAACCCTGACTTTCCGCGTGGAAACATCCTCTACCTCCGTGCGAGACTCGGTAACTTACCTTTAGAAAGAGATCAGATAAAGGTTCCTCACGTCATAGACGGGAATCGAACCCAGGTCTTTCCGACCAAAGGGCTGACGCATTTTACGTAAATTACGTTAGAAAGGATTGGTTCAAATAAAACCAAAATAATGAATTTCGGGAAAAAAAAGTGCAAAAAGGCATATTTAATACTCATGAAGTGGAATTTAAATATCATTATTATTTACGAGCCTCTGCATGCAGCGTAATGCAATTAATACGTTTTTGATTGTTAGGCACGAGAAAGGGCAATTTCATTGTCAAGTTATGGCGTTACTATTATTTTTATAAATAATGGAAACGCCATAACAAAACATACGATTCCAATTGTGAAATATTTTACTGTAAATCAATGATAAAAAGAAATCAACATTGAAACAATAGAAAACAACATTAATCAGAACACGATTATTATTATCATAAGAATCGCTACAGAGTGAAAAACAGTACAAACATTAATAAGCACTCCTGGTTAGTTTCGGCTCATTTCTGCACGGTATAAATATATTTTGAATTCCACAGGTTGCAAAATCCATGGCTCTCACCTGTAATAAAGGATCACATTTTCGTCCTCCCTCTACGCATCGTTCATTGCATGTAAAAACCACATTTGATGTGCATGTGAGATAAAACTTGTCAAACTTCCCTTACTACTTGGTCCATCTTAAGCGAGTCACATATGAATGGTCATTCTCAACTTTGCCACCACTGTTGTACTCAGGTGCGTTGCACTGCCGCTATAGCCGATCATGTAAACAGAGCAAGCCACGGCGATACTGGGAGCATGCGTCTTTCTGCAAATCAATAGTAACAGGTGCTCGTGGGCTTTGCTTGGTGAAGGCAAGAGAGAGAGAGAGAGAGAGAGAAGAAGAAATAGGCCTGGCGGATGCACAGCATCCTCAATCTACCTTTAAAATCTTTGTTGGCGGCTCGATGTCACATAAATCGTAATTTCTGAAACCGATCGTTAACATTTTTATCTTTTTGACCTTTATGGGAGTGATTTGCTATTCAGCGTGTCATTAACAGTATTTGCTGCACATAATGACTGCGAAAAAATGGGGTTGTCGTAAAGGCACAGTCGCTCAGTAGGCTCGTTATCATTTAAATTACTCAACAGAATGTCGAATTTATGCACGCGGTATAAAGTGGAATGCAAATGGATGGTTTAATAACTCCTAGAGAATGACGGTGTCCGACAATTAAGTTTATTTTTGTTTTGAATTACAGCTCAAATAATAAAGAGATGAAACGAATGTAACAGAAAATAAAGTTAAGAGAACATTGTTACAGCAATCAAGGCCACGAGGCGATTGCTTGATAGGATTGTTATAGCGATGAAAGCTATGAGGTGCTTGTTACAGCAACTAATGGAATATGAGGCTGTTTGCAGGAAGTAAATTTATGAGACGACTATTAGAGCAACTAAAATATGAGACGATTGATATAGCAATTAATATTATGAGATTATTCTTTAAAGAATTAAGAAAATGCAAAACCATTGTTACAGCAAAAAAGTAATGAAACGATTGTTAAGCCATCTAAGACTATGAAGCAATTGAGACAACTAAAGCTATGAGATTTTGTTACAGCAATTAAGGCTATAATGCTATTTTTTACACAATGGAAGCTGGAAAAAAATTGTTACACAAAAACTATGAGAATACTATTACGACTAAAGATATGAGACATTGTTACAGTAGCAAACACTGTTGTGACAATTAAAGCTATGAGACATTGTTAAAGCAATTAAGGCTATAATGCTATTTTTACAGCAATGGAAGCTATGATAAAAATTTTTTCACCAAAATTATCAGGATAATATTACGGCTAAAGATATGAGATATTGTTACAGTAGAAAACAATATTGTTACAACTAAAGCTAAGAGACAATGTTACACTACTATTAGCTACGAGACATTGTTACTGAAGCTGACACTATTGTGACAGTTAAGGCTATGATGATATTTTTACAGCAATGGAAGTTATGAGAAAATTCTTCCACGAAAATTATGTGGATAATATTATGGCTAAAGATATGAGACATTGTTACAATAGCAAACACTATTCTGACAACTAAAGCTAAGAGACAATGTTACAATAGTGTTAGCTATGAGACATTGTTACTGCAGCTGACAATATTGTGACAACTAAAGCTAAGAGACAATGTCACAATAGCGTTAGCTATGTAACAATGTAACAATGTTTCATTAGCTATGAAACATTGTTACTGCAGCTGACACTATTGTGACAACTAAAGCTATGAGACATTGTTATAGCAATTAATATTATAATGCTATTTTTACAGCGATGGAAGTTATCAGAAAATTCCTCCACCAAAACTATTAGGATAATATTACGGCTAAAGATATCAGACATTGTTACAGTAGCTGACTCTATTGTGACAACTAAAGCTATGAGATATTGTTACAGCAATTAAAGCTATAATGATATTTTTACAGCAATGGAAGCTATGATAAAAATTGTTCCCCCAAAACTATGAGGATATTATTACGGCTAAAGATATGAGACATTTTTACAGTAGCAAAAACAATATTGTAACAACTAAAGCTAAGAGACAATGTTACAGTAGCTGAACCTATTGTGAAAACTAAAGCTATGACACATTGTTGCAGCAATTAAGGCTATAATGCTATTTTTACAGCGATGGAAGTTATGAGAAAATTCCTCCACCAAAACTATTAGGATAATATTACGGCTAAAGATATCAGACATTGTTACAGTAGCCATCACTATTGTGACAACTAAAGCTATGAGACATTGTTACAGCAATTAAAGCTATAATGATATTTTTACAGCAATGGAAGCTATGATAAAAATTGTTCCACCAAAACTATGAGGATAATATTATATCTAAAGATATGAGACATTGTTACTGTAGCAAACAATATTGTGACAACTAAAGCTAAGAGGCAATGTTACAGTAGGGTTAGATACGAGACATTGTTACTGAAGCTGACACTATTGTGACAATTAAGACTATAATGATATTTTTACAGCAATGGAAGTTATGAGAATATTCTTCCACCAAAACTATTAGGGTAATATTACGGCTAAAGATATCAGACATTGTTACAGTAGCCATCAATATTGTGACAACTAAAGCTTAGAGACAATGTTACAGTAGCTGACTCTACTGTGAAAACTAAAGCTATGAAACACTGTTACAGCAATTAAGGCTGTAATGCTATTTTTACAGCAATGGAAGCTATGTTTAAAATTCTTCCACCAACACTATGAGGATAATATTACGGCTAAAGATATGAGACATTGTTACAGTAGGAAACAATATTGTTACAACTAAAGCTAAGAGACCATGTTACACTCGTGTTAGCTACGAGACATTGTTACTGAAGCTGACACTATTGTGACATTTAAGGCTATAATGCTATTTTTACAGCAATGGAAGTTATGAGAAAATTCTGCCACCAAAACTATGTGGATAATATAACGGCTAAAGATATGAGACATTGTTACAATAGCAAACACTATTGTGACAACTCAAGCTAAGAGACAATGTTAAAGCTGATTATATTATGACAAAGAAAGCTATAAGACATTGTTACAGCAATTAAGGCTATAATTCTATTTTTATAGCAAAGGAGGCTATGATAAAAATTATTCCACCAAAACTATGAGGATAATAATACGGCTAAAGATATGAGACATTGTTACAGTAGCAAACAATATTGTGACAACTAAAACTAAGAGACAACGTTACAATAATGTTAGCTACCAGACATTGTTACAGCAGCTGACACTATTGTGACAACTAAAACTATGACACATTGTTACAACAATTAAGGCTATAATGCTATTTTTACAGCAGTGGAAGTTATGAGAAAATTCTTCCACCAAACCTATGAGGATAATATTACGGCTAAAGATATGAGACATTGTTACAGTAGCAAACACTATTGTGACAACTAAAGCTAAGAGACAATGTTACAGTAGCTGACTCTATTGTCACAACTAAAGCTATGGCACATTGTTACAGCAATTAAGGCTATAATGCTATTTTTACAGCAATGGAAGCTATGATAAAAATTGTTCCACCAAAACTATGAGGATATTATTACGGCTAAAGATATGAGACATTTTTACAGTAGCAAAAACAATATTTAACAACTAAAGCTAAGAGACAATGTTATAGTAGCGGACTCTATTGTGACAACTAAAGCTAAGAGACATTGTTACAGCAATTAAGGTTATAATGCTATTTTTACAGCAATGGAAGCTATGATAAAAATTGTTCCACCAAAACTATGAGGATAATATTACATCTAAAGATATGAGACATTGTTACTGTAGAAAACAATATTGTGACAACTAAAGCTAAGAGGCAATGTTACAGTAGGGTTAGATACGAGACATTGTTACTGAAGCTGACACTATTGTGACAATTAAGACTATAATGATATTTTTACAGCAATGGAAGTTATGAGAATATTCTTCCACCAAAACTATTAGGATAATATTACGGCTAAAGATATCAGACATTGTTACAGTAGCCATCACTATTGTGACAACTAAAGCTTAGAGACAATGTTACAGTAGCTGACTCTACTGTGACAACTAAAGCTATGAAACACTGTTACAGCAATTAAGGCTGTAATGCTATTTTTACAGCAATGGAAGCTATGTTTAAAATTCTTCCACCAACACTATGAGGATAATATTACGGCTAAAGATATGAGACATTGTTACAGTAGGAAACAATATTGTTACAACTAAAGCTAAGAGACCATGTTACACTCGTGTTAGCTACGAGACATTGTTACTGAAGCTGACACTATTGTGACATTTAAGGCTATAATGCTATTTTTACAGCAATGGAAGTTATGAGAAAATTCTGCCACCAAAACTATGTGGATAATATAACGGCTAAAGATACGAGACATTGTTACAATAGCAAACACTATTGTGACAACTCAAGCTAAGAGACAATGTTAAAGCTGATTATATTATGACAAAGAAAGCTATAAGACATTGTTACAGCAATTAAGGCTATAATTCTATTTTTATAGCAAAGGAGGCTATGATAAAAATTATTCCACCAAAACTATGAGGATAATAATACGGCTAAAGATATGAGACATTGTTACAGTAGCAAACAATATTGCGACAACTAAAACTAAGAGACAACGTTACAATAGTGTTAGCTACCAGACATTGTTACAGCAGCTGACACTATTGTGACAACTAAAACTATGACACATTGTTACAACAATTAAGGCTATAATGCTATTTTTACAGCAATGGAAGTTATGAGAAAATTCTTCCACCAAAACTATGAGGATAATATTACGGCTAAAGATATGAGACATTGTTACAGTAGCAAACACTATTGTGACAACTAAAGCTAAGAGACAATGTTACAGTAGCTGACTCTATTGTCACAACTAAAGCTATGGCACATTGTTACAGCAATTAAGGCTATAATGCTATTTTTACAGCAATGGAAGCTATGATAAAAATTGTTCCACCAAAACTATGAGGATATTATTACGGCTAAAGATATTAGACATTTTTACAGTAGCAAAAACAATATTTAACAACTAAAGCTAAGAGACAATGTTATAGTAGCGGACTCTATTGTGACAACTAAAGCTAAGAGACATTGTTACAGCAATTAAGGTTATAATGCTATTTTTACAGCAATGGAAGTTATGAGAAAGTTCTTCCAGCAAAACGATGAGGATAATATTACGGCTAAAGATATGAAACATTGTTACAGTAGCAAACACTATTGTGACAACTAAAGCTATGACACATTGTTACAGCAATTAAGGCTATAATGCTATTTTTACAGCAATGGAAGTTATGAGAAAATTCTTCCACCAAATCTATGAGGATAATATTTCAGCTATATATGGTTATTTACAGAAAATAAAGTTATGAAGCGATTGTTGAAGTAACCAAAGCTAGAAGACTGTTGTTACCCGGAAGTAGGGCTAAATTTCTAGTATGCTCTAACGATGTTATTTGGAGAAAGAATATAGAAATTTCCGGTTTGATAGTGAGATTTTTCAGTTTGCTAAAAAAACTATATATTCCTATCGAAAATTAGGGAAATTCCTAATAGCCTGGTTAATGTGATATGAATACAGTTAAAAGATATACCGCCATCATACGAATATGAAAACGTACGAACTGCATACGCAGATAAACATCTTCCAGGAAGAATTTTTTTTCTATTTCGAAGTTAAGAAGAACAGTCGATTTCCCGATCGAATCTTCTCCATTTCAAGACCTGCACCGTGGATTTTTTCTTTCTTCTCATTCCAGTCACTGAGCTTACCGTAAGTTATTTCCGGTCGTCTATTGAGAGCGAGGAGGTGCTTTCTTTATCTTGCACCGAGATACTGGTGGAGTTATTTAAGACTTCAATGCAGTGCAAGATAAACACGAGAGCTTTCCAATTGTCTGCAACAAGAACTCTTGTCACTTAAAGCTTTAGTATTTCTTTGATTGCTATATTCTTTTATAAGAAGATAATCCGTTGTTATGAAATAGCTACACTTCATGGGATTTCTTTTTAGTGGTGCCTCCTGAGATTTAAAGAAACTATGTACGTATTTTACTTAAAGAATAGTCATGGGAAACAAAAGCAAAACCTACATGAGAAAATCTCTGACAGAGTTGAAGAAATAATCTTGAATATATAAACAATTGCTGTAATAAAACTATGAGCATATTGGTACAACAACTAAAGCTAAGAGACGATTGTTAGAGAAGTTTTCAAACCTCGAATTATTTTAATCATATCGAAATATCCACCAGGACATAAAATATAATAATAATAATTTTTATTTCATTTTATGGTTTTTTATTAATAATATATTTTTAAATTGATTTCTGAAATATTTACACAATTACAATAATCATCTTTAGTGACATTCCAACTTGTAATTTTTAAAAAATTCACCACTAAGTGCTGCATTTGTGATTAATTTTCTACACTGCATTTCAATTAAAATTTTGATAACAATACTTTTTTGCATCTATATTTGCAACACGTGTTCTTCTCATATTAACAATGAAGATTACACGGAATTTTTGAATAATGGATGATCGTAATAATAATATGATAATGTCTCAGATAAATTACAAACATGATTATTACAGACATTTTTTGCATGTTTACACATTATGCATACATTAACAATTTTTCTATTTTTCTATTTTCATCGTACAGAGTTTCACATATTTGCAATTATTGCATATTACACTTAATGCTCTGTACATTATACTGTACGCAGTTCAATGCACATTATTTCTTTTCAGTATTTTTTCCTTTGGATACCAATTCATATACTTTTTTTAATATCAATATCTTCATTATTATTATACACCATACTGTCTGTTTTGTTACATAATTTTAAGTCTTTGATTATGAGGATTACGTGTGGATGAGGGAGGCATATTTAATCCCACCTACTTCGAAGCTTGGCTAGCTTTTATGAAGAGAGTGAGATTTAGCCTTCACTATTTATGCTGTTGTTACTGTTCATGCATGGGATGTTGGCATTGGATGCTGACGATTTGTGATGTGTATATTAGTGGTACAATATATTAACTTTATTGGTATATTTTCCAGAGTTCGTGTTTTAATGTTCTGTAGTTATCTGTATTTTAAATTTCTTGGTAGGTTGTTGGGTTGCGTGGGTATCTTATGTGATCTCACAAAAGAACCGTATGAGTTCTTGAAGGGTGTAGAGAGTTGTTGTAGGTCGTGTTATACGATGTGTGTCTTTGTTGTTTCGATAGGTGATGTTGAAGTAATTCCTTGTTAATGTTATGTAGTGTTTCATGGTTTTAATACTCAGGATTCTGTGTGTCGCCATGTGCTGATCGGATATTGGTTATTGCGTGTAAGGTGTCCAAATCACTGTTGACACAATTTTCCTGTGTAATGTTTCTAATTTTTTAGGCGGTTGTTTGATGTGTTTGCATAGACTGTTATATATATGTATCTGAGTAGGGATTCGCAGATACTGTGATATACGATTTTTTTATGTTGGATGGAATAATGTGTTTTACTTAGAAGAGTTTTGCTGCGATGATCCGGAGTTGGTATGTAGGTATTCTATATGTTTTGTCCATTTAATTAAGGTGGCAATCGATGTAGAGACCAAGGTATTTTGCATGTGTTACAGGTTTGATTTCGGGACATTGGCAGGTATTTTTGTTGTTAATGCAGCGGTATGTATCGATAGTGGTGCGGGGCTAATGATTCTTGGGTTGTGTATTATCAGCATCTGTGTTTTGGTGCAGTTGTTCTTGAATTCATTCACACAGCTTGCACACACAACATCCAATGGCAATTCCAATCATACTCTATCCCTCACCGCCTTCTTTGCGACATTCGTTCTCCGTTTTGAAGGATGCCCTCTCGTCCTTTCCCCACCCTCCATAAATTGAAAAATTTCATCAATTGAAATCTTGTATGACCCTTTCAGAAGTTTGTAAGTCTCAACCATATCACTCTTCTTTTCTCCTGTTTGCTAATGTCTTTAGTTTAAATCTGTCTTCATAATCAGCATTCCACAGTCCCGATATCACTTTTAATACTCTATTTTTTACTCTGTCAAACATAACAGCATCACAACGGAAACCAGACTGGCGCACAATAATCCAAATGAGGTCTTCTCAAGGCCTTATAAAGAGGCAAAATGATATCCTTATCTTTACATGTCAAAGATCGTTTCAACATTGCAATTATCTTTTGAGTTGCATTTTCAATCTTTGCTACATGGCCCTTGAACTTCAACTTGTTATCCACTAACACTACAAGATCCCTTGCCTCATTAGTTTCTTCAAGCATAATCCCAGCAATATAATACGACATTGGATATCTAATCATGCCGAAGTGAATGACTTTACAATTACTGACATTGGACTGGTATCCATTTTCCCATGCCCACAATTCCAGTCTATTCAAATCATTCTGCAAGTATACTGCCTATCAGCAGCACAACTGATTACCCTACCTGTCTTTACATCATCAGCAAATAGCTGTATATCGCCTGTCAAATCCTCCCCAATGTCATTAATGTAGAGATTGAATAGCAGTGGACCAAGGAATGATCCTTGCAGTACACCACTAGTTACCTTAAACCTTGCAGACTCACATCCCCAGTATATCACTTTTTGATATCTGTCAGTCAGCCATCCTCTTATCAATGGCAATAGTTTATAATCTACTCCCATATTCTCCAATTTATGCAGCAGCTACCATGCTGTATTCTGTCAAAAGCCTTGGCAAAATCCAAAAGTATCATGGTGTATCCATTCCCCTTGTCTAACTCAACGGTAACATTATTATAGAATGTGAGCAAATCGCTAAAACATGACAGCAGGGAAAACATTTTTAATCATAAAGGATAAAGAAAAGGGTCCAAACCCAGAAAACTTCCGACCAATAACCTGCCTTCCAACAACCTTTAAGCTACTCACAGGCATATTAGCTGATAAAATATACAGATATCTTAAAGCAAATTCTCTTTTACCAATTGAACAAAAAAGGTAACAGCAAAAATTCAAGAGGCACAAAAGACCAATTGCTGATTGATAAAATTATTCTGAAAAATTGCAAACGTAGAAAAACCAACCTTCATATGGCTTGGATAGATTATAAAAAAGCGTTTGATTCGGTGCCTCATAGTTGGATTTTAAAATGCACAGAGCTATTTGGTATTAGCGAAAACGTACAAGAAAGTTTGCAATCCAGCATAAAAAACTGGAAAACAACGTTGGTTCTAAATAGAGAAGAAATTGGAGATGTAAACATAAAAAGGGGTATGTTTCAAGGAGACTCATTATCTCCTTTATTGTTTATATTGTCGTTGATCCCCTTAACTAGAATATTAAATTAAACTGCTCATGGTTATCAAACTGCGCAAAAGAGTGCAAAGCTATCTCACCTCTTATACATGGACGATCTGAAGTTGTATGCAGAATCAGTGATTGAACTCGGATCATTGCTTAACACTGTGCACTTATTCAGTCAAGATATATCGATGGATTTTGGCTTAGACAAATGTGCTGGAATAAAAAGAGGAAAGTTTGAAGATATGAACGAAATCGAGCTGCTCAATGGTGAAATAATGAAGGTAATAAAATTCGAAGAGAGCTACAAATATTTGGGAATTTTAGAAGCATCACAAATTCTGCACAATAAGATCAAAGAAAGAACTAGAACAGAATACATAAGACGACTAAGAAAACTCCTTAAGTCAATGCTTAATGCTGGAAACAAGGCCGTATTCATGGGTGTGCGAACTGTGCGGTGGCACAGGGCCCTGCAAAGTACAAAAAATTGAAAAAAGAAAATCAATTAATTTTTTTAATTATTATATAAATTAATATTGTAATTATTATATAAAAATATTATTATATATAAAAATATATGTATATAATTTTACAACCAACAACAACAATTTTATAACAACTATGTTGTTATAGTAAGCGAAATAAAATCGTAGCGCTAGAGCGGCAGTATTTGAAACTACTCTAAGATATATAACAATATCGTATAACATAGTGTTAAATAGGGAAAAGTGCATTTTAAAACAGGTGTTTTCAATAATTTTAAGGAGTTTTTTGATTTTAGTTTATGATTTTATGAACAAGTATGTATGTACACGTACTGTCAAGGCAATTTTTTATGTGATATTACTTGCAAAACATCTTAAAAAATATATTTTGTAAACTGGTTTTAGGTTATCCGACATCATAATTTTTCTTCAATAGCAGTTTTCAATCTATATTAGATTTATTTATTTTCTAATATTATCTATTTTAGATATATTTTATTTATCAGATAAATAATTATTAAATATCGTATTTAATTCTAGAGTACGTGAGAGAGATTATTATGGAAGAAAATACCCGAGTGGGCATGAAAAACGAAAGCGAAAACAAGAAAAGAAGCGGCTGAAGAACGTTAAAGAAATTCACTGTTTAAATTTATCAAGTTGAACTCATATATTTCGAAGATATATCAGTTCAGATATATCAGTTGATAACGGGAGTTCTGAAATAACTACAAACAGTTCTTCAGCTTCAACATTAATTAATAATGATAGTTATGAAATACTCAAAAGGTTGCGGAGATGATGACGCGTTTGGTCAAACAATGAGTATTGAAGATCCTAATCCTCCGACTGAAAATTATTTTCCAAAAGATGACAACAAGAGGTGTTTCTCCACAGCTCACTATGTTAGGACAATTGCAAACGGAGAGAAGCAAAACAGAAGATGGCTTGTATATTAAAATTCTTCCAACTCTATTTTTTGTTTTCGTTGCAAATTGTTTTCTTCTGATGATAATTTTTTATCTAATAATGACTTTTCTGACTGGCGACATGTAAGTGAAAGATTAAAGTCGCACGAACGAAATCCAGTGCACATGAAATGTATGCATTTTAAATTACATTGCATAAATGGAATGTAATTTAAAAAATCACAATGCAGTTGGTCAAGGAAATCAAAATGTCATAAAATTTGAAGCAGAACGGTTAAGAAATGTTTTAAGACGAATAGTAGCAGCAATTCTTTATTTATCCGAACATAATTTAGCTTTTAGAGGTAATTTTGATACTTTGTACGCAGCCCATAATGGTAATTTTTTAGGAATCATAGAATTAATTGCAGAATTTGATCCACTTTTAAAATATCATTTATTGCGATGTTCGTGGGGGGGGGGGGGAATTATAGGTAAGAAACAAAATTCGTATCCATCACCCATTGTGCAAAACGAATTAATTGTTGATATGGGAACCAAAATTCAACAAAATATTGTAAATATGATACGACAAGCAAAGTGCTATTCAATAATTCTCGATGGTACTCCTGATGTTAGTCATCAGGAGCAAATTTCAGTAACGTTTAGATTTTTACATATATTTCAAGCAGATATTGAAATTCGTGAACACATTTTGACGTTTTTAACAACTAATGACACTACTGGTAAAGGTATATATGAAAATATAACATCACTTTTGAATAAATTAAATCTTAAATTGTCATCTTGTAGAGGGCAAGGGTATGATAACGGAGAGAATATGAAAGGAGTATATAAGGGAGTCCGTGCTTGCATTTTAAATGAAAACGAAAAGTCATTTTATACTCCTTGCGCCTGTCATAATTAAAATTTGATTTTAGGGGATGTCGCAAAATCATCAATTATAGCAATACATTTTTTTAATGTTATACAAAAAATATATACCGTACATTATTCCCTGCCTCAACTTCACGTTGGGGCATATTAAAGAAATTTGTTAAACAATTAACTCCAAAACCGTTATGTGATACAAGATGGGAATGTAGAATAGAATCAGTTAGAGCTGTACGTTTTCAAATTCTAGAATTTTTAAATGTACTAAAAGAATTATTTAAAACTGCATCAGATAATACTATTAAAGTAGAAGTGGTTTCAATATATGAACAAATAGATTCATTTGAGTTTATGCTAAGCCTTGTAATTTGGTATGAGCTTTTGTCAAAAGTGAATTTAGTAAGTCAAGTATTACAAAATGCAAAACTTCCCATAGACGTAGCAACTAAGCATATTAAAGAGTTAGTGCAGTACTTTGAAGAGCAAAGAATATCAGGATTTGATAGCTGTTTTGAGATTGTTAACGAACTGTCAAATCTATTAGAAATGGAAATTTTCTTTGACGAGTACGTCGAAGAAAAGTATTTTTTGATTATGAAATGCCTGATGAATCACACATAGGTGATAAAGATAATTTTAGGATAAATTTCTTTTTTGTAATTTTAGATACTGCTCTACAATCTGTCAAAAAAAGATTTGAATTGTATGAAATTCACGAAAAATCATTTAGATTTCTTTATGATATGAAATTAATAAGAAAAACGACAGAAAATGAATTAAAATTTTGCTGCAAACAGCTGTATCAAAAATTAAATACAGATATTGATGAATCTGAATTTTACGATGAATTAATTATTTTTAGAAATATTGTTCCAGAAGATGCACCCATTAATATTTTAAAATTCATAATTGCAAATAATTTATCTGATATTTATCCAAATATCACTACGATATTTAAAACATTATTGACCAGTCCATTTACGGTCGCATCAGCAGAAAGATCATTTTTCAAATTAAAATCAATAAAAACCTATTTGTGATCTTCTATGTCTTAAGAAAGTTTGTCGTCCCTGGCAATAACATCTATAGAGCATGAAATTGCAAAAAAAATTGAATTTTGATAACGTTATAAATGATTTTATTGATAAGCGCATTAGGTTAAATAAAATTTAATATATTATGATTTCTTTTAAATCTTATAAGTTGTTATATATATATTTCATTCTTTATAGTAAAAATTGATATTTTTTTCATATTTGTATATTATTATTTATATTATTAAATAAATCATTGTTCTGGCGTATTTATATGATAATGTGTACTTACATAATAAAATATATATCGTGTACATACAAACACATTTATATTTTAACTAATTTTTTCCCTTTACTTAAATTGATGCTAAACAGCATGCTTGTTTATTTATGTGCATAAATATTTTTCATATTTGATTTAATTAATTAAGTAACAAGATATTCCTTCATTTAAAATTTCCATAAATGTTACTAACTTTCAGGTGCCCCGCTTTTCCATTCGCACGGGGCCCCGCAAAATGTAGAAACGGGCCTGACTGGAAATTTGATAAAAACAATTAATACCTGGCCATACCTGTTCTGAGATATTCAGCAGGCATTGTTGAATGGAACCAGCTAGAGATGGAAGATTTAGACCGAAAAACTCGAAAATTAATGACAATGCACCATGCCCTCAATCCTCGCAGTGACATTGATAGGCTCAATCTCTCACCCAAAAAAGGAGGCAGAGGATTATTACAAGTAAAGCAAGTTATTGAAGAATAAAAACGAAATTTGAATGATTATCTGCAGCAAATAACGTAAAAACGTCTAATTGAGGTAAGGAAAGAGGGTTTATTTAAACCCATGGAGACAAAATTGAAATACTAAACCAACCAAGTAAAAGTGAGAACTGAAAGATGGAAAAATAAGGCATTGCATGGAAAATACCTTCGCAGCATAGAAGACAGCGCTGACAGCAACTTGACCTGGCAATGGTTGAGAAATGGAGCACTAAAGAAAGAAACAGAATCGGTAATTTTTGCACCACAAGAACAGGCCATTGAAACCAACGTTATGAAGGCAAAAATACACAAAATTCAAGAAGACAGTAAATGTAGATTGTGCAAAGAAAAGGAAGAAACGGTAGACCACATTATAAGTGGATGCAGCAAAATCGCACAAATTGAGTACCGTAAAAGGCATGATAACGTAGCTAAGATATCCACTGGCTTTTATGTAAAAAGTATGGGTTTGGAGTATCTAAAGACTATTGGAAACATAAAGTTCACCAGAAAGTGGTTGAGAATGAAAAAGCTAAAATACTCTGGGATTTCAAAATCCAGACTGACATAAGCTTGGAATGTAATACACCCGATATCACAGTGGTTGAAAAAAGTGAAAACAAGGGTGTTACGTTTATCGAAATATCAGTACCAGGAGATAGTCGGATTGACGACAAAGAAAATGAAAAAATTACAAAATATCGCGATTTGCAAGTCGAAGTTTAACGAATCTGGCAAAAGAAAACGAAAGTTGTTCCCATAATAATAGGTGCTTTAGGCGCCTTCCCTAAAACATTGAAAAAACATCAAGAAGCACTCGAGTTAGATGGAGTAAAAATTGGGCAGCTGCAAAAGGCCGCTTTGTTCGGCACAGCTTTCATTTTCAGAAAGTATTTCCACAACTCAGAGGCCCTTGGGTAGGGCTCGAATTAGTGGGAAAAAAATAATAAATATACATATATATATATATATATATATATATATTTTTTTTTTTTTTTTGACAGAATATATTATATATATATTTTGACAGAATACAGCAGCCTGCCATGCTGCATTCTGTCAAAAGCCTTTGCAAAATCCAAACGTATCATGTTGTATCGATTTCTCTTATCTAACTTAACGGTTACATTATTAAAAAATGTGTGCAAATCGGTAAAACATGACCTTCCCTCAGAAAATCTTCCTTCACACAGATCTATAGTCAAAAATACATACTTAGAAGTCCTTCATTGGCGGATACAACCTCAACTGATCCTGAAGGGCAGATGAGAAAAATTGGGGGAACTCCACACGACAACTTTATATATCCTAGACGTGCATCTGTACCTCAGTCATACGGTAATTAACATCTTCTCCCTTATATGTCAATGACGTTCTGAGGCTGAGCTCAAGTTCTGTCTGTCTCTCTCTCTCTCTCTCTCTCTCTCTCTCTATATATATATATATATATATATATATATATATATATATATATATATATACAGTATATATATATTTATATAAATATATAATATAATATTTATAATAAAATAATAAATAATATAATAAATATAATATAATAATATAATAATATAATATTTATTATATAATATATAATAAATATATATATATATATATTACAACTCAGGGAAGGTCATGTTTTAACGATTTGCTCACATTCTATAATAATGTTACCGTTGAGTTAGACAAAGGGAATGGATACACCATGATACTTTTGGATTTTGCTAAGGCTTTTGACAGTATACAGCATGGTAGGCTGCTGCATAAATTGGAGAATATGGGAGTAGATTATAAACTATTGCCATTGATAAGAGGATGGCTGACTGACAGATATCAAAAAGTGATATACGGGGGATGTGAGTCTGCAAGGTTTAAGGTAACTAGTGGTGTACTGCAAGGATCATTCCTCGGTCCACTGCTATTCAATCTGTACATTAATGACATTGGAGAGGATTGGACAGGCGATATACAGCTATTTGCTGATGATGTAAAGATAGGTAGGGTAATCAGGAGTGCTGCTGATAGGGTATACTTGCAGAATGATTTGAATAGACTGGAATTGTGGGCATGGGAAAATGGATGCCAGTCCAATGTCAGTAATTGTAAAGTCATTCACTTCGGCGTGATTAGATATCCAATGTCGTATTATATTGCTGGGATTATGCTTGAAGAAACTAATGAGGCAAGGGATCTTGTAGTGTTAGTGGATAACAAGTTGAAGTTCAAGGGACAAGTAGCAAAGATTGAAAATGCAACTCAAAAGATAATTGCAATGTTGAAACGATCTTTGACATGTAAAGATAAGGATGTCATTTTGCCTCTTTATAAGGCCTTGAGAAGACCTCATTTGGATTATTGTGCGCCGGTCTGGTTTCCGTTGTGATGCTGTTATGTTTGACAGAGTAAAAAATAGAGTATTAAAAGTGATATCGGGACTGTGGAATGCTGATTATGAAGACAGATTTAGACTAAAGACATTAGCAAACAGGAGAAAGAAGAGTGATATGATTGAGTCTTATAAACTTCTGAAAGGGTCATACAAGATTTCAATTGATGGAATTTTTCAATTTATGGAGGGCGGGGAAAGGACGAGAGGGCATCCTTCAAAACGGAGAACGAATGTTGCAAAGAAGGTGGTGAGGGATAGAGTATGATTGGAATTGCCATTGGATGTTGTGTGTGCAAGCTGTGTGAATGAATTCAAGAACAACTGCACCAAAACACAGACGTTGATAATACATAACCCAAGAATCATGAGCCCCGCACCACTATCGATACATACCGCTGCATTAACAACAAAAATACCTGCCAATGTCCCGAAATCAAACCTGTAACACATGCAAAATACCTTGGTCTCTACATCGATTGCCACCTTAATTAAATGGACAAAACATATAGAATACCTACATACCAACTCCGGATCATCGCAGCAAAACTCTTCTAAGTAAAACACATTATTCCATCCAACATAAAAAAAATCGTATATCACAGTATCTGCGAATCCCTACTCAGATACATATATATAACAGTCTATGCAAACACATCAAACAACCACCTAAAAAATTAGAAACATTACACAGGAAAATTGTGTCAACAGTGATTTGGACACCTTACACGCAACAACCAATATCCGATCAGCACATGGCGACACACAGAATCCTGAGCATTAAAAACCTGAAACACTACATAACATTAACAAGGAATTACTTCAATATCACCTATCGAAACAACAAAGACACACATTGTATAACACGACCTACAAGAACTCTCTACACCCTTCAACAACTCATACGGTTCTTTTGTGAGATCACATCAGATACCCACGCAACTCAACAACCTACCAAGAAATTTAAAACACATAGATAACTACAGAACATTAAAACACGTACTCTGGAAAATATACCAACAATGTTAATACGCCATTATATACACATCAGAAATCACCAACATTCAATGCTTACATCCCATGCATAAACAGTAACAACAACATAAATAATGAAGGCTAAATCCGACTCTCTTCATAAAAGCTAACCCACGCTTCGAAGTAGGTGGGATTAAATATGCCTCACTCATCCACACGTAATTCTCATAATCAAAGACTTAGAATTATGTAACAAAACAGTCATGCATGATAATAATGAAGATATTGATATTAAAAAAAGTATATGAATTTGTATCCAAAGGAAAAAATACTGAAAAGAAATAATGTACCTTAAACTGCGTACAGTATAATGTACAGAGCATCAAGTGTAATATGCAATAATTGTAAATATGTAAATACTCTGTACGATGAAAATAGAAAAATTGTTAATGTATGCATAATGTGTATATTTATTACTTTTTAAATTTGTTATCCCCATTTATCGGGCAGATAAATGGGGATGACAAATGAAAGTCGTTTGGGGAAGATGAATGGAGATTATAGACAAATCAGAGAGGAACTGATCAGTATTTTTCTCCATTGAGGAGGAAAGAGGTACAGCAATCACGTTTATCTATTATCCCCATTCATCTACCCACAACAACGTTTATATTTCATCCCCATTAATCTGCCCACGACAAACTACGACTACACTCTGGTTCGACATGCGACATCCAGGTTAGTTTAGGTGGTTAGGTTGGTTTATAATGATTTCTGATTTCTGATTTCTGATTTCATTGAGTGAAAAAGAAGTACTTTCCTTACTTTTTTCATTATTAACTAACCTAACCTAACCTAAGCTGTTCTAATTTCTACTGAAAATGAAACCTATAAAATTGTTTTTATTACATTTACCAGATTCCTCTAGGAATTATTCACTTTAACCGGTTAAAGTGATTAATTCTCGTAAATTATACACTTTAACCGGTAATTATTAATAATAACAGGATTTATCACTTAACATATATATATATATATATATATATATATATATATATATATATATATATATATATATATATATATATGAAGTTGTCGTTTGGGGTTCTTCCAATTTTTCTCATCCGTCCCTTTGTGTACCCTCCAATGAGGGACTTCTAATTATGTATTTTTGACTATAGATCTCTCTCTCTCTCTCTCTCTCTCTCTCTCTCTCTGTGTGTGTGTGTGTGTGTGTGTGTGTGTGTGTGTGTGTGTGTGTGTGTGTGTGTGTGTGTGTGTGTGTGTGTGTGTGTGTGTGTGTGTTCACGTGGATGGTTTGCCTGTTCTCAAGGACGAAAAACCCGAGATTCTGAGAGAAAAACCCTCTACCTCCGTATGAGACCGGCTAACTCACCTTTAGTCGAAAGACAAATAAAGGTTCCTCACGTCATAGACGAGAATCGAACTGATACTATCTCTTGAATTAATACAATGCTCGCCCAGGTGAGCATTGTGTTAATCCAAGAGATAGTATCAGTTTCCAAAAGCTGAACAATAAATGTAATGCTTGGAAATTGAGGACTTTGATTTGTTATGTAGTGAGCGATGCGTGGAATTTTTCCCAACTTATTGGTGATATTTTAAGTGAGTTTTTAGCGCTGTGGTTAATGACAAACTATAGCTCTGTTAATGTAAATGATTCATTCAGCTAATATTTAAATATTGAAAGATGTGGAGGTCAGAGGTCAGACAATACATTTGTTAATCTAATGGAGTGGAAGAGTCAAATGTACACATCTCTTTCTAACGTGACTATGCATTTCTCCACACCCCTCGAAAATATTTATTGTCCGAGACTTCAATTTTAACTCATCTTGGCAGGAGAATCAATACACGCTCAATAATATAATTTTTACCTTTCTTTTGTTTTTTTATCCACTTTTTTGTCTCAGGAGTTAATATTGAAACAGCAAAACGTCATAAACCAGTGTCAAAACTAATAAAGTCAATTGCTTATCAAAAGTTGTTTTCTAGCTTTTTCGATAAAGATTTCAAATACAGAAAAAAAAATATAACCTTAACAGACGAAGACACTCATAATTATAGTCAGAAACGTAATTTTACCTTGTTAGTTTTTTATTTCAATTTTTGTTATATTTTTCCCCATTTACGAGCAAATATTGGAAGAGCAAAATGTCATAGTATTAAATTGCAATAGCTCAAGGCCATTTACTGTCTAGAAGAACGTTATTTCGACTGGGACTTTCAAGATGTAAAAATAATGGAATGCAAACGAAAGACGACACTCTAACTTTATCCTTTTTATGCGTGTGTTGCATTTGGATTTAAGAAAGATCAGTTGGGATTTTTTTCTTTTTGGATGGTCTTTATATACAAAAAAAAAACTATTGGCTTACCGTTATGCTAAATGGAATGAACAAATACAGTTTCTCGTATATTATCGTTTCGTAATGATTACAAAGAATAAAATATGGACGCAACAGTTGGTGCTAATAAAAAAAGGTGTTTTAATAATTAGAAGCTTAAACAAAATTATTAAAATATGTACTCTGCAGATAATTTATTACTAGCTGCTATCCATTACATCATATTCTTTGTTCTATTGTGCATACAACAATTAATAAAACAATCGTTGATCCAACAATTAATAAAAACTGGAAAGCGTATTAGATTATAACATTTTTTTTTTTCAAATTCAAACGAGACTGCTAAGAGATTTAACGGCAACAGTGCCATGATGTGGACTTTGTTCTCGTTAAGTATGCATCATCTTGCATATAATTACTTAGTTACTCTCAGACTTACGTGGTACAGTAGACACTATATTGAAATTATCGAATCTTCTTGTTTTCAGGAAAAACATTGTTTGCACAATGCCTACCGGGAACCTCTTGCCAAAATGCATTTTCCCAAATTACATGATATTTCATTTCGGACGTGCCTCTTAATTAATTATAAATGAATAATAATAATAATAATAATAATAATAATAATAATAATAATAATAATAATAATAATAATCAACAAACTGATAACGCTAATTAAAAGTACTTATCGTTCTTTCAAACACGACCGAATGTTTTAATATGGATTTCTGATCCTGGTCTCTGATGAGAGCCAATTATTTCGAAACATCTCTCTCTCAGATTGGTGAAATCCTTAACGACAAGCATTGAAGAAAGACCTCTCTATTGGGTATTGGGAAGGGAGTTCGTATCTTTTAAGTAGTGCAATTAGTTTAGTTACTAACTAATATATATTGTATCTTTTTACTTTTTTTAAAAATGTCTAATTATCGACTTCCTTGTCAGCCCGAAAAATTGTCAGGTTATCCAAAAATCAAGTATTTTTTTATTAAAATTGCGTGATTATTTCTTTACACGAAGCATACTGCTCTAAAAGCTTCTAGTTTACTGAAACAAGTTTACGAAAGTCCGTCTGGTCTTCAGATTTTGACTTCCACGTAGCATTTGCGAGATAAATGAGCCATGAGTACAAGCGCGCGCTTTACACGTTCGTGCTTAATGACCTCTCTGGGAGTTTGTTTGTAGAAAGCAGGGATGTTGTTTGTGTTGTTCTGTTTTTCTTTCTTGATAAATGTGACCGAGGCCAACACGACTAGAATGACACGTAGAGTGCGCTTCATTGCACACATCCTTTGGAATTTTTTCCTCAAGAGATTTTCAGTTAAGCTGAGAATCAAGTTTGGCAACCCTTTTATTTTACCAGAATTCGTACAGTCTTCTAGAATTCCAAGGCCTGTGTAGCCCTGTGAAAATGACGCTTACATGCACTGTGCCGTCCAAAGGACCGTTCTGATTGTAATCACCCACTAGGGGATAACTTTTTCTAAACATTTCTTCAACCTGTTCCCTATTTAGTGAATCTCTAGCACTGACAAGCCGGGTTTTTACTCCTAGAAACTTTTTTCGCTTTAGAACTCACACTGCTTCATACAATAATATACTGCATTAGAGTTAGGGATCGGAAGATGGAGTCAGGTGTTTGTTGCACTCTCTTCACAGGATGCCGCTTATAATTAGTGATAATCTTGGACCAGCTATCTCTGATTTAGTTGTGTGTTGAAAAGTATGAAAACAAACTTTTCAATACAACTAAAGCGCATAATACACTTCCTCGTGACCTAAGTTGCCTCAACATGAACCTAAAGAAACCTAAGCAATCTACCATAGTAATTGCATCTGCAGTTTTTTAACAATATGGCTCTATTGTGTGTACAATAGCATTTAATGGAAGCATGCTGCAAGAATGCATACATATAACAATAGTTGGCGAAAGCCTCTTTTTATTTTATGAACTTATCTCTAAGCCTAAAAACCATCTTTCCAGATATACTACTAAAAGAAATACCAACATTCTTAGGAGTTTATTTCTTGAAACCGCCCAATGTTTCTTCCTGCCAGAGGGAATACGAACAGTGCATCTTCGGAAGAGAGCCTTCCTAATGCTGATTACTCTTCCAAGTTCCTCATAGATCAAGAAAAGTGGATAGACCTTCGACAGAGTTGATGAGCTCCTGCTTCGTAAGGCGCCAGTCTTGCAAAGCACTTTATAAGATTTAAGGTGAGAGTTGTAGCCACAGCGCCCAGGTGATGTGTGGGAAGTGGGAAATACATGACATAAATGCTATGATATACAAGCAGAATATGTGGAAAAGCGAGTTAGCTTTAGATCGAAAGCTTGGATGGGGAGTGTTTAGTGAGCCCTTTCGGTACATTCAAAGTTGTTTTTCTTTTATCACAGTATTGATTGACTAACGGTGGATTTATAGTGATGTCAGTCGTCGAAATCATAATGGATTTTTAAGGTAGAATGCACTTCAATGGCTGCTTCTAGTACTGTATATTTAACTGAATGATTATAAAGGCAGAAAACAAACACAAGACTTTTTGTGTGTGTTTCTGCCAACGTAAACAAACTCTCCAGGACTTAAGCCAGTCTGAAAAAAAGTAATTTATATCTAAATTAATGGAATACGGGTCGTATATGAATGTAAAGTTAATGAGCTTAAAAGCATACACGCTTTCGCGACTCTAATTTTATTAAGTATCCATAGCATCATAACAGAGAACTGACATTAATGGGACAACGTGGTTTCCAGGCTCGTGATATTCAGAAAGATAACAATGAATGTAACGAAAACAAACAGGTGCAATTAAAAACTCGACGTAATTTTTAAACTTTAAACTTTATTCCCTCTGAGTTTTGTCTTTATGTAAAAATGAAGGCTTATTGCAACGATCGCTAACTATTTAAACATTTTTTATTATTATCCTAAAAGTAAAGATTAGAAATTTAGGCCATTAAGGACATCTCCAACCTTCTACACCTCGTAAGCATATTAATCATATCAGTACTAGGTCGATTTAGCCACATACGCCCCGTGTTATGTTTCATGTTTTCTGTAATTTAGAATCTGTGTCCGTTATCCAGAGATGGTTTTGAAGGAAAATTAGGTTTAGCGTATCCCATGTACAACCAGCGTATGGAGAACAATTGCTTATGCAACTGTTCTTTTGACTGATGTACCGTTGTAGCAAAACAAATAGTTTTTAAAGATTCTGCTTATATCTGCAGCGCCAGCCAATCTTGAGCAACTGAAAGAAAAAAAGCAGAACCAGAATAGTTGTTAATTTATTTGCTCAGTGTTACATCTTATTTCAACATCCCCAGAGAGGTCATTGACGTTTATATTGAAGTAAATAATATTTTCAGTAGTTTTTCTTACTGATGATAGGTCAACAACCCGGTCAATACCCCATACGTTTGACTGACAATATTTGGAGGAGATCAACTGATCTCATCTTCATAGAAGAGAGGATTTTTAGTAGCATCTTGCGAGTTTTCTTAATTGCGAGAACACTGTTCTTTATAGTTCGGCAGATTTGTAATTTGAATACAATTAATATTGTTGAAAATAACTTTTAACAAAGAAAGGGAGATATTTTTTGGGATGTTCAAGACGTATCACTTCACAGATCGCTATTAATTGAGATACGTCAAGTATCGTTTCTTTGTTCAGTGAGCGAGAAAGACACCTTTAGTGTCGACAACCAAAGTGTAGGTGAAATCTCCATGACCATGAACAAAAAGTGAATATGATTAAATCAAAAATGCAACCGCAAAAACAGTATTACTGTAGAATATTCGGAATGAAGATCAATTAAGACCATAGCAGTTAAGGGACAGGAAAAAAAATAGGCAGACCAGTTGCAAAAAGGCAGAACTAAAACTAATTGCTCAAAGATGTTGTTTTTATGCTTCACAATGTAGAAATATCAAAGATCACCGTTTCTATTTCTATAACTCTTTCATGGAATTATTATCATTATTATTTTGATTATTGCTGTTAATGACGTCCAAGAGTTTTCTTTCGAAATTCTTTTCAAATAAAGAGCATCACTTTGTCGACGAGTTTTATATATATTTTAAATAAATACTTTAATGATACTTAATATATCATTAAAGAACTTATTGATCCTTGCATGTGAACTGTCGTTAATACTCAATCATCGGTTTTCTAATGCACATCTCTTAGTACATTTAATAAGAACATTAGGAAGAATTTGCTGTACTATAATGAGTTTATTTTTTGAGGAGAAAACAGCTGGGAATATTTTTATTCTTTCATTATAACTGAACATTTCTTTCTTCAGAACCGTATTTGTAATGCAGACGTCCTCATTTAATAGTGCGAATGAGGAACGTAAGGTACTGTCATTAGCAAAACCTTGGACTGGATTTGTAGCCAAATTAAGAAGATAGACAGAATTATGAGAACGAGGAGGAAATAACAGAGGTTTATTGCATGCCAGTTTTAATAGTACAGCATCAGGATAAGAATCTATTATGTATAAACATATAAAAATCAAACTATTTCATGGTATTTATCTCGTCACTGTTGTAAACAAAATCGTGTGTATATGTGACCAAGGGAAAATGCAGTCAAGGGAAATAAAGGCTTTTGGATCATCATAAACTGACTGATTCGTAAGGTAAAAAAAACATAGGAGAGCGGCAGAGATCAGCATCAGTAGGTTCCTTTGAATCTTTCTTAATGACAAACAAAATCGAAGAAGGCGCTGAATGTTGTGTATTTGGAACAATTGCTTGGAAATCAACCTAGATCAGCAGTGCAACAGTTCTAGGAAATATAATTGTATTCAGAATATTGAGTTTCTTTGAAGACCGTGATGCAATTAAACATCTGCATGCGAAGAACAAGCCAGTTTAGTTGTTCTGGAGTATCTCATCTCCAACCAATAGGGTTCCTGCCAAGAACCCACTGGCAGGTCTTTGAGAGGAGATGAATTTCATCTGCCTGGTGTCAGACCATATCTCTCTCTCTCTCTCTCTCTCTTTCTCCCTCTCTCTCTCTCTCTTTCTCTCTCTCTCTCTCTCTCTCTCTCTCTCTCTCTCTCTTTCTCTTTCTCTCTCTCTCTCCTGCTTATAGGAGGGCTATAAAATAAATTACAAAATATTGTGCTTGGTGATTAGAACAAGTTTTCCAGTTGTACATCCTCAGTTCTCCTATGGTAGTAATAATGTATGATAAAGTAAAACTTTTCGTGAGTGAAGAGTACATTTAAAAAAGGAGAATTGAGAAATACTTAAGATACCATTTCTACAAAGATATTAGAAAGCAGGAGTGGTATTTACGAATAAACATTTTCCACTTTTAGTTTTAAAATCAGTTTTTCGAATTCTGATCATTTACAATCATTGTGAGTTGTAGTATAGTTAGAAAAGAAAAATGTAGATTTTGACGAAAGACAAGACGCTAGGAAAATAATGGAGGATAGATTTCCATGCCTAAAAGAATAGCCTCAGTCATGCAATCCACTCAAGTAGTGTGATCAGCCCAGCACACTAACTGTGAGAAATAATCCAATCTAAGAACTAAAAAATGTAACTAAGATCACTCCCCATATTGAAATTCTTATGATGCCAATTAAAACTAAGTAGATCCAATGTTTGCTGAGGAAAAACATCTTGAATGTTTGTAGAATTACTGACGTTATTGGATGGGCTGTTAATTATGTGAACAGTTATTATGTGAGGGTAATTAGTGATAACAAATGCCTTGTCTGCTCTACGTGCTGGAAGAAAGAAATTGCAAAAGATTAGAGTTAAGAAGATTACAATTACGGAGAAAGATGACTTTGCTATAAGAAAAGTAAAGTTGATTAAAATCAATATTTATTGAAGTAAACGAAAAATAAGTTTAGAATGATTGGTATCATAAGAGCATCCGGAAGCAAATCTTCAGCGTATTGTCAGTCTAAATTCGGAAAAAAAAATAATCACCTTTTTTCTAGTAAAAGCGGAATTCATTTAATGTTCACCTACGTTAATGTGTTCTATTGATTTTTTTTGTTTCCATTCTTCAGAATATGCCGAAGTCCATTTGGAAAATAAAAAATCAAAATAGAATAAGAGCGAAGTGGGATTCCTAATGCTTTGATCAATGGGTAGTTAATAATAACGGCTGTAATATCCTCCAAACAACAACGAAGTAATTGCAATCATTACGTATAATCAAAGGTCTTTTCCAAAACATTACAAAGCTGTTGTATTTACAGAATCGCTCCCCAGAACAGAAAATAAGTTACGGAAGAACAGTATATTAAACTTTATCTGTGTTATTGTTCGTTAGACAGGCACTATTACATTGGCAAAATAAACCCCGACGCTATTACCTTCATTTCTTTTTAGCCGGTCTCCATCTCCTCGTTTTTATAATTCAAGATGTCTTAATCCAATTTAACAAATAAATAACCAGGTCAGGTTGCCTGTCTTTTATACGAAACAAAAAAAGTTCAAGGTGTTATTTTCTTTCTTTGAAATAAATAACCGCGTGTTATTTTTTTTCTTCTTTTCTTCTTGGATGAGAATTTTGATTTTTTTTTCTTCGAAAATTTAAAATCGCATTTTGAGGTTGAAGAAGTACGCGCATGTATTTTTTCTGGTTCCATTATCAAAATGAGATTTTCTCTATACGGCTTGATAAAAGTGGAAGGCGAAGTATTTTTATGCTACATTTTAGTATGCTTTTTGTTACCGAAAAAACACAATCACCACAACATTTGGAGCTGATTATATTGAAGAAAGAGAGCAAGGTATTACGTGGCAATGTGCTATTCCCAAATATTACAAAAAAAAAATAAATGTTCAATAAGCTATTTATGACAACCACAACTGAGAATAATATAGAAATCTTAACAGAATGTGTTTCTGGTCGTTCAGTGTGTATTCTCCACCATAATTGGATGGAGGAGAATGTTGCATCTCTGTAGGGATGCAACAATTCATGTCGAATACAGCGTAGGCTCAAAGTAAATTATCCTACTCTGTATCTCGGATGCAACATAAAGAAATGCAATCAGAAATTGCGTCTTTATCTGCGCCTTCTCTTTTCCAGATAAAAATATATTTCTTAAGATGCCATTAAGAATATGAAATATACATATTTCGAAAAGTGACTTCGTTCTGTTATATATAAGAAACCTTTGGTTTTAAATATGGAGTTATAAAAGCTGTCTTACGTCATTTCCTAAGTTTCCTGATACACAGATGTCAATGAACATCAGTACAAACTGAAGGTGAAAAAAAAAAGCTATTTTCAGACTGACGCAAAGTGTGTTTATCGATCTTTCTGTTGTTTGCCATTTAAGTGTTAGAGACATCTCAATTTTCTTGTTTGCTTGCAGCAGGCAATCTGTTTATCGATAATTTTTTGGTCTCGAAATGTTTTCTTGTAAGATGATGTATGAAGTTTTAAACTTTCATAAGAATTATTTGACTTACGTTTTGCTCCCAAAATTAATCTAAAATATTAGGTTGTTTCCATTAGGACTAATATAAGTGGTCTATTGTTATCTCTGTGTCTATTTGCTTCTTTGTTTTCCAGTCATCATTTCAGGTTGACGTATCAACAGAAAAAGAATAAAATATTACACTATATTTGTGTAATATAGTGACTATTGACAGAAAGCTTTAAGAGATTTCAAATAAAAAATTATATTATATAAAAATTTATATAAAAAATAAGATTTCTGCAAACTGTAAGTTAGCTAGAATATGACATGGCGTAGTATCATTTCCACAAATTCTGACTTTTTTTAAGTTAATTCTCATCTTTCTTCAATCGTCTCTCTTTTGAATGACGTATCGTTATCCAGGTGAATATTTATTTAACAAACGGTGTTTCTTTTGAAGTTTTGTGTGATGTTTTCCTTTTTAATAAATTGTCTGAAAATTATAGTCACTAAGAGCAGTCTTCTACATTCTGATGATTGTGTTAGATGTCTCGTGGTTTTATCCTGCTGATTTTTCGCTGCTTGTTAACGTGCTAAGTTTTCATGAACCTCGTTACCAATCTATTTTTTTTTTAATCAGGGAAGTTAAATGGTGCTGATAACGAAGCCACAGTACGTACAGTACATATCGCCCACAAAGCATAAGATACGTATTGGAAGTTTATAAAAAAAAGTACTAAAAATGTCCATTTTAATTGAGTTAGAACAAGCCAATACAACATAATTCGCTCTAGGAACTATGCACAACTGCTAGGATGAAAGAAGCTTAGAAAATAATGGCATCAAAAAGTGTGAATCATTGGTAACAAGCCGCCTGTTCATCGTAAATAATTTTCTTTCTTTATTTTTGTAAGACTTGTTGCTCGTCGACTGTACATACGTTTTAAGAAATGCAGCAAAACATGTACGTTACCTCTATTCTAATGTAAGCATTATAAACCTCAATGGAGCTTTTGTTGTTTCTGTTCAAAGACATAAAAAGCGTGTGAGGAATTCAGTAAGTGCGAAGCTGTTTTTCTGCATCAGTGACTTTTAAGCGATCGAACGATGAGAAGAAAAAAAAACACAGGAGCAGGAAGGAAGATCTATCACACAGCTAACACACACACACTAAAAGGATGCTTTGTAAAAAACCCAAAGTGCCGTAAAGATGCAAATGTGCATTTAAGAGTGTAAGACATTTACAGGATGTCTTTCAATAGCAAACGTGTGCTCACGAATAAAAAATAAAGAGAGAGTTTAAAAAAGGATGGAGATTTAAGAAATCAAAGCTACTTAATGTGTGGGAGACGTTGAGGGATTCGAGAAGATATGTTTTAGTTATATTATTCTAGTTAGCGCAGCTAAAATGGTCACTCTATAACAAAAATACTTCTGTTATGTTCTTATTCCTGTTGGTTTTCTTGAACCATAGCTTTAATCATTCTCATGCTGGGACAGCTGATGCATCTGTGATCAAGCAGGTTATCACACGAAGACAATTCTATTGAACTCTCTTCGTCTTCTGTCTGTAGAAGTGCGTAGCCAGCTTTATATTATGCGACATTAACAACCTTAAAATTTTTCTAAGACCAGTTAACTCACTTTTAGTTGAAAAGTCCAACACGAATGTTTCATTCGAAGCCAGGCTTTTCCACCATAGCTAAAAACGTCAATTTCCATTATATTTTCATGCTTTGATGAGATACTATACAAATTATACTATAAACATATCATTTCGTAGGGGACTTAATCGATTACCTGTCCGTTGATTAAATGGATGTTGATTCAAAAGGCTTTTGTGGACTTGTTTTTTCTATTTTTATTCTTACATCCTTTTTGGCAGCATTTAAATGGAGGGAAAGATTATTAAAGCATAGCTCAGCGTAAAAAAGAGAATGAAATCTAAAATATTTGCAAATGAAAGAAAATGCAAATTTTAGTATGACATAATGCGTCCACGGGAGAAAGAAGGTAATACTATTCGTTTGGAAACTAAGAAGAAAATAAGCTAATATGGTAACTTACTTCAAGTTATAATTGAAAACAAATTGCCTCGAATTTAGAAAATTAGATTCTCGGTAATCAAGATAAAGCTCTTACTTTATCTCCCACGAACTTAGCTGCAGTGGCGCTTTCGGTTAAGGTAATTCACTTTGCGCAAAGTCTGAACGCCTTCATCCCAGAAAATACTTTTAGTAACTCACGTAATTACTTCCTTGAGGAGGATATGTTTGGTGTATGAATGTGAACACAGACTGAGGGACTGTTCTTCCCTTATGATCGAATAATATGAAAAAACAATCAACTGTCAAACCAATGACTGTGCCGAAACAGTCGATGTGTTTCTATTAAGTGATTAGAAGCAAATTTTTAGCTTAGCTAAAATTTGGTTTCAGTTCAGAATTTAGTATACATCTTCTTGAAGTCCATATTACGTTCTTTTATCATTCAGGTAAGCATTCTTTCTCTTTTCTCCCAAACCAGGTCAGGCTGGTGGGAGAATGCATACAGTTATGTAATGCACTTCTAAAATCTCTCTCTCTTTTCCTGTATGCTACATTACTTGCTTTATATGCACAAATGTTTTCGTAGAGAGGGTCGAGCTGTAATGGATTCTTACAGTTTCACCGAAGAATGCATTCATTTTACTATTTTGTATTGTCATTATTTATTTATTAAAATTGTTGGGTGTAAAAATGATTGGTTTTCTTTCCGTGAGTACGATGGTGGTTCTCCACAAAAGAATACTCCTTTTTAAATTCAGATATTTCCATACGATCTTCTTTCATTTTACACTGAACAGCTTGTCACTGCCTTGGCTATGGCTGTAAAGTTTGTATGTTCATCGAGCCTGTTTGCTGAACAAAAAACTCTGTCACGAGATAGGCTAACTCATCCTCGCTTGACAAGCCCTGATCATTATCACGGCTTTTCAAATGATAATGAAAATCCCTGAGAATTATCTGATAATGAGTCTATACCGACAGAGAGATACGGAGACTCTCATTTAAATATGTACGAAACCAAATTTTTGATTTAGTTGCAGTCTGATCTCTAGATGCAGTGATGGCGATAGTTTGACATCTCAATATGTTTTATGACAGGAAACATCTTCGGGTAGTCATTTCTACGAAATAAGAATTTAAACAAAATCTATCGGAATAAGCATTTAATGAGAAATATATATATCGAGTGGGTGTTCCAGACAGTTCAAAAAAAAAAAAAAACAATGCTTAGAAGCGTAAGTATACAGAACGCACTCAAGAAATCTTGAGGTCTATTTATCGAATATGTAGTTGCTTAGAATAATATAAAATTCCTGGTTTCTGTCGTGATATTTATGGTTTACATAAAGGATATTAAACATGACGTCACTACAGGAGGTAAAAGGTAAAAGTAGAGAAGATGAAGCATCAGTTTCTCCAGACAGCCCTGCCGTGCTTGTGTAGGTAATCTAAGTTTGAAGTATTACGAATACTTGTGAATGTATGTTGTCGCTAGTTAACACTTTCATCACGAGAAATAAGTTCATTGCGTTGCATGTGACATGAGTCCCATTCTTAATGGACCTTTCGTTCAATTTCACTATGATTGCAATAAGTGTAACTTTTAAAATATGCTAAAATACGTGCAAATTTCAAAATACTCCGTTACCTCTTTGAAACTATCGGTACTTTTCAATATCAGCATTCCCTTTCCCCTTGGTATTGCTGCTCCCTTACCATGATGTTTTGGTATAACTATTCCTTCTGCTACTCATTCATTACTCTTAGAAAAATAATGAAAATTTTTTCAGAAAAGAAGTCCTGATGAGATTGAAAAAAACAACAACAACAAATGATGGAGTTATTTGTTGAATCTCAAATTATAGAAAATTTAAACTAAAAAAAAAAGGACTTCCACTGTAGTGCCTTAATTACCGCAAGATCTAACAATACATTTCATGAGATCCAGTTTAATATGTAACACTGGAAGAAATACTATTTTAAAGAATAAGAGGCACGTTTGCTTTATAGTTCTGTTTTTGTTCTAAAAAATTCTTCGTGACAAGTTCATAAGCTCCATTGTTGAAGACGATATCCAAGGTAGTTGAGGATATTGGCTGTTTAATTACTTTTGTTGGATCCCATGACGTTTGATGACTTCATGAATGTTCTCATCTGATTACGACTTCCGGTCCATTGTGAAAACAGGAGGATCAATCTCTCAATACCGCACTACCTCGGTGGTAGCAGAGCAGGTTGGGGTAAGATACCAACCCATAGTACGTTAGTACCGTGTATGAGTAGTGGGTTGGAAAGGAGAAAGATGTTGATCTTTTAATAGAAATCCAGAAACAGACATAAGGATCTGTTTATGTTGTTACCCGATTTCTGTTCTATTATTTTTTTTTATTAGATACCCCTTTGCCAGCGGGTTTTACCCATCAGAGAAAAAAAAGTTGTACCTGTTGATAGTAAGAGGTGGAGAGGCTTCAACAGGGCTTATGTTCATCATTGCGTTTCTATAATACCAATGTAGAGGCTTACAATCTTTTGTGGGTGGTTGGCACATGCTATAGTTGCTTTGGTGTATATTCAATTACATGAATATTTTGTAATAAACAACAAAATTCTTCGAGATTCTACCAACAGGACTATGGTCAGAAGGTTATTTACGGCCATTTTGAAGAAGGGAAATATCCTCACACGCTAATGGAGTCTTTAAAAGAAAGGAATTTATTTTCGCACACGTTTTGCAATTGCAATCTTGAAGTTGTTTTTTGTGGAGGTTGCTTCGCATCAAATTTAATATCGAATTTAATATCACTCTATTTAAAGGAGATTCTAAAATTTACGATAGTTAAAAACTGAAATCCAACAAGAATTCGCAGATATACTGAGGGGTACCCATTAACAAACAGATCGAATCTTAATCGATCGATGCTTATACAATCTTGGAAACACCTAAAACAACTCAACTTCATTCTCAATTTATTCTTCTTCAGTATACTTCAACATACTTGTCTTCATATTTTTTTTATCACGAGTTTAATTCTTTATTTCATCAATAATCGGAAACATTTATTAGAATTTTTTTATTAGAATTAGCGAACACGATTTAGCCTCTTCGCGTAGAATCATTCAATTGACAAATTGAATAGAGTCATAAACATGTTTGAGGAAGGTATATTTACCCATTTACAGAAAAAAGTTATCAGCATTTAGATTAGAAAGAACCTGATCTTAGCCAGGAAGCGAGGGATGTTTTATATTTCAATAAAGACGGCAAAAAACTTCCCCAAAAGAGACAAATTGTTCAAATCCCATTTTAACTACTTTGGAGATAATTCTGAAACAGCACGGAACATCCAATTTTTTGTTTATCTTTTTTTTTATCTTCCTCCTTTCTATCTTCGTTCTCTCTCTCTCTTTCATTTCCTACTATTTCCTTATTTACTTTTCATTTTCTTCGGTGTTTGTTGTTAGAAATATTCGCATTTCGCCAAGACTCTTTTGTCAGAAGAAAATACATCATTACTTATTCACATGAACTCGGTAAATATTTCTATCAAAATTAACTTTCACCTTTTGATGTTGTTACCATGGTGATGTACCGAAATAGATTTGGAAATGCTTCCTCTTATTACATTATTGATAGCAACCCTCACTGCAACAGCAATCGCTTTGATTTAAATCAATCATAATAACCCATTCGATGCTCGTACAACAAGTGAATATTTGTGGTTCTATCGTTTCTATGGAAACGAACCACTAGATGTTTCTCGTAAGATAAGCTTTAGATCCCTGACTTCGCAAGCTACAGGTAGTTGACGATGCTTTCCAATGATGGTTTACGTGTTTCAAATGATCGCATTCTACACATTCTTCTTTTAACATTTTTGTTTGGTTTAGAATAAGAACAAATGTTTAACTGACTGAGGATGTTTTCACAGTTCACCGAAATTTCAAGCGTATTAACAGTGAAGCAAGGGTTTTAGAATGGCTAAAGAGGAGGGGAAATGATGCTGATCTCTGTATATGATTAGTTATTGATACTCAGTTAACAATATTATTTGAAATCCATTTGGTACGTACGAATCGGAATTAGATTACCCCAAGTGTATTATTAAATATTTATTTTATTATACCGTAAGTATTATTTTATATTTATTTACATTCATTTATATTTTATTTCTTAATTTATTTGTTGTGTTTAATTTATATTTTATTTCTTAATTTATTTCTTGTGTTTAATTTATATTTTATTTCTTAATTTATACTATATTTATTTGTTGTGTTTATTTTTTTATTGCAATATTTTATTTTATTTTTGAATATTTATAACTCAATACTGGCCACCATATACATCAGTTATACTCAGGTCCACACGTTTTGCTAGGAAGTTCAATTCTCTGTAGCTAATAAATGTCTTTAAATATTTATACAAATGAATTAAAGGTACATTATATAGCACGTGTGCCATATACTTCCCGTATATGTTACACGTGGTATTCGGGAAGAATAAACTTAGCATAGTCTCAAAAGATAGGTTCTTTTGTTCCCTTTTTGGATAGTTTTGGTTCCCTTTTTGGATACTTGTTTAGACGTGTCTGGACACGTTGCAGTTTCAAATAATCTGGATATGTTACCAAAATGTAAAATATTATTAGTACAATACTGCAACTACCAACGTCATTGCATATGTTAGGTGTCTATTATTATGCTATGGATTTCACTCATATATATTATTTTTCAATTGATATGCAAAGTGTGGATGACAATGGCGCCCTCTCACGGTAACCGTTATACAAACGTATTTATATAAAAAAAAATTATAAATACTTAAATACTGAGATGATTATAAGATGTTATTTTCGTTGATGTTTAGAATTATATCAGAAGTTATTAAGGTCTATAAGACTAGTGTATGATGGATGTCAACGTGTGTATCTGGCTGATGTGTTTGTCTGTTTGTAGGATGAAAAACCTGAGATTCCCTGAGGGGAGGGAAACTTCATTCTATGAGCTGATAGTGCACCATCAGTTGAGATGATCATACGATGAACAAGAATTTGATCACAGCAAAATTTAAATATCATTAAATATATACATAAATAGCTATGTAAAAATACAAGGGCACTCACCGTCAGCCACTATTTATTATTAATTAAATATTTCAATCCCTCTTGCATCATTAATCGCAGCAACAGGACTTGAAAACAATGCAATAATAAAGACAAATGATTAGTATGTTTAATTCCAGTAATACGTTTAAAATAATTAAAAATGATGATTGTTTTTCTAAAATTCAACATCACTTTTTATTTGCTAAAAATAACATCATCTCTTACCACCTCAGGATAACCTAGTTTTATATTTAATTCCTACTTTGTTCTGTCTAATAAAAGAAGCGAACAGAACGAGAAAAACTTCGGATTTGTCTTTATTATTGTTTGCGAACAAAAATTGCCAGAAAATCCATCGAAGTTGGCAAAGCGCATGAAGTATTTTTCTTCTGTCTTTATTAGTTGGTTACGTTGGAGTATTGCAGACTTGTTTGTGTTCCAATATATTCGTCTCTCTATCTATCTATATGGGATTGTTTATCTGGAGAGTGCAGACTTGTTTTGTCCGGGAAAAGGACTCTCTCTCTGTTTGCTGTAATTTCTTTTCTTGATCCTAACAAGCAAACAGCATCAGATTGTTACGTAACAAGAGAGAAAAAAAAACAAAAAAAAAACATAACACTGTTTTGAAACTAACAGGTAGAAGAACAACAGTAGTTGTTTTAATAATTCACTGTTAGGATTGTTAAAATGATATTAAATTTAGCTCGTGGAGTTTTATAATCCTTTTTGTAATAGTATTTGTTATGTTAGAAGCCTCAGGAATGTCAAAAACAAGCGACAACTTCGAATAAATATATAAAAAATAAAATAAATTGTATCGCATCATATTGTTTATTTCCTTAGAGAATGATACTTCTTTTATAATATTGCATGGACAGATTTTCAAATAGTCTCTTTATTTTGATTTTTTTTTGTCTCGAAAATTCTACACTATCTATCATATGCAATTTATTATAAAATGACGTAAAAATGAAAACATTGTAGTTTTTTTATACTTGATATAGTTGATTGTTGCTTTTCAACAATATGTGAAGCGAACAGCGCTAATTGTATTGCACAATATGATCAATAAAGAACAGTGTAACATACGTTCATAATGTGACCATTGGCATGGAAAAGCATTGATATTGGGTCAAGGGTGTCTGTGTCAGAAGGGCCCCAGCAGCACGATATATTGCAATTGTCACACTCCTATAAACAGGCCTCTACCCTGCGTGTTGGAGGCCTGAAGTGGCTTGAAATGTTTTTGTCTCTAAAACAAGAATTTCAGATTATTGTAACCATTGGTTCCATCAACGGCACTAATACTAATGTACTATAAGACTAACAGACTGTCATGGGTGGTGTTGACATAAAAATAACTTGTAAAGGACGTTAATCTTCTTACTCAAAAGTTTTCAGGCCCTGATCGTTTTGAGTAAGAAGATTAACGTTCTTTGGAAGTTATTTTTATGTCAACGCCACTCATGTTTAGATTATGTAAAACCCAATGGAGAACATTCACATCGAAATTTTTAGATAAATGCCTTAGAAGTATATGGAAAATAATCCAGTTAAATTTGATATTTTTAACATTTAGTATTTAACACAAAATCCTATTTGATATTGATTTTTTTGATTGGATAAAACTTGATAAAAATACAGTAATTTTGTTTAGTGATATTAAATAAATTTACTGCATTTTAGCAGGTGTAGATCTCAATAGTGAACACGCAAAATCATTACTTTTATTTAGTAGTCTTTGATGTGAAGTATTTCTATTGCATAAATCGGTTTGATTATCATTGTAACCAAGCAGTCCATATATTCACAACCCATCCTTTTGTTTTTTTTAAAAAAGGGATTTTTTTTCCAATGTAATTTGATTGAATCCATTTAATCGAACAGCAGCTCCAAGGAGAAATTCGTTTTATATTTCAGTTTCAAGCTTCAAAAATAATGATCAGAAACGAATCCTAGAAGCCCGTGCAGAAAAACGAAGCATTGATATTGAAACAACAGGAACACAAGAAATATTATACACTACCTGTCTGCTTGCGTTTATTTTTATTTTTATTTTATACCCGATGAATCTGTAACAATATCCACGTGCCGGGTTGGCTTTTATTTTTATACAATACGACTCTGCAACAATACCTTTTTGGATCCAACATAACAATAATAAAATTCGAATTTTTTTTTTTCCTATGGGAAATCGAATAATGGCAGAGTTGAATGTGTCGTAGAGAGAGAGAGAGAGAGAGAGATTATTAAAGATTATTAAAGCTATTATTTTAATGGTTGATTAGAGTCAAAAGATCAACAAATACAGGTTACAGTTTTCAGCTTATAATTATGTTTTTGTAACACATTACAATTCTTGTATGTACAAGAAATGAATTGATTTTTATAAAGAAATTATAAAGGCTGTATTAGGACACTTTAAAAATAACCAGCAAGAAAAACTGCATGTTTTAACTCGCAGTACAGAATAGTCCACATGAACTCCTCAGCTAATCCACACAGCAAACGAATCTAAACCTCTTGTAAGATGAACTAAGTGCGCGCGCGCGCGCGCGCGCGCGTGTGTGTGTGTGTGTGTGTGTGTGTGTGTGTGTGTGTGTGTGTGTGTGTGTGTGTGTGTGTGTGTGTGTGTGTGTGTGTGTGTGTGTGTGTGTGTGTGTGTGTGTGTGTGTGTGTGTGTGTGTGTGGTTTAATGTTGACGAAATGGTTACACAACACTCGTTCTATAAGGAACGATAATGAACAGCTGCCTGCACGAGAATTGTCCATCAGGAGCAGATTGAGTTACACTTTCCATTCTCATCATTAAGCTGAAACGCATCTCCTCCATTGGTTGCAATGACATTATTCAAAAATAAAGAAGTCTTTTGTTTTAAATCTCCTTTATTACTTCCTGTTTATCGAAGGCTGTGTAAAGGAATATTGAGATTTTTTTTTCGACAGAGCAAAACTGCAACAATTTGAGCTCGCATAATTGTCAAAGGTATGGTTGCTATGGCAACAAGATAATTGAATTTTTCGGACGACTGAAGTCACATCTGCACTAATCTTTTGGCGATTTAAGAATCGCCAAAGGGTTGGTCTTAAAGGAATTAAAATATTTTCCTTTTCTCACTTGCGTACAAGGAAGGGTACTTCTGGTTATGACAGAAAATAATAAATCACTGTTGTGCTAATTAAGAATTACGCGGTAAGGAAATTTTAAAGTTAATTATTTGCTGAGCTCATTCCACGTTTATACCAGCATATAGTTGAAAAGACGAGCGATTATTAATCACAGGAAATTAAGTTAGAGAAACCATCCCTTCTTTATTATTCCATTTTGAGTACTCGCTTACGTTTAAATTCTTTTGCGTCAAACACTCACTAAATGGCTTTAGAGAGTATAACAAGAGGTGGGCTGTTAAACCTCAATACTTATCTAACATGATTTTCTTCAAGGCCTTGTGGACCAATACAGTTTCGCCTCGGGGAAAGAGAGAATGAGTGAAACGTAACGTCAATTTAGTAGCTGTCAGATGCAATCAGCAACACTCTCAAAACTCCTGTGTTCCAACAAGAAAGAAAGAAAGAAAAATAGTCAGCAGTAAATTCACTTATCTCTTTTCTCCATCAGCTGAAAGGTGAAGAAGCAATAAAAGAAAGCATAAGAATATTTCTTTACAGAATCTGTATTAGTAACCGTTTGTAGATAGCCGATGAAATGACGCTTGTCCTGTGGTTGCTAAGCAACCACTTTTACAGATCATTGGAACAGTACTGCAGGGACGTTTCGAGGCGAGCAAGAGCATAGCTTCCATTATCGTACACTTCTCAGCGATGAAAACATTGTATACAAACCCAATCTATTTTTTTTTTTTGAGTTTCATTTATATCATCATCACAATAGAATGTGTCATTATCATTTTTTCCGAAATACTCTTTTTTTTCCAGAGTAGAATTAGAAGATGCAAAAACACAGGATTTTTGAGAGAAACTCAATGTCTTAAGTACGCAGAGGCAACCAAAGGCACGCGAATTATACAGTTAATTGTGCGTGTTCTTTGGCTATCTCCACGTGAGAATTTTCTAACATCATTCACAGGTGAAAGACTAAAGATTCTGTACTGTAAACCATTGTCTTTGAATTCAAAGGACACGTCATTCCTACTACGCTAAGGAACACTACGACCGCGATACTAATGCATACTGCAGTTTATTAATTTTTATTTGTTAAAAAAATGAGTCCACAAACTCCTTTTTATTTTCCCAAATGAGTGTAAACGATCATTTAGCCCCCAGGTTTTCTAAAATTAAATAGAACACTCACTGACCAGAACACTCACCAGGAGATTGTTCTGATCATCGAGCCTGATTGCATTTCTACGGGGTGCTAGATGAGATATAATGTTCCTAACTCTAACTCGTATTTATTTGTATGAACTCGTTCGTTCTCAGATCGATTTTGATCTTTGTTCTTCAGATAAACTGAGATATCGATGGGGAAAAGACAAAAAAATTCTTTAAGTAAAGAACCTAATTTCTATTGGAGATTTATCATCACAGAAATTAGCGCAGTTATACACAGAATCGGCAGGGCAGTAAAAACATTTACTTTTCGTCTCCAAGAAATTCAGATTGAATATCTTTTCCTGTGTAGCTTTAAAAAAAAGCTAAGAATTAAGTCGATAACGTTTTTTTTTTGTTTGTTTTTTTTTGTTTTTCTTTCTTATAGGAATCTTCTAAACTGATAATTAGAGGAGGTAATCCATCCCCTCAAACACAAAACAGTAATTTGTTTCCCTCGTAAATGTGTTCATGTATTCATTACCTAACACGCATCTCCCTCCGATGAATATTCTGCAGTAAGTTCTGCATCGCTCTCTTCTTTTATTATGCGGCAAAAACTGACGAAGACTCGCTCAACTTCTGTCACTTGAGAAACTTTTAAAGAGCCCCAGTAAAGAAGGGCAAAAGTATCCGGATAATCTCCTAAAAACAGGAAACCATTTAGGAGGCACTTACGGCTCATGAAACCCTACTATGCATAATCATTAGGTATAATACATAAAACGCGAGACTAACTTACCAGAACAAAACAAAACGAGTGGCTAAAAATGCCCATCTAATCATGGTGAGCATATTTGAGAATTCTCGCCATTAGCAGCGGAATTTCCAGTGGTAATGGACCTTCCACGTACAAGGAGCTGTATTCAAGGTGGAAACTGAAATATATAAATTGAGCACTAGGGAAACAACTCGAGAACGAAGCAGTACAGGAGAGTAAGCATTATATAAAGTAGGCGCGGAGTTATTCATATAAAACTGCGATGTTATTTTCTAAGAAAAATTCGTATGTTTTTGGAAATAAGTATGGAAATGATTACAGCAGACAATCTAATTTATTAAAATAGTGTGCTTAGCAATTCATGATGTCATTAATTATTACGTCATCGTTCAAGAATACTCCACAGCATAGTAAACAACGTTTGCGATATTTGCCTTTGATTGGAAAGGGTTCAAATCCTATCTAGGACTCAGAATAAGCTCTGTAAGAGCTAACTCGGTTTTCCTAACACCAAATTGCCGTAAATAGATTTCCATCCAGATTAGACCGTGCAGCATTGCGTATAACAATGATTAAGAGTCTACAGTTTCTACGCTTATCTTTTAAATATATTTGACCATATTAATTTAAAAAGTTATACATAACATAATTGCCTTTTCTCTGACTAGAGATTCTGAGTTTGATAGTATTAATCATACACATTAAGAGACCTGTGTAGCCGCACGAAGATAGACTTATAGTTCGAGTCTAGTCGCCGACTGAAGGAACTTTTTCTAAGCCTTTTTTTAGACCGGTTCCCGAGTTAGTCGATCTCTGGCACGAGCAAGCGGGGTTTTCCTCCCGTAAAACTCAAGAAAATCGACCATAGAACCCACATTATTTCACACAGTAACATATCTTGTTAGGGTTAGGTACTGAGAGATAGCAGCTTGTTTGCCAGTCTCTTCATCGGTGGCTGCCTATAATTAGTGATAAACATGGGCCAGCTATCTCTGTTTGGCTACCGATGGAGATTGAACTGCTCACTCAGTCTCCGAAAGCTAGATAGGGTTTAAAGGCCTACTCTACACCCTATAAAGGAATAAAAAAGGCGTTATGGTATTATTTATTTTATTATCGTACACAGTTATATCTTTACAAACCATAATACATTGAAACATAAAAAGACTAATAATAATAACGCTTCAAATGCATAGTCCACATTGCTAACATAGAGTCCAATTAACCATGTTAATAACTTGCTGTTCTGTTGACTATACAAGGATTATAAACACATAGCAGAGACAATAAAAGCAATTGCAGCTAAGGCTTATTGTATCATGCTAGTAGTCACCATGGGCTAATCATACGCTGTTCTACATGGATTACGCATGTGAATTTGAAGGAGAAATTTTTCCTCCGTCCCATTTTACAGATGTTATTCCTTTTTACAGCGCCCTAAATTCGCATCCCGATTTATAAAAATACAAAACTGCACATTATAAACAAGTGAACATTGAATGAATATATACTCATTGAGCATAAGTGAGGAATCTGGAATAATGTGAGTTATTTTAATTAATTTATTTTTAACTATTTTTAGCGACAATTTTCTTCTTACATACACCTTATCTGCGTGTATTCTTATTCGTAATTTTAAATTCCTCTAAAGGTAAAGAGGCAAATTAATATTTTAAAAACGTGGCATCAAGTTGGAAATTCGAAGCTCGTAATTACATTTATTTTCAAAAAAAAGAAGAGTTCATCATTTTTTTCAAAACAATTTCGAAAGATATTAACAATAGAATAAGTAAATTATTGTTGTCAAACTTAGAGGATATTTTGGGTATAGTTTCGTTCAAATTCAGTTAATTGTCATTAAGAGGAATCGATTTTTTATCCTCTTGTTCCATGGTGTGCTTCACTCCATACGTATTTGTCAAACTATTATAAAATACTACGAGTTCACAATATCTTGGTTTTCTGGTTATAAACTCATTCATTTCACTTGTTCCGAGTTATTGATGTAGACAACGTCTAGTTTGCGACGCAGAAGAAGGCATAAGCAATCAAAATTCAAGTCCCTTGAGTGTTTAGCTTTCAGCAAAGGCTACTGTAGTAATCATTGGCAATGTTACCTTTCTTAATTATCCCAGAGATCCTGGATTACAACGCTTCTCCATTTCACGTTTTGTTCTCTAAAATTCATTAACATATTAATTACTTCCATAATTAATTTTCCACTTGGATGTGACTTCAGAGATGCCCATTAATGACGTATGCACTTCAAGCCCTTAATTTGGTCAATTAAATTAGGAGAGGCAGAGAGAATATTTTATCTTGTTTTCTACTGGATGGCATTGTGATTATCTCTGCAATGTGCACCTGGCGCTTGTTTGTGTCCCTTATACACACGGCTCTAGGGAAAATGCCCTTCTGCAAATTAATCAGGGTTCTTCCAAGGAACTTTAAACGAACTACGTTCGCTCCTCTTGTCTGCCCCCGAGTAAATCCTATGTTTAAACAATGGTTTAACAGCTTAGTGGCGATCTGTAGCACCATCAAGAAAGGCAATTATTATTCTCAAAATTATCAACATCCATATAATTACATTTCAGTTGGATAAGTATTATTTGATTATATATATAACAGGTGTTCTTCTAATATTAAGAATATGAAGATTGCACGAAAGTTTTGAATAATGAATAATAATAATAATAATAATAATAATAATAATAATAATAATAATAATAATAATAATAATAATAATAATAATAATATGATAATGTCTCAGATAAATTACATACGTATGATTATTATAAATGATTATTACAGACGTTTTTGTTTTGTATGTTTACGCATTAAGTATAAAATAATAACAATTTTTCTATTTTCATCGTACAGAGTATTTATATATTTACAATTAATTCATATTACACTTGATGCTCTGTACATTATACTGTACGCAGTTAAGGCACATTATTACTTTTCAATATTTTTTCCTTTGGATACAAATTCATATACTTTTTTTCTTAATATCTGTATCTTCATTATTATTATACACCGTATTGATTGTTTTGTTAACGTAATTTGCAGTCTTTGATATTATGAGGATTACGTGTAGATGAGTGAGGCGAGTTAATCCCACCTACTTCGAAGTTTGGGTTAGCTTTTATGAAGAGAGTGGGATTTAGGCTTCATTATTTATGTTATTGTTACTGTTTATGCATGGGATGTAGGCATTGGATGCTGGGGATTTGTGATGTGTATATTAGTGTTAATGGTTTCTTAACTTTGTTGGTATATTTTCCAGGGTTCGTGTTTTAATGTTCTGTAGTTGTCTACGTGTTTTAACTTTCTTGGTAGGTTGTTGAGTTGCGTGGGTATCTGATGTGATCTCACAAATGAACCGTATGAGTTGTTGAAGGGTGTAGGGATGTAGAGAATTGTCGTCGGTCGTGTTATACGATGTGTCTCTGTTGTTTCGATAGGTGATGTTGAAGTAATTCCTTGTTAATGTTATGTAGTGTTTCAGGTTTTTAATGCTCAGGATTCTGTGTGTCGTCATGTGCTGCTCGGATATTGGTTGTTCCTTGTAAGGTGTTCAAATCACCAGAGGCGTAGTGAGGCTATGGCCAATGTGGCCGTGGCCATAGGCGTAAAAATTAAGATTTTTAAAGTTTTCTTTTTAGAACGGTGCCATTTTCTTTCCTGGCTATAGGCGCCAAAAATCCTCATGACGTCTCTGCAAATCACTGTTGACACAATTTTCCTGTGTAATATTTCTAATTTTGTTAGGTGGCTGTTTGATGTGTTTGCATAGACTGTTATTTCGTATCTGAGTAGGGATTCGCAGATACCTGATATAGGAGTTTTTTTATGTTGGATGGAATAATGTTTTGGAAGAGTTTTGCTGCGGTAATCCGGAGTTTGGTATGTATGGTATTCTATATGTTTTGTCCATTTAAGGTGGGAATCTATATAGAGACCGAGGTATTTTGCTTGTGTTACAGGTTTGATTTCGGAACATTGGCAGGTATTTTTATTGTTAATGCAGCGGTATGTGTGACAGTGTATCGATAGTGGTGTGGGACGCATGATTCTTGGGTTGTGTATTATCAACATCAGTGTTTTGGTGCAGTTGATTAGAATTGCGTTTTGGTGGAAGTATGTTGTGATTTCGTTTAGGTCTTGTTGTGCTTTGCAGAGAGCTGTGTTAATGTCTGTGTGGATTGCTAGTAGTGCAGTGTCATCTGCGTATTGAAATACTCGACTTCGTATGGATATGTTATGAACATCGTTAATGTATATGTTGAATAGAGTGGGTGATAATATGGCACCTTGAGGTACACCGTGTTTTACTTGTATACTCCGACTGTGACGTGTACCTATTTTTGTTACTTGTGTTCTGTTTGAGAGGTAGTTCTTGAACCATGTATGCAGTGTTCCTCTTATACCTATTGAGTATAGTTTAGTGAGTAGTATGTCATGTTCAAGTGTGTCAAATGCTTTGGTTAAGTATAGCAGTTCAAGGACTGCGTACTTGTTTTTGTCGAGAGCTTTGCTTATTGCGTCGGCAATGTCTTCTAATAAAGTGACGGTGCTTTTTGTTTTCTGAAAGCCGTATTGGTTTTGTGAGATGATGTTGTACTTCTGTAAATAGTTCTTTAGTCTGGTGTGTGTTATTTTCTAGAATTTTTGAGATGACTGGTAGTGTAGCTATTGGTCTGTAGTTCTGAGTATCGTTTCTTTTGCCGTGTTTGTAAATTGGCGTAATTACTGCAGTTTTGTTTAGTTGTTGTGGAATAATGCCTGTGTCGAATATTATGTTCACGAGTTTCAAAAGTATTGAATTTATTTGTTCAAAGTGTGTTAAAAGGTCTGTGAGTCTTATTTTCTCTATATCTGGAGTGGTCTTTGGTTTTAGTTGTAAGAGTGCTTCTTTCAGTTCCTGTTTTGTTATGGGTGGAAAATACATCGTTTTTTGTTGACTTTGTGTCGGTAGTTTTTTGTTGATCGTTGGTAGTTTTTCTTTTTTTTTGAGTTATGTGGTATTGTTTCTGAAGGTATGATTGAATGAGTTTGCTAGTAATATATGAATTCTGATATATTCTGAGTAATATATGGTTAATAATAATAATAATATTAATAATATATAGATTGATATTCACTTAGCTATCGAATGATGAAAGATAATAACATAAGAATAAAAAATGGGACTTAATACACTGAAATTTTAGTATTATCTACTCAAAGTGAAATGAAAGATGTTACAGTCCATGATGATTCCAGTTTCCCTGTTATGATGTCAAACTGCACTCAAGATATGATTCAGAATCCATAAACAACTATTTAAACCTCCAGAACCGAAAAAATGAAATTTCATTTTTTCCCCTCAGTGCAAACTTTTTATTAAATTAATTGATAAATTAAGCCCTACTGCTGTGATTTGCACACAAGAATAACATTTTATTGATCTTCCATAAAATAATTTCTGGCCTGGATAGAAACAATTTGGAGTTGATATATTTACAGTTCAATAAACACTTTCCGTTCTCTGTCTTTTAACAAGCTCTGGCCTTTGACTCATATTTGAAAGACGAAATATAAGTATTCGTCTTAAGACGACTATTTTTAGATTATTTCCCAACAGTTACGCATAACAAAAAGGCGAGAGAAAGATGTTCGCCATCGTTGTAATTTGCTAACTCACCACAACCAATGTATACAATCACGTTGCTTTTAGTGGCGCAGAAACAAACTGCCTGCCGCTAGGGAAATGGAGGAATCAAATATTGAAGTGCAGTTTGTCAACGATATCATTTAGTCGGATAATGGCCCAGGGAATAAACACGTGACTTATAATCATTAGCAAGGCATTTGACGCATTACCATTAGACAAGACCTTTGTTCTTAGTGGCACCGCATTATCGTCAATCTCCCTAACTAAATCAAGATAAAGAAAAAACAGGTACTTTAATGCATACAAAATCAAGGACGTCCACCAATCCTGATAAACTTGCAAGAATAGTTGCCAAGGTAACGGATTTTGTAAATGAAAACTGGTTAAGGTATCGTTGTCACTAACGTAAAACGATGGAGCTTACAGAACAGCATTCGCCACTGTGTATGCGAGTGTGTGTAAAGGGAAACAGGATTTTCTTCCCTCCTGGCAGCCAGGTAGACCTATTTCTGTCTGGTTGCAGCTGAGTCTGCATGATAAAAGGACCATGGATCGATAGAATTCAGAAAAGGATTCGCAAGTCCTCTTGCAGTGTTATCGTAAACTGAAATGCTCTCGGCTGATGATTTGTTGCTTCCAAACAACAGGAAGTGGTCGTGTGTCCGTGTAAAGAAAAGATCCTTACATTATGATTGATGCAGGCTACTTCTCCAACATTATACATTTCGTTATTAAAATTTCTCTGTCTTTTGAACATTCAACCATTCAATCAATATAGCATTGCAACTAGCATCTGAAATATTAACCTAAATTTTGTGTGTGTGTGTGTGTGTGTGTGTGTGTGTGTGTGTGTGTGTGTGTGTGTGTGTGTGTGTGTGTGTGTGTGTGTGTGTGTGTGTGTGTGTGTGTGTGTGTGTGTGTGTGTGTGTGTGTGTGTGTGTGTGTGTGTGTGTGCAGTAAACTTGTCCGTCGATCTATGTTTCCTTAAAGCATCAATAATGAACTATCTTCTCTCAAATACAGTTAGCATTTTCTTTCATTCACTCTTCTACAACTTCTATGTTAGTTAATCTTTTTTTTTTCATTGTGATTTCTCAGAAATATTAAAGGGAAAAAATGAAAGAATAATTCCAACATTACGTGAGCTCATGTTCGTGTCTTTCCTTTTCAGATTTCTCATCGCTTTTAGATATCCATCGATTTTTTATCGTTTCATGTCTTGTCAGCATTTATTGAGGCAAAAGAAAAAGCGAAAGGCACTTCTTTCACAATAATTCGAGAGAGAGAGAGAGAGAGAGAGAATGAAAGAAAGAAAGAAATGCAAATACTAGATAGGAAGAAAAGAAAACTTATTCAGTATATTTGCTGAAAATAGAAGACTCATTAAAAGTGCTACGTCTTTGAGGTATTCGGTAGAAAAGATCTTTCTTTATGCCAAAAGTGCTCTTTTATTCGATTTATTTAAGATGAAAGTATGAGAAAATAAAACACCAAACAAATCTCGTTATAAATAAGCATTGCCTGTACGAATCCTAACCTGTCAACATAAGCCCATATTTATTTTGAATAAATTATCCTTTTCTTCTTTATCCCGGATGTTCAATGCGTTGAATAAATGCTTGTTATCTTTAAAATACTCAAGCGCGGAGTTTTTAAAGATAATTGGCACATCGAGTAATATTAATGATCCAAGATTAAATTCAATCATAGGAATAACCGGATTTATGATCGTGTACCTAAGAAATATTTGAAAAATAGGCTTTATGAAAGAAACTCAGAACTCATTTTCTTTCGCATTCATAAGAGAAAAGATAAATGAGGGGATATTACGTACCCTTCAGTTAATCTACTGTTATTGCTTTTAGAAGCAATTTATTCAGGAAAGAAAAGTACATCGAACGAAATTTAGTCATTAAAAGAAACTACCAAAAATATTCATTATTAAAATGGCTGTTTAAGGCTTAATAGCAAAACAATCATTTTGTTGTTTAAGCAAGCGACTTTCGATTGCATTTTGTATATGTGGTGGTCCGAAACATTCTCGGCATAACAATGTAAAAACGAATTTATAATTTCAAAATTATTTTTATTTTTCAACATAATCGCCCTTAAGACTAATACATTTATTCCAGCGATGCTCCAGCGCTATTAACGCGTTCCTGTAGTGGTTCTCAGTAAGATCTGCAAAATACCCCTCCACAGCGGCAATCACCTCTTGATTCGAAGAAAAACGCTGACCAGCGAGGAAGAGTTTTAGTTTTGGGAAGAGATAGAAGTCAGAGGGAGCCAAATCTGGGGAATAGGGTGGATGTCCCAACAATTCATAATGCAGATCCCTTAATTTTCCCATTGCCAAAACACCTTTGTGGGCAGGTGCATTGTCCTGATGAAAGATGATGTTTTTGTTCTGCAAACCGGGTCTTTTCTCACGAATGTTTTCGTCTAGTCTGGTTAAAAGATCGGAATAATATTCCCAGGTTATTGTTTTACCTTTTTCAAGATAATTAATAAACAAAATCATCGATGCCATGATCTTTCCTGCTGATGGAACCGACTTTGTCCTCTTTGGCGCTGAACAACCGGCTTCTGTCCACTGTTTTGACTGATGTTTGGATTCTGGTGTGTAATAGTGAATCCTAGTCATCCATAGTAATACATCGACAAACAAAATCAGTTTTATTCTTCTTAAAACTCTCCAAGCACTGTTCAGAGATTTTCATACGAGTATGTGTTTGATCTGCGCGGCACCCATCTTGCGCAAAACTTTTTCATTTGCAATTCTTCATGCAAAATATGTCCTACAGGTTCTTTTGAAATGCCTATAGTCTCAACAATTTCAAGCACTTTGACTCGCCGGTCATCCAATACCATATCGTCTACTTGATCAATGATTTCTGGTGTTATTACACTTTTTGGACGTCCTTCACATGGATCATCTTCAAGGCTGGTACGAGCATGTTTAAACTCGGCAACCCATTTCGTAATTGTCGAAAAAAGAAGAAGAGGGCCTATAAACGTTTATGAACTTCGAATGAATTTCTTTTGGCGTTAAACCTTGTTTTACAAAGAATTTTATAACCGCACGATACTCAATTTTATTCATTTCAAGGGTTACAGACAACACTTTTGTTTCAGACAGCTGTATAAAATAAACTTCTTGATAAAATGACTTGCAATTTCATGGATGCGTATGACAGATGTACCAACTTTGAGAAAAAAATCGTGCCAATCGTGTTTCCATTTATGGTCGAGGCCAAGAACTTTTCAGACTATCCACGTATTTGTGTCGAATTTATTTAAAATATCGGTAAGGTTTCAATAGAATAATACTGCTCTTTATATTTGTTTCAGAATATGTATATTTTAGCGAATAAATCATATTGATATTAATATTTATAGAGAAACAAAATATAATAAAGTTCCTTGTCTATTATTGTCACTAAGAAAAGACTAAGATGTTCGTTTTTGAGAACATCTCTTATACAGAGCTCCAAATGCGGATCTTTTTCTTTCTTAAGCCAACGTATACATATTATCTAAAAATATAAGATTATCTAAAATCAGAAGATAACTATAAATGCTTAAGTATAGTTTGAAAGCGTAGAAGCTAACACCCTATCTATGTATTTAATAAATGAATAAAAAACTCATTTAATGCAATTTTTATTCAGGAATAGATGGAGTTCCTTTAGTCCTAACTTTTTGAAGATTGGTTGGCAGCTAGTTTCCACTCTTCATCCATCACTGATAGTGAGCTCAGGGATATGAGTGAATCAAGCCTTTCAAGAAGAGAAATTATGCAGAGGAGTGGCGTCGTCTAGTGGCACTAACCCAGAAGTTTTGAGCTGGGGGATTAAAAACTGGAATTTACGAGAGGAAAAAACCTGTTGTCTCTGCTGGAGATCGACTCGGAAACAGGAATAAAGATCTACAAAGTTCCTCCAGTAGGCAACCAGAATCGAACTTATAACATCCATTTTTCAGGCGATCTAGCACTATAGGAACAAACGTCATTTGCACAGGGCTCCACAGGAAGCATTTATTGATTCTTGTTTTTAATTTTAATATCAATAGCAAAGAAGGTAAAACATCGAATAGGAAATACGTGCCATGCATTTTAAAGAACAAAAACCTAGATAATGAAGGGGATTATCACCGTCCCCTAAAAATTGGAAGAATAGTTGAAATTTAAATCCTAACAGTAATTGTTTCTGGTTCATTTGATTCTTTATTTAGAAGTGAGAGTATAAATAATGTTTTACGTAACAAAACACGTAAAAATAAGAAACCAAAATCCACAACAGGATAAAGAAATACCGTACCTAACACATGCAGGGTATATTTCGTATTGAAGTTTTAATTCATTTTGTAATAGCAGAAAATCTATTTCCTGCTTATCTGATGATGAGTTTGTGCTAGAGGACTTGGATGTGCAATCGATAGCGAATGAAGATTACCGACTTAATCATTCGTTTCTCCTCTTAAGCCTCCTATGGGTATCATTAATTAATGATACCTTCCCTCACTCTCTCCTAAGATGATCTTGGCATTCCCGCTGCTGTTCGAAGGAAAGAGAGAGAGAGAGAGAGAGAGAGAGAGAGAGAGAGAGAGAGAGAGAGAGAGAGAGAGAGAGAGAGAGAGAGAGAGAGAGCTGCACCCATGCATATTGTGTCAGCTTGAATCCCATAGCTCGATCTAAAACCAGCCGCCGCTTATAAGACCAATTAGTGGTTTCATATCTCCACATCATCTCGGAGAGGCTGCCTTGACTCAGGAAATACAATCAGTGATAGTAGTTATCTATACGTAGCTTAATCGACTCCTTCCTCATGACAGTCTTCCTGGATATATGCTTCTCTTCGTCGGATTTATACATTAATTAGCATTGCAATACGCGAATCATCAATTTATTTCCAAACAATTCTATTATTTCTCCAACTAAAGGGACTGCCATTAACTAAAGATAGATTTATCATCTATTTTCATATTTCCTTCTCTGTTTATTTGGAATCTCTGATTTGTTTCATCATCATTTTTTCATCATCATTTTTCATCATCATTTTTCATCATCATTTTTTTCATCATCATTTTCATCATCATTTTTTCATCATCATTTTTCATCATCATTTTTTTATCATCATTTTTCCAAAAACAAAAAAACAAAAATATCGCGATTTTTGTTGTTTCTTTCCATTTGGAATAAACAACACAAAAAAAAATAATAATAAAAAATAAAGTCACAAAACATCCTCATTAGTCGGTAATCTTTCGTCATTATAATACAACGGAAGTACATTAAAACACAGTAATAGAAATCACGTTAACACATGATCCATTACACTCATTTTACAGGATAAGTTTGGAAAAGAACTTACATAAAAATAATGGATGCCAAGAACAGTGCATGATTACGTCACGAGAATGAAGGAAATTAAGTTATAGGCTTAGAATTATTTGTACTGCATTACATAAAAACTAAGTGAAAAAGATTACGTTAAATCCTTAAAATTTTAATTATATTTTTTAAATTCTGAATACTGATTAATGTGCAAAGCGGTGAAGAAACCTATGTGTGTGTGTGTGTGTGTGTGTGTGTGCGCGGGTGAGAGAAAGAGGATTTTCCGTGACAGAAGATTGACAGAATGCAATATAGATACTAAACACGTATTTTCCGCTATGAAAAGAAAGTGGTATAGGAAAGAGCGATGGATTTAATTTATGTGCTGATAAATTAAATTCAAGTATGGTAAAAAAACGCCTCAGTAAAATATAGCGAATACAAGAGAGAAAAAGGAATGACTCAACAAAAAGTAATATAAACCATCGGCTGCCTTCCCAATATTCCAGGAGAGAAAAATGCAAACAGTCGTGATATCTGAGAACGTAACATTCTGTCAATAGATCGAGGAGTCAAGCGAAGGCTGATAAGAATCGTTCGCTTCCGAAGTTCGTCAATACGAAGTCCAAAAAGAAATTGACTACTCCCTGAGGGTGTTTCTTAACAGTGTGTCTGAGTGTAAGTGTCGACAGAAAAGAGCAAAAGTGCGACAGTCTTGGAAGAAGTCGGATGTAATAAAGGAAAGAGGTGTCAAGAGAATTCAATTATCAGAGCTGTTATTAAATTATCCACCTTTTTTTTTGATAATTTCGAAAATATCAAAGCAACAACTTGTAAGCAGACAGTGCTATACGAAAGTGAAGTCGTCTGATTGGTTGATGGCACTCAGAAAATAAAGTTAGGATTTAGACGTTAATGCGTTAGATTTCACAGAAGGACTGGACTGAGTTGGCTGATTTCGGTTTTCGTTTTTGGTCAGCACATATAAAAAGGATTCTGGATATCCAAATAGGTCTTTGATGGTGAGTACAATACCTTTAATTACGCAGTGATACACTCCATCCTATATTTTAGTTGTTCGGCAACATATCAATTCTTTTCGTCCATTTTCCATTGAAAACAAAATGCTAATCAGATTATGACGCGTGTATGACCTAAAAAGACCCAGTCCCGAAGTACATAAGTATTAATTCAAATTCAAAACCATAGCGTTGCAGATGAGTAAGCATCAGATACTCCAAAATAACACCAAAAATGTACTGTAAACCTTTTAAGCCACTTCAGTCCTCCAGTAAGCAAAGTGATAGTTTTACCACGCCGATGAAAATCAGCAACCAACTAGTAATTATTTTTCATGTTTTCCCCAGAAGATGGCGACAACTGACTAGCTGTTATGGAATGTTATAGAAAAAAGCATGGAGACAACGATGTTCTTCGATATTTTCGTAATCCCCGGATGCATATCAAGTGATGTTCCTCGACACCAGTCTCCTGCATGAGAGAAAAAAAAGTTTGCCATTCGGCCAATAAACTAATGATGTTTCAGTAGTTTAGACAAATAGACGGAGTAATGTCAGCTATACGGACATAGAATACCTTGGAGAATCACCATTAACTATCTGCCTCGTGAGAAGATGGTAGTTTCATGGCCAGCCTGTCTTGATATTTGATAGTCTGGTAGCCACGGTTTACAGCAAATTTGCATCTTAGAGTTGACCTTTCTTCCTTTGTAATCAGCCATTCACCACTTGAATTGGTGAAAGGTGTTCAGGTTTTGCTGTTAATGGCAATATTTTTCAGGGTTCTATTGTTTCATCCACCCTATAAATGATCTGCCCTCACTATTTCCAAACCCTATTCACAGTTTTGCGGACGATATCACTCCTGTCACTCATCCTATTCATACGACAAACCTTGCAGTGCTCTAAAATCTCAAGTTTTAATATCATCTACGATAAGTGCCCTAGATTCTGAATCTGTATACCATAGTGCAGTTGGTGTGCACGTTGATGTACATCTAGCCATCTTCAATGCTTGCAAAACACAGCCCTTTCTCTTTTCGCCCAAAACAGACCTTAGATCTTCTCCACTTATTTTTGATAATGCTCAACCTAATAGTCAAGGCCAGATCTGTCTTCTTGGACTAACTCTTACTGGTAACTTTTTTCTGACAATACTCACGTCACTTCTATAGCCTATTTAGCCTCCAGAAAACTTGGAGGAATAATGTATAAGGAGGGTTCGGAATAATATAAAAAGGTGTTGTTGTTTTTTTCGTTTTTTAAACTTCTCGAAATAACACCACGCGCCTTCTATGTAATACACAATAACAATTTCAATAGCACGATTCAACAGCTTTTGCTGATGAAGTCTGAACTCACCTTAACCCTAGCGGAAGGAGATTGTACTAACTGCACTAGTGCCATCTGGTGGTTAAAGTAAAAACGTTTTGAACACACTTCAAATTTTATAATTAGCGTTCTGCATTTTACTAATTACTTTACATGCATTGCTTTTTTCTTACTTTTGATATGTTACGCAGAAAACTTAAAACTAATTTGTATTCTTAGTGTAAATACATTTAGAGATTTGACAACCCAAAAAATGGCGAACTGTTCCATATAATTCTACTAACGTATATGAATAAAGTGCCTTCTGTCTTTTTTTATTGCCATACAACGCATTTCTTTCTTGATATATGGAGTCAAGTCAAATGTTAAGCGTATGATTATTTATTCAACTCCCTTACAGTGACGGCATAACTTTAATATATAATAAAGTTTTCTTTCACTCTTCAGGTACAGTGACAAGGGCTGTTATGGCTACTTTACCATAAGTTTCCTTCTAAGGAAAGATTTATAGCTGAATGGTTTTAAATTTCTTCAATATTTAATTCATCGTAAACACGAGTAACATCTGCAACATGTAGACTACACTTGAATGAATAAATAATCTATTAAAATAATGTTATGCCGCTTGCTTGTCTTCTAATACATATTAATTTATTTATAAATAATATTATTTCGTCATTGGTTAGCAGGCTGTTGATTTTTGCTAAGCGATATTTCATTTTACATAGTTGATTATACGAGCTCCTCTGATAGGTGGCTCCCCTTTTGGATGAATAGCGAACTATCACCCTGAGAGCTTCACGTGTACAATATCAGCTAGCAGGTGAACGTGACAGATTATACGCTTCAAAGGTTTTTCTTTGTTGCGTGGTGGATCTCGAGAAATAAAAAAAAAAATTGCAGTAAAAGCAGTGATGCATGCTTTTAAAGGATTTTATGAAGTTTATGAAAACTAATGATAATTGAAGAAGTCTGTACGTGAAGGCATGCGGTAAAAATAGCCCGTAATTTGAATGGAGGAATATTAAGAGTAAAATTTTCTAAAGCAGAGTTCCACTTGTGTGTATGAAGGAAAGACAACACTCAACTTGCAAGAATTTCACCATGTTAATGGAGAATATTCAACCTGGTCAAATGAACAAAACTTAGCAAAAGATACAGGTCAATGTACTTTGAAAGTGACTTTTTTTAACAAAAATTCAAGGTTCTTTTTTGAGTCCTCCACGATGATTTTACATTTCACATTGTTTATTCACATTCCATAAATAATTTGTAAAAATAATCCTGTTTTTTATTATTAATAATAAAATTTAATTATAAATTCCAAGTTTCAAATTCAATGGAAAACACAACAAACTGATATTTAAAATTTCCTTTAAAGCGATAAATATTGTTTTATTAATGAATACATATCGAAACAAAAATAAATATAGCTGCTTCTGTTTTCTCGCTATTTAGTGTTTCTATTTCTTAATCCGTTTAAAATCATTAAGGTAAAATGGAAACTAAGAAAAGAAAACGAATAAAATAGGAAGAAGGAGTTGAATTATAAAGAGAAAAGAAAGTAACCCAGATTTCTTCTGGGGGATTTGAAAAAAGAGAAAAGCTTCTCAGAGCAAGAGTGCTGCCCTCTATTTCCAAGGAAAGTAATTAATTTTTTTATTAGATATGCTTACTAAACTGATTTTATTCAACAAATAACTATAGGAACTGTGGAAACTAAACGGTATCGTATTAGATTACTTTGTAATGCTGTACATCATAACCAATCGTCATCCTAACTTTTACGACGTTTTACTGCACAGATAAAAGATTTTAATAACAGTGCAGTTAAAGATTAATTTCATTGAAGAACCTTTAAAGAAGGATACGAAAATTTGCGTTCATAATAGTAACCATGCATTCTTGTTACGTATCCCAAATGGGCGAAAGTTGGCGCATGTGCCTGTTGGGTCCTACAGTACTGTTAATAAATAATGTGATGTCTAGAGAACCAACAAGACGATATTCTAGAGCACTACGTGCGCGACGGCTCGAGCATTTAATAAATTATGTCCCTGTTTTTCAGTTTATGTTTTGTATTTATAGAGTTGCAGTAAAATTTATTTACAAGACCGTTATAACTATAATATCCAACACAAATAATGTCACATTTTAGAGGGGGGGGAATAGTTTTCGCATTATTAATATGACAAATATTAATAACAATTTATTATAACATTTTTAAAGAATATAATTTCTTTATGTTCTTCTTTTCAGTGGAAGACAGTTTACAAAATTGGTAGTATTTAATAATAATAAGTTGAAATTAGTACGACAGAGTGCAGCCTATAGATGTATTTATCCAATTAATCCATCAAGTGTTTGTTTCCTCTAAGAAATACTAAAATACTAAAGTAATATGTATAGCTGTAGGCGCATTTAGGATACCAAGTACTTTTCTTAATGAGTGTTACATAATGAACAAAAGGCAATAATATTTGTGCAAGATGATAACCCCACTTAGAGCAATTATGATATTATTTTTAGGATTTAAATTATATACTGCTGCGCATAGTAAATATTTTCGTGTGGAACTATAGACAGAAATTATCATATCATTTCTGTCTATAAAATGATGCGATGATATTTCTGTTACCATAACTGTTTAATATTTCAGTAGCAGTGTGTTGTATTCAGATTCCGGTGCAGTTCCTACTCCGTTTATTACTATTTGAACTGTCTTTACTCGCATATTATACTGTACTTGTTCCCGTATTTTCTGTGATGGTAAGTAGATGGCGCCACATGTAAGAGAATTGTTTTAAACCTACCAGTTCTCGTATTTTATTCGAATACATTTTTATTTGAATGTATTTAGTTGCATTGCTTCAATTAGCCTAAATATTTTGAATCGTTTGCCTGTTTATGTGAGAATTATTTGTTTATCTATGAGGTAATTAAATAGGAAAGCTTTATAAAATTTGGTGTCAGAATGAATCCAAGAAAAGATGGTTACATGGATTTAAATGAAGTGTCTCATGATACATGAGTGATATGCAGAGAAGATACATTTACAGGAGTATTGCAAAAATTGGATCTTGTCCCTCCATTTAAAGAAATAATAATGGCTCATTAAACAGCGTACTGCTGTTATAGTATATAGTTCTAGAAAACTTTGTTTCGCTCAGTTTCAAGAAAGAGACATACATGCATGCTGAATTAGCAAAGTAGTTATAATCCAGAAAATAATAGTGTTTTCTTGCGTACTCCTACTTAGATATATCGAAACAGTAATGTTTGACCACTGTTGCCATCTATTGTCGTAATTTTAAACGAAATATATCTACACACTCGCACTATGTTGTAAAAATTCGCATTCCTCCAATCAATTAGCCCAGAAGTTCAGGATCTCTACATACATAGAGATTTGTGCTACGAATACATTCAAATGAAGCTTTTCCTGGTACAGAGGTGATATGCAGGTCTGATACATTTACAGGGGAACTGTGCTTAGTGTGATCATTGTACAAACAGTTTTATCATTAGCCGAGGTGGACATTCAAATTGGATTATAAACACTGAAATTTATCTTTCTGTCGTAAAGGTTGAACTAATAATTGAAACAATTTTTAAATAAAAACAAATCAATCACTTTATAGCAGGATGCTGTTAATATCCTGTCATCAAAATCTTGGTGGAAAACCCGAAAAATTTCTGGATTTCATGGAAAGTAAAAAGAAAAATAATTATATATTTTTATTTTATTTTATGTTTATTTTTTAAAGAATTTTCTCAACAGATGACTGTGAATTAGGACAAAGTTAAAAAAGTTCCAGACGAAATCGCTGAGAGAAGTAGATAGCGTCGAATCCAATAAATCTGCTGAGAAAACTGAATAGTATCTTGATCTTTCACTAGTTATTAATTAAATATACATAATTAAACAATTAACGCACGTAAACGTGTTTCGTTAATCACATATGCTATTACAGGCTTTACTAATAACTGCGCTAGTTTTATTTGAATGACATTAGAGTTCTACGAATTATAATAAGCCGAAAATGACACAAGTTAATTATCAAAACTACATCCCTAAATGAACATTAGTTCGTGGAATCCTTTGGCTTACTTTAAACGCTATTTGGCGTATAGAGTTGGGAAATACATTAAAATCTAATAAGGTTTGTTTTGTGATTAATTGTGCAGAAAGTAATCAAATCTTCACACATTAAGCAGCGATGCCATAAAGTTTTGAGAAAGACTGTAATAAAAGAGGAAAAAGACTAATCAAAGGAGAGCTAAACAAATATAGATACAGTATATACTTAATATAATACGGATTAAAGCTTAATTTAGAAGCAAGTCGACGTTATATCAAAGGAATATTAAATTCTATAACTAAAAACTGCCTTAATCAGTTTAACTATTTAGCTTATTCAATTAAAACTATTAATTTTTATTAGATAAACCATTCAACTAACTAAATATTTAATTACAACTAATCAAATATTATTTTTTCTGAGATTTTCTCACGAGGAGGAGCATGAATGGAGGAGCATCACCATGTGGAAAGTAGAAGACAATTTCTATTTAAGATGAAGCAAATCTTTCCTACATCTGATTGATTTAAATCATTCCCGGCAATAAATCCAGAGAAAATTCCATCAAAGAATTTTGTGTGTGCTAAAAATATTTTAATATGCCTTTTCAAGGAATTAGAAATAAATTCATCTGAAGAGTTATTTCATTTCTTATCAGTTTAAATGCCCTTAGGGGATTTTATTGCGATCGATAATGCTTGAAATTTGGCATAATACCCTCCTCGTCTACCATTTTATGCCCCTCTTGACGAAAGTTGTAAAAATATTTGCCTGCTGGATAATTGCGTCTCTTTCAGTTATTTCGCTTCAAATGCCCTCGTAAATTGCCCGCAGAAAAATTATTTTTGTTTGTGATACGTTTTAAAAATGAATGAATGACACATTAGAAAATAATCTTGAGTTTTTCGGTAACAAAAATCCAATAGTACTAAACCATTCAAATAACGTGCATAAATATTAAATGTACCTTTTAAGGAATTTTTTAAAAAAAATATTTTTTACCCTCAGAACTTAGTTCATAAGAAATTATGAACTAAATTCATAAGGGATAAGTTCATCATGAACTAAGTTCCCATTATGAACTAAGTTCATAATGGAAAATTATGAGCTTAGTTCATAATTTCCCTTAAGAAATAGAGATAAATATTTTTTTATCTTTAAAAATAAAGATAAAATAAAATAAAAATAAAAGATAAATAAAGATAAAGACTTTGTAGCATCAGTGTTTCGTGTTACTAATCTTTCTTACAGTGAAAGCTTTGAAATATCTAACATTATGAAGTTCAATTTCCATTAGTCTCTTTCTGATAGTAATTGGAGAAAATCTACTTTCGTCTCTTGCTTCTGAAGTTATGATTGATGTGTCTCCATTACAACAGAGTGAACATCCAAGAAGTCTTCTTTCCTTACCTGTATTTTTCCTTAAGAAAAGTGTCGTGTGTGTACCTCTCCATTTCTATTGGTAATGGATCAAGTTTCTGAGTACCATTTCTGTGTCTGTAAAAGAACAGAAGGAAAGAGAATATCTGCTGCAATTTTCCGTTTCTTCAAAATAATATTTCACCTCAAGTAATTCTGTTACTGCACAGCGCAATAACTGAGCTTATTATGTTTGGATTTCTACATGGTGGATAATATTTGGTATTGCGCTAATCGGTTCATGTTTAAAATCAGCATTTTATGCTTGGTCGGTTAAGTCGGTTTTCTTCTAAATGTCAACCAGAATGAGAGTGTGAATGATATTTGTGCTGATAATTACAACTGCAAGGTCTTAAGGAGAAAAAGACATTTAAGATAGGAGAAGACTTCAAAATTCATCATTAGAATTGCAATTTTCATTTTTATTGTTTGCTTTACAAATTCAAATAGTCCGAACCACGTGGTTGGAACTCTGCGCTCAATTTTGCAATCATTCGTAGCTTAAGTTGTAACAATCTTCAGATTGTATCACTACCCGTATGTGCGTCGCATCTGTACATGTTTAATCGAGTTTGTGTCGTAAAATACGGAAACGTAGGTGATGCGGCAGCGACAATACTCTTATTTTTTATAACAGTTTTGCAGTTGGTCATTAACAAATCTTGAAGTGCACTTTAAGAATAATTAATAATGAAAATCGATAATTAATATTTAAATCTCTCTTTTGTGTTTTGAAATCCTTTTAACGGGATGTTTGAAACGCCCAATAGAAGTTAGTGAAGAAAAAGATTATGGTAACAGTGAGAAATAACCTTTTGATGCATCAGAGTGAAATGCTTGTGATAAAAGTAATGAGTGTGGGCCAATCTGTAAGTTTCTTAAAAAAATCAACTACAAAAAAGAATGCGAAAAATAATCCGTAACTACTTACTTGAATTTTAACTTTTAATGCAAACAATACATCTCAATAGTGCAATTCTAATGATGATTTTTGAAGTCTTTGCATCCATAGAGCTAGATCGCCTAAAGAAGAACTGATATAAGTTCGATTCTATTTGGCAAGTGCAAGTTGAGTTTTACGCCAGGAAACTAGGCTTAATAGCTTGAGTTCTACCCATCTAAAAATGGACTTTAAAACTCGCACGATTATAGATCCATAATATGGTTTACTCTCTCTCCTGAAAAGCTTGGATTAATTGATAGCCTTAACCTTCCCTGATATGAACCCCAAGATTACAATCCATCACTTGATGGATGAAGATTGCTTCCATGTTAGGGCTAAAGAAGTTCCTCTTATTCCTTTTGCAGAATAGAAAGCATTCAAGTCCATCAATCTGATGACACGCGAATTCGCGTAACATCCCTCAACGGTGAGGAGACATTTCATCCAAATAGATCCTTAGTGCACAAAAATTTGCTTCCAATTCGATCGACTTGTAAGATATAGAATCCTTTGTATTATAAGACTTCTTAAAACTGAGTTACGTTTGCTCTTTGTGACACTAACAGTCACTTTTCTTGCTAATAGCTTCGTTTTTAATAGACTCATAGCAGTGAAGTTATCTGTTTACACCCCTTTCTCAGAGCTCGTGTATCACTGGTCTCTCATCTATCGTTAGATGTCTGATTCCTACCAGAACGTTCAGACATAAGTGGGTAAAAACATCAAAACAAAAGACAAATATAACATACGTAACTTCCTTGTTATATTCCCATGACTTCACAAACCATTTCGTGGACGACAGCGACTCCATGTTTAAAAATCCTGCTTATTTGGTTGGTATTGACAAGAGTTCTACATGCATGTAATGTGACAAACAATTGTAATTGATCATTGAAACAGTTTATGAAATGAATTATTTCGTGATACCATACTATGAAATGTTTTCCATTGTTGTAAAGCTTAAATAAAAGATATAAAAGTATTATAATCGCCAGTATGCGTGGTGTAATGGTTAGGAGAAATATTCCGCGAGGTTGGTTGAGGCTTAACAATGGCCTTCTGACTTCCCACTACAACACGCAAGCTGCGAGTTCGAATCTCGCGTTGGCATGGATGTTTGTAAAACCGAGCACCTGGGCTTTGAATTTGTAATAAGTTCCAGAGTGCTGGTGTGTCTTTTTTTTCACGAAATTTTAAACATTTAACTTAGAAAGCGCAAGGTTTTTCAAGGAGACAGAAATAAAAATATATAATATTTCATATATTTATTTTATATTATAAGAAGATAAAAACACTTATACAATAATAAAATTTTATAAATAATATACACGTATTCTTTTTTATGTGGTTTTCGCCCACCTTTTGTACACATTTGTTTCGTGGATTTTTTCCCTCATTTTTATCATCAATTGTACATTTTTTTATATTTGTTTATTTATTTCCATAGTCCGGAACCCGTGCATTAAAGTCCAAACACGAACATTTTCAACAGTTTCTAATAAATGTGGGGATGGTTTTCACACCAGGCGATGTAACTTATTTCCCACCTCAAGACAACATTGCTATTTTCATTTAATATAAGAAGGGATTATTTATTTTTATCTGCATTAATATTTGTTTTCTAATTGTATCCGTATACAGAAAATAAAATTAAAAATAAACACAGGGTACATCAATGTTACTTGTTTAAAAAAAAAAAAACATTTTCCTGTCCTTTCCACATTTTGTCTAATATCTGGTACAAATGATTTTTTTTTTCAAGAAGAGGCCCAACAGCAAGTCACAGAGATGTTTTTTTTAATCATGTAGTTCAGAGAATCGCTAAAAGAGGGCGCTTGCAACAATCATATATAATATAGCAATCCGAATGCAGAAACTTCATCCGCAAAAATACAATGAATAGCTGTGCTGTATTTTTTTTTTTTTTTTTTTTCGGTGGGGATTTAAACCGATACAAACTCTGAAGACAAATTTTTCAACCATTGGCACCGTGCTGTTAAATTTATTCTCAAGGGATATAGCTGTTCAAATCACGTGATAAGCATCCCTTAATTGTTCTGAATCCATGGCTCAGTTGGTATTAACGATAGCCTTTCGTTTGAAAGAGATAATCCTTGATCCTGATACGAGAACACGAATCTTTACAGCTGAAGAAAAATTACTCGATCTCATATGGAGGAGGGGCAGGACAAATCAGACTTGCCAAAGAAACCCACAATTCATCCCTAATTTCAAACAAACCAGAAACCAACCTGCATGACTGAATTATAATAAAAGACGAATCATTATTATTTTAGCTCGAGAGGGATTCTTTTTTGTTAGTTGCATTTAGCGTGATTTTATTCTTTCTTGTGATTGCTGTTCTGAAAGCACACATGAAACAGATCAAAGGCCAAGACTAAGCTGTTCTGTAATTACTGACAGGGTATTTAAGGTTAGATACAAAATTACTAACGGAAAAAACTCACGTACAAAGATTATTTAATAGTATAATTTTCGCCTGTGTGTCACAGGCATCTTCAGTACATTTTAACTCAAAATTAAACAATAACTGACAATTCCAAAAAAGCGCCACCTAAGTAGCTGCTGTAAGATAACTAAAAAGGTCAATAACTTTCCTAAAAATAAAAAAAAATAAAAAATAAAAATAAAATAAATCAATACAATAAAAAGTTAGGAAAGATGAGCTGATTTGTAAAGTACTATCTCCCATAAAGGGGATAGACGTAAGCTGTCGAATCTGTTTAAGTTAGGAGAATGAAGTAAAGTTTCACATGTTTCTTTATAAAGGCGTTCCATGAGGAACCGACTTTTGTGAAGACCTCTTGTCTTTCTCCAATGACCTCTATATGTAGTGAAGATGGCATGTTCTGCAAGTCCAGACTGTTCAGGTTCACAGTATTCAATATAAGATTGGTGTTCTTCTAGCCGAATAGAGGCAGATCTTCCCGTTTGTCCAAAATAAGATAATCCACAAGAGCACGGAATCTGGTAGACACCTGGATGATTAAGATGTGGAAGCTTGTCCTTAGGAGAAGTGAGAAAGGTGGAGATTTTTCTAAACGGTCGAAAGGGAAGAAAAATATTCAGTGGTTTAAAAATTTTGCTATACGTTCACTGATGCCTTGTACGTAAGGGATAGGAATGCGCTTTATTTCTTCTGTGTTTGAAGAGAAAGACATATTAAAACTACTCAAAGTTCTTTTAATGAAACAGTTCTTATATATTGTAGTTCTTTCTGTAAGTGATCGTCTGAAGAACAAAAGGAGTGGACCCGATGAACCAGTGTTTTAATAGTTCCTGCCTTTTGACTGGGATGGTGATGAGATTCCGCATGGATATAATGGCCTGTATGAGTCTTCTTTCTATAAACTGAGAAATGTAGGTTACCATCTGGTTGGCGAAGAATTAGAAGATCTAAAAAGGCTAACTGCTTATTTGATTCTATTTCTAGGTGAACTGGATCCTTGGATGAAATGCGTTTAACTTAGTGAGAAACTGTTGAAGTTCATCAGAACAGTCATTCCATACAGCAAAAAGGTCATCATAATTTGCCACACGGTCGGAATGTGGTGCGTAGTTCATGTTTATTAAGAATTCTTGAAATCTTTTCGGATGTGCCTTGAATGTATGGGATGGTGACCGTTTTGTTGTAGTTCTCTGTGGTGGATAGTCGGAGGGGTTTCTTAGGAGCGTTTATTATTTTGTCCCTCGTATGGGGATTATAGCCATTGGCTAAGAAGGTGTGGCGTAAGTGAGCCAGTTCAGCAGCAAAAGCATTGTCATTGGAACAAATTGCTCTCGCTCTGTGGGTTAGCGTTTTTAAAATGCCATACTGTTGAGAAGGGTGATGGTGTGATTGATTGTGTAAATATCTCCCTGTATGTGTGGGTTTTTCTAAAAACTTAAAATGATAAGGAACCATCTGGAAGACGTATGATTAGTATACCTAAGAAGAGCAGACAGTTATTAGCTTCCAGTTCCATTGTAAAGTAAATTTTTGGATGTTGGCTATTTAAATGCGCTAAGAATGTTTCCAATGTCTCTGGACCATGTGGCCAAATAGCAAGCACATCGTCAACATAGCGTAGCCAAAGCGTTGGTTTGAGAGTGGCTGTATTGATTGCTAGTTTTTCCAGGTGTTCTGTGTAAAAGTTGGCTGAGGGGAAACGGGGGAGCCCATGGCTGTCCCATCTATTCGTTTGTATATTTTCCATTTTCATGTGAAGTATCTTGCATGTATTGTGAATTTGAATAGTTCAAATATATCAGGGGGGAAGTGTGACTTCAGTAGATTGAGGGTTTCTATTAGTGGTACATTTGTGAATAGTGTGGTGATATCAAAGCTTACTATTAAGTCTGAGCTTTTTAGGGTATGGTGTTGTAAGATGCTTTTTAGGTGGGCTGAATTTTTGACAAAGGAGGGAGAATTGTTTGTGAGAGTGGCTAGTAGCTTAGCTAAATGTCTAGCCCTTTTGTATGTGGGACTATTTATACTGTCCACAATTGGGCGTAGGGGTGAACCTTGTTTGTAAATTTTTGGTACTCCATAAATCCTAGGTGTTTTAACAAGGAAGGGCTTGAGTTTGTTTACTGTGTCTTTGGGCCAGGAAGTGGCTTTTTTCAATAATTTTCGTGCCTTATTCTTTTGTGTGTTGGTGGGATTGCGATCTATAATTTTGTATGTTGACTGATCTTCTAACAGTGTGTGCATTTTGTTTTCATATTCTGTTGTGTCCATCTCCACGGTTGCATTTCCTTTGTCGGCTTTTGTTATGATAATCTGGCTATTTTTCTGTAGCTCTTTTACAGCAATGATTTCCTTCTGCGGGATATTATTTTTGGGAGGCTTGGACTTGATTAGGATGTTGGCCACATCTAAACGTATGTTGTTGGCTATTTGGAGGCAGATCGTATATTCTCCGTTCGATGGACGCCATTATTTCGGCTTTTGGAACTTCTTTGGGAGTCACGACAAAATTGTGCCCTCGACTTAAAGCACTCGTGGTTTCTTTGCTTAAGGTGAGCGACGATAAATTCACGACGACGAGGTCTTGTTGTAATTGCGGTCGTTGTATAGTGTTGCGTTGTTGGAGATTTTCAAACTTATTTTGGTGCCGGTTTTTGACTCTGTTGAATTCTTTTTTCAGAGGTTGCGTCGGTGATGTTAGGATCTCCCATTATCTAGTTGATGGTTGAATTTGATTTTGCTAATTCCAGACGAGTGGCGTTGATCTGTTCACGTGATAGCGCTACACTCGCTCGTTTATAAATGCGTTGGGCTTTGGCCGAGTGGAACTTGTTTTTGATTTTAACACAGTTCGCTATTAAATTGGTATCTCGGCACCTCTTTAAGAAGGCTAACCTGTTCAGTTGCCCCGCCAATTTTAACTTCCACTTACCATTTTGTCGTGTCTTACGTACGATATCGTCTCCGGGAAGAATCCTTAAATGTGTGGACAGACTTATGTGTTCGTCGTATATGTTGTTTATTTTTTAACGGTATATATTAGAACACAGAAAAATAAGTAAATAATTAATTTATTGACTTATTGCTGATATTTCGCTGGTGTTATAACCAGCATCTTCAGAGCACAAAAACACAATTTGTCACAATACGCGAGACTACAACAACATGGTGTAATCAACGGAATCAACGGACTAGTTAAACAAAATTGTAGCAGCAACACAAAGACTAGAGTCCTGATTTTGGCGCCCTCTATCTGAGAAAAAAAATTGCAGCTATCACATAAGACTAGAGTCCTAAACAGAGAATAAAAAAGGTACTAGTTTTTTCTTAAGATGACTGTCTCCCAGATTTTATGTAAATTTGTACAGCCATATTTGTTGAGATTTGGGGTGTGTTTCAGGGCTTCTGTTGCATCCAAGAACAATGTCTCCGATTTGTAAGAGCTGAAAAAAGTCACTTCCTGGCCCAAAGACACAGTAAACAAACTCAAGCCCTTCCTTGTTAAAACACCTAGGATTTATGGAGCACCAAAAATTCACAAACAAGGTTCACCCTTACGCCCAATTGTGGACAGTATAAATAGTCCCACATACAAACTGGCTAGATATTTAGCTAAGCTACTAGCCACTCTCACAAACAATTCTCCCTCCTTTGTCAAAAATTCAGCCCACTAAAAAGCATCTTACAACACCGTACCCTAAAAAGCTCAGACTTAATAGTAAGCTTTGATATCACCTCACTATTCACAAATGTAATAGAAACCTTGAATCTACTGAAGTCACACTTCCTCCCTGATATATTTGAACTATTCAAATTCACAATACATGCAGGATATTTCATATGGGCTCCCACGTTTCCCCCCAGCCAACTTTTACATAGAACACCTGGAAAAACTAGCAATCAATACAGCCACTCTCAAACCAACGCTTTGGCTACGCTATGTTGACGATGTGCTTGCTATTTGGCCACATGGCCCAGAGACATTGGAAACATTCTTAGCGCATCAAAATAGCCAACATCCTAAAATCCACTTTACAATGGAACTGGAAGCTAATAACTGTCTGCTCTTCCTGGATATACTAATCACACATCTTCCAGATGGTTCCTTATCATTTTCAGTTTTTATAAAACCCACACATACCGGGAGATATTTACACAAACAATCGCACCACCATCACCCTTCTTAATAGTATGGTATCTTAAAAACGCTAACCCACAGAGCGAGAGCAAGTTGTTCCAATGATAATGCCCTTGTTGCTGATCTGGCTCACTTATTCCACACATTCTTGGCCAATGGCTATAATCCCCCAAAAGATAAACAAAATAATAAACGCTCCTAAGAAACCCCTCCCACTATCCACTAACAAAGAACTACAACAAAACAGTCACCATCCCATACATTAAAGGCACATCAGAAAAAATTTCAAGAATTCTTAATAAACATGAACTACACACCACGTTCAGACCGTGTGGCAAATTAGCAACCCTTATCCGCTCACCCACGGAGAGTATTCCCCCTTTATCACATCTAGGATTCTACTATTTACCCGGATGGTGTAATCAAGCCTAGTAGTCAAACAGGAAGAACTGTGAACATCCGCATCAGCGAACACAATCCGTCGTTATCACTATGGCAAATCGGGCCTAGTAGACCATGCTCTGGATACCCCTGCACACAGGATCAACTGGAAGAACACAAAAGTACTGCACAGAAGCTCTTACAAGTCGGAGACATTGTTCTTGGAGACAACAGAAGCCCTGAAACACACTCCAAATCTCAACAAATATGGCCGTATAAATTTGCCTAAAATCTGGGAGACAGTCATCTTAAGAAAAAACTAGTACCTTTTTTATTCTCTGTTTAGGACTCTAGTCTTATGTGATAGCTGCAATTTTTTTTTCTCAGATAGAGGGCGCCAAAATCAGGACTCTAGTCTTTGTGTTGCTGCTACAATTTTGTTTAACTAGTCCGTTGATTCCGTTGATTACACCATGTTGTTGTAGTCTCGCGTATTGTGACAAATTGTGTTTTTGTGCTCTGAAGATGCTGGTTATAACACCAGCGAAATATCCGCAATGAGTTAATAAATTAATTATTTACTTATTAATTAATAATGATTATTACTCTATTTTTTAAGGGATAGTAAATAGGTTTTTCAAAGATACAGAAATGCTATTACTTAAATTTGGTTACTGTCGTCATGACTAGTTGGATTGTGCTGCCATCTATTGATATGATGATGAAATTCACTATGTAAGATTCACAACATGCCAGTTGAGGAACCGACTTCCCAGGAAGGGGGATAAAATAAAATAAAATAAAAACAAATTCTTTACAATACAGCCAGTGAAATAAATTTAAGCTCAATCACTTCTAATTAATTCTCTGATAATTGATTCTTAAAAGCAGTTAAATTATTTTCTTTTGTTTTGTTGTATTTGCTGTCATTTTGCAACAGTGCAGTTTTAAATGATGGAGATCGCGTGGGTTTGTTTTCAGATAAACCACTGTCCCTTGATCTAACTTCCAAACATTTCAGGCCTTCAATAAAGTGAATGAAGATCTAATCCAGTTCCTAGTAGTTCTCTGTTAATTGGAGGTCTTACGTGACTCTGGACGAATCCCTTAGCACATCCAAAGTACTAACATATTTACAACATTTTGTGGCTGGGATTAAAATGTAGTTATTTCGACCGAAAGACGTATGTCCTGTCCTGTGGTAAGACGCGTTATCCTGTTGGAACTGTTTATCACGTGCAAATTAAACGGGGCAACATGAATTGGTGTGCAGTTCTGATCAGAGAGTGCTGAGATTGCTGTGATGATGGGTCCATAGCTGGGAATTGTTGGCGATTTTACGCATCGCCTTCCATTTTCGTGAAACGTGAACTGGAATTTATCAGTTCAGTCTTGTCCGGTCCTCAAGTGTCCAAAAAAGTGTCCAAATGATAACTGATTGATCTTATTGGTTAGACTCGATACAATCAATTATTTTCTGGTTAAATCCAATTCAGGACAGAGAGCCGTAGCAGACCCGGTCACTTGATTTTATCCGCATGCCAGACGTTGATCGCATGTTTTTTTTGCTTATCAAACCATTGTCAGTATAATCCTGACTTATCCGGTATAATATTTCCGTCTCAGATGGGATTCGAACCCTGTTCTGTTGAACCAAAAAGGGTTCGTCGAAACCGACTTTGATTTTCCAAAATATTGTTTGAATACTTCTATAATCAGTAGCTTAAACGACTTCTTAAATATATTGTATCAAGTAATACTTTTTATCTTTGACTGAGACTTGTTAACTCAGATTCTGTAAAATTCCTCTCGCTCTTGAAAGGATTTTATCGCCGGTCATTAGGACAGAAAAGCATTCGTTTTAATGAATGTCCTGCGAGGTACTATTATTCACTAGAATGGATTGGAATTACTAGAACACGTAAAAGATTTATTAGAATAATTTGCATAGATATTGCCACCAATACGCTGCTAATACTTGCTAAACGTCTACAGAATAAAACTAGCAAATATAAAAATTACTTCTTTTCTTAATAGCACAAAGAGAGAGAGAGAGAGAGAGAGAGAGAGAGAGAGAGAGAGAGAGAGAGAGAGAGAGAGAGAGAGAGAGAGAGAGAGAGAATTCCATTTCGGCCAGATGTCCATAAATTTTCTGAAACTTTCATTACTGTGGTCATTTGTCAGGTTGAAGTTATCCATCAGAAGAACGAAAATCTTTTAACTTTACGACAAAATTCAAGCAGCGAAAACTCATCTTAAGGTCAGTCATAGAAGCGTCTTTTTTTTTTCTTCTTTCTTTTGCGTCGTTAAATGTCAAATCGAACAACATCCATCTTCTCCAAGATATACTCACGACCCTTTATGCACGGCAGTGTTTCTCTGTCTCCGCAGGAGGTCAAGTGTCGAGGAAAAGGGGAATCAGTCAAAGTCAAACACGAAACTGATAGCCAAGCCACCTGATTTATTTCCAGACTGTTTATTTGCTTTGGTTGATTTTTTTTGTGATTAGAAAGTGCTTTCCATTAAGAGCGACATCTGAGAACACACACACACACACACACACACACACACACACACACACACACACACACACACACACACACACACACACACACACACACACACACACACACACACACACACACACACACACACACACACAGTTATTTAATTGCAACACTGAAGAACATGTTTCAGTTCAACTAATAATTAATTTATTCATAAAAACTATAATAAATTAAGCATACGTAATTACAATAACTGTAGTCGCAGTAGTACAGTTGGCAGAACGATGAAACATCGTCACATGCCTCGAGTTCGATTCTCATTACGAGGAGAGGAATCTTTGTGTGGACTTTTCAACTGAAGGTGAGTCACCAATCTCATACGGTGGTAACAGCAGCGTTCTTTCTTTAGGAAACTCAGAATTTTCATCCAGCATACAAGTAAATGAGCCAAAGAACACACGCAATTTATAGATAAAAATATATTTTTGGAGGATAGATGGCGCTGTGTGTAGATTTTAGATCATGTAAATGTAGAATGTCCTCCAATGATGAGTTCACAGATTCCATGGAGTTTTTCTTAAGAAAAAGTTTATTATTCAAATTAAGTGGATATTGAATCTGACATTATTTCAAAGCCGAATAGAGAAACTACAAGAGTTTCTGTTCGGCTTTGGAATAATGTTGGATTTAATATCTACTTAATTTGAATAATTTTGCATCGCCGAAGTGAAGCCTTTTGGCTCTATTTTTCAGTAAACGTTTATTATATTTATGAGACATAGAGAGCATTTATATATATATATATATATATATAATTAAAAGATTATTATTACTCTTTCTATTCAGTACAAATGTCAAGTGGAAAATGCTGATGACATTATTTTAATAAATATAATAATAATAACAACAATATTTTTTGTAAAACATGCAGGTTTCGTTAATATAATGCTATAATGTATAATATTCAGCGGACTTACAACTGTCATTTTTTTAATGTATTTTTATAACTATTCGTTATGTATGCTATATCCTGGGAAAGTTGGTGCTAATTATTTTATAGAAATGGAGCGTCATAGAGGCTATTTTGCAATGCGCTTAGTGTCTTCATAGAGAACCTCCAAAGATATACCAAATCAGCATGGACTTACCTAGGGACTGTCAGATGACTTTCCTAGTAAATAATGGTAATATATCTTGTATGCAGGGCATCTCAAAGAGTAGTATGCGCAGTTTATTGTGCATATGCTGTAGGGTGTGCGTGCGTGCATGAGTGCGTGTAGGTGTTCTGTTATTGTAGTCAAAGTTCAAGCTAAAACGGTTGAGGTTTGAACATTATTTTAAGATGTAAGAGTTTCCTTATTATGCTTCTTCAAGAAATGATTAAAAATTGTAATTTCTCCGGTGTCGAAAGCTCTAAAACGTTCAAGAAGTAGTACAAAGACAAAGTGGCTTTTATCCCGAGCTGAATTAATCAAGTCAAAACGATCCAATGAGATAATGTCGCCTTAATTTTTAAAAATTCTGTATTATTATTATTATTATTATTATTATTATTATTATTATTATTATTATTATTATTATTATTATTATTAAACAAATAAATCCAATACTTTTCAAACTCGTGAACATAATATTCGACACAGGCATTATTCCACAACCACTAAAAACTGCAGTAATTACACCAATATACAAACACGGCAAAAGAAACGATACTAAGAACTACAGACCAATAGCTACACTACCAGTCATCTCAAAAATTATAGAAAAAATAGCACACGCCAGACTACAGAACTATTTCCAGAAGTAGATTATCATCTCACAAAACCAATACGGCTTTCAGAAAGCAAAAAGCACCATCACTTTATTAGAAGACATCGCCGACACAATAAAAAAAGCTCTCGACAAAAACAAGTACGCCGTCCTTATACTGCTTGACTTAACCAAAGCATTTGATACACTTGAACATGACATACTAATCACCAAACTATACTCAATAGGTATAAGAGGAACACTGCATACATGGTTCAGGAACTACCTCTCAAACAGAACACAAGTAACAAAAATAGGTCACAGCCGGGGTATACAAATAAAACACGATGTCCCGCAAGGCGCTATATTATCACCCACTCTATTCAACATATACATTAACGATGTTCATAACATATCCATAAGAAGTCAAATATTTCAATATGCAGATGACACCACACTACTAGCAATCCACACAGACATCAGCGCGGCTCTCTGCAAATCACAACAAGACCTAAACGAAATCACAACATACTTCCACCAAAACGCAATTCTAATCAACAGCACCAAAACACAGATGCTGATAATACACAACCCAACAATCATACGCCCTGCATCACTATCTATACACTGTCACACATACCGCTGCATTAACAACAAAAATACCTGCCAATGTTCCGAAATCAAACCTGTAACACACACAAAATACCTCGGTCTCTATATAGATTCCCACCTTAAATGGACAAAACATATAGAATGCCTACACACCAAACTCCGGATCATCGCAGCAAAAACTCTTCCAAGTAAAAGACATTATTCCATCCAAGATAAAAAAAAAAACTCCTATATCACGGTACCTGCAATCCCTACTCAGATACGGAATAACAGTCTATGCAAATACATCAAACAGCCACCTAACAAAACTAGAAGCCATTACTCAGGAAAATCGTGTCAACAGTGATTTGGACACCTTACACGCAACAACCAATATCTGACAAGCACATGGCGATACACAGAATTCTGAGCATTAAACACCTGAAACACTACATGACATTAACAAGGAATTACTTCAACATCACCTATAGAAACAACAGAGACACATCGTATAACACGACCGACGACAACTCTCTACATCCCTACACCCTTCAACAACTCATATGGTCCTTTTGTGAGATCACATCAGATACCCACGCTACTCAACAACCTACCAAGAAATTTAAAACGCGTAGATAACTACGGAACATTAAAAAACAAATTCTGGAAAATATACCAATAAAGTTAAGAAACCATTAACACTAATATACACATCACAAATCACCAGCATCCAATGCCTACATCCCACATATATATAAACAGTAACAACAACACAAATAGTGAAGCCTAAGTCCCACTCTCTTCAAAAAAGCTAACCCAAGCTTCGAAGTAGGTGGAATTAACTCGCCTCACTTAACCACACGTAATCCCTATAACCAAAGAAGGAAGCAGATCATGTAATAAAACAATTAGTCAAGTATACAACAATAAAGAAGATACTGAAGATAGTGATTATTATGTGGTAATATCATTGATATAATACTCTTATGTAACATGAAAAAATAATGTAATAAATTATTCTTATAATTGAAAAATTATATAAAGAAAAAAATATATTACACAAAAAATTCTGAATAATCTTCATTGTTAACATTAGAAGAACATGTGTTGTAAATACATAATATTGAGCCAAAAAATACTATTAAAAATTTTAGTTAGTTGAAATCAATGTAGAAAATAAAGCACTTAGTGTTGAAGTCTGTAAAATTATAAGATGCAATGTCACCAAGATGTTTATAGTATATGTAAATATTTTAGCAATCACAATCGCCTACTCCCTATACGGGAACAACATAAGCTAATGCCTATGTTTAATAATTTAAATTATTAAATTATTATTAAAAAAAGAGTAATAATGTTATTATTATTTATTTAATACAAAATGATTCTTTAGTTCAAATAATTGAAGTAAAATAATCTGCCTCGTTTAAAATAATAATCAAATTAATGCCAAGCTTCGAAATCTTGAGTTTGGCAAGATTTTAGTGACAGACAGTGAGGATATTAAATATCCAGATGGTCATTTTTAAAGCAAATAAATGAAAATAAATGTTAACAGGGAGTTAACGAGAATAGAACCTTCGACATAGACCTGTCCTTGACTTGCATCGCACTATTTAAAAGACACGGCCTCTTCCCAGGAACCTATATAGTGGCCTTTTATTAGAGTTTCGATTAGGTTTCACTGGGCTGGCAGCTGGTTAGAGCTGTTCCTTCTCATCAGAGACCAGACAGAGACTTAAGAAAGCAAAACCTCTTCTTCAATTCTACATTCTGTTTAATCCTACAATAGATTGGATGCAATAATAGGATACCAGCTTTAGAACAGTTTTGTTCGGGAAATGTTTGCGATTCTTCAACTGTCCTGATCACTTGTAAGCGATGCTATTTTGAGAAAGAACAACAGCGTAATCGCGATCTGGTGGGCCACATCAAACTGTGAAGTGATTGCGTGTGCTACTTCATATCGCTTCACAACAGGAGACCGACGAGATTGAGCAAAAAAAAAAAAAAAAAAATCCCCCGTCCTCATTTAAAACCAGATCCGAAATGTTTCTGCAACGTCAGCACCACAACTGTTCACCGAGGGTTGAAGAACATGGGTTTCCATGGCGACACAGCAAGGGTTATGCAAAGAGTCAGAGTGGTGTAAAGCTCGCCGCCTTTGGAATCTGGAATAGTGGAAAGGCCGTCTATAGAGTGATAAATCACGATTCTCCATCTGTCAGTTCAGGGGCGAATCTGAGTTTGGCAGATGCCTCGGAGAATCCTGCATCACCAGGACAATTCCCCCGTTCTCAAAGCGGGGTCTGTGCCAGAATGGTTTGATGAGATGGATGTTAACGAACTTTACTGGCCTGCACAGAGACACGATCTCAACCCTATCGAGCACTTGTGGGACGAATTGGAACCAAATGAGGGGTGTCGAATCACAAGACTTTAGTAACTGTTGTCGCTCTTGTTTTCTGGAAAAATAGAAGCGAATTACCTCAGCAGCGTAAAACTTAATTTTTCCACAGAAAATCTTCGGAACAATTAAAAGAACACCGAATAAAAAAATAAGACAAGAAATTCAACTAAAAGTTTACAAAGTAATGGCCATCCAACTATATTATATGGTTCAGAAACATGGACTGCTAAATGAAAGATGAAAGTAAAATAAAAGTAAAATAAAAGTCTTACAACAATTTTATTATCGTAAAAGAACAATGGGAAAGGAAAATCCTTTCACATTCACAACTACGAACATAATATTTAGTAATTATATGTTCTCACATGACCATATTCATAGAAGTAAAACATTTCAAATGTTAACTACGCCTGCGCAGCTGCTTTGTAATTGCCATGATGCTGAAACAATGAAACGAATTGTTTCGTGATACCATACTCTGAACTGTTTTCCATTGTTGTAAAGCTTAAATAAAAGATATAAAAGTATTATAATCGCCAGTATGTGTGGTGTAATGGTTAGGAGAAATATTCCGCGAGGTTGGTTGAGGTTTAACAATGGCCTTCTGACTTCCCAATACAACACGCAAGCTGCGAGTTCGAATCTCGCGTTGGCATGGATGTTTGTAAAACCGAGCACCTGAGCTTTGAATTTACAATAAGTTCCAGAGTGCTGGTGTGTCTCTTTTCACGAAATTTTAAACATTTAATTCAGAAGGCGCAAGTTTTTTCAAGGGGGGGGTAGCAATATTATATCTATTTATTTTATACAAGAGGATAAAAATAATTTTATCTCGTATTATATAAAAATAAAATTTTATAAATAATATATATATTATATTTTTTTTATGTGGCTCCTACTCACGTTTTATACACATTTGTTACGTGTGGTGGCTAAGGATTTTGTTCCTATTTTTATCATCAGTTTTATCTTATATATATATATATATGTGTGTGTGTGTGTGTGTGTATAATAAATTTTTTAACTTGGGGATATTGTATATTAGGATAACCAAGTAATTTTATAAACTTGTTATTTTAACTCCTAATGAGTTTAAAATGAGTTGCCCTGGTATTTTACCATCTTTTGACTTGAACTTTGTTTCAGGCGCAAACTTAATTGTTTGCATACTTGAGATTAAGAGTTAAAATAACTAAGTTTATAAAATTACTTGGTTATCCTAATATACAATATCATCAAGTTAAAAAATCTCTTACATCTATAACTCCTCCAGAGATTTTTATTAAAAATAAAAACACCTTGTTGCAACTTCTGTAGGTAAAGGTGATAAGGCTCCGTTACTGAAACTTTTGTAGAGGAAGGAATCGACCGTGTAATGCGGTGAATAATACCCTTGTAGGGTAATTGATGGCAATGCTGTAGCCAATGAAATTCTAACTGAGGCTTGGCTATTGCTGTTACCCTCCTGTCATGATTAGAGCTTTAATAGCTCAATAACACATTATCCCTATACTGTCCTCTACAGATAACGGGGATGATGTAAAGCATTCTTGCTTCGCCCCTTTAAGCCAGTCCTTATACGGACTATAAGGATAAACTTTTGTATTATATATTGGGGGTGGGGTGAGTGTTGTCACACTAGGCGATGGAATTTATTTCCCACCTAAATACAATGTTGCCGTTTTCATTTAATAGAAGACAGGATTGTTTATTTTTTATTAATAATATTTGTTTGTTAATTGCATCGGTACAGGAAAAAAGAAAAATAATCACACTGTACATTAATATTACTTTTTTAAAGATCACTTTCCTGTCCAATCCACAGTAAGTCAATTACATATTACGCCTCTTATCTGTCACATTGTGGAAATACACTCCACCTCTAGAGGTGAAAACGCCTGCTTCTGTTTTGAAAAAAAAAAAATACAAGTCTCTTGTTGAAACATTTAATATGATGTATTAATAAATAATTTATGTATTTTAACGATACATATATTTATTGAAATGTTTTAATGCAATGAATTAGTTTACTTATTTTTGTCACAACAGGGCGTAGTATTCATGAACCCCCCCACCACCAAAAAAAAAAAACAAGCAGCAAGCACACAGATGTTTTTTTTTTTTTATCATGTAGTTCCGAGAATCGCTAGGAGAGGGCGCTCGCAACAATCGTATATAATATAGGAAACCAAATGCATAAAGTTAATAAGTTTCAAGCTGATCTGCCAACTACAATTATGCTGTTTTTTTTTGTTTTTTTTTTAGGATTTAAACCGAATCTCTGAGGACAAACTTGATATATTTTTAGAATTCAGGATGTAGTCGTTGTCCAGTTACTACTGCTAACCTGAACTTCTATGTGTGCTCATTTAAAATATTTAAATATAGGAATTTATAACATTAAAAAAATTATTATGATGGATTTTAAGAATATGCAGCTCACGTGGCATTTTCATACGCGTTTTTAAAGCACTGGCGTCATGATGTTAAATTTCGTATCGAGGGCTATAGCTGTACAATGCCACGTGGGAAGCATCCCTTAATTTTTCAGAATTCGCAGTTTAGTCAGTATTAACGATATCCTTTCGTTTGAAAGAGATAATCTTTAATCCCTTCTACGAGAACAAGAATCTTTACTTGACTTTTCAGCTGAAGAGAAATTACTCGATCTCATATTGGGGGGGGGGGGTGGCAGGGTTTTCTCCTTAACACGTACAGTAACATTCTCTTTGTGGCCTTGGTTTATTTACCAACTAGATTTTTCGGAAATCAAAATTTTAGAAATCCGGAAATTTGCAGTATTATCATTCTACCATTTTCACCAACCAACATCAACGTTTCATAATCATCCTTCTGCTACGCCCCCCCCCCTCTCCCTTGTCTAAAGAACGTCCAGGAATTATTATTTTTTAGCCTTATGCGTTTGACCGCTGCTCAAATTTTATCTGACTAGTTCAATGTCTGATCGCTAGATGGCAGTGTGGAAAAGGTGTCTGGGTTAATCGAGGGTAACTTAAAATTTTTTTATTTTTAATTATTTTTTTAACCTAAATACATCGGCATTAGATTTCTTATAATACAAAATTTCATATTTTATTAGCGTTTTTTTATGTTAATAATTTCTCCTGAAAATATTTCGTCTACGATTTTAACTCCGTAAAGAGAGTTAGCAACACGTCTGAGTTTTTTTTTTTTTTTTTTCTTTAAAGAAAAATCTTTTCATTGCCGAGTTCTTTCCCTGCGTTAGTTTTCTGAAATAAAGCCGAATCCATGGATAGCTCATTCATTATGTTGGACGTCAAGGGAATACGTATCCTCATGGGAAAACACGGAAGACTTATTGATAAAGATGTGGCTTAGCAAAACATCGCTGTGTTATTTATAAATCGAAGAGGTGTCTGGGGGAAGGGTTGTATCGCATTGATTTATCAACACAGTAATTAAAAAGGCGAATCGTTGGAAACAATCAAATAATTAATGAATTATTCCTGTTTAATGAAGGAAAGTGTTACTTAAATTTACAGAATAAAAACCAATTCCAATAAGCAATAAACATTCAGCGTGGAAAGTTCTTGTAATTTTAAACTATCTTTTAATTAATCTTTAACTATCTTGTAATTTTAAAGATTAATAAATTTAAAAAGTTAAAAGAGAAAATATTCGATAATTATAAAATAATTAAAAATAAACTTCATACGCTTATTTAAAATAAGAATAAAATGAATATAAATTACAATTTTAAAATTTTAAAAAAGAAGTGAGGAATCAATCGACCGTGAGATGCCGTGATTAATTGTTTCAATCCAATACCCTTGGAGGGTAATGGATGGCAATGCTGTAGCCAATGAAGTTCTAACTGAGGCTCGGCTATATATATATATTGCTGTTACCCTCCTGCCATGATCAGAGCTTTAATACCTCAATAACACCTTATCCCTACACTGTCCTCTACAGATAACGGGGAAGATGAAAAGCATTCTTGCTTCGCCCCTTTAAGCCAGTCCTTATAAGGATAAGGATAAAAAAGAAGTGAGGAATCAATCGACCGTGAGATGCGGTGATTAATTCATTCAATCCAATACCAATACCTTGGAGGGTAATGGATGGCAGTGCTGTAGCCAATGAAGTTCTAACTGAGGCTCGGCTATTGCTGTTACCCTCCTGCCATGATCAGAGCTTTAATAGCTCAATAACACCTTATCCCTACACTGTCCTCTACAGATAACGGGGAAGATGAAAAGCATTCTTGCTTCGCCCCTTTAAGCCAGTCCTTATAAGAACTATAAAAAAAGAAGCTTAAAAAGCCAAACGGCTATTAATGTAAGGGATTTTAAGAATAATAAGGGATTTTTATCCCCTTCATTTAAGCTTTAAAGCTTGTTTGAAAAACCTATTCAAATTCAAAGCATTTCCCCTTTTTTCTTTGCTTAAGGCAATTTATATTAAATTAAAGTTACTAATTATGCTATTTGTTCCAATTTACTGGCTCTTTTGTCTGCAGGCATCACTGCTTTAAAAGGTTACCGAAAGAAATTCAGGCTGATATATTTGTAGCCAAGGCATACTACGTCATCCGCGCCTTCATGAGCACAGTCTCGGGAATAAAGGACATAATCTAAGTTCACATGTGCCATTTAAGGAATAACAGTTTACTGTTGCTCCACAGGATGTGACAGAAAGCGAGTTTGAAGAAGAGAGCACACACGCACACACACTAGAAATGCCACGGTTTCTTCGCATGGCACAAGCGCGCGCCTGGAGGCATCGCCATAAATTCTGGATATCACACATAGGGGGAGTTCGCATTTCAAATTAATGATTCCTCGCTCTTATGGTGACATGTCCTCCTAGAGGCGATAGTTCCGGTTTGCTGGCTAGATGACTGTGGCGCCCCCTCGTGTAAGAGAAGAGAAATATTAATATGTTTACAAGAGAAGGCTGCTATCCTACAGGAATTTATTAGCTCAAATTATGCACAGTCTGAGCGAGCTCGTGTGTGCGTGTGTGCGTATGCATGAATGATGGGAAAGTTTCACTTATTTCTCTCTGTGCTGAACCCCGAAAATTAGAATGTGTGTTTGTGTGCGCGTTCAGTTGTTACGGTCAGGGAGCTTGCTTCATGGGACTAAATTGCCCTTTTCAAAGAGATCCATTTAATGCATTTGTTTGAAAAGAAATTCGGAATTATTGAACCGAAGAGATTAGAGGTTAAATTGAGGACAAACCTTTCAAGTTGAGCTGAGTTTGATGTTTCGTTTTATGAATAGAAGCAGCTCAGCGAATGAAGACTCCAATTTCAAAAGGTACTCCTCAAAGAATTTGGTTTATTTTCTTCAACATAAAATTACAAAGAACATTCATTCTACTGTCGTATATTAATATCATATGCATTTATTAACTTTATTGTTTATCGATGCAATAAATGAATGATTATTTTTTTGAATTTTAAAAAGATATTATTAAAATTTCCGGTAAAAAATAAAAATAGTAATTAAAAAAAAAACCCTGATAGTGATATCTATTAATTTTTAAATTTACTAGGCCTCGCGTGGTATTCACCACGAGAATCACGCGTGTGAGAGTAATATGTGTATAATTGTTGAACTAATTAATTTATTGTTATCCAGTTGTTTAAATGTTTGAACAATTTTAATACCTTTCGGTGTATGCTTCTCCTGATGAGCTATTCGCTTATATATCAAGAGGAATGTGCTGTTCTGTATACAGCACATTCTTTAATCATACTTGACTAATCTTGAAATTGATTCGAATAAGTCGTTAAAATTCTTAGACAGACATTATAGTTATTTTAAATATGTCCTTATACTCATTGATACAATCCTTTGAGAGCAGACAATATTAGTCACATGCAAATCTGTTCAGAAATGAAGCCTCCTGATTCTCAGCCGTATTTAACTGTTTAATATAAACACAATTATGATCTTCACTAACGTAAATTCACTAGATTCTGGTCTTCCTAAAGCATATAACGAATCCACTCTAGGTAGACGAATTTTAATGAAATTTGCGAATCATCTCAATTTTGACCTTTCTCAGAGCATTTAAATAACACAATAAAAGGAATTATTGTAACGATACAAACGAAGATGCTACAAATGACAGTAAATAAACTGTTTATTTTGGATAAGTCAAATTGACTCTAGGCTCAATTTTTGCAATAGATGAAAACTTTTCTTGTATGTGATATCAATATTATTGATATCACATACAAGAAAAGAGGCATAAAATTGTTCATCTTTTAATTATAAAACTGTAACTTATCTTCAATGCCTTAGTTGCTTACTACCGTGAAAATTATTGAGATAATTAGTTTAGTTTTAGATGAAATAAGAAGATTCTCTTAGAGATATAATGCAGGTCTTGTAAAGACCTTAAAGTATAGAGGACGAGCTTTGTGATGAGTGAAGGATGATGAGAAACAATCATCGTAAACTACATGTTTATGATGAGTAAAAGTAGAAAGATCGGATGGCCATAAAGGAAATAAGTAAAAGTTCTGAAAAGTTTAAGAATATGCAAGGATATGCAAGATTACAACTGAAATTATGTGATAGTAACAAAATAAAGATAATAACACATGAAAACGAAGTAAAGTCAAGAAAACTGATTGTACTAGAACAGTTGATTATCAATCCATATGAAATTTTTTTTCGATCCTATGAAAAGAATAAAAAAAGCAAATAAGGATGCAGTGTAGATACATATGGACTTAATACAGATGCAATAAAATCAACAATAATGGTGGTAGAAAGAAAATAAGATACACATAATAGAGATTAAGGGAGGACAAGAACATTAAACCAATAAAACTGTTCTTATAAATCAGAGGGACTATTCAAGCAGATGAAAACGATATAAATATGAGAAAAGTGGTCATTTATTACAAAATAAACAAAGACATAATAAAAAAAATGTATAAAAATATTTGAGTGGAATCTATTACGGTAGATGATTGAAAAAAGAATTGAATGTGTGCAACGAACTGCTGGAGAATATTACCAGAAGGAAAATGGAAGGATAAAGAGAGGGAAAAGTTACATGGAATAAAAGATATCCGAGGAATGAAGAAGATAATAATGGAACGAAGATTTTTATGCTCGTAGATGGAAGGAAAGTTTCGTAAAAATTATTAAAATAATTATGATAATTAGTTAGAGGAAAGTGTAAATTTTAATGAACATTTGTGACCTCTGTAACGGCCAGAAGAAATAAGTAAATGAATTAATGTAATGATGGTGTTAGTTAGGCGTCCAACGTATCCGAAATCCATAGGAATTCCAAAGCTACATTTTATTTCTTCCCAAAGAAAAAGACTCGGTTCTTTAAAAAGGAAACGCATCTTATCAAAATGTTCTTAGAAAAACTGGCTTTGAGTACAAATAAGGGGAAAAAATATGAAACAGTAGCAAAATTTTATTCCGAGTTCAAATAATAACGTACATAATTCATAATATGTTAATTTGCTGATTGCGAAGACAGCGCCCTCTATCGTGGCGTCGGCGAAAGAAGATATTAGCATTTGAAAAGGCGATGGTGATGTATTCAAAGAAATTAGGGGAGAAAATTTGTTTCCGAATACGAAAAGATCTTTCTTTTTCTTTTTTTTACTAATTTGGTTTTCTTTTTATTTTATTCTAACGTTGTAAACATTCCATTAAACTTTTGCATTGGAATACTTTTAAATCTCGTGTTGGATTTCGTTTTGTCAATCTTCACATTTCCATTTGCAGTGAAGATTCCGTTCATTTGTTGCAGTACTTCGGGGCGGGGGGGATGTTTTGAAATACTGCAACTTTCAGATTGTTTACAACAACAAAAAATCTTGCTAAGATTAATTAGTGACATTAGGTTTCTAACATCAATGACGTCTTATATTTAAAGTTAATTTAGATAATAAATTATCTTATTTTATTATCGAAAAAATTCATTGAAATTTAAAAAAAAATCTATAAGCTGCACATTTTAAAATGTTTAATTATAACTAAATATATCTTTTCAGTACGATAACAATATTATCACTTTTAGAGAAATAAACTCACCAATATATCAACTCAGAAATATTTTAAAAAAATATCTTCCAAGAAGAAGTTAGTTTGCTTCGTAAGTAGTGTAGCAAGTCATTTGGTCGAAGAAAATTCTTCACTATGATGGAGACGGAGTTATAAAGAGGAGAAAAAAAATATTTAACTGGAAAAGCACCCATGCGTGAGAAGAAAGGAAAAAGGCATCAAAACTGTCAGCACTTATGAATGGCTCAAATATGGAAATGGAAATGGGGAAGCCCAGGAAATGACTGCACTGATTGAACCCATCCTCCATATCATTGAGCATCTTGACGTGTGATTTCTATTTCTCAAGATTGTCTTCATTTATTTCATTTGTCTATCGGTATTCTTTTGCGCTCACTAGCTGGTCTTATTTTAAATAAGTCTCTGAAGTCCCTTGCTGTGAAATTAGAAAGAAATGAAGAAAAAACGCAAAAATACGATTTCAACATCACGTTTCTTGCTGTTTTCTGAACTAGGCAAGTCGTTTAAATATTTTAAAAAGGCATTTGTTTCCTTTTATGGGCACAGTGAAGAACGAATGGCATCCATTGAGAAAGTATATTTTGAGGTTTTAAGCATCGGTTCATGTATTAAGTGTTTGGAAGAAGGAACTGAGATTGCCTTCATGAAGAGCTTTGAATGAGTCGAAAGAACTGGTAACAACCCTCCCATTTAGTTCCTAATGTTAGCGAGAGTGTCATTTCAGGTTTAATCTAGCGGCATTGCTTTAATCCAATAATTAGATTTGCCGACTTTTATCTTCCATCGACAGCTTTCATCTTTCCAAGTGACCCTCACAATTAAACTTTATGACCAGACATGTCGCGTCTTAATCCCAACGTGTGTCGTCTGTTCTTTCTCCTTTATCTCTTTCTGTTTTACTTCATTCGTTTATTCTTTGTCTCTCATTTATTGTGTGAATGCTTGCTTGCATGTGCGATCAAGCGATATTGCAATTAGTTCCAAAGAGATAAAAATCTTCATTAAGACGAAATGAATTTCTGTTTTACAAACTAACTTCTACAAAACTAAGAAGTAGTAAAAGGTGGAATGACTTTTGGAAGATTTTAATAATACTTCTAACTGCTTATCTATGGTCCTGATCAGATGTAGTTCTGTGTCATATTTCAATTCTACATAGGCGATCGATTTTGTAGTCCAATTACCGATGCGAACCCACTTTTCCAAAACAAAAGACATCGCAACCGATTGAGCTATATGAGGATTTTGTCGATAACAAACACATTAAATCCGTATGTTTAATAAAACGACAATACAACCACTAATACTGCAGTTAATTTTCAATGGACTGCTTACATTTTTAGTAGTCAAGATGGAAAATACCTCAAGATGCACATAACTTTCAAGATGTTCTGAGAAGGTTGAGTTCTGTAGTTGCGTTCCATCAACATAGTTCTCTTAATTTCTTTATTATTTATTAGATGTAAAGCTTAATGTTTTTTATTTTCATACACATATGTCATATACCACTTTAATTCCTTTTACACCAGCTTTTAATACTCTCTCTCTCTCTCTCTTCATCATGCTATTGTACATTATCTCATCCGGAGCACTTAAATTCATCCTGTTCAGCAGTATCAAACTCAGACCCATCACTGTCACAACCCAGCTACGTAATAAAGTTTACCAACTCTAGCTCCGTTTGCATAAGTTCTCCGTTGCTATGGATACTGCAAACTGATATCATCCACATGAGATTGTCCGGCGCCATCTGACCGAGATGTCTTTTTCGCAGCAACGGTACCCCGGAGTAATAAAATCTATTAAGTCAAGACATCAGCGAGGCAGCTGTTACGATGCTCTAGCGAATGTCCTTACTTGTCAGGGTCAGCCTTTGGCTCATGCGTACTTGTTACACAACGGATAACCTTCATTCTAGACTGTGAATTTCGTCGACTGAACTGAGTGTTTGCTCTTCATCTTGCCCACTTTTATTGTAAGAGACCTCTACTGGATTCAGATTAAACTAGCAGCCCTTTGGAAGAATGCACTTAAATATGACTTATTTCGTTATTGGTATTTTTGAGTTCATATTTTTGGGATGAGTTACTTGCACATTTGTTATAAAAGTACACATCTCCCCACCATGCTACGCCATCTTGCCTATTATATTATAATGTTATTACATAAGAAAAATCTGTTGTTGCTATGGAAATATTACGTTATATCTAAGCCATAAGCAGCTGTATTAGAAGGAGTCGTCTCTCTCTCTCTCTCTCTCTCTCTCTCTCTCTCTCTCTCTCTCTCTCTCACACACACACACACACACACACACACACACACACACACACACACACACACACACACACACACACACACACACACGAGATTTTAATTGATTTTATTTATTTATTATTATTTTTATATTCTTAGCCACTCTACTGGCACAGTATAAGATAAAACTAATAAACGAATTCTGTTTAAAAGCTCTATAATTTTAGTTTTCGTATTTTAGATTCAGGATTCAAAGAATCAAAGAGAAGGTGCTCCGTGTTTAATTCTGCAGATGGGGATCCATTCCCAAGATGGGGTAAATAAATGAACGTGTTACGCTCCTAACATTACAATAAACACCACCCAAGTACCTCGAAGAGATTGCTGAGTCAAGCACTTTCTAACCTACGTCAAGCAATTTGTCAAGCTGGCCCCACTACTATATCCTCGCTTGGCGATCAATAACACGGCAAGAAAGGAGTGTGCAGGTGGAACTGGGCCCTTTTCTTAATAATCCAAGTAATTCCCTTGTAATGGAAACTTTTCAAAGAACAGGACATGGCTTGAAGGTCTGTTTGATTACAGAGAATGAAATAAACGAAATAGGGAAGAACAAAAAAGGAAAGAAAGGGTTATAAATCACGTGAATAACAAAAGAAACACCGAACGTATTGATGGAGATTAGAAAATGGAAAGAAAGTATTGTCCACCGAATTATTTTTTGCCAGTCAGAAATCGTATAAAAGAAAAAAAAATACTGGTGAAACAAACAGTCACAGGAAGGTTATTGCCTTTAATCTCTAACCAGTTTAGTATGCATTAAATCTCTTTAGAAGATTAAATAAAATACTAAATTGATTTTACAATTATTGGATTTTGCAATATGAAAGTCAACGGCATCAGTAGTAAAGAATATTTGTAATAAACTGACAATGCTGCGCGCGCTGTTCATGTTGTATTATGATGACTCGTGGTGTGATGCGTAGAATGTCCGAGATATGTGCAGGCTTTTGATGCAAGGCAACGAAACTGGATACAGGATCATACGATGTTTTTGTTAACGTGATTTTTGTTAAACATTTCGGCTGATTCACCGAATGCTGAGAAAAAGAAGCAGGAATCAGATAGCTTTATGCACGATCAACATTTTTAACTTTCTGCTGCACTAGATATGCTATTTCATTAATTTTATTGTATTTTATGTGGTTGTACTGGAGTGGCGTGGAGACAGAAGCTGAAATCGTAGCTCAGTCGAACGTCGACGTACAATAGCCCAATTAAAAGTGCTATCTGTAGCAACGAACCTTATTTCGAAGAGGCAACAAGATCTTGAGTAAAGGGCTAAAAATGTGTACTACTTGTGAGCTTTACAGAAAAGAATCATTTACAGGGGAAGCCCAATCAACAACAAGTCCAAGTTGTTCACTCAACAGTACAAATTTGCCTGAAAGATGCTTAATTTTATGAAAATATAATTTAATACAAAAATTTCACTTCATTGTAACTAAATTGAGGCTGTAAACCTGATTTCAAATGCAATCATTCCTTCAGTTTTTCACTGAAAAATTTGCTTCTCAAGAATTAGACGAAAATTAAAAGCTACTTTTCCAGTTTTCAACTCGTGGACAAATTGATATGAAACGTTTTTTTTAAAAAAAATGACTTCTGCAGTAGAATAGGTGATTAAATGTGCAAAGTTTAATTTATAAAATTATAGTATTGCATTAAGAATTAGGGATGGTGGCTGTCAATATGATGTTTAGTGCAAACGCACTGTCTTGGCAACCAGTTATATATCGGCGTTCATGTTTACTCGGTTGATAATGTTATGAAAAATAAAGTGGTTTGAATGACTATAATACCGAGAATAAAAAGAATAAAGTTTATTACTGAGATACTACTAGTTTCGTTCAAATTAGAACTTGTCTCACTATATCTAAATCTTCGCTCCATACTAAGTAGACCGAAAGTAAAACATCTCCCTCTTCAGTATCCAGGAGTCTACAAGATCATATGTGAATGTGGCAAACCATATTACAGTCAGACGGCTAAATCTATCTTTTTACGTCTAGAAGAACACAAAAGAGACATATCCTACAATAGGACCAGAGCCAGCGCTCTCTCAAGCCAAGTTCTTTTCTCTATAAACTCGGATGAAGGCCACCAACACCTCGTAGACTGGCCTCAAACCTCCAACATATATACGTGTTCTGATGAACTCGAAAGAAAGATACTCGAATCTAAAGAAATATAACTCGATTCATCCCATATGAGCAACAGCCTTAGCTACAATCTGTCTGACGCACACAGTGCCACTGTCCAGTATTGGCGCTCTCGTGATAACTCACTCACGCAGTCAACTTCAATTGGAACTCCAGCACGCAACTACATGAAAACGTTGTAGTTGTATTTAAAGCTGTTCTTTCGTTTGTTGCATTGTTGAGAGAGTGCGTGCTTGCAACATCACGTGAACGCCACTACATAATTAATGCTGAATGACTATCTGGGAGGTTGCAGCTCAAGTTATTATTTAGATGTTCAGGATTGAGGATGATTTCCCAAGATTCTACGACTTTTCTCTCCAATTCATCATGGCAACGAAAGATGTTGGTAGATCTGTCCCAGCGGACTGTATGACTTGGGTTTTCATCATTAGGATCAGCCAAGAAAAGGATATAACTTGATAAGGCACTGGCTCGCTGTCTCTTGTAAGCATTGTCCCTCATGTGTTCCTCCATACGTAAGTCAATAGATTTGTCCGTCTGGCCAAAATAAGGAATATCACAATCACACCATATTTTGTACACACCAGGATGTTTAAGATGATGATGATGACATTGTTTTGGGTGGCTTATTAAGGAGCAGATTTTTGGAAGTGGAGTGAACAAAGTTCTGATATTGTATTTTTTTAGAACCTTGGTTAATTTTTGTGAAACTGAACTTATGTAAGGAATAGATATATTGCCTTTAAATGTATTTATTTCTTCTGTGTGATGACTAGGAGGATTAAGAAGGAATTTTTCAATGATTCTTTTAGAATATCCATTAAGTGTGAAAGTAGTTTCGAAATAGTTGATTTCTTTTTGAAGTTTATTTGGTTCATCAAGAAGAGGACGACCTCTGTGTCCCAAGGTAGAAATTATTCCAAGTTTTTGGGGAGGGAATTGATGGGACTGACTATGAAGATTTTGGGGAGGGAAGTGATGGGACTGACTATGAAGATATCTGTTGGTATGTGTAGGCTTCCTATACATACATCGAAATTTTCTGTTGGTATGTGTAGGCTTTCTATACATACATCGAAAGTTTATATGTTTTCTTTTCCTGAAGAGCGATAAGTTTGACAATCGCAAATTATTCCTTACAGTCCTTATAAGGACTGGCTTAAAGGGGCGAAGCAAGAATGCTTTTCATATTCCCCGTTATCTGTAGAGGACAGTGTATGGATAAGGTGTTATTGAGCAATTAAAGCTCTGATCATGGCAGGAGGGTAACAGCAATAGCTCAGCCTCAGTTAGAACTTCATTGGCTACAGTATTGCCATCCATTACCCTCCAAGGATATTGGATTGAAAAAATCAATCCTCGCAAATTATTATAAATCATCAAAATTAATTATTTTTCCTAGATGATTCTTCTTAAAAGGTGTATTGAGTTCATATATGTTATTTTATGATAAATTGTAATTTTAAGAAAAAAGTATATAAAAATAAATAAAGAATATATAATACATTATTAAATTTAACGAATAATTATTAAATAAAAAATAAGTATTTGTCAACGTGTACCTGTAATAAACTAAGATAGGTTCACACAATTTTGTAGGATGTGTTAAGCAACGTAAAATAAAACAATGTTTTTCTACCTTGTAAACCACTTTAAAACATGATAATGACATCGAAGATATGTAATTATTTTGATATTTATGTGTGCCAAGATATTATTATTTAAAATGTTAAAGTATTTTAGCATTTCAAACTCCCTGATCATCATAATTATCAATGAATCGACCACCTTGTTTTCTTCCTTTAGGCAAGGATGAAATATGTAATCATAAACATTCCTCTTTCTCTATTAGAAACATTCTAATAACGAAGAGAACCGAAATATCATAACCAGCGAGATTTAAAAAAGTTGATATATTTTCATATATTTTATGGAAACTTGACAGAGCGTGTGAATTAGAACTACCGAAGTTATGAACTATGGTGAAAATTCATGAAGCCAATAAACAATAGTCTGCCACTTGCACGAGGCAGATATGAAATCAATATCACGCAAAGACACGTGAGACGATTAAACTTGGCACTATGCCAGATCTGTATGTTTTTGTTATTTTCATCTGGTTTATCTTGTTGGTCTTGGCAAGTAGAGCAAGGGCAACGGAACGACCTTTTTTACAAGCTACTTGGACCTGAACCTATGTGCAAAATGGGATGGCTTCTTTCCTTGGCAACGCCTCATTCTCCGAAATGTATGTATAGGTCACTGTATAAATTTCGTGGATCAGCTCACAATGGATCAACTGACGACAGTAAAGCCACAAAACATGTGTTGTCTGTGAGTAAACATCTTATTTACTCGTAGCAGTATCCTACTGAAACGAGCTATGTTTACCGCTAGAGTTTTGGGAATTCGCAATGTACTCCCATAGCTTAAACTGTATATAAAATCTAACAATACTTATACATTTTTAGACGTCCTTATCCTTATAAGGACTGGCTTAAAGGGGCGAAGCAAGAATGCTTTTCATATTCCCCGTTATCTGTAGAGGACAGTGTAGGGATAAGGTGTTATTGAGCAATTAAAGCTCTGATCATGGCATGAGGGTAACAGCAATAGCCGAGCCTCAGTTAGAGCTTCACTGGCTACAGCATTGCCATCCATTACCCTCCAAGGGTATTGGATTGAATGAATCCCGGATCCATAATCCCTCCCATTTTTAGACGTTATTTTGCCTGTTTTATTTTAAAAATTATTTTTTATTAAATAATAAGGTGTTTTGCGAACTTTTCTAATTTAGAAAAAACTATATATTTTTAATAAAAAAAATTTTAGTTCATAAAAAGTACATTATACTTGACAAAAAATTATATTATTATTTTTAATTATTTTCGCAAGTGTAAGCAAAAAAATAAGCGTAAACACTTCGAGTATCCTCACAATATGCTACCTGTATGCAATTCCCACATTAGTTTACTTCAAGTATCTCATACTGCACGGTAAGCTATCTTCTTAGGAGGTCTTTATTTGAATGTATCCTATATTTTTGGGGAAACTATTGTTATTTCCACACGAAAGCAGAACATGCATAATTGTTGAGATCAAACACAGCAGATAAAGAATGTTACTGGTATTTTTGTTTGAATTTAATTAGTGTAAATTTTATTTGATTCAATCTTTCTCTTTTCCTCATGACCAAACATGGAATTGGAATTTAAAAAAAAATAGAACTTTATTATCGTTTTTCATTACCTTTCAATGACTTTTTGTAAACCATGGTAAAATTGATTCTTACCTGCATTAATATTTTTTTTAGCCTCTATACTAAAAACAAACTGTCAAATTAAAACTAATTATCATGAAATATTTAGTAGTTTGTTCCTTTTCTATAAAAGTATATTTAATAGCATCTTTTAACGTGTTTAGAATGAAAAAAAAAATGCTCAAGACATTCTCGAAAACGTTGAGAAAGTTATTTGTTCTGAGCCCGGCAGGTTCAACAAAATTTGTTTATTTAATATGAAGATTATTATTGAATCGTGGTAATATCTTGAAGTTCCAACAATATCAAGCTGCAATTTTTAAATAAAAAAATAAATCGGCGACTGCCAGATCTGTCCACCAAGGAAGACACGCGGTTTTTGTCCAAAACTTCCTTCACTGAAAAAGCACAATGAGCGGGAGCATTGGCATGGTGAAAGAATCAACGCTCAGTTTACACAAATCTTCCTGAAGCCATCAGTGATGATCAGATCAGAAATAAAGAGAACAATAAAACTGGTTTAAATGCAAATTCGAAGAAGGGACAGTTAAATGAATTTGTATTTTGTTTTGATTGTTGCTATTTTAAAAATTGAATCATTTTCTTTGGCTACTACAAAAGCAGAATAACCTTATGATATGTTTGGCTTATTTCAAATAAAGTATGACCTGTGTTGCATCGGATGATATTTTCATTAAGTATTATACGGTAATGAGCTAAACGAGGATCTCTGCTTGTCCTGGTTTTCTCATTTTCTTTTGATTGAACACAAATGCGGCTTTCTTCAATATACAGTTTTCTTCTGTGTATTCTGGAAAAAATGGAGACCCAGAGCGCTACTCATAGTTCCTCTTCCAAAACACATTTATTTTGGATAAAGAATGTTGCTCTATACTTCCTCTGTCCAAAAAGAAACCGAACGTTTCGAAAATAGAAGAAACTAGTAGCGCCACCTGTTGCATCTTTTTGTTGTCGAAAGCGGCAACCTTCATTAGTGTTGTGTCAACTGTTTATGACATTTGTTGCATTAGAAGCCGAGTTATAGTGCCAAGAGTGACAGCGTGTTTTGACGAACGATCGAGAAATGAGTTTCAAACAGAGAGCTGCGATTGACTTTTGTGTTAAACTTGGTAAAAGTTTTACCGAAACGCATCAAATGCTTCAAAAAGTATACGGCGATGAATGCGTATCCCGTACTCAAGTTTACGAGTGGTTTAAGCGACTTCAAAGTGGTCGTGAGACATTTGAGGACGAGAAAAGCCGGGCCGTCCAAAATCTGGCCTGAGCGAAGTTAACATCCAAAAAGTGAGTGATTTCATCAAAGAAAACCCGAAATCGTTCATGAGATTGATCGAAGATGAATTGGGGATTCCAAACTCAACTGTGCACAGCATTTTGACCGAGAGTTTGGGCCTTCGTAAATTGAATTCGCGATTTATTCCCCACAAGTTGACCGACGACCAAAAAATGTATCGAATTGAATACTGCAAGGACCTCATTAAAACCGCTCGTAAGGATTCAAACTTCCTTGAAACGATCGTTACCTGTGACGAAACGTGGTGTTTTGAGTATGAGCCCAAAACAAAGCGCCAGAGTGCTGAATGGAGACCACCAGAAGAGGAGCATCCGACAAAAAGTCGCTTGGAGAAGTCAAAAGTAAAGACAATGCTGATTTGTGTCTGCGATTCCAAGGGCATTATCTACAAAGAATTCGTTCCGCCTGGCCAAACGACGTACGCGTTTGGACGCGACGAATTCTCGCTAGAGAATTCGTAGCGTACGGCATGAATCTCATGACGACCGTTCCACAAAACATACTGTCACTCTTGACACTATAACTCGGCTTCTAATGAAACAAATGTCATAAACAGTTTATTTGACACAACAATAATTGTCGGTTTTCACAACAAAAAGATTCAACAGGTGGCGCCACTAGTTTCTTCTATTTTCGAAAAGTTCGGTTTCTAATTATAATGAAGAGTCAATAGGATACCTGTTGGCAATTCTCATAGAAGGAATGTAAGCTCTGTTCGCTACAAACTTGGTATTATTAACTAGGTCTACCTACTCACTGATGAGACCTCAAAAAAGGTCGAAACCGGTCTGGGTAGTGACCTTCTCTCATAATGTTGAACAATAATACAGCTCCTAGTTCACATTATGGGTAAATACCAAGAATAGTGATCGGAGCTTGCTCCACCCTTTCTATGAGTTGCCTCAGCTTGCACCACCTTCAAGGATCAGGTGCTGCAGTATCCAGGTATTTGCTTACGCTTGGAATCGCCGAACTTTATATAGTTTCTATATTCGGCATGAGACTCTTTGAGTTTCTTATTCGGCTATGAAACAATATGGGATGTAATATCCCTTAACTTAAATAAGTTCGGTTTCTTTTTGAACAGAGGATGCTTAAACATTTCTAGCTCTCAAGAAAATGGGTTTCAACAGACAAAAGGTGGCGCTTTCGAGAAACTTCCTCAAAAGGACTACTACCATTGTGCCTCTTAAATTCAAAGGAAGCTTAAACTCTAAAATGTCATTAAGATCAGTCTTGAATCTAATTATGCATCATTATCGGCATAATAAAAGATCTTTAAAAAATTGATCTTTTAAAAATAAAAACTACGTTTTATGAATCTTTATGTCACTGGAACTTTATCTATAAAATAATGATTTCATTTTTGTAACTCAGCTAACTGCTTTTTCAAACGACTTTATGAATGAATCGTATAAGTTTGTGAACAACAGGAACCGCTGTGTAAAATGCCATATTATTATAAACGACATTTCCATTGAAGAAATAGCTTCAATGCAGTCCTAATGATCAAAGACTTCGTTGTGCAAAAATTTTGTTTTATTAAATGAAGCAATTTATTTAATAACTTTAAGAAAATTTATATTAATGCTCATCAAACGGCATAATCCCGAAATGTTAATTTTATCCGTGACCTTGAAAGTTTTCTAAATTTTGCCACTGCTCAGTGATTTCATTTTAAGTGCTTCGGAAGTTGACACACTGATGAGTTCATGGCATCGACTTTTTCTCTTTGAGTCTCCACTCCGTCTAACGTAAGTGTCGAAGATCGAGACTTAAGCCTTCGACGAAATGAGTCATCTACTTGGTAAAGGCATTTCTTCTTTGTTTGGCTATCATTAAGAACTTTACATTCTACTTATTATCAGACAGTTTGCTCATCTACTGGAAAATGTGTTTATAAGAGAAAGGATGAACAGCTACATGAAATGCTTTGTTATAATATGCAGATATCCAATTTACATAATCGAAGTAAAGGATTAATTTATATTAAGAAAAATTAAAAATTATAAATAAATTATACTTAAATATTAAAGCATTTAATATTTTATATGTTATATTAGCCTTAATTAAGATAATGTAAAATAAAAAATAAAATAACTTTAGATAAGTTTATCCACCTTTTTAATTTTTGTATATGATTTGTATAAATTTTTTACTTAAAGTAAATAAATATGTGGAGTTGGAATGAATCAATCCACCGTGAGATGCGGTGATTGATTCATTAATGCCCTTGGGGGTGATGGATAGCAACGCAAAGCTGTACCAATGAAGTTTAACTGAGGTTCGGCTGTTGCTCTTACCCCCTTGGGCGATGAGTTTTTGAGTTCGCTCTCTTAAGGTTTTTGCCTTAAGGGAGCACTTTGAGTCTCCGGGGAAGGTGTTCTCCGGCACGGCCCGCTGAGGGGCTTTGCCGGTGAATTATTTTCTTCGGAATATGAGCGGTTCTGCTCGGTACTCGAGTTTCACTGAGTAGAACCAACGCTGAGATTTGGACGGTCTTTCGCCCACGAATGAGTGGCCTAGAGATCGTCCGATATTTTTGAGATATCACCTTTACTTACACATACGGTGATTGATTTTATATGAGATGCCCATATATAGGGTAACGGATGGCAATGCTGAACCAATGAAGTTTAACTGAGGTTCGGCTGTTGCTGTTATCCTGGGTTAATGAGTTCGCTCTCTTAGGTTTTGCCCTAAGGGAGCACTTTGAGTCTCCGGGGAAAGTGTTCTCCGGCACGGCCCGCTGAGGAGTACTTGCCGGTGAATTATTTTCCTCGGAATATGAGCGGTTCTGCTCGGTACTCGAGTTTCACTGAGTAGAACCAGCGCTGAGATTTGGACGGTCTTTCGCCCACGAATGAGTGGCCTAGAGATCGTCCGATATTTTTGAGATATCACCTTTACTTACACATTGCGGTGATTGATTCATTAATGCCCTTGGGGGTGATGGATAGCAACGCAAAGCTGTACCAATGAAGTTTACCTGAGGTTCGGCTGTTGCTCTTACCCACTTGGGCGATGAGTTTTTGAGTTCGCTCTCTTGAGGTTTTTGCCTTAAGGGAGCACCTTGAGTCTCCGGGGAAGGTGTTCTCCGGCACGGCCCGCTGAGGGGCTTTGTCGGTGAATTATTTTCCTCGGAATTTGAGCGGTTCTGCTCAGTGGTCGGGGAGCCCGTCACTGAGTGGAACCAACGCTGAGATTAGGACGGTCTTTCGCCCACTATGGAGTGGCCTAGAGATCGTCCGTATTTTTGAGATTTCACCTTTACTTACATAGTCGGTGATTGATTCATTAATGCCCTTGGGGGTGATGGATAGCAACGCAAAGCTGTACCAATGAAGTTTAACTGAGGTTCGGCTGTTGCTGTTACCCCCTTGGGCGATGAGTTTTTGAGTTCGCTCTCTTAAGGTTTTTTCCTTAAGGGAGCACTTTGAGTCTCCGGGGAAGGTGTTCTCCGGCACGGTCCGCTGAGGGGCTTTGTCGGTGAATTATTTTCCTCGGAATTTGAGCGGTTCTGCTCAGTGGTCGGGGAGCCCGTCACTGAGTGGAACCAACGCTGAGATTAGGACGGTCTTTCGCCCACTATGGAGTGGCCTAGAGATCGTCCGTATTTTTGAGATTTCACCTTTACTTACATAGTCGGTGATTGATTCATTCAATCCAATACCCTTGGAGGGTAACGGATGGCAATGCTGTAGCCAATGAAGTTCTAACTGAGGCTCGGCTATTGCTGTTACCCTCCTGCCATGATCAGAGCTTTAATTAATAGCTCAATAACACCTTATCCCTACACTGTCCTCTACAGATAACGGGGAAGATGAAAAGCATTATTGCTTCGCCCCTTTAAGCCAGTCCTTTTAAGGAATAAATATGTTTTTGAAAAAAGTCATTTTTAGGACTTCCAGGGTAACAATTAGCAATGCTGAACCAAGGAAGTAAACTGAGGTTCGGCTGTTGCTGTTATCCTGGGTGTGGGTTTTTGAGTTCGCTCCCTTAGGGTTTTTGCCTTAAGGGAGCACTTTGAGTCTCCGGGGAAGGTGTTCTCCGGCACGGCCCGCTGAGGGGCTTTGTCGGTGAATTATTTTCTTCGGAATTTGAGCGGTTCTGCTCGGTGGTCGGGGAGTCCGTCACTGAGTGGAACCAACGCTGAGATATGGACGGTCTTTCGCCCACTATGGAGTGGCCTAGAGATCGTCCGATTTTTTGAGATTTTACCCTTTACTTACTAATCAGGGTAACAATTAGCAATGCTGAACCGAGGAAGTAAACTGAGGTTCGGCTGTTGCTGTTATCCTGGGTGTGAGTTTTTGAGTTCGCTCCCTTAGGGTTTTTGCCTTAAGGGAGCACTTTGAGTCTCCGGGGAAGGTGTTCTCCGGCACAGCCCGCTGAGGGGTTCTTGCCGGTGAATTATTTTCCTCGGAATTTGAGCGGTTCTGCTCAGTGGTCGGGGAGCCCGTCACTGAGTGGAACCAATGCTGAGACATGGACGGTCTTTCGCCCACTATGGAGTGGCGTAGAGATCGTCCGATTTTTTGAGATTTTACCCTTTACTTACTAATCAGGGTAACAATTAGCAATGCTGAACCAAGAAAGTTAACTGAGATTCGGCTGTTGCTGTTATCCTGGGTGATGAGTTTTTGAGTTCGCTCTCTTAAGGTTTTTGCTTTAAGGGAGCACTTTGAGTCTCCGGGGAAGGTGTTCTCCGGCACGGCCCGCTGAGGGGCTTTGTCGGTGAATTATTTTCTTCGGAATTTGAGCGGTTCTGCTCGGTGGTCGGGGAGTCCGTCACTGAGTGGAACCAACGCTGAGATATGGACGGTCTTTCGCCCACTATGGAGTGGCCTAGAGATCGTCCGATTTTTTGAGATTTTACCCTTTACTTACTAATCAGGGAAACAAATGGCAATGCTGTAGCCAATGAAGTTTTAACTGAGGCTCGGCTATTGCCGTTACCCAGCCATGACTAGAGCTTTTTAGCTCAACAACATTCCATCCACACAGATTTACTTCATTCAGATGACGGGATAAAGAGTCAAGGACTCAGTCCATCGCCCAGTTCTTATAAGAACTATAAATATGTTTTAATGAATGGGGTTTTGTTGATGATTAATACCCTTGGAGAGTAATGTATATGTTTTAATGAATGGGGTTTCTCTTGGAGAGTAATGTATAGCAATACTGTACCAATGAAGTTTAACTGAGGTTCGGCTGTTGCGGTTACCCCCCTTGGGCGCTGAGATTCGAGAGTTATGAGTACGCTCTCTTAAGGTTTTTGCCTTAAGGGAGCAATTTGAGTCTTCGGAGAAAGTGTTCTCCGGCACGGCCCGCTGAGGGGCTTTGTCGGTGAATGCTTTTCTTCGGAAAATATGAGCGGTTCTACTCGGTGGTGGTGTGTGGGTGGAAGGCCATCACTGAATGGAGCCAACGCTGAGATGGATGGTCTTTCGCTCACGATTGAGTGGCCTAGGGATCGTCCGAATTTTTAGAGACGGCTTTACCTTTACATATGGAAATGCTGTAGCCAATAAAGTACTAATTGAGGCTCGGCTATTGCTCTTGCCATGATCAGAGCTTGCTTCACCCCTTTAAGCCAGTCCTTATGAGGAATGTTTTAATGGTCCCCGTGTGGTTGCCGGGATAAGAATAGCACCAATATAGCTAATGCATGTCGTAAGAGGCGACTAAAATTGGTACCCAGGGAGGGTAACGGATGGCAATGCTGTAGTCAATGAAGTTCTAACTGAGGCTCGGCTATTGCTATTACCTTCCGTCCATGATCAGAGCTTTAGTAGCTCAATAACACCTTATCCCTACACTGTCCTCTACAGATATAACGGGGAAGATGAAAAGCATTCTTGCTTCGCCCCTTTAAGCCAGTCCTTATAAAATGCTTTAATGTTTATTAAGAAAGATTATAATCATGGATCTTGTGTCAAATACTGCGTTTTATACTTTTTAATTTTAAGGAGCAAAAGATCTCAATTTTCTAGCTAAAATTTTTTTTAGTGAAGAAAATCTATCTACACGAAAATTTAATGCCCGTTGAATTACTAAACTGATAGATATTTCTTTAAAAATAAGGAAATCTTTTATTTTTCGTCCCTCAGTGAGTCATTTGAAAATATTTATTGCAGAATATCAGGATAATAAAACCTTCAGTTTTGCAACTTCAGTAATGTTTAGTGACTTTTGTGTATTTCATACGCTGTCAGTTTCAGATATGTTTGTTCTTCGTCAGGTATTCATCTCATTCGTAGCATTTCTTACATGCGTTTTTTCACCAGTTAGTGAGGATATAAAACAGTACCTCTGGATGGACATATTTTGCTCCTTGGTAATTTGAATTTTGGTTTTTAAATCGGATTATTTTTCGAAAATTTTGACAAAAATAATTTTAATTTAAATGACATGAACTTCATGTCATTTAAAATTTTAAAATTTATCCACCTAGAATGTAAAAACATTCTGGGTGGATAAACGTAATGAAATATTTATGTAGATTTATAATATTTAAAATCTTTAAAATTTGTTCAGTATTCTCCATTATGATTTCAATGGAACCGTTTCTCGTGGCAAAATTAGGAAATACTACATTATATCTGCAGTACACAATGCCATATTATGTCTATAGTATGCGTTGCTAAGGAGCGTGTTCATTGTTGTAATAATAAATGGCAACAATAAGATTACGTCAAACTTTTAATAGTTGTTTCTGAACATTCTCATACTTGCTTTTAAAGCCAAAAGTATCTCTTGAATTGATATTCTTCATTCTTTATCGTAATTTTTCTCCGGCACAAGAGGGAAACTTGCTCGGTTGGAGTAAAAGTTTATGGAAATATTTATAATGGACCGAGATACAAAGTCACATTTAAAGTGGGAATGAATTGCCTCATTGGCAAGATGAGAAAAAAAACAAAATTAACTTCGTAAATGAAATGTAGCACAGGAAAGAATTACAAGCATATTAAGAAGGGGAAATATTTATAATGGATCTCTTCATCAGATGCTGTGTATGAAAGTTTCATCTATTTTATAATGCAATAACAAACATCTTAAGTAATTTCTGTTTTTGATCTTTATATGTTCGGCAGTAACTTCTATTTAGCTACAGTCCTTTAATGTTCTGTAGACTATTTAACACAATCTTATTTCCATCTTCGCTCTCTATAATGAACTAATTAATTCATGTTTCAAAAATTAACGTCGGGAATAACAACAAATAAAAACAGATTCGCGTTTTAAATGCCTGCAGAAATTATTTTCATTTTTATACATTCATGGAATATGCATTTACTAGGTAGATTTCGGGAAATGTACAGCAGCCAATTATAAACAGTAGTTAAAAGAAATTTAATGAATAAAATACGCACTCAAATACACCGAAGTAGACTGGAAAGTGGGTTCGAATCCTATCGTGGATACAAAAAAAAAACCTTTAAATGGGCTTCTCAAATTATACTAAATTAGTCATTTTCAAACGGGGAGAGTTGAAATTTCTAGTTTTTCAACCCGCAAAATATTCAAACCAGCCATACAACACACTAGCCATTTTGACACATATGCCTCGTAGATTAATTTTTCTGATGTCTAATCGGATCATCTTCTTACGGAATAATCCTCGTGATGGATAGACTAAGTCATGTACGTTTTTCTTAGTTGTTTAACTAAACAAAATCATACCACGTATTTGTACGAATTACTTGACTCCATCAGGCAAGTAATCTTCAAGGTATTCTTATTTTATAGCTTAAAGCGCAGCACTTAAACCAACCAAAGATCAATTTTTAATAAGGCTAACTTTTAACAGAATGAGTAGCTCATCTTTCTAGAAGCTGATGTTATTCAATTTTCTTTCACGAGCTATAACGTGAACAAGTTACTGCTCGAAAGTTTAGTAAGCAGGCATTATTTCTTTTAATCTACTAAAATTTCCATGGTTGACTCCGATCGTGTCGGTATGATCAGATATAAAATGCTTTAAATGTTATAATGTTTGTCATATTCTCCGATATAACGACAATTACGCCCTCTATAGGGAATTAAAGTATGCGAGTTACGATGAAATAGTTTCGATGTTCGCATGGACATTGGAATTATGAGTACCTGAGGAGGAATAACTTTATAAAATTTTAAAGGGATGGGGTAAAATTTTCATCAAAAAATTGAATAAAATCGTAACTTGTTCATTTAAAATACAAAAAAAAAAAAAAAAAACTTGAAAGTTACTTCAACAGTTTTAAGGAATTTAAAAGGACCAGTTTTAGTGTTTCTTTCAACCTTTTGCCGTAATTGATTTGATTCAGAATCAACCGAAACGAAGTCAATTGATAAGATACGATGATGGTTTTTGGCTTCTTGCCAGACGGATTCGAGAAAGGCAAAAACCCTTCTTTGATAAGTGGAAAAGCTACACATCGAGTAGTTGATAAAATTATGTGCTCGTGGACAAAAACAAATAACTTTATGATTTACCGGTGAATTCTTTCAAGTACGATCTGAAATAAATGGTTTTCAATTTAGTTTCGAAGCGGAACACAAGTTTTAACTTAATCAAATAAAACCGACTCTTTTATAACCACACCAGCAACATTACATTCTTAAAATAACTTTTGAATGTCAAAGAATCCTTATCTTCTACTTCAGTTTAATTTTTACTGCCTCGTTCCCAAGAATAAAAGAGGCTTTAATGACATCTGAGCAAGGAATTCTGCTATCTCTTTCTACTTTTAATATGAACCTATTAGATTATAATAAATCGTCGATGGCATCATTATGGATGTTATAGGCTACAGTAATACCTTTCAAGTACATTCATTCTGATATTAAATCTTTTAAATTATCGTATTTGTTAGTCTGAAAATGTGGAAGTTTCATGGACTTCATAGATTGATACACCAGTAGTGATTTGTATGTTTATTTATAAGTTGAATTTTTTTTCCTATTTCAAACTGGACAGTGGAGACCTCCTTTCAAGCTGAAGCAAATCACATCAGCATCTGTGACCAAACTTCGTTCTACTTCATTATTGGATTTCAGTTGGCACTTTGCCAACTGTTTGCAACAATATTTCTACTCCCATTTCAACAATAGAGACATTTGTTGTAAAGGAATATACAGCATTGTCATGTTTATAATATATATTTATTCGTTTATAATTATTAATTATACGTCAAATCTTTAAACAATGCTAATAAAAGAAGTGAAAGATTTAGAACCACATGTATTATCTTTTGCTGTCAATGATATTTTATTTATTGTTATTATTTTTTTAAACTGATGTTGATACGTCAACTGTCTTGATTTGGCTACGCAGATGTACAGGAAGGTTTTTTTTTTTTTTTTTTTTTTTTTCATCTATCAATTTCACCGAGAATATCAAAGCCACATTTGTCGCCCTGTATGATGAAACCATGTTCTTCACAGGTTAGTATAGAACACATAAACACAAGTAAAAGAGAACACACAGAAGCCCATGGCCTGGTAATGATCTTATGACCTACATTGACGTCACATTTGCAGAGTATGAATGAATGACGTCATCCATTCATACTCATTGAGCAGTGGATATTTTTTCTCTTTTAAACCATTTAATCACAGAGATGTAGCATTTTACGCTATCTGTAAAAAAAAATAATTTCAATCTCCAATTTATGCCTTACTCAAAATCGTTGATCTTTTAAACATAAATCACTGCAAATATTCCTAACATGATATTTTTACTCTAAAAATTATATAATTAAATATTTTATTCCATTTTAATTGTGTATAATCTTAAAAATAATTTGTAATACGTATTTCTTCAAAATAAAAATTGAATAATTTTATTATTTTTTGGATTTGTTTAGTGTTAAAGTGATAAAAAAATATACACCTTTTATTTTTGCACTTTGACTTTATTTAAAAACGTGATTGTCGCCCTCTTCTGAGAGCTGCGTGAAATATAATACATACACTTTACAAAAGGAGAAAATGTACAAGATTTCCACAGAGAGAGTGGTCGTAGAGAAATGACCAGAGGCACACAGGAGGCAAATTATTGGCCACGACACGGTTGCACCTTTTTTTAAAACAGATCAAGCTAGGCTGAAATAGCTTGTCTGGAAAAACTAGTTGGGCTTGGCTTGCGCATACTCTGTGTCACTTATCGGTCCAAGAAAAAAGAAAACTAGTATTTTAAATAACAATTGAGAAAAGCTCAAACATGTATTTAAGAAATCTAGTTGACAGTAACACATTCAGTGTCTCTAGATGAAAGCGTGCAAGATTAATATATTAAAGACATCAAATTTTTTCCCTATTTGCTATGAATGGCATTGCTTTTACTATGTAGCAAATTTGCTTATCTATAAACACAGTGCCTTGATAATACAAGCAAAAAAACTGAACTCATTGATTATGTGAAAATCTGGCCATACATTCAAATAAACTTGCATGCATCAAAAGGAAATTACAATTACCTGAATTATCACGAAGCATTTGATTTCTGAATGTTTATAATCAATTATAAATTTTATAATTTATTTTATTGATTCAATATTTTATTTATTATTGAATTGTATAATAATTTTATTGATTCAATAAAAGAAATTTATCATTTTTATATAGCTCATATTTAAAATAATTAAATTATAGTCAAGAATATATGATACGTTAGCCAACATCACAAACACAAAAAAATGTGATAAAAAAGACACAAAAAAGTTAATAAAGATTTCTACAGAAAAAATTTAAATAAAACTATATAATTAATTAGAAACATAATTAAACTTGCTTAAAACTATATAATTAAAGAATATTTTAGTTAATTACAAATAACAAACAAAATTCAATAATACACCATTTATTTTTTAAAATAATTACCATCCTAATTCATAAAACAGTAATAATAACAGATTTTCAATATCACAAATGATCGTTGGAATTTTCACACATTGGCCTTTTCAACTCTTCAATGCACATGTATTTTAATATTAGTGGTGACAGTTTATTATTATTATTATTGTTTTATATTTTTCATTAGTTCCCCTGATATGCTATGGTCGTCTTCATATATTCAATCACTAGAATATGAAAGGACAATTATTATATGGATTAAAAGCTTTGTTAAAATATCTACATTTATATTGTTGAAATAGATGCTATATGATGAAACAAACACTATGGAATGTAACAATGAATTTTCAGCTTGCCACGACTCCTATGAGTCATAACTTAAATTACATTTTCACTAACGACTTTAGGAGTTTTTTTTAATATTTCTTTATATGACTCTCTTTTTTTTTTTTCATATAGATTTTCACATCGTCAGTGATCACATTTTCAGTGCGAAGAGCACAGAGATATGTAGAGCTTATTCATATAAAAATATATTATAACAAAAAATACCTTTTAAACAATTTTTTTTTTATTCCGGTGGTTAACGACAAAGATACTGACAAACAGGAATATATTTTAAGGTTTAATTAGAAATTTGTGTGTGATTCATCCTTCTATCCAACATCATTACTTCGCTATTCTGTTAAATAACAAGGTTGTATTCTCCAGGCTTTTATTTTGCTATTTACAAACTTCAGGATCCCTTTTAGTCATTTTAAGACGTCCCTGCATGGGAAAGTAAGCCTACGACTTATAAATAATTTCATGAATCAGTTAAATTTTGTAGAGGTGTTTTCCTCGTATTATCTGTTTTATTATTCATCTCTCTCTCTCTCTCTCTCTCTTTCTCGTGTGTGTGTGTGTGTGTGTGTGTGTGTGTGTGTGTGTGTGTGTGTGTGTGTGTGTGTGTGTGTGTGTGTGTGTGTGTGTGTGTGTGTCCATTTCCCAAGAGGTAGGATCATAAGTTAAGCGTTTTCTTCCCCCGCAACTCCAGCGTCTGTTTCGTGCGGCGACGTCAGAACACGGCAGTCCCGCAATGCAGGAGGCGGGCTGCGGGCAGGGATTTTCTTTGACCACTACATATAAGAAAAGTGGCAAGAAAAAAAAAATAATAAAAGAAACATATGAAAGGATTTATAAGAAATGCAATGCATTATTAACAATCGTTTCATCATCGACGCACGTACTATGATGATGATGGATCGAAACAGTAAAAACCTCTTCGTGAAAGAGGTCTCTGTGATGTAACAATTGCCAGATGTGGCAATGTCCAATTAATGTAAATTTCTAATTGTTTGAACTAATGCATTATTAACAAACGCGCCAATGATATTTTTGTGACGTTGCAATTGTTTTTTTGTTTAATTGTTGTAATGAATCTCTTCCGGTTATGTAACCAGAGGCAAATTAACTTGATTTAAGTCAAACAAATAAGTGGTTTTAAGATTTGCTTTCTTAAATAATATAATTTCTTTCTTAAGGAAGTTAAGCAGATTTTTTCGCCTTATTTTCTAATCGTTTTTTCTTCCCATTGTATATTAGTAGTGAAACCAAAAACAAATCGTTAATTTTTTTTTCTTGCTTTATGATGCCGTGCAGTGTTTATAGTGAGCTTAGTTGGTGTCAGAGGTGTTTATTTTTAAAGGCGATAAGTACTGCCTTGGGGTAATGTCAACATGTCTTCTACTGTCTGTCACGTGTAATGGGTGATCGATTAATTTGATTAGGAAATGAAAAGCAACAACATCAGTTACTTGAGATGTTTTTTCTTTGTTTGTTGTTCTTTGCCTTACCAGTCACCTCTAACTGTAGGAAAAGGTTAATGGAACGCCACCTCTGTGCGGTATACCCTCAGAAAGAAGCAATCGATCATAATTCTCATGAGCTTGGAGAGTGTGAAGAGAGAAATACAACTCAAGAAGGAAATGATGAAATAGAAAAAAAAAACAGCTATTTGTTCTTCAAGGTTGAAGAAAGGGTCAGTCAGCGCAAGCTGTTTTAAACTGTAACCATCTTGAGCAATGGGAAACGTGAGTTGGATCTTAATGTGCAAATTAGCCGACATTTTTCACGGATATAACGCAATGTTTAACAATAAAAATAGCGTTAAAAGAAATAGAATTTTATTTTCAAAATTGTATTTCTTTTTCGCTGTAGAAACTACAGGGTACGTTAACTGTTGAAACGATGAATGTCCTTAATAATAGTTTAATAAATAAACTGTAGTTTAATTAAATCAATTAATTCTATAACTGTAATTTGTTACATTTGAGAGTATTATGGATACTGAGACTCATATATTATGAAATTGCAGAGAGTATGCATGGATGACGCAAGAAGGCGCCACTAACAGTGACGAGAGAACTAATAATTAGCCCAGAATGAGAAAGATAGCTCGCTGCAATCCCCAGAAGTCCTTCGTGTTCATTGTCCATTCTCCTTTCGTATTTCTGTTTGTCAGCATCCTCTCACATTACTAAAAATTGGATAGGAGTTCAGCACTGGTTTTAAGTATGCTCTTCGATTGTTTTTTTTTAAATCACAATTATTAAACCGTAATCACAAATCACAAATTTGATTTAAATTAATTTATTAAGCAATTGGAATTTTAAAAAAAATAGGACATAAAAGAATTCTTTCAAATCGTACTCTTAATATTAATTATATTCCATTAAAAATATTTGGACTTCCCCATCTTAAAAGGAGAATGCATTCAGATACGTAAGATATCCTGGAATAATTTCTCAAATTCTCTTTAAGAACAATAAATATATATTTGTATGTATATACAGTAGATATTAAGGGAGTGTTATTATGTGCACCGGTTCATATATTTTGAGGCACTCCATTGTGTCAACACCATGCCGTAACCAACTGCAATCAGATTCCGAGGAAGGAACACGCAAAAACTGTTGTCTGCGCAGCCTTGTGCTTATAATAGACGTCTCTTCAATTCCACTTTTATTTGAAGAGAAATAAAAACCCTTAAAGATGTACAGTTGATTAGAATTTAATCCACTCTTTTCTACATTAATTAAAGCAAGATTTTGCATATTTAAATTACGATCGCACTTTCTAAGAGATAAAATTCAACAGGAACTAGTTTGGGTTCGTCCTTGCATGGAAATGAGCCTTTGTTTCTTCTCCTTCTACTTATAAATAAATAAATAAAAGATAAACTCAAACTTCATGGAGGTATATCTGTGTATCACTTATAAGATGTCTTAAATGAATAGAGAATGGCAGTTTTCGAGGTAATTTTTAGATAAGAGAATAATATATATAAATAACTAGGTGGGAATTACTAAGTTCAAATACTAAGTTCATTGTTTATCTCTGCATTAAAATCTATTTCATTGCTGCACGTGCAAACATCTCTTGAATTGTTCTGTAACTGATCCGATTGTTTCTAACTAGCCATTGTTGCGTAAGAGTTTGCCACACGAGGCACTAGCTCAACAATGAAATCCTGAATTTTTAACTAGATGCTAGTTACTATGAGATCAGCTGTTGAGACGTTTGACTTTATCATTTTCAGTGTTGGATTTTTCGCAATAGTAGCATTCAGAAGGCTGAAACCAATATCTATTGACTCTATTATAGAAAAATGAACACCAATGAAATCAAATAAAACTATAATTTATGCATTAATATACGTGTGGTGTAAAAATATCAGAGAATCTGGATTTTTGATTTCTTTCATGGCTTAAAATGACGTCTTTTAATTTCCATCCTTAAAAAAATGAAAACAACAATAAATAGTCTTGAGAAGTATCTATGCTAACATCAGCAAATCTTTATATGTCTCATTGCCATGTTATTTCTTCTGTTAGTATTTGACTTACATTATAATAACGTCAATCACCTTTTAGACGATTTTCGGACAAGGTGTGATTATAATAATAAATGAGATAAGTGGAGGGGGGGAGGGGTTAAAAACGAACAAATTCCTAGTCCGTTCTTTTATTCCTTAATTATTGGCAAAGTGCCAAAGATCTTTTTACAACCAAATAAAATATAAAAAAAAAATTCAAAGTAAGGGATTAATTGTGCGTCAACCTTCTTGATAAAATCCCACACAGATTAAAAGGAAGGTGAGAAATAACCAGCACAAACATAAATAGTTTATTTTTAAGTGGGCGGAATATAAATTTCTAATGGGAAGGCACGTGCTTTTTTTTTTTTATTTATCCAAGGACCCACCCCCTGAGATAGCCGCAGGACTTGAAATGTATTTAAGAACAAACAAGCATAGTTTTTTTGCATTCATGGATCCACAGAAACTTTCCAATTCGATGGAATAAAAGGCAGATTGATCTACTTAGAACCAACCAATCTTATGACTGAAGTCTTTATAACTTACAGATGCAAGAACTGTCATAGGGATTTAGTTATAATAATAGTTAAATGCGTAAATATTAATGAATTTTGCTAACCTTGAAAATCTGACTGAACTCCATACAAACAATTTAATATTAACGATAAAAGTTCAAATTTCGGCACATTCTCGGAGAACTGACAGAAATAAAGCGCCTTTTGCAGAAATGCATTTATAAATAGACGATCCACCCTTGCAAAGAAAGCATAATTTATACAAGCACATCTCGTAATAATGAATGCGATGAGTTCGTGAATAATCTCAAGTATTCTTCATAATGAGAACCTATCCTATCCATTTAAATAGAAGAAATGGTCCTATTTTATTAGTACCGTTCACTAACAATGAGTAGGCATGAATTTTAATCATAATGTTATCAATTACTTTTAATGAATTAGCATAATGAAGGCTATTTGGTTTCCATACATTTAAATAAAGAATCGTACATAAAGCTATTCCTACTTCCAAGTCGCACAACTTTCTCTAAGCATAAGTAGCATTTAAAAAATTCGGTTCGTAATGTAATCCAGAACCAAACCTTCTGCGTGCACTTAAAGGGCAGTTGTGACAGAAATTAATGAATATTAAACCTTAATTTTTTCTAATGTACTACCGGTAGATTTTCATCTCAAATAGTTAGCATTAAAACGTGATTAGTTCATTTGCTTTTTTACTTACAAATATCTACATTTACTGATAATTTACTTAAAAAAGTTCTATTAAAGCTTGCATTGATAATTCATATTTGCGTAAATATCCAACAGATTCTTTCTTACATTCATTCGGAAGACAGGCATATCGTCTTTACTTTGACTAGGCCTTTTATCACAGTCGTATGAACATCACTCCGAGCAAAAAGCTGAAACTAACAATTAAAACTAACAATAGAAACTCTTAACAATTAAAAGTCAAATCTCTAAACAATAGCGAATAGCACAAGCAGACTTTTAGTTGCTTTTTTTTTACCATAACAGTAAACTCATGTCAGATTCTTACGTGGCTTGTGCTCATTAGGTTGGCAAAATATCCTGAAATTTCTTGAATAAATAGAAACCATGAAATTGGGACTTGCTTGCGGAGCGTGAATCACTTTGTCTTCGTTCAAATTCCATCTTCGATAGTCCTTGTCAATTGTCCGTTCTGAAACTTTTTTTCTTGATAACCTACAACATAGTAAATGAATATGTTAGTTACGATTACTTATACATTTTCTCAATATTTATTTTAAATAATATACTGCTAGTAATGTTAGAGTGGATAAATTATCTTTAACAATAAAGCAATGAATGTTTTTTAATTCCACAGATTTGCTTTTGTTGCAAAAATATTAATTCAGAATGCTATTTGTATTAGTTAACGGTATGAGCATTTTTGATTTAGTATTGTTGCAAAGCACAAACAGATGAAGACATTGTTGTTAAGCAAGAACGAATTACATTGTTGCAAAGGGGAAACACAGTTACATTGTTACAGTGCTAGAAAAAGTGACATTGTTGCCAAGAAAGAACCAGTCACATTGTTGCCAAGCAAGAAACAGGGTATTATTATTGTTTTGATTCTGATCTCTAAATAATTCTTAATATTGTCCCAATAATTTCTTAATTCAATGCAAGAAAAACACAGACAGTCATATCTTAATCTTTCTGTCTTTGCTATATGTTTACAGCTTGTTTACAGTTAACCAAATAGGATTTTACTGTTTCTGCTAATCATCTTCGTACTGTTGTCAAGTTACATTTGATTGATTGTCTTTGGCAATCTGCATAATGATATTTCTATTAAAAATAGTATTAAGCTAAACACAACTAGAGATTAAGTTCTAAACTTTATATACAAAATTTATTTTTAACCACATCGCGTTGCACTTCGTTTTTGTAATTTGTTTGCATTTCCATAATACCAACGGCGCCTCTGATTTTAAAATAATGGTTTCTGAAAGTCATATTACAATATCGATGGTTGGAAGAATTTTTACGTCCTCAGACAGACGTCGCTTATCCTTTGATACTACAACTGGTATTTGTGTCTGTCTGTATGTCTTTTGGATGAATTACACATCGAGTTGAATTCAACTGATGTTTTGTTTTCAGAGTCTTGCAGTTGATCGTTTCCTGATGATGGTTTGTTTTCGAAGCATCGATCAAGCTGTAATGTCTGTTTTTTAAAGAAAAGGTAAAAGAAAAAAAAAGGTGTTGTCCAAGAAACGACAGGACACATCGAATTCACAGCCTGTCGTTTGTTGTATTACTTAGAAGATTCAGTTTTCTACAATATTTCTAGCAGTTGTCGGTTTTGAATTTTATCTGCCGGTGTGTCCGTCAACTGCAAAAATAAATAAATAAAATAAAGTAATATGCATAAAGAGGTGGAAGTGATGAGGAAGATAAATGCAACCATGGCAACCGGATACATAAACATGTAAAAAAGGAAACAGTAGTAGCATTTAAAATCTCGCTCGCTAATGCGATAACTTTGAATGTCACTTTTAAAGAAACGCTAATTATCGAGACGGTGGCGTTTCGCTAACGACGCTGCAGGAATATTTAGAGGCTTATAATTAAACGCTTTTGTGTATCTCTCAGAAAGGAAACCCTCTTTCTCTTTTAGGAATGCTAATAGATGCTGGCAAAGCAAGGAAGAACTGACAAGAGGATCGTATTCGTTTCTGAAGAAGTGGATATTAGAAACGCAGTACACATGTTATAGTTTTACTTATTACAACATCACGTGGACGAGGAAACTGACGGCAAAATCAATAAATGTGCAGAAGATGGTTATGAGAAAAGAGGAGTAAAATCTTTATAATTTGTTTGCAATTTCACACGTTTACTGGACATTGAATCTAGAAGAGTAAATAAGAAGCTGAATAGGCTCCATCTAGAAGGTGCTGTTTATCTAAAGACTATTTTACTGCAATGAATAGTTGTATCCACTCTCGGAAAAAATATTTTAGAGATATCATTTTTAATCACTCATAGATAAATATTTGTTGACCCGAGTAACTGCTTTTCTTATATTTTTTTCATTTAGTTCCTTTATTATCTCATGCGTAAACCAAGTGGTCCAACCATTGACTTAATATGGAGATATCTGTTATTCAATCGTATCTTTAACGACAGTAAAAAAACATCGTTTGTTATTACACTGTGGATGATACTCCAAAAGAAACGAATTTAATACAAATTACGTCACAGATACAAACAAACTAATTCAATCACAGATTATTCTATTGTTGATATGGACGACAAAATGATTATTACGTAATCCACTACGTCATCAGCATTCTCTTTACAAACAAAGGTCTGTTAACTCTACTATATTATGCAGGGTGATACTGCATACATCTAATTGTAATTACGACTCTCTTCTAGGATTAAAATACTCATCACAGAAATGATTAAATCCAACTGGTTTATCTCTGTGCTCCCAAAGTGAAATCCATTAAAGGTATATTAAACTTTATATATCTAGTAGATGATGGCGCTATCAAGCACTGTGTCAATAATCAGAACTACGTGGCAAGCAACTGGTTTTGTTTGATAAACTTGTACAAGTTGAGCAGTAAGCATCATTTATTAAAGAGTGCACAACTGTTAGAATGAAAGCAAATGCTTCCTTTAACCCCTCCCCCCCCCCCAGCAGTAACCGCATTGGGAAGAATCGCTGCGTTGCTTGTTCTCACTACAAAGCGGGAGAAAGGATAAACGACTGGGCGGGCTTTTGCGATATGAGATTTGTCCTAAAGCAATTATCATTAATAATTATAGGTCTGTTGTGTAGCCTGCGAGTGGCAATGATGGCTACATGCTCGCTCTGGTGGTTCCCAAATGAATGTCTCCCATTAATAAACATACGGTTTGCTTGAAGCGATGGTCTATCATTTAAAAGAGAGCTCTCCTAATCAGAAACAAATATTACTAATACAAATTTAGTGGTCTTCAAAGATGCACGGATCTGTCTTGAGTTACGTGCAAGGTGGTGATAGATGTTCGAGTCGGACGAGGAATACAAACTAAACATGGAATCGTTTAGAAAATGGATAACTTAGATTTTTATGTAGAGTGTTATCCATTTATCTGGATTTATGCCGATCATCCATAGGAGATATCATCAACGGGATGTGATGAACTCCAAGTAGGATAGCTTGTGATTCAAATTAGCTAGTTAGACGAATGACTATAAGTTAGATGACATTTTTGCTCTTGGTTGTACGTCACCGGTGTTTTATAGCAAATCAGTCAGACAACAAAGGATCCATCCAATTAGATCCTTTTTGAGCATGTTTTGATCTGCTTCATACAAGCCCAGTGAGTTGACTTAATTCCTTTGAAAGAATTTAAATCTATTCCGTGTATCCAGTATTACTCCCATCATCATCATCATCATCATAATGCATATATAGAATTTAGGCCTAGCATGGCCTGTTCCGGCCTTAGAAGTCATCGTTGAATCTTTTAAGAGGACGTCCTGGTTTTCTTTTTCCTAATGGCTTGTACTTTAAGGCTTGTTTTGGTAATCTTTCTGTTTTCATTCTTTGAACGTGTTCCATCCATTTATGTTTATATTTTTTAATTTTTTCAATTACTGGTTCTTGGTTTGATTCTTTCATAATTTCTTCGTTTCTTTTGTGATCAAATAGGGTATACTTTGCAGTTTTTCTCATAAACTTCATTTCTGTTGTTACTAGTCTTTTTGTTACTCTCATACCATCTGTTATTTCTTCAATTTCAATTCTTTGTTGTTCTGTTGGTAAAATTCTTAAAGCAACGAATATTATAGTCCCTCAGATTTCCAATTAGTAAATTTTGGCATTTTTAAAGGATCATATTTAACTAACCAATGTGTACATAAACGTCAACTTTTATACAATCTCTCTACATTTGTTTACAGATGGGACAGTTTTAATATACTCGACCCTAGTGGTTCATAAAAGTGAAAAATGCCTGGCATTACTAATAGAGAGTGTTAAATGAGGCCCCAGCCATATTTACGTTGATCAAAAGATGGAACGATGTCCCTGCCAGAGACATAATACGAGACAGGAATATCTATTAAGAGAATGCGTTATTTATCGCTGATAACCCATGCAGTCAAAGTCATTGAAATTTTCTAACAAGTCCAAAGAGTTTAAGAATTCAATGTGTATCCATTTTAGCAGATAAAATAGTTTTTTTTTTTAATGTTTGCTTCTTACCATCAACTTTGCGGGCGAGTTTTGACTTGTTGAGTGAAATACATTAATCGTAAGCGCATCATGTAATGACCCGTGTCGTATGGCAGGGTTGCCAAGAAAATGTATCACACACCATTGGTCGCAGGGACGGCAAGATGAATTATACGAACATTAGCTCTTAGAAGTTGTGAGAGAGATAAACCGGAAGTAGATCTATTCACTTTTGCTGTTTCGCCTACAGGATGATGTATGGTTTTGCTGAGTTGCCAAAGATATTCTACTCAGTTTATATGCTTTTGTGGAAGTATTTTTGTCGTTCAGAGGATATCTGGAGTGATTGAATATTAGAAGAAAACGGTTATGATGCGGATGTGATGTTAGTACCTCTAAGTATAATCTCAACTGCAAGTACGCTAAGAACATCAGCGGATCTCAGCATCCGCTGATGTTCTTAGCGTAACCGATCTCAGCGGATGCTGAGATCCGCTGATATCGGTTTCGTATGTTGTGGGGGGGCTCCTCTTGGGCACACACACACACACACACACACACACACACACACACACACACACACACACACACACACACACACACACACACACACACACACACACACACACACACACACACACACACACACACACGAACCTTTTCATAGAAATATTTTTCGTGATTTGTTCGGCAATTACACCCACTCACGCGAACTTTAGCTCGTCTGTAATTCAGCCAATAATATTTTCATTCCATGTCAACTTAATCACACAAACTGTGACTGGATGGTATCACTAGAATAGAGAGAAAGTTAAAGAGAAAACGATTGCTTGTGCGTTGAATAATGAGCGCTGGCATTTTTCAGCCTCAGATGTTTGTTTTAAGGAGAATCACAGCGTGAAGATGTTGGTAGAAAAATAATCGATTAAAACCCGTAAACAAATTGCATTTAGTTAGCTGAACACGACAAGAGTGTATCGCCTACTCTAACTATGCACCAACCCGCTCAACCTTCCGAGTGGGATTAAATTTAAACCCGCTTTTAAAAATATGTAACTGAAAATATTTATTTGTTTTGAATCCTATTTCTTTGCGTAGAATTTTTGATGCATTGGCACTAAAAAATAAATAAAATAAAAAAATAAACGTGGATGCCAGACACTTTCTATAAGAGCATCTACGGAGGTAAAAGGTTAGCGTGCCTTAAAAACTGCTATTGGGCCCCATCTACATTCCCTTCTGAAATTTCTTTGCTCAGTGATGTGAATTCTGATTTCTTTTTAAAAGCGCCAAAGCCAACAAGAATCTTGTTTTTCGTGTTTGCAAAACGTGCCACGCGAAAAGTGAAGCATGTTTTGAACTGATATCGATATTCTCTTTTATTGTTACATTTTAGTTCGTGTTTTTACCTCAACAATTGCGGTTTATAAAAAAAAAATGAAGATATTTATGTCAATGAATAAGCCATTTTATTTATTCTTTTATTTATTTGTGTGTATAAGTGATACTTTTTTTTTACATTTTGATTTTAATAAAATACTCTGAAAGTACAGTGCATATAAAAAGTTTAGGTTTTAGAATATTAGTTAATAATATACAAAATTTCGGGAATTATATAATAGTTTGCATAAGCAGATGCATTTCTAAATGAAAATTTTGGGTTTCCAACACAAACTAAAATTTTAGAATTAAAAAAAAAATTAAAAATTAAAAAAAAATGAACAATAAATATAAAAACGTTATATCCGTATAATCACAAGACAACCTATTTGTGTGTGTGTTGGGGGGGGGGGGGTATTGTGTGTGTGTGTGTATTACAATCATGATCATCAACATACTCTGGTGATCATGCTAAGTCTAATACTCATAATGGAATACAACTTTACAAGCTCCCTAAACTCTTGCGAGAACTAGACTACATAACCAGACCACGATAAAAGATTACACATTTGCCTACATAATAAGCAAATTTATTTGATAGAGACAGGAATGATACGCAATATTGTTTAAATTCTTTACACTTCTGTTAATTGAATTTTCTCTACTATTCGGAATTTCTGTTTATTTTTATGCAGAATTAAAGTACCATAAAACGTTTAAAAATCGATTTGGTTCTCCTGCACGAGCAAATTCCGTCTCTTTGTTTTAAAGAATTGCTCTTATTTCCTCTGTAAAAGAAAGCAATCGTGCATGTAACAAGTCGCTCTTTTAAACTAATGTTTCTTCTACAAGAACAGCTTCGTTTTCAGAAAACTTTCAGCATAATTTTAGACGTAATTTTAAATTTTGAATTTTCAAGCTCCAACTAAATAAAAAAAAAAATCAATGTCAACTTCTAAAGCTGCACATTTCACGCTCCAAATGGCACACTCTCTTTTGTTGCTGAGCTCGAGACATGCATCCATTGTTGAATTTGTTTTCATTCAGAGAGAGAGAGGGGGGGGGGAGGAGAAGAGTGCAAAGGGACAGAAGGAAAAATATACAGACGGGAAAGTTAACAAAATTTCGTTTTTATTATTGTATTATTATTATTATTTTTAAACGAGAAATGCAATAGGTGGCGCTTATCATAAATTCTGGATAGCCAGAGCTTCTTTTGCCAATATAATCGGATACAGAATTGTATATAATTATATTCTTAAACCAAATGAACTTAAAAATAAACATCTAAAAATGTAAACGAAATTATATATTTGTATTTATTTCATTTAAATTGAATTGAATATTCGCTTACTAGTGATCAGCCGATCTTATCTGAAGGTAAAATTGGTTAGTTGATCGCCAAAAACAGACAAACCAATCGTAGAACACACAATTAACAGACATGATAAATTAGCATTCGTATAGCTTTAATTGCTTGAACACTCCTTAATCTAGAAGAGATCATTGGACTTCATTCAGCTTCTTAAGTATCTTGTTCATTTGACATTCTTAGGTGAGGTGATGCGAATGACTGGGAATCCTATTAAAAGCAGTTGTGAGTCTCATCACGACTGCAGTAAAGTGCTTTTATCTACGCACGTGCAACGCTTTGTAAGTGAACGACTTAAGATGAGAAGCATCCATCAGTAACTTGCAATCATTTATCAATAAGACAAGTAAGGACAGAATTCGGTTTTTCTTTTCGGTACACATATCTTATAGGAAAGTGTAAAACTACTTGCAAGGAAGGGAATGGATTCATAAGTTTAAGTCTTGATTGATGATCGTTTTAAGTGCTATGTGGAATGTATAACGGATGTTCAATAATAAGCAAGGCTAATGACGTATCCATCGTTTGTCTCAAACCACAGCAATAAATCGATACTCAATGCAAAACAAGGTTGATTGGCAATTCATAGGAATGTTACAAAAAAAAAAGAATTTATATTGTGAAAGTTCTGTTTATTTAGATTTTGCCTGCTGATATGCATTTTATTCTTCTCTAAACGCATGAGTCGAAACATTTCATGATCACCCAGATTGTCTTCGGCTAATCAGACTGCACTGATGGTGGAAACAGACCAGTATTGGCGGTATGGAGGATTGTTCTTGTGGATATCATCGGATATTGTGGTCTCCTCTGAACGTACCTTGACCACTAAGTCTTTCCCGAGGATTGTTTTGGACTAATAAATGTCCTACGTAGTGGAAATGTGATACGATGGATCTGAACCCTTTCAGCGAGACAACTCCCAATTGTAACGAAGGTTATATTGGGAGTTGTCTTGCAAGCTTGGTTCGAAGAGCCCAATTCAGGCATTCCATGTGCTATTTATGCCCTTCAGTTCTCTTGTTTGTATGCCATCGAGTATTTGTGGGGTCATGTGGAACGCGAGTACCTCCCATGCTCGTTAATCTCGGGGCATCTTCTCTGGTCTAGTGGAGCCAGTGACAAGCGGATGCAAGTGCCCGGATAAAGGAGACCCAACACGCTGCTAGGTTAGTGGTCATTGTTTTAGCTCATGAGTGCATCATTACAACCATCTTCTTGTCAAACACTTCTAATATTTTTTGAGTATCTTTCGATATTCAAAACATTAATCTATGAGCCATCATACTATTCAGTGCTTACGACAAAAACACTTTTGTAGATCTTGGTGCATCCGCCAGAGCATGTTAAATCTTAGAAAGCGATTAAAACCGAATATGCTATTGACAAGCAACTGCTTTATACTAATATCAATTTGACCTGACTTTTTGTTCTTCACTCTGCCCTCACTTGTTGTAACTAGATCCAAACCTTTGGCATTATTTTATTTTAAAAGCAGATTTGCCTCTCTTGATTTTCAGTGTTACACATAATTACGTTAGCATGATTATACGATGGCCAGTCCTATCTATCACTAGTGGGATGACAAAAGTAATCAATGTAACTTTTTTTTTTGACAGTGAAATAAATCAGCCAGCTGAAGAGAATATGACCTTCTATTGTTCACGCAGCAAACTAAGCTGAATAGGGAAAAATTGCATCAATGACAGCGCAGATTTAAACTTTTTACAACTTCATAAACATTCAAAGTTTCATAAAAGAACTTCAAATCATGAGAGAGAGAGAGAGAAAAAGAGAGAGATTTTGAAGGAAAAAGCTACCAAAACTAATTTTAGAAGAATCTAATTCGACCTATAATCTGTTGATTTGAATTTTATTCTAAAATCAAATAACGAGAAAGTACTTTAGTCTCGAACTCACATGAAAAGCGCTCAAATACACAAATATTCTTAATAATAACAAAGACCAGAAGCAGATAAATGATCATCTTTTGAAACGTAATACCTCGTTGAATACCTCGTTGCATCCGTCAAATACCAATTGAAATGGTACAATAACAAGGAAGTATTGGACTTGAAGCAAATGTTATCTGCTTATTCAATTGTTCAATGTCGGTGTGAAATGTTTTAGATTCATTTCTCCGCGTTTATATTTTAATTATCGACTGATAGTGCATTTGCAAAAAACATTCCTCTTCAAACATCTTATGTCTGAAAGAAGGGATGTTTCTTAAGTGTTTCTATCCTTTTTTTTGATATTGGGCAGACAGTTGACAAGCTCTCTGTCCAGTATTATGAGGTCTATCAAGTGTTAGATTAGTGAATCCTTCACCTGAAAAGCATTAATAAAAAGTGAATATATTGCACCGATTATTTCGAGTTCGTGTCTTTTAAGTAGTACAATACTAAGAAATCGATCCCTGTTTCTTGTCATCCACAAAAAAAGTCACCGTAATTTTTGTTTGCTGAGGGAATTCCACTGGAAAATCGAGTAGGATTCATTGACTCATTTCCATGGTATACAGCATCGGTTATGACGACTAAATGACGCAACTTCGGTATTGATCGCCATGCTCCGTTCATACATCAGAGTATAAAAATAAAAGCAACACATACTTTTCAGGGGAGCTGAAGTTCTTCGTTAGAAGTTTGATGAGTTATCACATAGTTTTATTCATTCTCTACACAACCATTTCTTTCTTTGAGTGGTCTTTTGTGTCATTTGGCATTTTCAGTACGTGCACTTGCGAGATCTATACGACTGTGAGTCAGCCAGCAACATTCCTTATTGATTTATGCTGTTTACTTTACTGTAATATATCCGTGATTTTTTTTCTGCCTTCTTTTGAGATTACTTTCATCAATTTTGTCGTTTCTTGTATACACGCATATTTAGAATTCATCTTTCTACCCGCTTGGTATGCTCACATTATTCCGAACTTAAATGAAACTTACAGAGTGTGTAAATATCTATAATCGGTAAGCAGTTTGAAGAACTTTGGACATGCTTTTAATCTGTAGTAATTATTAAAGGTGGCTTTCTTCTTGAAGTTCGGTTTTGTATAGTTTTTTGCACAACAAACCGGCCAAATGTTCTTAAGGCATATAATCATTATCAGCTTTAGTGTAACTTGAACTCCGAAAGAATTTATAGTTCAATGCATTATCCAAAATGATGCTGACTTTCTTTTATTTATATCTTACAGTATGTAAGTGCATTACGAACTTATTTTGTTATTATAGTACAGAGAATTGGATTTAAATTACGGTTTCTGAACTTGGGTTTGTCCGAAGGGGGGGAAAAATGAAACTCCTGAGTTATTTGCATTGTCTGAAGCACATAGTTTTACACTTCCTTGTATTCTGAAACCGGAAATGAAAAGATATTTTCATGAAGTTAATACGGGAATTTTGTCTTACGTTTGTGTATTCTGCGTTACTACACCATCTGATAACATTTTAGATGCGTGTAATCTCTCTCTCGGAACATTTCCATTTCTTTCTCTTTTGAAACATCTATTCTTTCGATTGAAATAGCTTTGGCCTCTTAGTTCGGTCGGTTTGTATTGAGACCAGTCTTAACTTAAAACTTTTACAACAGTTACTTACGTCCGAAATGGCTTTCAACTTAGAACTTACAAGCGAAGTACAAATCAGGTGAGAGACACAGAGAGAGAGAGAGAGATCCTCTATAGACCAGATAGTAAAAACAAACTCCCACAATTGATGTAATTAAACTCAACTCCGTGTCTGTTAAAAGTTATTTGTTAAGGAGGACAACTAGTAAATCTTCCTTGATTAAAGATGAAAATGAAAATCAATCCTCGGCACAGTGCCAGTGTGTATATTTGATTTCGTGAGATGAGTTTTACTAGCTCTGAATATTATAAAGGCGACTTGTGATTCAGACTGAAGATATTCGTATTTTACATGACGCAGATACGGTGATGTATATTTAAGAGCAACTGCAAAATAAATAAGTTTTGTCCATGCATTTCAGAGAACATTTCTTCTACTTACTTCTGCTGATGCATAAACAGAATAGTGTTCTTCAAGATAAGCATGAATCATCTAGAATAGTATCTGATCACGCATCATCTATATATTTAATAGAAATGTATCGTATTCATATTGATTTTATTTTATAACATTTAAAATTTTAAATATAATTCATAACATTTTCTATAATTTAGCCATTTGCTTCATATTCACCAGAATTATGAGAAATGATAACCTCTACCAATGAAATCCAGTCCATTTCATCTTAAAGGTCAACTCCATCTTCAATTTCATCATCACAGACGAACATCATCTTAAATGTTATCATCATTATTGTCATCTTTATTTTGAATTTCATTTTCATCTTTATCTTGATTTCATCCTCATACTGAACTCATTTTTTATCTTCTTAAGTTCATCGTCATCACCTTGAAGCA